>NC_045698.1:64330873-64955561 GCF_009834535.1 Camelus ferus
TAACAGGGATTATAGAACAAGGGGTGTGAGTGATGGGCTGCTTCCCCTACCAAGAGTCCAGTCCATCCATCAGAGCGGTCCTGACTATGGGTGGCAGGCAGTGTGTGTGCCCAGGGTAGGGTGCAGTGGAGGCAGAAATCCCCCCGGCAGAGAGAAAATCAGATTCAATCTGAAGAGTCAGACTAAAGCTGCATCAGGAGGTGATCCCCCTCTTCCTGCAGTTAACCAGGTTTCCTGCAGGAAATGCTTTCTGTTCCACAACAAATATGATGGGAAAAGGAGAACCTGAGTTATACAAGAACAAGCTAAAGTGTTAGTTAAACTAAGGAATCCCCATCAAAGACTGAATTAATGAGTGGTTTCTAATTTCAGGTGACTGGTGGATAGCTGTTCTTTGTGATCTCACAAATAATACAGTATTTTATTCACTAGATCATGGCTCTTGGGTCAGTGATTTTTTTTTCTTCCTCACCACATGTGGTCAACTGCTAGAATGGCCAGTTTTTTACTCCTCTTTGTATTCACATTCAAGGCAAGGTGACTCTGCAGCTCCCCCTGTTAAAAGGTGGAATTTATTTTCCCTCCTTTTGAACAGAAGCTGGCCTTGTGACTTGCTTTGAATGACAGGACACATCAGAAGTACTACTGTGCTAGTTTCAAGCAGAGGCTTTTCATGCTCTTGCAAACCTGCATGTGTGGACAAGCCCAGCTGGCTGGCAGGCTGAGGGATGAGGCCACTTCAGGCAGAGACAAGCAGCTGAGGCCATTCTAGCCCAGCCACCCTCAGCTAATCCAACAGCTACCTGCAGATGCACTAGTGAGCCAAGCCAACACCAGAATGAAAGCCCAGCTCAGCCCAGCTCACCTCAGTTCAGCCTGGCCAAAATGCCAATTTACAGAACCACATGCAAAGTACATGCCTGCTATTAAGCCAAAGAGTTTAGGGGTTGTTTATCTTGCAGCAAAAGCTCACTGCTACCATCGTACCAGACACTTAGAAGATATGCATCACGAGAAGGATAAATATGTTGCTGAATAAGTTAATTCATCAAATGTAACGCCCATGGTATGCCAGCTAAGTATGAGGATGGAAAGAGAATAGTCATGGTCTCTATCAAGGAGCTTCCAGGCTAGCAGAAGAGAGAGCAATCAGATGGTGTTTACTCAAGGTACTGTAGCAATCCACAATAGTGGTATATTCAGGATGACGTAGAACACTCACAGGGCCCAGACTAGGGGCAGGAGTCAGAGGAAGCTCCCTAAGGAGGTGTTAGAAATAATGAGTATAAGATAAAGTAGTGGAGGCTGTGTGGATATGTGTACGCTGCACAAATGGAGAGAAAGTGCAGAAGGATACAAACTAAGCTGCTCAGAAGAATGGGACTGGAGTAGGGGAGGGGAAGATGATTAACTTTTAGTGTTGCTCTAATTCCAGCTCTGGGGATCTCAGCAAATTACTTCAGCTCAGTATTTCCTCATCAGCAAATTAGGACATGAATTGTACTTGGCACAGAGTTGTTCTGAGCAATACATAAGACAAGCTACATAAAGTGCTAGCACAGTGCCAGCACGTACTATATCCTTAATAAAGGCTGTCTATTACTGTGTTTTTAATCGTCATCTTACACAAGCACATATTTCTTGAGATTTAAAAATATTTCAACAAAGTAGAAGATAAATCCTCTCCAAAGAGATCACTGAACACTACAAATTATATGTAAATCTTGGAAAGAAGCAAAAATTTTACCTGAATTTTTATATCCTGTATTTCTGTAATAAATTCAAATTAATAAAAGTGAAGAAAAGTTTTCCCAAGTAGAAAGAACAGCAAATATAAAATAGGGTGATGTGAAATTGTTTGGCACATAAGTGGGACAGCAAATGCCAAATGTGACCAAAATATTCTGTGCAAGGGACAAAGTTCTGATAGAGGAGGCAGGGAAAATAGCCAGAGCAGGTAATGACGGACCTCAAGTATAAAGCAGAGTTCGGACTTTATTCCGAAGACAATGGGGAGCTATTTATACCTCTTAATATAGGTGGCAGTCTTCTGAGAAAATCATCAAAATACACACTTGCTGTTTAAGTGAGGATGAGACAACACCATTTCATCTATTTAGCAACAATTTTTGAGTGTCTTCTATGGATCAGTACTTTTCCAACACAGGCGATTTCAAGTAATAAGATCAGGATTTCCAGACTAGTAGATAAGACGCCTTGGAAGCAAATTCCTACAGTTCAATATGCTATGTTGTAATAGGGAAATGGATCAAGTTCTATGAGTATAATAGGTTGGGAGTACTAATTCTGGGAAATTGGGATAAGCAGAAATGTGAAAGCTTTAGAAAGTAAGATTTAAGTGCTGTGTTGAATGAAATACGATCTCAGCCTCTTCCCATTTCTGTGATCTCCAAATTCTCTACAAACCACTCCTTCCTATAACCCTCCCCCCATCATATCAGAGAACAATTTCTGTTCCTCCATCTACTGCCTGTGACTGCCAACATGAATGCCTTAGGCAGTTACAAAAGGAAAAGTACAATTATTTACATTATATAACCTGGACCCAACAGAATTACAACATAAACACTGTGTATTTCAATTTACCTCATTCCCAAGTCCCAGAAGTAAAATTCAGCAATTTTTCCCTTTTGCTAATGGGACTCAAACTTACAATAGTTCTTGAAACTCAGTTAGTTAACCAATCACACAGCAAAAATCCAAGTTTATTACTTTGAACCCCATGGCTGTCAATTTAGTGAGTTTGAGATTTCATTCAATGTCAGATTATACATTAAAAACCATGTTATGATTTGTCCCATAAAATTAAAATGTTTGGTAAAGTAGAACGTCATGGTGAAAACTAAGAAGAAAAAAATCAATGTAAAAACTTTCAAATAGCTTTTGTTGCCATACGTCATACTACTGTCAGTTTAGTAAGAGCAACCACAGGTCACTGCTCCAACCCCCAGGCATAAGCAACCTCCATATATGGTGACACCCAGTGACCCTTCATACCAGGGACCCTCACCTATGGGTCCATAATTGCAAGCTTTATATTTGTGTTCAGTTTGTGTTCATCTAGACCACAAAGTACACTTTTATTATGTTGACTATTTTAATTTAATTACTAAACCAAAATCTTGTTTGTTGCAAGAACAGGTATATATTAAAGAATAGATACTATGAGTTTTCTTATAAACACAAGGAGAAATTCTAAGCAGTTCTCACATTTCTGACTTGGTTGGGAAAGTTAAACCATCATCTTCAACATCTAGTGACACTTCCTTGCTTTTTTAAAGCTTCTCTCATCAAATGCACATTTAAATAGGCAGGACTATAGAAGACAGTAATATAATGTTGTTTTGGATGACTGGAATCCTCTAAGCTCCTCCTTTACCATTATCTATAATGAAAACATTTACTGATGCATATTCATGTGTGCCACTAAAAGATATTTAGTACCTCTTGGTAGTAAGAAGATTTCTTAAAAATAGAACTGTATCAATTTATTCCAGTACACTGTTCATATTCTGTGTAATTCTCATACTTGAGATACTCTCAGTGAATGAGAGCTACTTCATTCAGTTGCTCTCAGCCAGTAGTAACTACAGAACCAGGATTTGAACTCAGCCACTCCACCTCCACGTCTATGCTCTTAGCCACCACATGCTACGCCTCACTACCATTAAAGTCAAGGTGGATATTCCTAACAACATAGGAAGTACTTACTATGTGTTAGCTGTTATTATTTTTACTGTTTCCATATATATATATACACACACACATATATATATACATACATATATATACACATACACACACACATATATTGATATATACATAAGTGTGGATGTATCTGTGATAAATTTACATATCTGTGATATATTACATATAATGTATATACATCTATAATACTTTAAAATCATGCAATAAATGAAAAAAAATCAAAGAAGAAAGAGAATTACAAGGTTACGAATTCATTAAGAAATTAAAAGAAAGTAAAAGATACAAGGCTGTATTTCTGCCATGTGTCTTCTTTGGTCTAATATGGCCATTTGTATTTTGTTTTGGTGAACAGTTTTGACCCATGATGACTGTGAAAGCAGTAAAAAGTGATGGTACTGAATCAGATCTTCCATAAAGAAATAAAAGAAAACTATTAGGCTGAATATTAAAATGAAAGTTTGCAGAGGCTCACCTAACCTTCTAAGATATCTTCTATGAAATAATAATAATAATTAATGAAAAATCTGACCATTATGGAATGGTGAGAATCCCTTGTTTCTTAGAAAGCATACACAACACTACACATTTAACAATCATATCTCCATGTGGGTCTTGATGAACCCATATATGAATTTAAAGAATATGAATACTTATCATTTAGATTTTATAAGAAAAGTTCTGTGTAAAATAGAAGGTGTTTGCCTAGCATTTGAATTCATTTGCTGAAAGAAAATTTTTCCAAGGTATTACAACTTTAATTTGGATATGAGTATTTAGAAAATTAAATTTTAGATAAGACTATGAATAAAATAGTATCATTTGGCTATAACTGTATATTCCATCACAGTTAGTGAAAACTTGCTTGTATTCAAATAACAACTGATATGAAAATTTTCAAAGGTCAATTCATCTTTTCCAATAAATAAAAAGAATTCATAACATAAAATAAAAGTAGTATACTGATACATGAATTTATTCAACATCTCAATATAATAAAAATAGCTTATTTGAATAGCCATTGAAATTTTAGTATGTTCTGCTAAAATGAAACCTTATTTTCCAATATTCTTAATTAGTACAATTTCTCCAGACATTCACAAAAACACAATTATGAGTCTAAGTCACCAGGAAATACTATCCCAGGAGTATTAGAGGGCCCCAGACAATGTGCAAGTACCTCTTCTATTTGCAAACCAAAGCGAGAAGGAGAAAGGTATGCTGTCAGGGTTCAGAGTTTTTAAATAGGACTTCATAGCAAGTTTCAGCTTCTAACTGCCCTGACTTCATGAACCTAAGAGAGTATCTTGTAAGAAGATTCCCATGGTATTATCTCAGAAATGGACTTTCTCATGGAAATGGGGTCATTCTTAGGGCCTCATTTGTCTGTCTTGTCTTGGGGACTCTGGGACCTACAAAACTGTTCATAGGAATCAATTTGCATGTAAGCACTTATAACCCAATGAAGGACATAAAAGTCCTGGAACTTTTGCCAAGTTCCCTAGAGACTTGGGCTGGGATGCAGGGTGGAAAGTGTCTCATCTCTACACTCAACCCTCTCGAGAAGAATGGGATGTGCAGAGAGCTTCTGCCACCTGGATGGAGCCCTGGGAGCCCCACTGAGAGGGAAGCCCTGGAATGGTCCCTTATAAGAGCCTCCATCAGGGGTAGCAGGAACAAATGGTTGACTAAACAAAACTTGCTTTAGGAGGCTGATTACAGCATGATTCATGTTTAAGGGAAAAATTATTCAATCCTCAATGGGCATAATATCCAGGGCAAGTAAGATGGTTAAACTTTTAATACTCTCTCACTGAGGAGCGAGATTACATTTTTTCCACCACCTCTTTATAAGTTTAGAGGCCCAGGAGCTCCAAGTGGAGGCTTAAATCTCTTACTAAGTCCAAAAACACCAAGTCTACCAAGAGCATATAGTCCATTGGAAGAAGGTTAATATAGTTTCAAATTTACAGTATATTTTGCATTTTGTGACCTGTCACCAACAGCTACCTTTCCTTTTTTTAAAATAACATTTCTCTGTGGTTTTGGTCATCTGCAAGTATCTTTCTGGGGAACCAGCACTCCCCATTCTTATAACATATGATTTGGATGGAGCTGACCACAGGTGAGCTGCCCTTGACCCAGGTCTGGCCAGAATATACTATTCCCCTAGGCAGAGACGGTTCTAGGGATGGTCAAGCCACCTAAGCCAGACCATTGAGACTCAGGGGGTCAGACCTAGGACTTGTGCTGAAAAACCTGCAGAGACACTTCTTTTCCTGAGAAGGCCAGCTGACTGGGCAATGCAAGTCTGAGGCTGCTGGAAGTCCCCTTTGCCTCCACACACAGGGAACCTGCCAACATAGAGGACAGCAGGGTCCAGCACAGAGACAAAAAGCAGAAGCACAGTGTTCTGGTAACACTGGAGAGACCCTGGATCCTGCAAGTTTGTAGCCCTGGATATCTCAAACACTTGAGCCATTAAATTCCTGTTTTGCTCAAGCTGGTTTGAGCTGGCTTTTCGATGATTTGAAAACTAGAGAATCTTGACTTACTTGCCTGTATTTCTGTTCACTTCAATTCAACAAACATTGATTGAGGACTTTCTGATGGCCAGGCCCTGTTTTAGGTGCTGGAGCTACAAAAATGAATGATCAAAAATGTTGCTGATCTCACGGGAATTCTGTGCTTGGCAGTAAACCTAAGATTTAGAGGTTCCCTATAGGTTAGCAGACATGTGCTGTTTTGAAATCACAGACCATGGATGTCTGTACTGATTCCATCTCACTGAACTGGAACAGTCATTCTGAAGGGCAAGGAAAGGAAGTAATACCCAATTGGCAAGCACGCTTTAAAAAACATAAAACTGGCAGTATATTTTCACTAATATAATCAAAGAAAATGATTATACTGAGAAACTGATCTATGTTTTTATCTATTCATATTTTCTCTGAATTTTCTCACTTTCAAGGTTGTGTTGTTCCAAAGTTCTGAAAGAAACTGATCTATGAGAAGCAGAATATTTATCATTTAAAAACAGTATTCTAGAACACAATAGGAAATATTTTATTAAAAGCTTACTGTACCAAAAACAACATAGAAGAAACTCATACTAAATTTAGATAAAACAAATGAACCCACAGAGAGCAGGAAATAAGGGTACCCAATAATCTAGGAGTTCATTTAGATACTTTTGTATTTAAAATAGTTTACTTTGATACCATTAATCAATACTCATTTTCAATCCAAAGAGACATGAAGAAAGAGATGACCTTTCCAAGTCAACATTTACTTAGTTCATCCTATTGGTCAGGTATACTTGAGGACACAGCATTGAAAGGCTTCAAGGCGTTTGCTTTTAATAACTGAGGAGTAGCTTTTCATCATAAGAACACAGCAACACCCTTCCCAAAACTAGATGAGATCATTAAGCTGAGTCAAAGAAGAGAACTTTCCCAAAGTTCTCATATTAGCATCATTCACCATTTATAAATAAAGGTAACACTTTATGACAAAATTTTTAAGAAGGTCATAATAAAAAGATAAAATAAGAATTAGCATATAACTTTTACAGAAACAAACCTGGTAGGAATACAAAGATTTTCATATACAGCAAAGTGTATGACAACCTCGATAAGTAAAAACTAAGTAAAACTAAGAAGTAAATAAAGCTCAGCTTTAGCCCTCTCTTTTCTGAGCTCTCGAACCATTCTTCAGGTGCCATGTGCCCCTCACATTCATTAATTTGGGAAGTTCTCTAGATTATAAAGATACTTCTCTTCTTTTGTCCAAGTACTGATCATTCACAATTCTTAAGCAGAGAAGAAAGATACGCAGGCATATAGCTTGAAAAGCAATTTTCTTCAGGTGGGACAGATCTGGGGAAACTTCACTCAATTTCCAGTGGAAAATTCAGTCCATTCAGAGGCCAGGTTGTACCAAAAGGGAATTTGGGGAATCACTTCCCAGCAACACGTTTAAGTCAAGGTAAAGGTATTGGTCAAAGCAATCCGAGTGTGCACTGTAGTTAAGAAAGCAAAGACATCCATGATCTGCGTCCCTCTTTATTTCCATACTTCAGTGTTTATTTTCTTTTCTATAGTCTCTGACTAACAATTTCTTTAAAAGATTGAGCCTTACCTGAACTGCCCTAAAGGCAAGGATTTTTCCACACTCCCTTCAAATGCTCTTCATTCCAGGTACAGTAATGGAAGCAGCCAGCCCAACTCTGGAACCCGCAAGGAGAACCAGCTGGAAACTAAGAACCTTTGCTAAAAAGTCAGAGCAGCTGCCTCCTGCCAAGTCCCAGGTGTTGACACACCTTATTAACTGGCAAAGAGCAATGTCGCAAAATAATTCATAGCAAGGTGTTAATGATTAATAACAAGCTTAATGTGTGATGGCTCAAACACAAGCCAGTAATATGTTTTCAAAAAACAAAGAAAAAAGCATGGACTATTACAGTGGAATCTCGAAGACCTAAGCAGCTTACTAAGTCTCTAGACCAATACGGCATCCCAGCAGAACTCTGTTGAAACTGATGAAACTTTCCATCAAAACAGTTTCATAACACTGATCCCACCTATCATAAAGGAAAGCTAGCCTTGCTAACAATTAATAAATCACCCATATCCTGACACCTTTCCCTTTTACACCATGTGATACTGTTTCTCTTGTGTTATAACATCCACTAATACACATAATAAGGTCTCTCATGCTTAAAGGATGCTAATACATATCTGTCAAGGCATTTTAGCATGGGTTGAAAGAAATCCCAAAGAATCAACACAGCCTTGCAAGTGTGAAAATTCAGGGAAAATATGAATAGATAAAAACAATAGGTAGTTACTACTACTATATGACAGATGCCACATTTTAGTAAACATAATACTGTATCATTCAAAGTTCCAAATGAAATAAAATCACACAATGTGAGAGTTGTGGGTTAAGTTTTATTTGGGGCAAAATGAGGACTATAGCCTGGGAGACAGCCTCTCGGACAGATCTGTGGAACTGCTCTGAAGAGGCAGGGGGAACTCAATATTATACACGATTTTAATGAAGAGGGGTTTGTGCAGTCAAGCACACACTTAAGCAGAGGCTTGCTGCTAGTCAAGAGTAGCAGATGTCACTGTTAATAGTTTTAGTGCTTTTCTAGATATGAGGAGATGCAAGAATTTGGGCTAATAAAAATTTCTCCTGAAAATATCTAACTATCTGAAGGCCTGTTCTGCCAGTGTTTCCCAGAGAGAGTGCCTCATTCCTGATCTCCACCCTGAACTCCTTTCAGGGACTGTTGGAGATTAGCGGCTTCAGTGGATTGTAATTTAATCCAAGCAGAGGTAGATGGCAAGTGTCAATGTGATTCAGTCCTTACAGAGGCAGATGGCAAAAGCCAATTTTTAGTTGGCAAAAGAGATCAGAAAAGAAAAGTGGCATTACAAAGAAGTAAAATTGTTTTCACGGTAAAACTAGTCAATGATGGCACATGAGGGTTACCTGATAAGGGCAGGGTCAGTATGTTTATAAGTTCACCAACAGTCTGAACTAATCAACACCATTTTCCTTTAGAAGGTTGGCTGTTCTCACAGACCATCCAGAATTCAGGGATGTTCACATTCAATACATTCAGTCTTGACCACTTAGGTTTTCCCATAACACCGGAAAAAAAAAAAAAAGACCTCTATTTCCCAATATAGGAGAATGCACTCTTTAAGCAAAAGCAAGGCAGAGTATCAGTGGATAGATAAGAATGATACAAACTAGAGTCAATTTACAATGCTGAGAAGCACCATAAAACTCTCAAAGTCCCCCAAACTGGCAGATAATTACAAAATCATTTTGAGGTTATTTTTAGATTATAAATACCTTTTTCTCTGAATATAACTTCTCAAGAGATGGCTACCTTTTTGCTCACCAATGAAGTACTTGATATGCTTAGCAATACTCTCTTTACTCTTAACTCTTCAAGCTACTCCTTGTATCATGAACTCTATAGAATATGACCTCTGTCCCATTAAATTCCAGAGTCTTCAAACTATAGATTGATACAAATCTTTAGGGCCAGAAACAGCCTGAACTGGATCATCAGGTTCAAGTTTAATTTTACAATTAAATTTACTGAGGACTTTCCCGAGGTCACACAGAGACAGAAAACAAGATCAGAAGACTGGCTTTAATGAAGGAGCTATTTCTTACACACCTACCTGTGTCTCTGAGTCCAAGAGTTCTTTGTCATTATATTCTGCTGTAGGTTAATACTTTTGCCAGAAGACAATTTCCTTATACCAATACCTCACCAGCTCAAATGTTTGCCGACAAGCAAAGCAAGTCAAAAGTACTTTTTCATAAATTCCCATTTCCTTTTAGAAGGGATATGCAAAAAATTTCAAAAAAGAGTCGGTAGGTTTACTGGATTCAGAATCACACAACAGAACATTCACAGACCATGTTTATACTAAGTAAATCACTGATTTATATGTGGTAAACTGGTAAATATTTATTACCATCCTATTCTACTTACCTCTTTCAAGAAGTTTTTACAAACACTGTAAAATCACTGTTGGTGACCATGAAATATTCTCCCCAAAGCAAAATAGCTTTTCAAAACAAATTATAACTAGACATTTCATTGCATCTAACCTCGTGTGATCAACTATCTGTGCAGGGACAGCTTACTCTCTGACAAAATTTGTGGACTCCTTGCCATAACACAGATCTCATGGATCCAACAAATTTATCCACTCTTTGTGTATTTTACGAGAAAGCAGCTACCCAGCTAGTGACATTTCCCAGCAACCCTTGCATCTAGACGGCGCCATATGACTGGCTGTCACCAGAGGAGTGTCTTAAGTGCAGTAGAAGTGTGTCACTTACTAGCCAAGGCGAATGAAAGGAAGTTGTGTTTTCTCTTCTCTGTTCTTTGTATTTCTCTTTCGGCCTAAACACAGAGGACTCTAAGACCCCTAGCAAATAGCACAGCTCCAATATGGAAGGAACCTGGATTCTAGGGAAGCTTCAAAAACACACACATTGAATGTTATGTGAGAAAGAAACCATTGTGTTAAGCCACTGAAATGTTTGAGTTTATTTTTTATAGCCACTAGCAATGCCCCAAGTGACACAATGACCTTACTAGATATACCTATAGGCAAAGTAGACATCCAGATATAGTCTATGCCGTAAGTATATGACATAGGATATTATTAGTTTTATTATTAAATTTCTCCTGTCTATCCTGTTCCCAAGATCACAATCACTGGCTAAGATCAGCCAAAATTCAGAATTTCTTGTGGTCAATCTGAGCATTTAAAAGGACTACCCCCCACTTATTATACTAAAACGATAGGGGATAAGGATTGTTGCAATAGCACCTGACTCCAGATTTCTGCTGTCAGTTATGTCTCTGCAAGTTTCTGAAGTCCAGGAACACTTCCTTGGGACTCTCTCTTCAGATCTCAGTGAAACAACCTTCTTCCCCAGTAGTAGCCCCATTTGAGAAGGTTTATTGTTTTTATGGAGAAAAATAAAGCAACCTGGTGCTGATATAAAGGATTCTTTTGGAGATGCTTTACAATCTATAATAAATAAGGTCCTAAAATGTCTTCAGCTGTCCAATGTTTTGACTAAAATTAAAGTTGTGCTTCCTTTTTATTTAAAAAAATATGCAAGGGATACATCTCCAACTGCCAATAAATCTCTGTTCAAATGATGACTAGAATTCCTAAGGAAATGTTTATTGTCTACTTTCCATCTGTTTTTACTGTTCTACTGACAGTGGTGCCTCCTTAAAAGAAAACAAGGAGACAATCAGATGAGCTACTTGTTGATTCTGGTCTAGACAAGGGAAATGTGCCCAGGAAGGTTTGTTCCCCTTTGTGGCATCTGAAGAACAGAGGCTTGAAATAAATGGGAAGCACAGAGTCCCACAAAGTTTCTGTCATAGCGTGAGGCAGACGGTATGGTCAAGTTTGAGATCATTTATTTCATACCAAGCTAGCTCAGTTTATAGATGGTTAATCTTGGGTATTTCTCACATAGCTCTCACACTTTCAAATCTTTAAGCAATTTTACCCATTTTAAGTTCATGCTATCCTCATCAAATAACAAGATGAGATTACCCAGAAAGAGTTTTGAGGTAGACAAACCATACACACAAAACTTATAAATACTTAAAACCATACACACAAAAAGTACTGTTATTATCTTGGAAAGGGGTCTATTTCAACTGAATTGCACATGAAAAGTCAGTGAAATTATTTTTCCAATAACTGAGACCAAACAACTAATTAACTTCCTGTATTGTTAATTTTTCATCAGTTTTGTACGAGTATTTTCTCTATGAAGATTTCCTTATCTTTCTCTGGTGATGTAATGTTTCTCTATCTATGTACCTTTTCTGACACTGATTACTAATTCGTTTTTCTAGCCATTTGCACACTGCTTATAAATATTAATAGACCCAAGCTCAATGAAACATCCACACGTGATTTACTCTGGTCTTCCCTGTACTTCAGTACCTAATACAGAACCAGGCATGTAGAAAGAACACTACAAATGTTTCAGAAGAAGCACACACAATGTCCACATTGTAGCACACTATCCACTGGACCCCTGTCTGCACTGTCTCATGAGAAAAAAGCACATGTCCACATGTCAGTACAGGTGAGGCTACCATTTCTGTACCTTGTACACAAAGCAGTAGTGGAGGTGCTGCTCAACATTTTCCCAGTAACTAAATGCTTGTCTGAGTAAAGCCAGAGGACAGTTCTCAAGTTAACTTCCTTGGTGGGGCTGTCCTTAGAACAAATGCCAAAGCACTGGCATTTTTAAAATACATAGATTTAGTCACCTTATTAAACATTGTGCTTAAACTATCCCACAGTATTTCTTCACCTACAACATCCAGTGACATTTGAAAGTCAGCATATTGTATTTTTTAAATGCCAGCTATATTCATCACACCGTAGCCTAAAGCCTAAAAGCAATTAATGATTGAGAATAAACTTTAAATGTTTCTGATTTTTATTTGGAGGTCTAAATAGAAACCTAGCAATCTTTTCCTAATTTTTTAATTCAGTATAATGCCAATTTGTCATTTATTTCAAGAAAAAATGTCAGAGAACAAAATATCGTATTTCATCTAACCTAAGACACAATTATTCTGTGTCATACTATTGTTTATTATGCAATTTAGAAATAAAAACATTGCCAACTAATTTTAAGAAGCCAATAATTATGAGAAACATTTTAATTTCTGAAATGTTAAAATGTGAAATAAAAGTTCATCTCAGAATCAATGAAATGAAATACTTGGCAGAGAACATGTAAGACACAACAAATGTATTATGGTAAACAATACAAGGAGAATGAAATACTTATTAGAGCTGAAAATTTTCTTTTATGAGTCTACTTACTGTCCTCAGCTAATACATTTACTTATATAATGATAGTACATAATTTTAAAAGTATATTCAAACTTTTAGTGATTTACATTGATTTGTATGTTAATGTAACCTTAATGGTCAAAAAATTATAGTATTATATATGCCTAGAAATTAGTAACCCTAGTTCCCTCCAGTGAGAACGAGGTAATAGAACAGAGTATAAGAATGTGGGTCATTTAGTACCTTTTGAAGAGAGTGCCATGTGCATATATTAAATATGGAAATTAAAAAGTAAAACTATTAAAATAGATTCTTCTTTTTAAAAAATTGGAGAATTAGAATATAATACTTACAGAGTTTGATTTTTCGAATCCACTGGTTTAGGAAAAATACCATAACCAAGATTTATAAGCTTAGACTCACTGCACGCTTTACCAAAGTCCGGATGTCACTGAGGATCCATAATGTGCATTTCAGATGAGAAAATGCTTTTCCTTTAAGAGATGACATCCATCCTGTGGTTTGCAAGAAAAACACCCAACTCTTCTCATGAGAAATATTTGTCGCCCCCTTTCATTGATGACATCATTGGCCTCAACAGAAGTAGAAGTTATCATTCAGAGTGAGATTACACTTTAGGTTTCCAAGAAAGCATTTGGATTGTAGCAAGATCTGTTTTTTTGGAAAAAGTCATGCAACAATATACAAATGACAGTTTTCTGAGACATTCTTGGATGTCTAAATGCATAAAGATGAAAAGGATTTTAAAGGTCATATATACAAATGTAATAGTACTGTCCAGTTTGTATACCCAACCTGGGGCGTCAGGGATGCCACAAAAGCCCCATCCTTTATCTGTGCACCTATTTGGTGTAGCTTACGATCCCAGCTAAATTAAGGTTTAAGATGAGTTTTTACTTTTGAATCTTTGTCAAACTGCTTCTGACTGACTAGCATTCTCTGCTTCAGAAAGTTTCAAATTTGAACCATAGGTGGAGGTGGTGGATAAAGATGAGTGCACTGACAGATTCGTGTGGGAAAGCACATATGATCTGTCAGACTGTCTTTATCAAAATGGAAACAGGCACTTTATAAAATGGGGAAATCTGATTCAACAATGTATGGATTCAACAAAGGATTCAAAATGCTGTTTAAAACGTTCTTACCATCTTAAAAGCTACTCTCAGCTTTTGATTCCCAATCCTCTCCTAACACTTTGCTGTGATGCTGTGGCCAAGTGCATATTTTTGTAATATCTACAGCATGTAACTGGCTGGAATATACATAACAGAAAGTTAGTTTCCTCCATTATGGACACCAGCTCTCTTACCTGGACACTTCCAATAGGCACTCGCAGCACCTATCCAAAAATTGACCATAGGAATCCCAAACAGCACTCCAAAGACAATCTGGTTCAGTTTGCACCAAGAATAGTTATGCACTTTCCATGGCCTTCCTGTCATTAACTGAAACATGAAAGACTTTCGGGGATGGGATTTTTGCAGGGGTGGGTAGAGGGAAGAATCAGTAGTTTTGTCTTGGCCAATACTAAGTTTGAGGCGCCTATCAGAAGTCAAAGTAGAGATGGAGAGTAGGTCACTAACTCTTTAAGTCTGGAGCTCATGGGAGAAGATCAGTCCAGCGATGTACATTTGAGAGTCCACAGTGTAGACATGGTATTTTAAGCTATTGTGCCTAGGATGAGTAAAGAAGAGGGCTGAGGACAGAGCTCTAGGGATCTGTACCCTTGAAGGGCTGATGGAGGAAGAGGAGCCAGCAAATAAAACTCAGAAAGATGAGCCAAGAAAGCAATAAATTAAAATGAATTAGTTACTTAAAATAAAATTTAAAACTCTGGATAGTTCACAGAGGCTTAGAAATGAAGTGGTTCCTGTAGGAGGACACTGTCAAGCACGTTAAGTGCTGGTGAGATGGGAAGCAGCATACTGAAGAAGAGGAATGTAGTGGTTTAGAGAAGAAATCCTGAACCAGGAGGCTCAGGTTCAAATTCTGGCTCTACCACCTACCAACAGGGAGACCTCTGTTAAGTTATTGAACCTTCCAGTGTCTTTATTTGTAAAATGGGTCTTATAATAGTACCTACCTTATAATATGTACTTATGAGAACAAAATGAGTTAATATAGATTAAGCACTTCAAATAGTACCTGATGTACAGTAAGCTTTGTAGAGATGTGCTATTATCACCATCATTATTAGGTTTGGCTTTAATAAGACACTGACCCTGTAGAAGCCATTTTAATGGAGTTTAAGGAATGAAACTCTACTTGAACTGGATTGAGAAGATATGACGTGAAGAAAAGCATAATGCAAAAAGAAACACCTTGAAGTATGAAGGGGATGGAGGAGTGGCTGGAGGATGGTATGAGCTGAAAAATGGGGATTTTTGCTCCTTTAATTATAAATGAGTGGCATGCTAAATGAGAATTACATAGTAGAAAAGGAAAGAAATTCCAGAAACAGGTGGAAAACAAGAGCATTGCAAGAGCTGAGATTTTGAGCAGGGGATCCAGAGTCGAAATGTACTTATTTTCTCTATAAGTATTTGGAGAAGAGATCAACTGGAAGAGGCTGCTGGATGTTTGAGAAAAAAAAAAAGAGTAAAAACATTGTCTCAGAGGAGGTGACTTAATTAAAGAGGAGTAAGACTGCCTGGCAGTGTTGACTGTCTATTTTGAATTTGTAGTCATAAATTCATAGTGAGTCCAGTCGGCATTATTGCAAAATATCCTTTCAAGCACTTCCAGTGCTTCATAAAAAGGAAACACATAATATATTTCTCCTGTATTCTCTCCATATTAGACAGCTTCATTTTAATTTAATGTGTAAAATTTACTATTTAAGTTATATGTTAAGAGTCTGATTACTTCTTTACCCATAGGGAGCTGTACAATACATACAGACACCTTAGTATTTGGTTAGAACATTTATTTTCATACTGGACCATGAAATTTCCCAAAAGTGGTAATTATTTTTTGAAGTAAATTAGCATTAGAGCCATATCCATTCTGAAAAATGCATTTCAGTACATCAGTGATTGGATGCCTCTTAGACATTGTGTTCTAAAATACAGCACTCACTTGTCTGAATCTGAGAAAGATTCCAGAACTACATTCTGATGTATTTTCTCTTAAAAATGACCTTCAAATATTTGTAATCTTTGTTCCTTCCAGCACTATCATTTGTGATTCGTAGACTGAACATAGAACATTATTCTAGTCTTGTATAGGAAAGAAAATGTGTAATTCCTACACTTGTGGAATTTACAAACTACAGTATTTCCACAAGTATATGATCCTGCTACCCTGAATTTTTTAATGACTACTCCACTTAGTCATATTATTCAATAAAATCTAAAAAGTTGTTAGAGACCTCATACTTACTGCTATCTTTTCTTTCTCGTCTTACATTGTCTCATGACTTTTCATCCTTTGCATGTCATTTTGTTGTTACAACTGAAAATTGCTTTCATCTGCACATCAAAGACACCACTTTACTTAGAACAGGTTATAGTTAAACCCTAAGATCTTTCTTCGAATATCTTTCAGTAGTGATTGGCAGTCACAAACTGGAGTGCATTGGACTTTCATTCTTAAAAAGTAAAACGTTTTAAAAGGTCAAGAATTTTTTTAAACACTGAAATTGCACACACATTAAATATTAAGATGTGTATGTTTTGTGTGAAAAGGAGGGAATAAGGTCCATCGATAATTAGGAAATTAGTCCATTGTGCAACTCTTTGTACCTCCCAATCTAATTGCTTGGTTAATTGATGGTAATTATTTTTTTAGGGTGTTCAAAAGACTCAAATTATTTTATGGATGGAATTATGTTCTCCCCAAATTCCTATGCTCAAGCCCTAACCTCCAGCATGATAGTATTTGGAAATGGGGTCTTCAGTAGATAATTAGGGTTAGATGAGATAATAGGGGTAGGGCTCTAATTTTAGGGGCCTGGTATCCTTATATGAGGAGGAAGAGACACCAGAGAGCTCCCTCTCTCTGGGTGTGCACAGAGGAAAGACCATGTGAAAACATAGCAGGAAGGCGACTCTCTGCAAGCCAGGAATAAAGCTCTCACCAGAAACTGAATGTGCCGGTCTGATCCTGAACTTCTAGCCTTCTTAACTTTAAGAAAATACATTTCTGTTGTTTAAGCCACCCAGTCTGCAGTATTTTCTTAAGGCAGCCTAAGCAGACTAATACAAGTATATATTTATTTACTTCCAGATGGGTCAATTGCCTAGTTTGAGTTTTGATGGAACAATTTTAAATATAAACTGTTATACTGAGGATAGATATGATCACTATCTCTCTGCTATTAGATAATTAAGCTCAGTTGTCACATAAGTCTCAGCACCTTTGCCCTTGATGACCCCTCCATTTTGAACTTTTTTTTTGAATTGAAGTATAGTCAACTTATAATGTTGAGTTAATTTCTGGTATATAGCATCATGATTCATTTATACATATATATATTCCTTTTCATATTGTTTTCCATTATTGGCCATTACAAGGCCCTGAATATAGTTCCCTGTGCTATACAGTAGGACCTTGTTGTTTATCTATTTTATATAGAGTAGTTAGTATCTATGAATTCCGAACTCTCAATTTATCCCTCTTCACCCTCCATTTGGAATTTATAGCCCCAAATCTTCACCTGGCTGGCTCCCTGTCTTTTAGATATCAGCTCAAATGTTGCCAGTTCAGTGAGGCTTTCTCTGTCCATCCAAGTTTTCCCCAACACCTTGCAAAGACACTATAAAATCAGACTGTCCTATTTTACTCCTAACACTCATAATTACCTGAATGTTTTTCACTTGCTTGTTTATTGTGTTTTTCTTAATAAAATATAAACCCCATGAGGAAAGGAATTCTGTGCTGTTGACCGAGATATCCTGTGTGCTATTGACTGGTGCATCTCCAGGGTTTGAAACACCGTTTGACACATAGTAGGTGCTCAATCAATACTCAAAGAATAAATAAGTAAAATCACATAGATAAACTATACTTGCCTTGAAATTAGCGTTCACAATTTATCAGATCTGGGAAACCTGCTGCAATTCACCCATTTTGCACTGCTCTCATCCCCGCATACCAAATCTCTAATTATCCAACTACATCTTCCTCAACTGTCTCCAGATTACTCCAAAACTATAAGTCTGCTTGATTCTTTACTTCTCAAATCACATTGAACATCCCAAATTCCAGTATATAAATAACCCAAACTGGGCTTAGAAGCAGTAGACTGTCCTAAGATTGCTTGACCATGTTGTCTGAGGGGAACCAGAGCCACAAGGTGCTACTGGAACCTAAAGTGAGGGCAGGAAGGGGAGCAAGACCAGGCTGGAGGGAAGGGCAGTATGCAGATGGTGGGGGTTCTTACACATGTTGCTACCAAGGGCTTGGACTCATCCAGGTGCTGATGAAAAAAAACACATGAGAGTTTTAAGCAGGAAAAGGACATAATTAGATATGCCTTTAGAAAGTTCATGCTGATCTCTATTAAGGGGTTGGTTTGAAGAGGAAAGGGCTGAAGGCTGGGAGGCCAGATAAGAAATGTGATCAGCAATGAGTACCCTATACTTGTCTGAAGCTCCCTGACCATCACCACCACTACTTATGGTGGTTCAAACCACAGTAGATGATAACTTTGGAAAACAGTCTGGCAGTTCCTCAAACCATGTCTCAGTGGCTAAATGGAGAATGACCATATAACCAGCAATTCCCTTCTAAGGAATTCCACTCAAGAGAAAGGAAGACATGTATCCATCCCAAAACTGATACATAGACGTTCACAGCATTCAAGTGGGGAATGGATAAAATGCAGTATATCCATACAATGAAAAATCATTTAGCAGATAAAGGAAATAAAGTACTAACACAAGTTACAACATGGATGAACCTTGAAAACATGCCAAGTGAAAATAAGCCAGTCTTAAAGGACCACATATTATACATTTCCATTTATATGAACTATCCAGAGTAGGAAAATCTACAGAGACAGAAAATAGATTAGTAGTTGCCAAAGACTGGGTCGGGTAGGGTGGAAGAAAAAGGGTAGAGAGATGGGAGTGATAATTAAAAGGTTCAGGATTTCTTTTTGGGCTAATGAAAATGTCCTAAAACTGATCATGTGATAGATATAAAACCCCGTGAATACATTTAAAACCACTGAATTGTATACTCTAAATGAGTGAGTTGTATGGTACATGAATTATACCTCAATAAAGCTGTTTGAAAACAAAGAGTGAGAGCCCCTCCAGCACCAGCAAAAGCATCTCAAAGTGGTCCTACAGTGGCCACCAGGGGAACATTAGCATGTAAGCACCAGGTGAGGTCGTACAAAAAGAGACAGAAAAAATGGACAGAAACATTTTAGAACTGAAAGTTAAAGGAGTGAAAGATCCCTTAAAAAAGGGATGGCTCGAGTTTACTCTGGTGGGAAGATGAAATTACATCCATGTGGACAAAGCACCATCAGGAACATAAAATGCCCAGTTTATTCAAAAGATCAAAGAAAGACTCTTTACTAAACCATGCAAGATAAAAGCAAATGCTAGCTCAGGGACATCTTACAAGAGAGGGACAGCACCAGAAAAGGAGGGAACAAGTTACGTGCCTGGTCTTTTTCAGCTCATAACTTGCAGCACTTCTTTATCCAGTACAAGTTTCAGAGCTTTCAAGTGCATCATATCAACATAACTCAACAAACCACCTGACTCAAGTGTGTTGTCCTGGATGGCTCATCACGATTGGTCTTCATTTAATCTCTATCAGGAGCAGTAGCCTTATCTAGAAAATAAGCGACAGAAAGTACACCCAGGTCTTCAATATTCATGTGAGGACAAGTGTCTTTTTTCTCCCCCAGAAACTATGAGGTACTGAAGGGGGGATGTACTGCTGACAGCAAGGCCATAAGCAAAGCACAGGTGTCTCTTCACTAGGAGCAGACTTTTTGGCTAGGTATAAGGAAATGGAATTTAAGAGAAAAAACTAGTAACTCAAATTATTATATTATCTTTACATTTGTAAAAACTAGACTCAATAAATTATATTATCTTTAAATTTGTTTGAGGAAAACCCCAGGTTCATTTTGTTGTTGCTGTTATGCTTAATTTTAGTTGAAATTATTCTTCCAATGCTCAGAAACTGGAGGGTTCACTCTATATTTAGCACAGTCTGGCAAACAGCTGGTGGTCAAAATCGGCGTCAGTTATTCCCCTTTGTCCCACCTAAATGCTTTCACGCTCTTTAGGGATAACAGAAGAACCATTAGAGTTGCTTTTCCAGATCCTGATGTTGTCAGAGTTGCCTTTGAAAACAAGGAAGGAAACCTCGCCTTTCTCACACTACTTCCGCATAACACTCCGATCTAAGATGTTGCAAACAGGAGCAAGAGAGAAAGGGCAAAGCCGATCATGTGAGAGGAAGGATTATTAATGCAGCTGGGCTGAGCTCCAGAAAATGTGATTTAAGGAGCTGCGTTGGAATCAAAAGACCTGGTTCTGTTCACGAGGCAAGGTTTTGATGCCAAGGACTTTTCCATTACTCAATGGATCATAAGATTTTGAGAGCTGCTAGTAGAACCCCACAGTTAGACTAATTAGTGGCCAAGGTTGTGATCATGAAATGGAATTTAGGGTAAGGACTTCACATAGGATCAAGCTTTTTAGTGATGAAGAGAAATTTTAAAAGTAACCTTATCATTGACTACGGTTTAGGTCTCATTTTTGGTTTTATAAGTTAGGTCCATCAGTCTGAGTTCAGTCCCAATCCCCTTACTCTGCTCTGCTCTACATTTCCTTTTCTGTCATAGTAGTTGTCACTTTAAACATACTATACAATTTACTTATTTAATTTCATTTACCTTTTATTATAGTCTATGCTACACTAAAATGTAAATTCCTCAAGGGTAGGGGTCTCTTGCTGTTTTATTCATTGATATATTCCAGGAATCTAGAATAACGCTGCTCTCGTAGCAGACATTCATACAGTGACTGAGTGAATGAGGAAATGAGTATATGAGTTTTAATAGACAGATGTTTTTAAACATGCACCCCAGAATTCCTAACTACTTAAGTTCAAGTCTCTTGAAAGAGCCACCCTAAGAGACTCTACCCTTATTCCAGTTATGCCATTACTCAAAAATATATGTATAGTTTCTTAAGTTTGGGTTTATGAGCCACATAAAAATTAGTCTGCTACTTTAATAACTGTATTTTACTCTTCAGTGTAATTATCATTTTTCACCATGATCATCTATTTTCTTTACCAAACTTTTGTTCCAAATGACATTTAGATCTTTTCTCAAGTCAAATTCAATCTGAAAGACCAATTCCATAGAGAAATAACAACAAAAATCTCTCATTGCACAATCACCAGAATTGAACAAAGAGCACCGCACTAACACCCTATAATGTTATTAATGTCAGTACAGGCTGCATGTAACATTTTGGGCTGGACACATAACTCTTGCTTGTCAGAGGCATTTGGATAATCACTGTTGAAAATGCATTTCATACCTGTGTGTTTTCCCATCTCTTGCTGATTTAATTAAATTTTGAAAATTAAGTGCTCTGAGCTGGATAGGACATTAAGTACCACAAGAAGCAAAGCCATGAAAAATTAGCAAACTGACACGTCTTTATAGTATTTCTCACTGGACTATCTTTTGCAAACAACTTTTTTTTCCAATACAAAAGTATTCGGTGCTCAATGTAGAAAACGTGAAAGACACAGAAAAGTGCTGTTATGGAATTTCTTTGTGTGTAGGAAACGAATGTAAAGTCAACCTGATGGCCACAGCTTTGTCTCAGATCCCGCTCTCTCCTCTGCTCACCAGGTATGCTAACCTTCCTGTAGATCCCTGACAGCTCACTCCGTGGACTGGCCACCTCAGCTCCTTTGCTAATAGCTCTTTCCTCTGCCAGGTGTGCTGTCCCCCACAGTCCATCCCTTCCATCTGGTGGCACTATCTCACCAAGCAGATCCCAGCTCTAATATCGCTTCCTCAGGGGAGGCTTCTGTCACTTCCAGGTATGGTAGGTCCCTTGTGGTTTGGCTTTGTAGCATTGATCACAGTGGATGTAAGTTAGTTATATATCAGGTGACTGATTCATACCTGTCTCCATAGTTATCTCAGTAACACAAGGGCAGGGGGCCACTGCTGTTTCACTCACCACAGTCCCTCCAGTGCTTCCTGCTGAGCCCAGCCCAAGTATGTACTCAATAAATGCATTCATCCATTCTGCACACACTTCTTGGGGGATGAGCACCTGACAGAAATCAGATGAGGTGCTGGGAAAACTGGGGATGACTATTTCTGGATTTTGACCAAGCCCTTGGACTCAGATGAAAATCATCACACCTGGTCCCTCTCAGGAAGTCCTAACTGATTTAAAATTTAATCCTAAATATTAAGCTTTTTATAAGAGACAATATAAGAAATGCCCATTAGAGTAATGTTTTTCTAACTTTTACAAATCAAGAATCAAACATCTATTGTCTGCAACTAAGGTCCATGCAGTAAATTTTTCCTATGAGAAAAAAAAAACGGTTTGTTTTTTGGATGAACTTGTGTTCTCCCTACTCAAATAAGAAATGTTTAAACCCCAAATGCTTTGCTCTGCTTGGCTACCAAGAGGTCTAGACAAAAGGTGAGCTCCAGATAATAAGAGTTAGTGCATTTTTGGTATTTATTTCTCATCTGTTTCTCTATCCTCCTAATTAATTGTTCTACTCTTGTTTTTAATTACCTTGTGTCTGCATGTTTTAACACTATAAAATGCTTGAAGTATATTCTGTAAATAGGTGAGCCTGTAAACAAATTAATATTAGACAATTATTTTTCCAATGTCAAGTATTTAAAATATTCTAGTAAGTTTATGCTTTTTGAAACTATTTTTCATAATATAATGAGTTATGAAATATTATTCTGCTAAAATTCAATCTAGCCTCAATTCTCCTATCTGTGTATACTCTCATATGTTACAGGTGAGATTACATATGAAAGAGTGGCATATGGTATATCAGTACAGTATATAAGCTTGTGTTAACAAGCCTCTAAGCCTCTCCAACTCAGTGGTTTAGAACAATAATTAGCTTACTAGCTCAAAATTCAGTGGCTTAGTAATTTGGGCTAGGTTCAGCTAGGCAGCTCTTTTGCTGGCCTCACTCATGCAGCTGAAGATAGCTCTGCACCTGGGACCAGACAGTCCAAGATGGCCTCACCCACATATACTGGTGCTTGCTCTTAGCTGAACCACAGGTCTCCAGCAGTCTAACCAGGGCTTCTTCACATAGCACCTGGGTTCCAAAAGCAGCAAGAGCTCAATTGCCTTTCAAGGCTCTGCTTTCAACACTGTGCTAATATCCTACTGGTCAAAGTAAATCATACGGTCAAGCTTAAAGTCAGAAGTGAGATATTGAAATAAGGCAGCATGATTAACTGGAATCTATCATAGAAACTTACTATAGCATATAATAGAGTAATTAAAATTATCTTTCTTCTCAGTTTGCAAAATACTAGCGCAGTTACTGTCTTTGACTAAACAGTAAGCAATCTGTGGATAGCAACTGTGGTTTATTATGACCTGTATGATACACTGCTTTTCTAGAGTCTTGAATCACTTTTTGTATGACAGTAAAGAAATATTCTTTTTTTTCAAATTAGAAAAAAGGTCAGACTCAGACACTGAGTCACGGGGAAATCAATATTTCATTAGATCACCAGAGTTTCAGTACCAGTGCAGAGAAATAAAACTCAAGAATAAGATTTAAGTTTTTCTAGAAAAAAATATAATGAATACTAATACATATTCTCAATTTTTCATCTGGGGACCAGAAGTGCCAAAAGATCACAGAGAAAGAAAGACTATATATATACACATATATATGGTAAACTGAGGATATTAATGACAATTATGATTGAATTTTAAAAGTCCTGTGAAATACAGTTCTCAAGACAAATGAAGTATCAGTGGGTTCAGTGAACATTACAGTACTCTGGATCAGTAAACTGAAAGAAATTATACCCTGGTTTACTGCTTCAAGCAAGTCCATTAAGCGTTTTCTATTTCAGAAAATAACAATCATATTAAGAGTCAGGCTCTAGCATCCACTTGGAATTTTGCAATTGGAGTAGATTTCAATGTCACTGGAGTAGATTTCAAAAATCTGTTCCTAAAGTACTTTATTACCCTCATCATCTACATCACATAAACCTCGTACACTCCAAGTACATTAAAACAGTTAATTCTTCTACATGTACAGGACCTAGTAATATGCTTTGACATCCCTTCTCTCTCTTTTCAACTTCATCTATTATTTTTCTTTCTGAAGACCCAGAGAAATGTCATTTCATTTCCTGTGTGAACCCTCCCCAAATAGAGATAACTGCCCACTCCCTTCTGGGTTCCCACACTGCTGGATGTCCTTTGTCTTCTTGGACAATTTTTGTTATTCTTGAGCTGCTTCCTGGGGGAGTAACTCTGCCAGCTTCAAAAGAGCCCAGGTTAGACACCTCAGGTTCATAACACGGTGCCACCTCAAGCTGTCTAACCAATTGATGGCAGGAGGATGAATTGGGACACAGGAGAGAGCAAAGAGAAGATGGAAAATGGGAAGTTGATGAGAGAGAAGGAGTGGGAAAGAAAGGAAGTTAGAAAGAAAGTCAAGGAAGGAAGAATTGGGGAAGGAAATCTGGTAAGAAGAAGTCAGGGAGGACTTATAAATTCAGGAACCAAACAAGGATGCCCACTTTCACCATTTCTATTTAACACAGTATTGGAAGTCCTAGCCACAGTAATCCGACAAGAAAAAGAAATAAAAGATTTCCAAATTGGAAGGGAAGAAATAAAACTGTTACTATTTGCAAGTGACATGATACTTTATATAGAAAACCCTAAAGTCTTTCCTCAAAACTACCAGAATAAGTGAATTCAGTAAATTTTCAGGACACATGATTAATATATAGAAATTGTTGCTTTCCTATACATTAATAATGATCAATCAGAAAGACAAAGCTTGGGGAGAAGATGGCGGAGTAGAAGGATGCTCGCAGGTCACCCTCTCCCACAAATACACCAAGACCCACATCTACAAACCCACTCAGCCAACCAGAGCACCTGTGGAACTCCGACAGAACATTACCCTCTTCAAAAGATAAAGACGCCAAAAATCTGGTAGGAGAAAAGGAAAAAAGAAAGAACAAAAGGCAAAGCAGCGCGGGAGGGTCCCGTGGGGAGGGAGCGGCAAAGGAGGACTGGCGCTCGCTCGCTGGGTCTCCCCTCTCCAACTGAGAGGCCAGCTGGACGGAGGGGGAGCCTCCGAGGCTCGGATCTGTACAGAGCAGCCCTTGACTAACAGAACTAAGTTAAACGGGCACAGAGGGTCCCCCCGACACCCAGCCTGAGACGCGGGCCGGCAGCGGCGGGCAGGGCCAGGCTGCCCAAGCCGGGGGGAGGACGGGGGCGGATGCACGGAGGCAGCCCCGGGGGAACGCAAGGGGCTGCGCGCCGTGGCTGTGGGTGCACAGGGCAGAACAACCTGGGCCCTCCATAAAACAGCAAGGTTGATGTGCTCTCGGGGGAAGGGTGCACACCCCCATCTCTGAAAACCCGCGGAAAGTTTTCGGGGGAAGAGAGGCGGGGCTCAGGCACAGCCCCCATATCCTCCGCACTTAGCACTCAGGCAGGGGCGGGGGCAAAACCTGCATATGCACCTAAGGGCTTAGCAGCCTCAAAGGCCAGACTGAGACTGGCCTGCAGCCCGGGGCAGATAGGATCCTTCCATCCTGGTCCCTCAGAGAACTTGCTCCACAAAGACAAACAAGGAGCTGGGTTTTGGCTCGGAGCAGGGACAGGTCTTCCCCGAGCCCACCTGCGGAGCGCCGACCAGGGCGGAGCGCGCAGCCGCACAGAGAGCGGAACTACCGTCGGCGCAGGTAGAGGGAGAGCGCCCCCCCCCCCACCCCCCGCCTTTCGGGCAGGAACACAGCCCCTGACCGAGGTGCTGGGAGGGGGCACGACCCGCCCTCCTACCCGGCCAGTCTGCAACATATGACTGTGGCATCCGGAGGGGCAGCGACCCGCTCGCCCACAGCAGAGAGCTGCACCTGACCCAGTGTTAGGAGGAGGCGCGATCGGCTTGCCGACAGGTGCTGGGAGCAGCACAGAAGAGGGCGCCAACGGAGGGCCTCTGAAAACAGCAAGCTGAGCTTCCGAAACAGGACGAAGACAGAAAGACTTCACATTAAAAGCACACAGACTCCAGGAGAACACCGACAAACCCCTCCCACCCCCCTTTTTTTTTTAATCTGTTTTTACCTGTTCTATTTTCTATTACTCTCTTAATCTTTACTTCTTAATTCATTTCTATTTCTCGTGGGTTTTGATGTCCTGCTATTGATTAGACACAGGTTTCAAATACATCTATTCATCTCCCCCCCCCTTTTTTTGTAAAGGTTTTAAAAGGACGTCTCAACCGGATTAATACTCTGCTTCAACTCACTCTTCTATTATTCATTATACACTGTTTTCAAACCCTCTTTCTCCCTTCTTTTAAAATTCTTTCTCTCTCTCTCTTATTTTTTTTTTCTTTTTTTCCTAAGTTCTATTCCTAAATAGGCATCAGATAGATAAAATCCTTAAGGACCAAAATAAACAACTGATACTCCATAAACCACAGTGCCAAAGAGGTATGAGCAAGATGAAGAAGCAGAAAAACCTTTCCCAATTAAAAGAACAAGAGAAATCCCCTGAAAGATCAACGAAATAGACATTGATAGCCTACTAGATCAAGATTTCAAAAAAGGAGTGATCGAATTGCTGAAGGAATTAAAAGAGATAGTGTTTAGAGATATAAAATATGTCAAAAATGAAACTGAAGCTATAAAGAAGAGCCAAGTAGAATGGGTAAACTCATTGACAGAGATGAGGAATGATCTAATAGCTGTGCAAAGCCGACTAGATAATACAGAGGAACGAATTAGTGATCTAGAAGACAGGGCAATAGAAAGCACCCATTCAGAAGAACTACAAGAGAAGCAAATAAAAAATAATGAAAATAGCATAAGGGACCTATGGGATAATATAAAGCGTCCCAATCTTCGCATAATAGGGGTCCCAGAAGGAGAAGAAAGATCAAAGGGGATTGAAAAGGTTTTTGAAGAAATCATGACTGAAAACTTCCCAAACTTAAAGAAGGAATCAGATATCCAAGTACAGGAAGCTCAGAGGGTCCCAAACAGGAAGAACCCAAATAGACCCACACCAAGACATATCATAATCAAGATGGCCAGAGTCAAGGATAAAGAAATGATTCTAAAGGCAGCAAGAGAAAAGCAAAGAGTAAGTTACAAGGGAACCCCCATAAGGCTCTCAGCTGATTTCTCTACACAGACACTACAGGCCAGAAGGGAGTGGCAAGATATATTCAAAGCCCTGAATGAAAAAAAGATGCAGCCTAGGATCCTTTATCCAGCAAGGCTATCCTTGAGGATAGAAGGAGAAATAAAGAGTTTCACAGACCAAAAAAAAAAAAAAAAAAGCTGCAGGAGTTTAGCAACACTAAACCCGTGCTAAAAGAAATATTGAAAGGGCTATTCTAAATAGAAAAGCAGCAGGATGCTACAGAAATGAGAAACACACAACCGGAAAGGTGATAACTCATGAATTACAAATAAAGTAAACATGAAATTATAAAAGAAGACATACAAATCACTGAGAGTGGGAGAGGGAGGCAGGGAAATATAGAATTTTTTTTTCTTTCTTTTTAAAATTTTTTTAACAGTAGGATGGGTTTGAGATCATGTTACTATCAGTTTAATAAAAACAGTTATAGTAATGGGTTGATAGATTTACAAAAAAGGGTAACCACAAGCCAAAAATTTACAAAGGAGTCACAAAAATTAAATAAAATCCATGATAATACAAAGGAAAATTACCAAACCACAAAAGGAAGAAGAAAGGAACAAAGAGGATATACCAATTCAACTGCAAAGATAAGTACAAAATGGCAATAAACACACATCTATCATTAATTACTGTAAATGTTAATGGACTAAATGCTCCAGTCAAAAGACACAGAGTGGCAGACTGGATAATAAAGCAAGAACCTTCAATATGCTGCATACAAGAGACCCACTTTAGGGAGAAGGACACATATAGATAGAGAGTGAAAGGATGGAAAAGGATATTCCATGCAAATGGAAAAGCCAAAAGAGAAGGTGTTGCAGTACTGATTTCAGACAAAATAGACTTTAAAACAAAGGCCATAAAGAAAGATAAAGAAGGACATTTTATAATGATTAAAGGAGTGATACAAGATGAGGATATTACACTCGTTAATATATATGCACCCAATATAGGAGCACCTAAGTACATACAAGAATTACTAACAGAGATAAAGGGGGATATTGATGGGAATACAATCATAGTTGGAGATTTTAACACTGCATTAACATCACTAGACAGATCTTCCAGACAGAAAATAAACAAGGCAACAGAGAAATTAAATACTACAATAGAAAAACTAGATTTGGTGGATATTTTCAGAGCATTACACCCCCCAAAAATAGGATATACATTCTTTTCAAGTGCACATGGAACATTTTCCAGGATCGATCATGTACTTGGGCACAAAAGAAACCTCAACAATTTTAAGAAGATAGAAATTATCTCAAGCATCTTTACTGACCACAATGCCATGAAACTGGAAATCAACAACAGAGAAACAAAGGAGAAAAAAAGGAAAGCATGGAGATTAAACAATATGTTATTGAAAAAACAATGGATCAATGAGGAAATCAAAGCTGAAATTCAAAAATACCTTGAGACAAATGATAATGAAAGCACAACCACTCAAAACCTATGGGACACAGCAAAGGCAGTGCTAAGAGGGAAGTTTGTAGCGATACAGGCCTTCCTCAAAAAAGAAGAACAATCTCAAATAAACAATTTAACCCACCACCTGAATGAATTAGAAAAAGAAGAACAAAAAGCCCCAAAAAGCAGCAGAAGGAAGGAAATAATAAAGATCAGAGAGGAATTAAATACAATAGAGATTAACAAGACCATAGAAAAAATCAACCAAACCAAAAGCTGGTTTTTTCAAAAAGTAAATAAAATCGACAAACCTCTGGCCAAACTCACAAAGAAGAAAAAAGAGAGAGCACAAATTAGCAAAATAAGAAAGGAAAATGGAGAAATTACAACAAACAAAATAGAAATACAGAATATCATACGAGAATATTATGAAAAACTATATGGAACCAAACTGGATAACCTAGAGGAGATGGACAAGTTTCTGGAAGCATACTGTCCACCAAAACTGAATCAAGAAGCATCTGAACACTTGAACAATCCGATCACTAGAAAGGAAATAGAAATAGCAATTAAAACCCTCCCTACAAATAAAAGTCCAGGACCGGACGGCTTCACCGGGGAATTCTACCAAACATACAAAGAAGAACTCATACCAGTCCTTCTCAAACTCTTCCAGATGATTGAAAAGGAGGGATTACTCCCAAACTCATTCTATGAAGCCACCATCACCCTGATACCAAAACCAGGCAAAGACACTACAAAAAAAGAGAATTATAGGCCAATATCACTGATGAACATAGACGCCAAAATCCTCACCAAAATTTTAGGAAATAGAATCCAACAACACATAAAAAAGATTATACATCATGACCAAGTGGGGTTCATCCCAGGGACACAAGGCTGGTTCAACATACGCAAATCAATCAGTGTAATACATCACATCAACAAGAGAAAGGACAAAAACCACATGATCATCTCAATCGATGCAGAAAAAGCATTTGATAAAATTCAACACCCATTTATGATAAAAACTCTCGCCAAAGTGGGTATAGAGGGAACATATCTCAACATAATAAAAGCTATATATGACAAACCTACAGCCAGCATAGTACTCAACAGTGAAAAACTCAAAAGCTTCCCACTAAAATCTGGGACAAGACAAGGATGCCCACTATCACCACTCCTATTCAACATAGTCCTGGAAGTCCTAGCCACAGCAGTCAGGCAAGAGAAAGAAATAAAAGGGATCCAAATTGGAAAAGAAGAGGTAAAAGTGTCATTATATGCTGATGACATGTTACTATATATAGAAAACCCTAAAAGGTCCACACAAAAGCTACTAGAGCTGATTGAAGAATTCAGCAAGGTAGCAGGTTACAAAATTAACGTTCAAAAATCAGTTGCATTTCTTTACACTAACGATAAATCAACAGAAGAAGAAAGTAAAGAAACAATCCCCTTTAAAATAGCACCCAAAGTAATAAAATATCTGGGAATAAATCTAACCAAGGAGGTGAAAGAATTATACACAGAAAACTATAAACCATTGATGAAGGAAATTAAAGAAGACTTTAAAAAATGGAAAGATATTCCATGCTCTTGGATTGGAAGAATCAATATTGTTAAAATGGTCACACTGCCCAAGGCAATCTACAGATTTAATGCAATCCCTATCCAATTACCCAGGACATATTTCACAGAACTAGAAAAAATCATAATAAAATTCATATGGAACCATCAAAGACCTAGAATTGCCAAAGCATTACTGAAGAGAAAGAAAGAGGCTGGAGGAATAACTCTCCCAGACTTCAGACAATCCTATAGAGCTACAGTCATCAAGACAGCATGGTATTGGTACCAAAACAGACATATAGACCAATGGAACAGAATAGAGAGCCCAGAAATGAACCCACAAACTTTTGGTCAACTCATCTTCGACAAAGGAGGCAAGAATATACATTGGAATAAAGACAGTCTCTTCAGCAAATGGTGTTGGGAAAACTGGACAGCAGCATGTAAAACAATGAAGCTAGAACACTCCCTTACACCATATACAAAAATCAACTCAAAATGGATTAAAAACTTAAACATAAGACAAGATACAATAAACCTCCTAGAGGAAAACATAGGCAAAACATTATCTGACATACATTTAAAAAATTTTCTCCTAGAAGAAATAAAAGCAAGAATAAACAAATGGGACCTAATGAAACTTACAAGCTTCTGCACAGCAAAGGAAACCAGAAATAAAACAAGAAGAAAACCTACGGAATGGGAGAAAATTTTTGCAAGTGAAACCGACAAAGGCTTGATCTCCAGAATATATAAGCAGCTCATACGACTCAATAAGAAAAAAATAAACCCAATCCAAAAATGGGCAGAAGACCTAAACAAGCAATTCTCCAAGGAAGACATACAAATGATCAAAAAGCACATGAAAAAATGCTCAATATCACTAATTATCAGAGAAATGCAAATCAAAACTACAATGAGGTATCACCTCACACCAGTCAGAATGACCGTCATTCAAAAATCCACAAATGACAAATGCTGGAGAGGCTGTGGAGAAAGGGGAACCCTCCTACACTGCTGGTGGGAATGCAGTTTGGTGCAGCCAATATGGAAAACAGCGTGGAGATTCCTCAAAAGACTAGGAATAGACTTACCATATGACCCAGGAATCCCACTCCTGGGCTTGTATCCAGAAGGAAATCTACTTCAGGATGACACCTGCACCCCAATGTTCATAGCAGCACTATTTACAATAGCCAAAACATGGAAACAGCCTAAATGTCCATCAACAGGTGACTGGATAAAGAAGAGGTGGTATATTTATACAATGGAATACTACTCAGCCATAAAAACTGACAACAAAATGCCATTTGCAGCAACATGGATGCCCCTGGAGAATGTCATTCTAAGTGAAGTAAGCCAGAAAGAGAAAGAAAAATACCATATGAGATCGCTCATATGTGGAATCTAAAAAACAAAAACAAAAACAAACAAACAAACAAAAACAAAGCGTAAATAAAGGACAGAAATAGACTCACAGACAGAGAATACAGACTTGTGGTTACCAGGGGGGTGGAGGGTGGGAAGGGATAGACTGGGATTTCAAAATTGTAGAATAGACTACACTGTATAGCACAGGGAAATATACACAAAATGTTATGATAACTCACAGAGAAAAAAATGTGACAATGAGTGTGTATATGTCCATGAATAACTGAAAAATTGTGCTGAAGACTGGAATTTGACACAACATTGTAAAATGATTATAAATCAATAAAAAATGTTAAAAAAAATGAACGACAAAGCTTAAAAAATATCATTTAAAATCACACCAAAAAGAATGAAATATCTAGGAATAAACTTAACTAAGGAAGTGAAAAACCTGTATGCTGAAAACTAAGAAAAGGAAGTGAAAAACCTGTATGCTGAAAAGTAAGAAACACTGATGAAGGAAACTGAAGATGATACAAAGAAATGGAAAAATATTCCATGCTCTTGGACTGGGAGAATTAATGTTGTTAAAATGGCCATACTACCCAAAGCCACCTATAGATTTAATACAATCCCTATCAAAATACCCATGAGATTTTACACAGAACTAGAACAAATAATCTTAAAATTCATACAGAACCATGAAAGACCCTGAATTGCCAAAGCAATCTTGAGGAAAGAGAACAAAACTGGAGGTATCACCCCCCTAGATTTCAGACCATACTACAAAGCTACAGTAATCAAAACACCATGGTTCTGGCACTAAAACAGACACATAGATCAATGTAATAGAATAGAGAGCCCCGAAATAAACCCACTCAAGCACTTATGGTCAAATAATCTATGACAGAGGAGGCAAGAATATATAGTGGAGAAAAGACAGTCTCTTCAACAAGTGGTGGTGGGAAAACTGGACAAGCTATGTGTAGAAGAATGAGATTAGAACATTTTTTCACACCATATACAAAAATAAATTCAAAATGGATTAAAAACCTAAACGTAAGATCAGAAACCATAAAACTTCTAGAAGAGAACACAGGCAGAACACTTTTATATATTTTATATCTATATCTATATCTATATAATAGCAATATATTGGAGAGTCTGACTCCTAAGTCAAAAAAAAGAAGCAAAAATTTTTTTAAAAAGTACCTAATTAAACTTAGATGCTTTTGCACAGAAAAGGAAACCATCAACAAAATGAAAAGACAACCTATAAGAATGGGAGAAAATATTTGCAAATAACATGATTGACAAGGAGTTAATATCCAAAATATATAAAAGGCTCATAGATGGCTAACAGGGCCATGAAAAGATGCTCAACATCACTAATTACTATAGAAATGCAAATCAAAACAACGAGATATCACATCACATTTATTAGAATGGCTATCATCAAAAAGTTTACAAATAAATATTTGCAAGGATTGGACAAAAATTTTACACTGTTGGTAGGGATGTAAATTTGTAGAGTCACTATAGAAAACAGTACGGAGTTTCCTCAAAATCTAAAAATAGAACTACCGTAAGATCCAACAATTGTACTCCTAGGTATATATCTGGAAAAAACAAAAATACTTATTAAAGACACATGTACCCCAGTGTACACAGCAGCATTGTTTACAATATCCAAGATCCATATGGAAGAAACCCAGGTGTCCACCAACAGACAATGGAGTATTACTTAGCCATAAAAAATAACAAAATACTGCCATTTGCAATAATGTAGACGGACCTAGAAAATAATATGCTTAGTGAAATAAATCAGACAGAAAGACAAATACTGTATGATATCACTTATATGTTAAATCTAAAAAGCGATACAAACAAATGTGTACAGCAAAACAGGAAGAGACTCAGGGATATAGAAAACAAATCAGTGGTTATCAGTGGGGGAGGGGCAAGGGAAGAGAGACAAACTAGGCATATGGGATTAAGAGATACAACCTACTGTGTATAAAATAGATAAGCAACAAGAATATATTGCATAGCAAAGGGGATTATAGCCATCATCTTGAAATAACTTTTAAAGGAGCATGATCTATAAAAATATTGACTCACTATGCTCTATATCTGAAACTAATATAATATTATAAATCAAATATACTTCAATTAAAAAACACAATAGTCCCTAGCTTATAGAGTTATGAAAATTATGAGAAAATGTTTGTAAAATACTTAGGAACACGCCTAGCACATAGAAAGTGCTCAGTAAATGTCATCATCAAACAGTATATCCCCCAGTGCAAAAGTTCCATGCAATTTCTTTAAGATGTTCATTCTAGGAAAGGCTCTAGAGGCAGTACCAGTCCAAAAAGAACTCTCCTCAAGAGCTGATACACTTTTTACAAACACTGAAGTACTTCTTGGCCATAATTAACATCATAGCCAAAATTTTCACCTCAGTGTTAGAAGCTTTGTGGAATTCTGTTGCTTGCTGATCTCTTGCCTAACACTGCTTTCCATTCTAGCTATATTTTCCTTCATCCTGACTGTTTGTATTGGCACACACATTATTATAAGCTGCTTCAAGTGTCTGTGGAATAAAGCAAATCAATAAGCGAATAAACAAATTTTGTTTGTATGTATGTATGCTAACCCCCAGGAAAGACTGCTCCCCAAGTCAGGAAAGCATTGATTCCTCACAAATTCAACTTGGTGATTTGTATGCTATGTGTTTTTTATAAAATGTTCACTGAATTACTTTACTACATAAATGCTGAATTATAAGGAATATGATACTTAATGAAAGTCCTACCAAAAACATTAAAATTCTAGTTCTAGATAACAATCATGCCAGTTTAAATATTATTTTAAGTTTATTTTTTTAATGAAAAGTGTTTTCCCCCATTTTGGGGTCATCTTTCATAATAATTTGAATTAATATCCCTTTCTCATTTTCCCAAGAGAAGAGCTATGCTCTGTCTGCTAGTGAGCACTCCATGATTATACACCAAGATGTATTCAAAGACCTTCCTGTTAGAATGATAATGGTTTTGGAACTGGATAGGGGTGCAAAGGGCATTAAAGCCAGTTGTGTGACTGTTCAGATGAGAAAACAAGGTCCAGAGGGATTATATGCTGTGAAGATAGTGGCAGCAGGGCTTAACAAGAACGTAGGTTTCTCAATCTTCATCCAGGTTCTTCTAACTAGACTCCCCTGTCACTTTGTAGAAAAGCAAGAATCATAATGACAGAACACCAAATTAGTTACATATACAGAGAAAGAATCATCTGTTCTTTCACTTCATTTCCTAACATGTCTTATTATATTAAAAAACAAGCCACTGAAATAGAAATTCCATGGAACACATGTATTGGTCTGGCAGAGCTTTTGAAAAGTATAGGAAAAGGTCTGCTAACAAAAGCAAGAGTCACCCTTCTCACCTCTCAGCTCACAAAACAAATGTCACCTCTTCATAGAGACCTTCTCTGGCAATCCACGTAAGCAGTGGTCCATCCTGCTGCCCTCCCCTCACCAGCTGTTCCTTATCCTATCTCCCTTTGGAGTCCTTATCAGAATACACAATTATCTTCTTTACTTTTCACTTTTTTGGGGGACTGGTACTGCCTCTAGGTTATAAAAGTAGCCCTTGCCCATTAGCTGGATTGGCAATTTTTAACTACTGTCCATAATGTATCTGAACAAAGTAACCTATGTCACATATACAAAATAATGTAATGTATCTAGAAAATCCTACTACCAGTTCTCTTTATTAGATTCTTTTCTGAAGTGTTGAATTTGTTTGAGTCTTCATTTGCACCAACACTTACATGTTTATATGTATATGCATTCTAAGAGTTGTTTATAGTGTGATATTAAAATTATAGTTCAAATTTTCAAAAAAACTGAAAACTTGTTCAAAACCTTTAGTATTTTTTTCAATACTCATATTAGTTTAATATCAATTAAGAAATATAATTAGATACATCCATCAAAAAAGTTAGACCATTATGTCAAAGCCCAAAATATAAATGCCAAGAATAGAATTCATGCATGCTAATAGCCAGAAACATTTGCTTTTCAAAACAAAGAAAATAGAACTCAATTATATTATTCTTAATGTCTTTGTAATCTGGGAAGCTTTATGAGAATATATCCAACAAGAGAAAACGGGGTTAGAGATTTACAGATATTTGCATGATGTTCTTTCTGGCAGATGCAAATTTCGTAAGGAAATAAAAAGATCTAAAAATTGCAGCATGTCAAATGAAAATGAGTGCAGGTGAGAGCAAGATTTGCCTGTTGCAATACCTTTTCCTCTCACTCTCAGAACAAGAGAGCTTCTTTTTACATTTTTCTCCAAAACTATTTTCGTCAAAGGAATTTTAAAGAGAATCTCAAAATCAACCTTTTTAAAATATTAAAAAGTTAATTTAAAAAAAAGGTCTTTTGAGCCTGATGCTAGATAAGAAAAAATTTTGCTACTCACAAGAAAGATCAGTTTCTAGATCAAATGTTTCTACTTGTAGCTACTTACCCAGGATCAAGGGCATAAAGCTAAATAATGACCAATCAGCAGAAGCTGTCTCTTTATGGCAACATTAAGTGACTTTAACCCCACTCCCCACTAAACTGTAAGCTCCTTCAAAGTGAAAAGTCATTAATTTCTGTCTTAATATCTAGCACATAACCTGACACTTAGTAGAGCTTACTAAATCATTATGCCGTATGCCTGAAACTAATATAATGTAAAAAAAAAGTGGTTGAATAATAAATGCATAAGGGAATAGTAGTCAATTTTCATACCTACAAGCATCGTTTAAAAGATGATCCAGAGAAGAATGGGCAGGTATTTTTAAATGACAATTCAATGTTTAAAGGGAACTTCACTGTCATCCTGTCCCAGCTCCTGTTCAATGCAATCTCATCATCAAGAACTAAATCAGCTTTCACTTCAGCCTGACCTCTGTTCTCCTTTGACTCTCATACTCCCAGATGCAACTATGATTTGGAATTGGAGAAAATGTCTCATTTCTAGACACAGTGGCTAGGCATCTGCCTTCAGAAGAGTAATCATACACTCCTTTAAAAATACTGGCATTTGAAAAACTGTTTTGGGTAACCTGTTCCATTGATTTCAGTCCCCTTTTCCAAGGTGCCAGCTATCATTCATGTCCATCTACAACCTGGAACCTTGCCACATGATATGGAAGGTGTTCTAGGCCTGTTAGTAACAGGGGAAAAAAATCAATGTACACAATTGATTCTTTCATTACTTCTCTATACTCCAAAAGAAACCTTGGGAGGACAAGAGGAATCTTTCATCAAACACAAAATTATTCTATGTAGAAACTTTCAAAACAGACTGGCATTTTAAAGATTTGAAATCTTCAAAGGGTACAAACACGTTCTTTTATTCCCCCCAATACTCTGAAAAACAGTTGTTACTATAAACCTTTGTGCTATTATTTTGCTTTAAGAATAATTTACTGAGAATGTACTAGAAAAAGACTGTAGACCCCTTCCATGATCAGCAGTCTCAGAATGGAGGTGTTTTCCCACAGAGGCAGCATAAAACAAACCTGAGAGACTTAACTAACTGTTCCCATGAAGAACATAAGCCACCACCCTTCACACAGGGCAGAGTGGTTTTCCACACTTTCTCTTACTTAAAACCCCTAAAGGTGGGATGGCACTGAGTCGAAACTACTTTTTGCTGAAATTTACTCAGGCTTGCTAACTAAGATACATACACTTTGACATTTTAACACAATCTCATTAGTTTCTTTCCTACAAATTTGGAATTATTTGGAAAGCTAACCTCTGCTTTTGTTATGGACATTTAAAAGGGATTTGACCAAATTGGGGGGCGGGGGGGGAAGGGTGCGACGACTGCAAAGGGAATATACTAGTTACTCAAGAAAACAGTCTTTTGAAAAAATATTTTAGAAACTCACTAATTACCTCTAGGCACTATGCGAATTGAAGCAAGGATATCTGTTTTACTTGATAACACCCCCTCAGCCTAGCACTTACTCACATGGTTAGGGACTCTCAGATCCTGACTCAATTTAGATCGCTGCTGTTAAGTGTGCAAGGACCTGAAAGTTTGATTGTGTTTTACTCCTTTTTGCCATCCAATACCAAACTGTCGAAACTGAGTAGCTTCACATGCCAGGACCCGGTAATCCTTGATTCTGCTCATCCTTATCTTCTTGAGTTCTTCTCTTTTCTCTTTCCTCTCTCAAACTCTCTCTCCTTCCCTACATCCCTTCCTTTCTACCCCTTTTTTTCCCTGATGTACCAGTGCTGGTTTTCATATAAGAATGTAACTTTTACCTTCATTTAAATCAGAATGTTGATTAGAGCAAGTGAGACACCTATGTCAGGCAGTAAGATGCCCCCTAGAATGTTTTTCTTTAGAGAAATTATTGGTAAAGACATTAAGAAAAACTACCTGAATAAGCACCATAGGACTTTACTACTAATTTCCACTTTCAACCAAACACCATAGTCATTTATTGCATGCTTTAAAAATGTCTCTGTAGATGAGCTACTATGAATTAAAGTAAAACTTCATTCCTTTTAAAATATATTCAAAGTTTCTTTTTTCATTATTGACTCAGACTGATTTGCCATTAGAATTTTTCCCATCATTTTTTAAATTAAACAATTGTCTCAAATTTCTAATGCGGGTCTCATGAAGGCCATACAGAGAGTTAACTTCAGTTATTAGAGAGCTTAACAACGCACATTTAGCTTCATCATTGTCTCTCAGAAAGACACCATGTGATTCTCCTAACTGCCAAGTCTCCAGTTAACAAGAATCACATTTTATCTCTATTGTTAGTACTAATTTGAACTGCCTGCCAAGAAATAGAGCTAACAGGAAAATAATAACCTTTTAAAATAGTACTTGTGCTTATAATTAGGAATCTAACATGAGGTTTCTACACAAGGAACAATTCCTCAGCATGCTTGGAAATATCATTCCAGTTTAGGTCCTATGTCACATTTCCCTACAGACATATGTGATCAAAGTCTTCAGTTTCCAGAAAACTGAAAATTGTAATCGTTTTTTTTTCCATTCTTACAGTCACTGTGGATAAAGGGAAAAAAAAGTAAATATAAGCAATGACCGTGAACCAAGAACACAGTCATGAAAAATTTTTAACTTCTGTTTAACAAAAAAACTTAACAAAAGCCTGTTTCCAAGTCACAATTCAGAATCTATTTGCATAGAATCAATAGGAATGAAAAGAGCTCTTTGGACCCTAACCAGTGATTGCTTAGGACTTTTCCCCTTGGGCCCAGTGTGTACACCTTGATCATCCACTAACATAAAATGACATTTAAAAGAGAGACAAGCAATGGCATAGTAAGAAATAGTAACCATGCACCTTAAAGTCATGGAGCGACTTGAGCCAGTGACAAAAAGGCTAGTGCTTTCAGTGATGATAGATGCAAAAGAGAAATATAAACATTACTGTGGAAATAAAAGGCATTACATTTCTTAATGACAAGAAAATTAGAACTCTAAAAGGAAAGACAGAAATGCCAAAAAGTAACAGAAACTATGGGTTCCTAAGAAGCATCCTCCCTCCCTGTCTCACAGACAGTCCCTGCATCCACAGGGCCCCTACTTGCCATGATCCTCTGGCTCATCCCTGACAGAAGGACACAGAGGAATGGGATGCAGCTCAGTGACACTTTATCTTAATTATTTGTGGGAAATCTCACACACTCCATCCTCACCAAAGGGGTCATAGGTTTTAACAAAAACTTTTCTCTGTTTTACAGGTCCCCAAATTGGCCCAGCTCTCTACAAATAACACATTTTGCTATAAAGCTGGAGAATGAACTGTTCTACATAAATAAATAAAATTTCCAGAAACAAAGCTCAACTCCCCAGGTAATAAAAGAAATGATTTTATGTTTTAACCATTTTTGATGAAAGTTTTCTAAAATATAGTATCCTTTATCCCTATTTCCTTTAAGTATATAACCTAATGATGATAATTCAAACTTTTGTTGATGGCTGGTTGATGGATGGATAGTAGCTTTATTTCATTAGTTAGTGCAACAATTATGTCTCTACTTTCTAATTTCCTCCACTTTCCTCTCGACATTAGACTAAAACTTCTGCTGTCATAGTGCCAACCTCTAAAAGAACAACCCTCCTTCTAAACTGCTGGTTCTGATCAGCTTTGGAAAAAGAGATAATTAAATTTTGTTCTGTGGTATCCTAAGTAAGAATCAGTGAATTATATCTGATGCCTAGGAGTAAAAACTTAGACCTTAGAGGAGAGGTTTTCTCATTAGCAGTCTTATCCAACTGTTTTTGGATTAAAACAAAGACTTAAAGTTAACAAAAACAATAAATTCCATTTTATGAATAAACTGAATAGCTCGCTACTAGGAAATATGGTTTCATATCATTTTCTAATAGCACAAAAGTATTAGAATTAGAATTATTTAGTATTTTTTTCTCAGAAAGTAAAAAGAACACTCAAGTTCAACTGAATGACTATTTCACATGTCCAAAGGCTATACCATCTAAAAAATGATACCACGGAAAGAATACGTGTTTTGAAATATAGTATTATTGCATTAATCTTATTGTTATGATGTGATGGCTTCTGAAAGGGCCATTATTTTATAGCTCCACCAAAGAGAAGGATCTAATAGTTAAATACAGCACATTACTGACACCATCTTGGACTCTCTGAAATGCTGTATTTCCATGTCAACCTATTTTCCCACTTACCTGCCTTCCCCTCTGACTTGGCTGTTAGGATTAGGAGATCCTACCATTTGCCATTATTTTAACTTTCAGGTAAAATCTTTCTTTCCACAGACCAACAGTGGTCTCTTACCTGGTATTTCCTCTCTACTCCATCCTTTGACTCAATGCCTCCAACAAGGGAGGCCAGTACTCCCAGAACAGCCCCCTGACTACTGTCACATAAATACACACACACACACACACACACTCACACACACACATATGCACACACCCTAGTAACATCCTATGGCTTCCTCCCTAGACAATCAGCAGCTGCAAATACTAACACTTGTTTAGGTCTTTACTGACAAATATTGTAGGATATTGCCAAAGATAATACTTTGCCATTTATCTTTCCTTTAAATTAGTTCAACAGTATGGGGAAAAAAACTTTAAATTATGAGTGCAATTAACACCCATTTTTAAAATCTAAGTCATTTAATACAGTCAAAACAGTAACTAAAGAAAACTGAACTAAAGCCTAAAAATAATGTCACTTGCTCTCCACCACCAAGTAAGATGCAATGGGAATTCAAAAATGAGAAGTAATTTGGATTCATTCCTAACTTAAATCCAATCAAAATACCAGGATCATTCCAAACTCTATTCCACTATTTTTGCATCTTCAAATTAGGCATGCAATGGAAATGAGCTTGGGCAGGAAGCCTCAGGCACATCAGATTGAAAACCCCAAGCCAGAGAAATGCATTCTATGCGTAGGGTACAAGATTTCTCTTATATACTGGGCCTTAACTCTCAGCTATTCTTTTTGGAGATTCATCACAAAATATATGGCTACTATCTACAATAATCCTCTATTTAAAAACTAGGAAATGTTACCAGATATCGGGAAAAATACTAGTTCTAGAAAGTGGATAAGTTTGGATCCAGGGAGTGATTCTAGATATACTTAGCTTCATTAATAACAATTGTTAAATTTTACTCCTTCGTTGTGTTCTTTTGGCAAATATTTCTGCAGGGCACGGTAGCAGGGAAAAGAAAACTTCTAGCTCCATCCTTTATTTATATTCCACTGTTTGTGTGGAGTTTGCCAAAGGGGAAAAAAGTCTCACATGAACTGATTAGACAGATTAGATACAGGAACACTGTCAACATAGGCTTTGTGGCTGGTTAGCTCTGCTGCCTAGTAACACTTGCTAAGGATACCAAAGAAATGAGCTTGGTCCCAAATAATCTTTCTTTTCCAGACAGAATATATACTTCCCTATTTTCAACCAGTCATCTGATAAAGGGAAGATGGATATGGGCATGTGGTCTTGGAAATCCATCATTACCACTGAAGGAAATAAAACATATCCACATTCCTTAACCAACAATACACCATTACAGTAATCACTGTATGGATACAAGAAGATACATGAACCTAAATTAAATCCTGGCCAGTTCAACTGACAAGCTCAGTAGGCCAAACACACAATAAACCATGCCCAGGACAGCAGGCTCAGGCTCTGTGATACTCACGTCCCTCCGTCCAACCCTCCGAAATCTGTGTGTGGTAATGAAGGTGGAGAGTGAAATGAGAGGAAAAGCTCCCACACATTAAAGTTCGCACAGAGGTTTGACAAACTCAGTGTAAGGGCAATAGATAAAACAAAGTTTCAAAGTCACGAAAAATAGGTCCTTCAGTCTGTTTTGCGGTTCTCTCTCTGAGGGGTGATGAAGAGGCAGTGAGCCAAAATACTTTCCCATAAAGAGGAAATAAAGCTCTCAATTGCCAGGAAGGTCTGCAGGATTCTGAAGCCTCATTAGGAACAGTCTTTGTTTTTAGGAGGTTTTTTTTTTTTTTTAATCCCCTCTCCAAAGAGAATGAGTAATTAGAGGCCTTTGAATTATCTGTGCTTGTCTTTCTAAAATCAAAGATTTTTTAATTACACTTCCAAAAAAATTAAGAAAGTATATTTTTATCTCTCGAATCTGAAAATCATGCTTGAAAAAATACTAAGTAAAGTTTAATGAGGAAAGAAATATTCCTTTTTGATAAAAAATACATTTTAATCCTCTTGGAATCTGACATAACAATGCTGCCAAAGGAAACCTTTGAATTTTTGGTGGTTGTGGTGCTGCTGTTTTGCTGTATTGGTGATGTGTGCTCATCTTGTCACACTGTGTCACTCAGCCACCAGGAGATACCTGACACTGTGTCCTCCCTCAGAGGTCAACTAGGTGCATGACCAGGACTCAGCTGTTTCATACTAGCAGCTATTATGGGAGCTTCTTTCTATGAAATGAAAGAATTAGAGCAGCTAATGAAAATTAGAGCTAATGAAAATTAAGCACACCTAGAATACTGGAAAAAAATAATTTTAATTATGGTGTACCTTTCATAAGAGAAAGAAGCTTGCAGGGTTTAGGGTATACAATCAAAAAGTACAGCACACTCATGCAGCAAAATGAAGTTTTTATGTCAACAGAAACCTAAGGCCAGGGAACTATTCCCAACTTTTGAACATTTCTCCTCAGTGTTAACTCCCTTGATATTCATTTCCTCATTTATGAAATAAAGGAATAGAATTAGACGAAATCTAAGTCCTATTTCAGCTATAAAAGACAAGACAGCTGCTAAATATTTATATACTAATTAAGAATTTTTTAGCTAACATAAATTAACTTCCTCAAAATGAAATTTCATAGGATCCTTACTAGAAACCAAAAGAATGGGGCTCCATGCAATTATGGCAAACAACTTATTCAATTCTGTAACTAAAATTTGGTAGATATTGCCCCAAATTCCCACTAGAGCAATTTTTTAAATAAGTGAAACAATAAAGAAAGCTAACAAAAATTAGATCACTTAGAATATTGAAAAAATTAACTTGAAGTAGGTGCATGATGTACCACTTATAATAATATTAAATACCAGAATTGTTTCTATAAAAGTGGAAAGTGTAACCATGGTGAATACATTCTGTGATAATTTTGTTCGTCCCATGGTTTATTAGTGAGAACCTTAATAGATATCCTTAGAGAAGTTTTCTTTCTCAATACATAAAGAAAAGTTGATTAACGTGCAAATATGATGAGTTGTATGACTTACAGAGAAGATGAGAATTACCACAAGTTAGGTGCCAGGTGGCTATGTTTTGTAAATCGAAAGTATAATTTTGCATAATTTTATAGTTAATATGCTCAGTGAAAATGAATAGAAACAAAACAGATGGCATTAGGAATATAAACATACAAATAATTAGTAGTGAAATCAAAATTTCCTTTTACTTTAAAGAAAAATAGTAGCTCATTAGAGTTCTACTCATATCATGCAGTGTACATAAAAGGGGAATTAGAAAAATAAGAAAGGACTGCATTATTAGAATAAAAAGACACATATGAGGAGATGTTGAGCTGATATTGAAGGCATTTTGCAGACGTCAAGGTAAGAAGAAGGAAAAAATAGGAAATATTAAACATATAATTTGTGGAAAATGAGGCTTCACACATTCCTATATTCTAAGAAAGGTTTTTGGCAAGACTGTTGAATTCTTGTCTACCTAATCCCTTTGAGTATAAAATTCCTTCAAATATACATTAAACATGTGAAACCAATCGTTATGGTATGACTGTTTTGCTTTCTAATGGCTAACAAAAGAGAGGGAAACCAAGGTAGGAATAATTCAGATTTTTTTGCCTCCTAATACCCTGATCCTTTAAAATGTTTAAATTTGAGCCCCCATATGGAGCCTGTAACAAAGACAAAAAGTAAAGACTGGCACCCAAGTTTAGGATTTTAATCATATTCCAAGATGACAACCTACAAACAAGACGGCTGGAACCATCAAACTGCACAGCCACAGAAAGAGACACCTAAATTGCATTAACTATAGAAGTCAATTCTAAGATGGCCCCTCAAATTCCTGCTCCCTGGTGTCCACAGCCTGTATAATCCCTTTCCCTTCAGTGTGGGGAGGCCTGTGAATATGATAGAATGGGCTTTCCCTGCAGAGGTTCCAATCTGACAAAGGTGATGGGACAGTCACTCCCTTGCTCACAACACACTACACAGACTTCCTCACAGCAGACTGGGGAAAGTCTTCTCCAGCTGGCTTTGAAGACCTAAACTGCTGTATTGTGAAGTGGCCGCTAGGAGCTGAGGGCAACCCCTGGCTGTCAGCCAGCAAGACAAAAGGGACCTCAGTTCTATAGCCACAAGGAACTGAATTCTGCCAGTAACCTTACTAGACCTGGAAGAGTACTCAAAGCTTCAGAGAACACAGAAGTGTGACCAACATCTTGACACAGTTGGTGAGATTCTGAGCAGAGGACCCTGAGAAAAGGAAGCCTGACTCCAGATCCATGGGAACTGTGAGTAACACATTTTTGTTGCTTTTAAGTTGCTAAATTGATGATAATTTATTACACGGCATGAAAAAAATGAATGACCACCTTGGCTGTCCCTGATACATTGCAGGGCCAGCAAATACACCTCATAACTGATGATCTGAACTGCAAAATGAATTAAAATCAAATCAAATCTGAATCAAATGCCCAAACCACTTTGGAAACCTCTTTCATGAGTTTTAATTATACTATATATACATTACACACTAGTGAGGGTAAGCTTTAACTTAAGCAGTAATCCCATTCTCCATCTACATTAACTCAAACCAGTCTTGTTCACAACTACTACTTCCCTAGCATGTGATGTTCTACGGTAATATTTTTTAAAACTCTCATCTGCTTTCTTCACAGCCACCCTGATAATGGTTCTAAAGATAAAGAACAAAGATAAGTAGACTAAATGATTCATTACAGAACACATTCTTAATGAGATGCCAATATGAGCAATCTGTGTTTAGACTAAAATCTGTACATTCATTATGTCTTTGCTGCTTCCTCTAATTAACTGTAAATATTTGAACAAAAATACAGCAGTTTTTATATCAATGTCACTCGTCAATTAAAGCCAGAGACCAGTTTTACAACTAAGTATTTCAGCACACTGATTGGCAATAAAATGTAATTTCCCCCATATCTAATGTACAGGTGAAACTGTATTAATTCATGTTTTCTCATGCCTTCACGGCTGGTCTTTTGAGTAAACAGAGGAGCCAAGCTCCCTGGGAAGTGTGATTTGAGGAGTGACTAAAAACTTAACCCCAAAACTCTCACATCACCTTAATAAGGTATCCAATATTGCTGTCATTAAGATTTACTCTGTGCCCCAAATACTGTTTTCAAAGGATATATGTGAAAATTTCGAATAAGAATATAAATATATATATGTATATATATCTATATGAGTTTCACTTTGGAGGGCCAATATTATCTTAAGAAAGCCAATGGAAATCCAAATACATCCAAAAGTAGGTCTTAGGTATTAGATGTATTAACGAATTGGCTAGCTTTTATTTTTTAATAGAGGAAGATGCTGCCATAAAAGGCCCTGGAGAGCTAAGAGACAGGATAAAGGCACTGGACCCTAGGATGCCCTACAGATAAGCTAGTATTTCATGAACTTACCTGAGAGTTAATTTTCTAGTTTATATTATTCTAGCAAAGGAATTCAACTGCCCATACAGAAAACTGGAGAATAGAAAACTTTAGCAACTTGCCCGTGGTGGTCAGCGGTACAGATGGGGCTAGAGGAGGCAAGAAATTTGCATTTAATTTACCTTTCAAATCAAGGAGTAACAGCTAAACATATCACTGAAAATACTAGGGGAAAAGTTTAAGATTTCTAGTGATAAACAAGTAGACAATGCACAAAGTCACATGCAATCATGACCTATTCTAGCTTCTAATTTTTGGAATCAGAAATACGACTATGTAGATCAGGGACCAGGCAGCTGCAGCTTCTGTGAATAAAATTTTATTGAAACACAGCCACACCCTTTCCTTTATGTGTTGTTTATGACTGCTTTCCTGCTACATTGACAATGCTGAGCAGTCATGACAGAAACTGCATGGCCTGCAAAGCCTAAAACACTTACTATCTGATTTTTTACAGAAAATACTTGCCAAACCCTGTTTGTAGCTCAAATATCAGTATTTACTCTAAGCTTATATTATTATATCCACAGCACCTAGAGGAAATTATACATCACCCTATTTAAAATAAAGTCCTTGGCTAAGTAAATAAATGGAATTGACAGTAAGTGTATACAATCAAAGTATTATGTATTGAGCCTGCATGCTAATTAACAGACCCATACAATATGAATTGTGACAATACCTTGCTCTTTTTTGTAAGCGTTCGTCAAATGGCAAACAAGTTTCATTGGTATTTTGATCACTACATATCATTCATTTATTGTAAATCTCATCTTGAGATTTTAGCCACAAAACATTTTTTGGTGAATTTCACTTTTCCATAGACCTTTGCATAATGCAATGCTATATATAAAAACTTTACAACCCTCTGTGTACAAATTAATTCTAGAACCTGGCAGAGATGGAAACAGTGAAAACAGAAATAAAAAAGCCATGACAGCTTTAAAAATTATAGGATATATTTTTGCAAAGATATTAAATCTAGTATGCTTTAAGGATATTATTGTAAGAGATCCAGGGGGAAAAAAACAGCCAACTTAAAGCAAGCCATTTCTAAAAGACATATAATTTAAATGGCATATGTAATTTTAGATAAATGGTTAAACTTCAAAAGCAAATGGTTAAAACTCAGAAATATCTTATTTCTTCTGTTATGGTACAGAATTTTTGAGTTTTTAATTAGTATTTATCCATATTTTTGAGATGATTATTTTTTGAAAACATATTTTATGTAAGCAACCATCCTAGTCTGTACCAAAGTAGAAGTAAAATGACATCGCGTCTAGAGAAGAATTCAAGTCAGGGCACCTGATCTCTATGAAAGGTTGTCAACTTTAAAAAATGATGTGTCTGTTCATCTAGTATAAAAAATCCAAACTATAATATCATGTCTTCAAATGTATCTTCAGAGAGCTCAACCATTGACTTCAAATCTCAATTATCCAAAATTCAGAAAACATATCTGACATTTGCAATATTTGAGAGGTTCAAGGGGCTATGTGAATAGTTTCTCTAGCTTCTTTGAGCTCTTTTCATTCATTCATTCATTCATTCAATCACTCATTCCTATGTCCAAATATCACACACTATGTGACGGATCCATTAACTGTTCTATCACCATGTATGTTAGCTCATCAGAAACAAGAGTGCCATATTTTATTTCCAACAAGTACTTGCTAAGGGCACATAATATATACTTTATGTACTGTGCTAAGTTCCAAGGATAAAGAGATAAAAAACAGAACAATGGTCTAAAATATGGGTATGCACCAGGTATACCTGGGGATTTCAAAATATACAGAGGCTTAGGGTCCATCCTGATCTAGTGGATCAGGATTTCTGATGACAGGACCCAAAATTTTGAATTTTTACAAGTTCCACGCCTAATTCTTAGACACATTGAAATTTAAGAGGCATTCCTCTGGAAGATGCATAATATATCACATAGATAAGGAAAGTACCACAGATAAAACAAAAATACAAAAAAAAAAAAAAAGGCATCAAGTTCTACCTAATGAGATCAGAAAGAGCTCCCTGAAGAGAAAGCCTTAAAGCTGAGTCTTAGCAAATGAGAAATTCACCAAGCAGATGTAGGCAAAGGCAACGCACATGCAAAAGAGGTAATCCATGTGGAAATAAACAAAGGCATGAGAACAGCGTGGTATGTTTGGGGAACTGCAAATAGCCAGGTAAGGACGGAGGGCTTGCATAGGGAAAGCCCAGGAGATGAAGTTGGAAAGATAAGCAGAAGACGCCAGACCATGAAGGACCTTGTATGTATTATGAAAATTTTTGATTCTATCTCATAGGCCATAAGGAGTTACTGAAGTTTTGTAATCAAGGAAGTGATACTATTAGACAAGTTGTAAATAGTAAGGGAGGATTAGATGGAAGCAGGGAGATACACCATCCTGGGTGAGAAATGATGAGGACCTCAACTAAAATAGTGTTGTCGGGGGGAAAAGGAAGGACAAATAGAATAGACTTTTAGGGAGTAGTAATGGTCTGTCCAGGTGATCAAATGAATTGTGAAGAGAGAAGGAAGAAAATTAATAGTTTCTAATTTGAGAGACTGACTAGATTATGCACATACTGGAAACAGTAATAATAGTTTAAGATTTAGAGAACATGTGTCATGTTCTAGGACTGTTCTGAGAGCTCTGTCCATTCAATCCTCATTCGCCACCAAGAGACAGATATTATGCCAATTTTAAAGACCAGGAAACTGAGGCACAGATAGGTGGTTTAACTAGCCCATAGGTGGTTTAACTAGCCCAAGGTCACCAACTGGAAAGTGACAAAGTTGGGGTTTGAACCTAGGCAGTCTGCTCTCACAGCCTATATTCTTGATTGCCGTACTCCTGAATATAGACAATATGGAGAAGTATAGAGGAATTCAGGAACTAGAGTTGGGTTTGTAGGAGACATTGTGGTCCCTTTGGGAAATTGTTGAGATGCCATGCAGGCAGCTGAGGCTGTGGATCTGGAGGTCAGCAGAACAGTCATCTCAGACATTTAGACCTGGGAGTCATTTAGCATGTAGACAGTCTGACACTACTGATGTAAAGGAGATGCCTAGGAAAACCAGGTGAAGTGAGAAGAGAAGCAGCCTAAGAATAGCATTAATAACACTGCAGAGGGAAGCAGACATATAATGTTTATAATATAATGTTATATTTAGATATCTATAGGTTTAGATCTACTTATCTCTCTATATATACTTCATTATAAACAGAATCTCGTTTCTTTGAGAGAAAAGGCTACTTTTTCAATTATTAGAAAATACTAAAAATTATATTTTGAAAAAGAAATGAAACAATTACTTGTCAGGGTTTTCACACAGTTTTCTGTTGGCCTAAAATTATAGGAGAGGAAAGTCATGGTGGTGGGGAGATGGGGGGGAGGGGTGGTGGAAACACTGTTAAATGAAAACAAAGCAATAGGACTTCCTCGTTCAGATTATTTACGGGCTGTGAGGGAAATGGTAAAGCTACCACACACGCGGCTAAATCTACAGACTATATAATGTTAGCAAGATTTCATCAAATTATTTTTTAAAGGATTATTCCCCAAAGACCCATGATATTGTTCTGAGACATTTCAGCCAAAATATTAATGGATTGCCATGATCTAATGTGAAACTGTGAAAGCGGCACACACGTCATTTTGGTGGCAAGGAAAACTCTGGGTTACAAAAATTCTGGGTTACTTTCATCTCTCCCAGCTTCAATAATAACCTACTTTGTTCTGTAACAATGAGATTCCATGTCACAATCACCACTGATCTGCCAAGTATGAATACTACTTAACTTCGTGCTTTTCCCTGAGGATTTACATATAAACCTGACAGCATCATTTAGTACCATTTTCTGGCTCTACTTAGTAAAGGCACAATATTGGCAGAAATGAGGATTAAATACTAAGTCATACCTTAAAAGATGGCCTAAACTGGAAAGCAATACTAGAAATAGTATTCTTAATCTTTGAATAAGTCCATGTGATCCAGACCTCCAGAATTTTAATTTTATTGACTATTAAAATATAATGTTTAAGAATTTTTTTAACTTATAAACTCAAAATTTGTTTTCTTTGTATATGAATCTATCCAAAGTATATTCTTCTAATTACTATTTTAGCCAAAATATCCTTAATTTCATATTTATTTTTAAAGAGTGAAAGATAGAGTACAGTGGAGTAGAAAGAAAGTATCAGAAAAGCCCAAGTCTATGCCAGAGCCTGGCACTGTTCCTACTACCCAGTTGAGGATCAGTAACTATTGAATGACCATGGCTTCAGTTGCCAAGATGTTAGATAAACTGACTTTTCAGGTTAGATAGACAATGTTTGTAAAGTGTGCTGCAGTCCCAGTATGTATGTCCTGTACTGATGTTTCCTGGTTGGCACTAACTTAATGTTAAAAATTCATCCTTTCTCATGAAAGTTTTCTAAATGTTCTCTTGGTTCATTCTTGCTGAGAAAATCCCTTCACTGTTTCAAATGAAAGGGAAAAAATAAAACATTGGCCTACAAGACATTATCTTATATAGCGAGCAGTGTACTGCAATACTGTATATTCAGTAGAGTATAAACCGCATATATATCTTAACATTTTTTTTTGATTCACTCCTGCTGTTGAGAGATGTTTCATCTCATATAAGTTCTACTTTTGTTCTTCAAGCAGTTAAATGAAGTATTGCCCTCTTAGTGATGGAACAGAATTTGGTCTTTTTTCTCTCAATTTGCTTCCATTATAGGAATTTCTCTGTAGGAGAAGGAGATAATGTAAGAAAATGTGTATGGTTGAGGTTTGTAGCAACTAACTAGCTGTGTAGACTTGGGGCATATTCATAAGTTTTCTGGGCTTCAGTTCTCTGTAAAAAAAAAGGGGGGGGTGGATATTTAATTAAATGGCAGTAGAGAGTCACTGATTCTCCTTCTTTAAATCTGTCACATTAATTTTCTCATGTTTTTATTTTGGAAAGGCATTTTTCTTATAGCTTTTCTAGTTTATGTTAAGGGCTTTTAAATCAAAATACCAATGTCAATCAACTATGTTTTCTCAAACTGGAAACTGTTTGAAATTCTTTGTAACTATGATTTATTACTTCTGCATCTGAGTTCACATATTCTGACTTCATAAGCAGGCAGAAAAGCAATCAACACTGGAATACGGTGATGGTATTCCTGAGTGCTGCATAATTTTCTTTGAAAATACAGTGAGTATTTTCCCTTTATCTCCATCAAAAGAGTATGAAATTCAAGTGATAGAATTATTTTTCTCCTTAAGAAAATTATCCCCTTGTGTAAAACATTTAATTCATTTTCTCTTTTTCTTCTTTTTAACCACTTTCCATTCTTATTCATTTCCTGGACAGGTCTACAAGCAGCCCCTTAAGCAAATTCTCACTTTAGATCATCTGCAACAGTAAATGTCTTGGGATTTTTAAACTCTGCAATTCATCACAGAGGGAGAAATTAAAGAAAACATTTGCTCAGAAACAAATCTCTTCTAAAATAAAATGTTTCATACACCAATCAATTATCTAAACATAATCACGCCACCTACTCTTTAATTTGCTTACTCATAATTCCTAGGGTTATCAGATAAAATATAGGATGTCTTGTTAAATTTGGATTTCAGATAAACAGTGAATAAGTTTTAGTATAATTAGGCATACAATATTTACAACATATACTGAAATTATTCTTACACTAAATGATTAATATATTAAAGATTATTTGTTATTATCTGAAATTCAAGTTTAACTGGATAGCCTGTCTTTTTATTTGTTCAATCTGGCCACCTTTCTTAATTCTAATTTGTAAAAAGAATTAGGGTGATCAGGCGGCCGAACATAAATTTCAAGTGGCCTTCAATTTCTAATGTGAACATTACTAGTTGGCAGGTGGCTTTTATCTAAATGGTCTTTCAGGGACCTAAGCTCCTCTCAAATTGTGGCTCTGTGATTCCAAAGCCTTAGAGGGAGCCCCCTGCATCCACTGACAGAAGGAGGGAGAAGGATGGATAAGGAACACCCACTAACTGCCTTGACCCAGTAGTGACAGTTTCCACTCACAAACTAGTGGTGAGAAGTAGTCATATGACATCTTTTTCAGGACTTACGATAACTATAGTAACACCCCGTTTTCTCCTGGGCAAAGTTTCTGTCACCCCACTGTGACCATGTCCCTTGCTGGCTTCAGTCCCCATGGGTACAGATATTAAATCTGTGGCCACTATTGGGAAGCTGCATCTCCTGAATTAAGCCTTTATGGAAGAATTCTGACATACCTGAAATAACACAAGGCTACTTCTGCTTTTCATACACTAACAAAGAGCTCCAGTCCTATATGGAAGTGAAACTTGCTCAGACTGCTTGAGACCTGGCTTTCCACACTTTTCTCCCCAAGGAGAAAATGGAATCAGTGTGTTTATTTTTCTCTCTGCCACTCAAAGGAATTTCTCTCCCATTTTCCTTCTTTCCTAAGAGCTTTAAATACTCCACACAGATGAGCCTGCCCTATCAGCATTTAGCTCTTCACGTCAAAACATTCCTCTTTAATAGGAATGTAATCAAAATGCAGGTAAGTGCATTTTTCACGAAAATCCTTAAGATACAAATTCTTGAAACATTCCACTGTCCCTTAGCAAGATTCTCACTCTTTTGTAAAAAGCAGCTCATAATTCATGGTATTTCTAAGACTTCTTCCTGTTTGGGGAGCTGCACTGAGGACCCTACTCAACTGACAGAGTGCTACAAAGCCCCCCCTGATCTTCTTCCCAGGCATAGATGAATTACCACACTCTTTGTCATCAAACATGTACTGCCTGTATGATACCTGCTCCTATATGAGGCACTGCACAGAGTTACCAAGATGTAAAATTCACCTTTTGTTAGCGGTACTTCCTTTGTACTACATGCACAACACTTATTTGCTGAATGAATAAGGAAAATTGTGGGATCTCTTGTGCCGTTGCGTGCCACTTCCATGCTTTCAGGCCAATGACTCTACTGCTAAGGAGTAGAGGCAGCACCACCATGGGGCAGATCTCCAAGATCTCATGTGTACAAAGGGCTCTGAGAGACCATGACAAACACTCTCAGAGCCTAACAATAAAAAAATATATATATTCATCGAACATGTTCCCACTTCATTCACATAGTCATCTGCACAAATTACATTCCATATAGTAAAAAATATTTCAACCATTTTTTTAAAGAAAGAAAATTGACGTTAAATTATTTCATTTATATAATCTGTTTAACTGAACACTGTAACTTATTTACTTGAAATTGCTTACAACAAATAAAAGTTATTATGTACTATGGAAAACAAAGACATTATTTTTTTTTAAAGTAGTTACTAAATCACATACCCCTAAAATACACAATTTTGACTGACATATTAGGACCACAAGTGATTTCAATCAGTGAGAACTCAACTATTCCCTGGACAGCAAGAGAATACCTGGGGAGAGGTGTTACCTGATGCCTGTATTCAAAATGCAAGAATTACATTACAATGGATATGGCTATCAGAAGCAATAGGTTAATATTTAATCACTAAGATTAAAATACTGTAGCCAGAGGAAAATGTTTATGAGAAAATAGAACAAAGACAGGAAATTTGCTTCCTAGGACTAAAAAGAGTAACTGCAGAAGACTTGCCTCAAGTATTACCATCTATAGTCTCAGTGTTCACTGGATAAAGCTTAAATTGCTTATCTAGGTACTCAACACAGACTACACTCTGATTTCAGCAATTATGTTCCGTCTCAGCTTCACTTTCTCCTCTTTTGCCTCCTGGCCACATAATTGACCGATAGAGCAGTTTACCAGACCATAAACTCACATAGGCAGGCAGAGCGCCCAATCAGCATTTTAGTGCTTAGTCTTAAATATTAACACATAAACAAAGGTCAATATACACCTTAGGGAAAGCCACTAACATGAAGAGAATCAAATAATCAAACCATGAGAGGAATTTAGAGTAGATAGAGATCTTGCAGAGAACAGAATTATTAAAACACAAAACACCCATTTAATTAATTTCCTCAGAGAAAGATAAGAAACAAAAACAGGATACTATTTAAAAGGAATAATCAGAGAATACAAAGGAGCAACTGGAAACAAAAAATAAATAAATAAAACAACCCAAGTTAAAAATATATTAGTAAAGATTTGGAGGATAAAGCCATGGAAATTTTAAGGAGGACAAAGTAGATGACTACAGGAAAAATAAATTAAGAAAATTAAAGGCTCAATCAAGAAGACCCAATATCTGACTAATTGGCTTAAGAAGGGCAGTGTTTCTTTCACGGCTATAACCTCCAGTACAGAATCACAATGCCTGCCAAAGAGAGGGTAGGTACTTAATAACTGTTTGTTGAATGAGTAAATGAATGTTCCGAAAGAACAGAGAGCTAGTGATGGAAACTAAAGAAGAAAATAGAGTATTTCCCAAAATGAAGAACATGCATCATATGAAATGGCCCACTAAGTGTCCAGCACGACTATTAAAAAAGTTCACATCAACAACGCTCATTATCATGAACTTTCAGATCAAGGATACAGTAAAGATCCTAAACCCAAGAGCAAAATCAGGTCAATTACAAAGAATTAGAGATCAAAATGGTTTGAATTCCCTTCAAGAAATATTAGAAGCCAGAAGTCAAAAGTATAATGCCTTCAAATTTTAAGAGAAAATTATTTCTTAGCCCAGAATTAACAATCAAATAGTAAGGTAAAGACATTTTTGTATGGAAAAAGTAACATAAAATTTCTGTCTCAAACATGTTTTTCTCAGAAAACTACTGCAGGATCTGTTCCACCATAGAAAAGAGTAAACCAAGAAAAAGATTCACACAGATTCTATGAAATGAGATCCAATACAGAAGAGATGCAACAGGAATTCCAGGATGACAGCAAAAGAAATCCCTGGATGACAAAAGCTCAGCTCAGCAAACCTAAAGAGCAATTAGACCTAGATTGAAGCCAGAGAAGGGAGAGTTCCAGCAGGAATGTCTCCAAGGGAAAAAAAAAAAAAAACTGGGAGCAATAGATCTGACACGTTTGACCATGTGGAAAATTATAGAGTTACTGGAGAATGTAGAAGGGACTAGCACAGAGTCAAAGAAAACTAAAACTCTTTTTTTAAAAATTTCAGGAAAACAAGTTACACATGAAAGGAAATTAATCATGGCTCAGCAGTGAAATCTATTTACAGAGTTATGAAACTAAAAAAATTGATGATGCCTTTAATAAAAATTTATTTCATTATCTATTACTGGGAGAATATGTAGAAAGTATAAAAGAACTAAAATCTTCATTTTCAGACTAGAGAAAGGAGGGAAGCTGTGGAGTATGCTGGGAAAAATAGAGCTGTAACTTTTTATTCTAAGCTGCCCATCTCTGTCAGGCCTTTTAAATCCATGTAAATAGATTACTTTGATCGTAATGTTTAAAGCTAATAAGTACTTTTTAAGTGCTATAATGTAGTTAACAGATTGGCGGCTCATTGTTTTAAAATCATATTTAATCAATGAATTTGGGATTAATTGGATTTGAAAATTAGAAGTTTCATTATATGTAGTCAGAAATGGCTTAGCAGAACAATTTCAAAATAATTGTTGCCATATAAAGCCATCAGATAAAGTATCAGTGTGGTAAGCAACAACAGCACAAACCATCTGGCATAGCATCCATGGTGAACAATGTTCACCTGGAGCCATGCTGCCAGCCTTTGAACTTGGCACCACCATTTACTAGCAATGTGGCGTTAGGTAAGTGACTTCACCTCTCTTACTCAATTCGTATGTAAAATGGGGACAGTTCTGGTTCCAGCTTCATGTGGATTCTGTGAGTTATTTCATGGAAAATACTGAGAATAGAACTAGCCTAAAGTAACCACTCAATAAATTGTCAGTTACCATTTTTTACTTACTCTAAAATGTAAAAAAGCTTCTACGAACAAACAAGATATTTACTAAGTTCATGCACATATTTTATTTGGTTATTAAAAAGCCATCTGTATTCTTCTACTCCCATAGTGTTAGCCATGTCCTGCATTCTCCTTTATTTTTTCCTATGTTGTCTCCCCGTCTCCCTCATTTCAATACTTATTATCTTACTGGAACAACTGTTAAGTTTTGGTAAATGAGGGAGAAAATGACGTAAGATCCATGCTTAAGGAAATAACTTTCACACCACTGAAGAAAATAATACAACATTTATAATAGACAACTAATACAAGACTAATAACACTTGCTCTTCAGACACCAGGGGGAAAAAATAGACTTAAACTCATGTTGCACTTTTAAAGCAATTTTTAAAATTAAAATTATAAGTGAAAATTATCCTTTGAGACTGCAATTCATTCATCAACGTTGAATACAAAGACTTGGTACCTCTCTAGCTCTCAATACTTTCCTGAACTGACACGATTCATTACCGTCAGGTGAGTTTTAAACTAAGAGGGATGGCTTTGAACACTCACTGCTCTTCAGCAGAGGAAACATGCAAGAAATGGCACAAGAAACTTCAAACCACCCTCCTGTTCTTAGACTCAGTTTTTCATTCAGTTTGGCAATTTAGTGCCTGTATAACAAATATCGGTACCTTTCAGTTGTATTCTTTCGTGAAGCTGTATTTTCATTTCGGGGGAAAAAAAAGTAATACTTCAAATTCAGGGCACATGGAAGAAACTAGAAAAATCTCCAAAGCAAAAATTCTTCTCCTACAAAACAAATAAACAAACAAACAAAACAAAACAAAAAAAACCCAGACAAACCAACCAACCCACCCTGACTCTGGTGTCATAGAAACAACTACTTTCAAATTAAATTCTAAAGCATTCTAACAGATGACTTTTGGTAAAGACTATTTGAAATAGCTTCTGGCTAAGTCCAGATTTTCAGTACAGTTGCATTTTAAGTGTAAGGGGAAATGCCTTCACACAGCCACATTTCCTCTACGTAAACAAGGTGTCCTCAGGACAGCCCTCAGAGGCCCCACCTACTCCCACCTGACCAAATGTTACTGGTCTTCACCAGCAGCAACCCTGTCCACCACAAAATACCTCCCACAAATTTAGTTCAGCCCAAGAGAAGTAACACTTAAAAATTCTTCTCAAAAATAAAACAAAATCGAAACAGGAAAAACTGACATTTTTATATTGCCCTTTTGTCTTCCAGGATATCAGGATACAATGGACAAAACACAGGCTAAGAGTCAAGAAGCCTAGTTCTAACACCAAAATCTGATTTAATTTCTCTGGGTCTACATTTCTTCTCTGTAAAGTAGTGGTGATTCTTATTGGCACATGTCACCGCATCCTTGAGAAATCAAATGAGCTAATTGATGTGAAAGGACTCAGAAACCATCTTTTTTATTCCAATTGATATAATTTATATTTTTAACAAATATTTGTTGAGCATGGCCAGCACTGTTCTACATCTGGGGCACTTAACAATGAGCAATGAAAGTCCTTATCTCCACTGAGCTTTCATTAAAAAAAAAAGATATACATACACATGTAATATTTGTACATAATACATATATACTGCCTATATTATCAGGGTTCTCCAGAGAAATAGAACCAATAAGATGTGTATGTATGTGTGTGTGCAGTGTGTGTGTACAGATAGAGAGAGAGATTTTCATCTTAAGGAACTAGCTCATGTGATTGTGGAGTCTTGGCAAGTCCAAAATCTGATGAGGTAGGCTAGCAGACTAAAGACCCAGAGAAGAGTTACAGTTTGAATCCAAAAGCAGTCTGCTATCAGAATTCCCTTTGGCTTGGGGGAGGTTAGTCTTTAAGGCCTTCAACTGATTGGATGAGCCCCACTACATTATAGAAGGTAATCTATTTTACTCAAAGTCCACTGATTTAAATGACAGTCTCATCCAAAAAGGCATCCTCATAGAAGCATCCAGATGACTATTTAACCAGGTATCTGGGCATGTGACCTAACCAAGCTGGCACATAAAATTAATCATCACATTATGTAAATATATGCAGTCCTTGTTTAGTATGGTACTGTGAGACCATAAAAAGATCTGTGCAAGCTGTAACCATACAAATAATAGTCAAAGGGGAAAATTACAATTGTTCATGACTTTTAAAGAATTTTTATCAAAACATTAAAAAAAACTCTCCTATGGAAAATGGAACCCTCCTACACTGTTGGTGGGAATGTAATTTGGTGCAGCCATCATAGAAAACTATGTGGGTTCCTTAAGAAACTAAAAACAGACTTACCATATGATCCAGCAATTCCACTCCTGGTCACGTATTCAGAGAAAATTCTAACTTGAAAAGATACATGCACCCCAATGTTCATAGCAGAACTATTTACAATAGCCAAGACATGGAAGAAATCTAAATGCCCATTGACAGATAAATGGATAAAGAAAATACAGACACACACACCATGGAATATTAGCCATAAAAAAGAATGAAATCATGCCATTTGCAGCAACATGGATGGACTTAGAAATTATCATACCAAGTGAGGTAAGTCAGACAAAGACAAATATATGATATCAATTATGTATGAAATCTAAAAAATGATACAAATGAATTATATACAAAACAGAAACAGACTCACAGACATGGAAAACAAACTTATGGTTACCGGGGGAAAGTGGTGATGGGGGAGGTGGAGAGGTAAAATGGGAGTTTGGGATTTGCAGATACAACTACTATACATAAAATAAACAACAAGTTTCTACTATATAGCACAGGGAACTACATTCAATATCTTGTAATAACCTATCATGAAAAAGAATATGAAAAAGAACACATGTATATGCATAACTAAATCATTTTGTTCTATACCAGAAACTAACACAACATAGCAAATCAACTATATTTCAATTAAAAAACCCTCTCCTATCAGTTATAAATATATAGGGAAATGAAAAAATAGTAAAATATTTATATAGTATACTGTAGTTTAAAATATTAGGAACACTAAGAATTTCAAGTGCTTTATCTGTAAAAAAAATTTATCAAGAGTGATTTGAACTACACTTCACACTTGCCTACTTTTTGTTGTATAACTTATAATACAGAGCAAGCACATTTTCTGTACCTTGGTGAACAGTCATACTTGTTTCTAAGCTTGGATCTAAGCCTCCACCATTTTATCCACTGCATTTTCAAAATCATGAAATGCCTCCCAGAGTTGCTTTCATCACTTCTCACAGGACATCTTCATAATTTTCAGCACAGCTGCTTTTCTCATTTGTGTTGGTAAGTTTGCATTCACTAAATTTCTCTGGATGCAAATCTAGGGTCATTCAAATCTAAAAAGTGTTTACTCTGGCAGGCAGCGTTAACATGTCCAGGTCAGCTCTTTCTTCTATAACTCCATTTATGTTCAATTCAAATATTGTAAAGTGATTTGTAAAGTGAGGTAAAAGGTTCACCATACTGCACACATACTACTATTTTAGCCATTAGTTCCCATATTGCTTGAGTGTTTTCAGTTGCATGCTTTATGACATTTTTCCAAAACTCTGCTAAAGAAATTGCATGATCTCTAGTTCAATACCCTGTCTGGAAGTCCACATCAGATAATAGGCTTTGGAAGTTGAAATAATTATATGGTCCATTAGCTGGATGAATAAAGTGGTGTTTGATGGTAAAAAGCAAATTTCCACATTTTATTCAAGTCCATGAGAGAATGAAGGTGATCTGGAGCATAACACAACAAGAGGAGTGCTTTAAAACTGCAATTACATGGATATATCACTAAGAATCAAGCAACACAACTCTATGCTTTGCAGTCTGTGCATGAGCTGAATAACAAATATATAGTAACCAATCACTAATAAACTTTGAAAGAAGTGATATGACTGGTCACTGACCAAGATGCACATGGGTTAATGTCATCATGACTTGTGGACTGGAGAGGTAGTCACAGAGTTTGTACTTAAATCACAGGTAATTTACTGTAGAAACTGAAATTTGAACCATGTTGCTGAGGGTCTGGTGTTATTTAACTAACTTGTGGTAACTAAACTTATGCATACAAGTATAATATTCTGCAAGGAAAAATACACACATAACTTCTCCTTAGACCTAACAAATAGTACTCCATTTTTCTTTCTTCTCTTTCACACCAATCTCACTGAAAAGGTGATCAATATTTGCGTCTCCACTTCCTCACTACCCTGTCCATCCTCAGACACTTCAACTGGGCTTTAGGCCCTATTACTGTTCCAAGACATCCCTGGTTAAAAATCTCAGTGCTTAATTGGTCCATGTTGCCTGACCATTTAGGAGCATTTTGACAAAACTGATAACTTCCCCTTTCTTGAAACACTACCAAAATTTGGTTTCTGAGCACTATGCCTTTTTCTTTTCCCACTGCCACACTGACTGTCCTTCTGTAATCTCTTTTGCTGATTTCTCCTCTCTTCTTCACAAGGTACAATCTGTAACCAACTCTAGTTCTCTAGTCACTCCCTATATGATCTCATCCAGTTTGGGCTTTTAAATAACATCTGTACATTGATAAGACCCAAATTTGTATCTCTAGCCCTCATCTCTTCCCTAAGCTCTAAATAGGTGGTAATAGGCATTTCGACTTATCATGTCTTAAAGAAAATGTTATATCCTCCATTCCTGTCTGTTGCTTCCACATCTCTGCATGTGGTGCTAGCATACCCTCAGCTGCCCTACCAAAAACTTAGGAATGATCTTTAATTCCTATCTTTTTATCCTAGCTCCCACCCAATCCAGTAACAAGTCTGCTCAGTTCTGTCCTCAGGATATAGCCTGGAGCTGACATCTTCTCCTATATCTGTTGCTAAGGCCCTGACCCAAACCATAACTCTCTCTCACCTACACTGCTGCAAAGCCTCTCATCTGGTTACCTTGCTTCCACTATAGCTGTCCCACCATCAAATTTTACTGCAGCTGCCAAAATGATCTAAGAATGAAGATAAAATTATATCACACTTCTGTTTAAAACCTTCTGGTGGCTCTCCATCATACAAAGTATAAAACCCAAACTCCCTCCCATGGCCTCTAAGACCTTATATGATCCCTCCTCTGCAAACCTCTCCAAGCTCATCGTCCAATTGCTCTCTGTCTCACTCTACTCTAGCTGCATTAGCTCAGATTCTTTTAACACCCCAAGCTCATTCCTGCCTCTAGGACTTTGCATTTGCTATTCCTTTTACATATTTACCTCCCCCTGACCTTATCAATGCTTTATTCACTTCACTCAGGTTCCTTTGCTCAAAAGTTAGTTCATAAAGAGGACATCCACAATTATATAAACTGGTACTTACTATTCACATTCAGTATCCCCACTCCCTCTTTACTTTATAGCAATTATCACACATCTTGACATTGTATTATATATATATATATACACACATACATACACACACACACACACGCAGTCCTCACTTTGTACAGTTCCAATATAAGTGGGATTCAGTTACCGTGGTTTAGTTAAAAACACCAGTCCAACAACACAGTTCAAACTTCAGTTACTATGATAGGTTAACCATTAGTTGCATAAAAGCACAAATTTTGCTGCCAGCCTTTCAGTTCACAAACCACTACATAAAAAATAGATGTGCATTGTGATCAGTGACTAATCACATCGCTTCTTTTTATGTCTGTTAGTGATTGGTCACTGTGTATCTGCTGTTCAGTCCATTCACAGATAGCAAAGAATGTACTTTTGATGCTTCCCTGTCTCCCATTGCTTAAACTCATGTGACATTTTACAAAAATGAGTAACAGAGAGAACTGGCCAACAAAGATGAAAAGGTATTAAAGAAACAAAAAATAATAACGTTGGAAGTGAAATAGGAATCAAATATAAACAAAGTTATAGAAGAAATATATGACCATGGGAATGTTGACACCGCCACCATTTGAGAAACTCTAGACAGGCAGCTAGAAGAGCTCAGTGAAGCACAGCTATTGACATAAATGTGAAAAGTGGTTGTGATGGAAAGGGTGAAGATGTCCCAGAAGTCACACTTGCCATAAACTTCCCCTTGAAGTCATTCTCAGAGATATTTTATGACATTGAAGGCACAAAGGATGAAACACTGGAAGCTGATCCCAACTTAGAAAAGAGTATTACAATCTGTGAAGATAAAAGCTGCTCCCTCTGTCTCAAGGGTTACACAATGAGAAGAGGGACACAAGCACTGTACAAAATATTCTTGACACATTTTTTCAGAAAATAAAACACTTTGATTCTGAATGTTTCCAGTGCTTGCAAGATTGCAGGGGTACAAGATCGACTCACAGAAATCCATCACATTTCTAACAATGAGTCTGCAGAAACTGAAATTAAAACCGTAATACTATCTGGAATCACTTCAAAACAAATTAAATACTTAAGTGTAAAAATAGTAAAACATATATGGGATCTTATGTCAAAAACTGCAAAATGCTGATGAAATAAAACAAAGACAAATAAATGGAAAGACACCTTGCTCATGAGTTGGAAAACTAAACATACTAAAGATGTTAATTGTCTCCAATAGGATATATAGGTTTAATGGAATTCCTATCAAAATCCCATCTTCGTTGACATAGACAAGTTTACCTTAAAATTTATATGGAAAAGCACAGGCCCTAGAATAGCTTAAAAAAAAACTTTATAAAGAAGAATAAAATGGAGAGAAAAATCGCTCTACTTCAGAATTAGGTTTACTATATTGCTACAACAATCAAGTGGTGGGGGAACAGGCAATAGATCAATGGGAGAGAACAGAGAACCCAGAAAGAGACCCACAAAATACAATAACTGATTTTTTTAAAAAATGCAAATAAAATTCAGTGGAAGAAGGGTAGCCATTAAAAAAAAAAAAACCAACAGTGCTAGAGCAATAGGACATCTTAAAGCAAAAAAAGGGGGAAAAATGAACCTGATCTAAGGCTTACACATCTTACACAAAAATTTACTCAAAATGGATCACAGACTTAAATGTAAAATGTAAAAACATAGAGCCTTTAGAAAATATTAGAAACAAACAATGGATAAAACTCTTTGGGATCTAAGGCTAAGCAAATAGTTCTCAGATGACACCAAAACCACGATCCATAAATAGAAAAATTAATAAAATGGACTTCAGCAGAATTAAAACTGTTTCTCTGTGAAAGACCTGTATAACAGGATGAAGAGACAAGCTGTGGATAGGAGAAAATATTTGCAAGCTTCATATCTAATAAAGAACTAGTATATAGAATATATGAAGAGTTCTGAAAACTGAACAGGAAAGAAACAAACAGAAAATGGACAAAAGACATAAAGAGGTATTTTATCAAAACAGGTATGCAGATGGCAAATAAGCACATGAAAAGAGGTCCAGCATCCATAAGGAAATAAAGTAAAACCGCAATGAAATGTCACTACAAACCTGTAAGAATAGATAAAATAAAAAACAGTGACAACAAAAGTTGATGAAGATATTGAGAAACTGGGTCACTCATACTCTGTTGCTGGGAATGTAAAATGGTACAGACCCTCTGGAAATAGTTTGACAGTTTCTTTAAACTAAACGTACTGTTACCATCTTACCCAGCAATTGTGCTCTTGGACAATTTATGTCAGAGAAATGAAATTTATGTTCACACAAAAACATGTACATTGATATTCGTGACAGCTTTCTAATATCCAAAGACTGAAATAACCTTCAAAGGGAAGGAACCACTGGTAGGTGTGAAATTTAGATAAATTTCAAGGAATTATGTTAGGTAAAAAATTCTAGTCTCAAAAGTTACATACTATACGATTACATCTTTATTATGTTCTTGAAATGGCAAAATTATAGAGATGGAGGATGTATTAGTGGCTTGCAGGGGTTAGGGATGGAGGAGATGCCTGTGGTTACATAAGGGCTCTGTGGGTATAGGACTGTTCTGAATCTGACAGTGGTGGTGGGTATACAAAACAACACGTGGGATAAAATTGCCTAAAATTAAACACACACACATGGAGGGGAGGGGAGAAATCAATAAAACTGGGAAATCTGAATGAGATCAGTGGATTATATCAATATCAATATCCTGGTAGTAACAATGTACTCTAATTTAACAAGATGTTACCAATGGGGAAAACTGAATAAAAGGTACATGGGATCTTTCCATACCACTTCTTAAAACTGCATGTGAAATCTATAATTATCTCAAAAAGTTTCACCTGAACAAACAGACTGTACACAGTCTCATACAGCATTGTTTATATATGAGTCTCAGACTAGGAATAACCCAAATGTTCATCAACAGGTGAGTGGAGAAACAACTTATAGTACAGCAATAAAAAGAAATCCTACTCACAAATAAAAATGGACAAACTGTGTATACATGCAACACCACAGATAATCTCACAGACATTTTTCTGAATGAAATAAGTCAGCATTTCATTTATATGAAGTTCTAGAACAAAATAATCTATGGTGACAAAAATTAGATCTGTGGCTCCCCAGGTGAAAGGCAGGAGTGGGAGTGATTGCAAAGGAACATGAGAGGACTTTCCAGTATGATGAAAATAATTTATATCTTGATTAGGGTAGTGGTTACATGGTATACACATTTGTCAAAACCCATCAAATTGTACTCTTAAAATCTATACTTTTTATTGTACGTAAATTATACCTCAATAAGTTTAAAAAAAAATAAGTATCTGCGTGGTTGTAGGACAAAAAAGAAAAGGAAGCCAGGGTATTGAGAACGGAGGCGAAGAACTGTTTGTGGAGGTACTATGCAGGTATCGTTCATGCTGGTCTGACGGCCTTGAAGGGCAGGGTACACCAGCCAAGGAAACAGAAAATGTGCATTATTTACAACAGTCAAGACATGGAAACAATCTAAGTGCCCATCAGTGGATGAATGGATAAAGAAAATGTAGTACACACACATACACCCACAAACACTGGAATATTATTCAGGCATAAAAAGAAAGAAATCCTGCCTTTTGCAACAACATGAATGGATCCTGGGGGCATTATGCTAACTGAAATAAGTCAGCAGAGAATGATAAATACTGTATGGTCTCATATGTGGAATCTAAAAACTTCACTCATAGAAACAGAAATTAGAATGGTGGTTGCCAGGGGCTGAGGGTTGGGAGAAACGGGAAGATGTTGGTATAACGGTCCAAACTCTCCATTATAAGATGAGTAAGTTTTGGGGATCTAATGTACAGTGTGATAACTATAGTTAACGATACTGTACTGTATACTTGAAAAACGCTTTAGGAGTCGAGCTTTAATGTTCTCACCAAAACAGCAGCAGCAACAAAATGGCAATTATGTGAGGTAAAGGATACATTAACTGATCTTATTGTGGTAAACATCTTACAATATATATGTACATCAAATTAGCATATGGTACACCTGAAAATTACACAATGTTATATGTCAATTATATCTCACTAAAGCTAGTGGGAAGAAAAGAAAGTCTTGAAATAAGTGAGAGAAAAAGCCTCTTCTCCATTACAACACCTTTCGACACCACAGGGTGTGTGGGGAATAAAAACTCTAAAGCTTTACACTTCAGTAAAATACTGTTGATGGTGATATAATTTGCACAGGCTATAATTTGAATTTTCCAGAGATGTGTAATTAGTGTTATGTTTAAGGTTTAAATAAACAAACTTGTCAGTTCAGGAACACACCTAACTTATCACGCCCTCCCCTGACTATGCCCTTTTTATTATTGAGCACTTTCAGAGAATCAGCAAATAGACTGGGAGATTAAATGACATGGAAAAATATTGATTGGTGGCTTTAATATTCATGCTTGGCAGGAGAGACATATACGCAAAGAGACTGAGGTATATTCCAGAGAAAAGTAAGCTTAGAAGATGAAGCTATCAGTCTTTTCTTAATGGCCTTCAACTGCTTCAATTTTGCTATGTTTTTAAGCAGCAGAATGTGTTTCTAACATAAGCACTCCAGCAGCACACTACAGCCTGGAAAGGAAATCTGAAAAGGATACAAACAGCTCTCCACCATTTATGTCTTTCTGGAATCATCACTGAATTCTGATGCGCAGACATTTAGAATCTCCAGTTAACCTACATAGAAGTCAATTCTAAGAAATTGTGTCATTATCTTAATTTTTTAAAAAGAGAGAAAAAGATGTCTGAGGTGCTGAATATAAAAACAGCATTCAATTATTGTAGAGTTGGTTATCTAATTTAGAGAATCAGTTTTTCTCTATAAAAAGCAAAAAATACACTTAAAAACACCAATCTATGTATTTTTTCTGCTGAATCTCTTCTTTTAGACACATATTCTACAGACATTGATTTTTTAATTTCCTCCCATGCAAAACGGGGAGCAGATCTACAAAGTGTTAATGTTTGATATGAAACCCAGAAAAGAGTTGTACTGTTGAAATCTGAAATACATGTCACTTACTAGCTGCCTGCTTCCCAGTTTCCTTTCTGGAAAAACAGATAAAAATAATTCCTTCCCTTTCTTCCTGACAAGACTGTTTGGAAAATCAAATCAATGAATGAACACACCTAAAACACAAGGCATATTTCATATCTTAAGTACTGTGTAAATGCTATTTGATGTATATTTGAGAAGTAACTTGGCAGAATAGATATATTTACTAAATGGATAGTTGAGAAAGTTTGAGAATTAACTTTTTTTTTGACAATATGAGCAACCAAAAATAAATAAAACTCCTCTGTGAGACTACAATTCTAAAATCTTCAAAATTCCAATAGATTTGAAAACAAGCTTATATATTTGGTCTTACAGAAAATGCTAATGGTGTGAAACCAGCATGAGTCAAACACAAATGGAAGTTTTGTACAGCAAAATAACTCACAGCTAATTGTGAATTCTTACAACCTTATTATAAGTTCCTTGATTTGAAGATCAAGGTACCTAATAGACAGAAATAAATACGAATTGTTAAACAAATGTTCTCTATTCTTTTCATTTTACTTTTCATAAAGAAAACATAAAATCTGTTCATCTGATATATCAAAATATGCCAAGGAACACTATTCAAATATCTGTACAGAGGGGTCACATTAAAAATTTGGTGTTTGGACTAAAATCTAAGCAGAATAAAACTTTTTTTTTAAGAAGAAACTACTAAATACCCTTAGGTTTCAGACAGAAGGTTTAATGATGCTCATGAGAATATAAGAGTATACGCCAATCTACCTTTTATCACATGTGAATCTGAAAAGGAAACTATTAATCTGAGAACCCATCTACCAGTCTTCATCATTTCACCCCAAGAAGAAATGTTTTTATTTTCTATCATCACACCTTATTTGTCTCACGCCTCCCAGTTATGAGTCCCTATGAGTTGCTTTCCTTTGTTTCATTTTTCCAAACATGTTACAGGTGCATTTATTACAGTGAGTAATTTGTCTTCCCTGCCTAGTGAATAAAAAAATTTTCCTATGCTAAGATTTTAGAGAGATTTATGCTTTGAGAATCAAACTTCAAGGAGCTATGGTAAAGATGCAGGTCTTCATTTTCTAGGCAAATTCCAAACTTTAAAATCAATTTTTTTTGTTGTTCAATCTTACTTCCCACTTGCTGAGACAGCTGGTTCCTATGCAACAAGTCAGAATCCTATCTATACAGCCAATATTCCAAAAACTAGATACGCTTAAAATTTCCACTTTTTTTCCTATGGCAAAATTTTCCCTATCACGCATACCCTGCTGCTACCCAAAACTGTGCACAGAGAGAGGATGCCCAGGGAATGAAAAAAGCTTTTCACATTAGCCCAAGCAAAGTAATTGAAAATATAAATTTAGTAAAACAGACATATGTTTTGGGTTGGTGAGTCTTCTCCAATGTGTGATAAATCATGTATGTATAACCACATTCATAACATAATACATTAAAAATTTGACTTTTTGTTGCTTTATGAAACTGAGAATATATAATTCAGACTATTTCCATTTTTTCCTGGCTTCCAGGAAGCTGAGGGTCAAATAAATCAGCTGCTCGTGACATAACTATATTAAACTTTTTCTCAACCAATTTGCTTCCTTTTCATCCCCAAGTTCCAGAGTATTGTCTAGTAGAAATTCATTAGTTTTATTATGCAAATGTTATTTATCATAACCTTTTCCAAATCTCTTTTAGGGAACTGATAGGGTACAATGAAAGTGTAAATATGTATACATACATGTGTATATGTATATATAAAAAGGTAAAGATTAAGATGGTAAGTTTTCATTTTTGAAAAAATTAACTGAAGTTGACAAATGTTTTTATATGTCTTGAAAAAGAATTTAAAACCATATTCCATAAAACAAAGTAGATTTTATTTTAGCTTACATATTTTTCACTATCAGGGCTCCTGGAAGGCGTCAGAGGCCTTTACTTCAGAGTATTAAAGGATTTAAGAGCACAATGGCTGTTTGCATCAATACTGAAGCTAAGATTTATCAAAGCCTATTATGGTTTCAATGATATTTTCTTCTTATTTTCCCTTATCAGCAGAAATATCTTGGGAATGGATTTATATTTGCTGGTGAGATCCTCTGACACTCAAGGTAAGCTATGTGAGAAACAACTAGAAAATAAGGTATTATCAAATGTGAAGCATGCAGCGTTTCACCTGTTGTGTAAGTGGATTTACCTTGAGTCTCTGAAGGAGTCATTCTTCTTCCTCAAAACTTTACAAAAATTTCTACCCTAATAAATACTAGTGAGCAACAAGAAAAAAATTTTGCTCTACTAAACTCAATATATATAAAAAATCATGTTAAGCATGATTAAAGTTTAATATCTGAAGATATTTGTGAGCAAATAATCAAAGTAATTAATCAAAAAATGAAAGGCAAACATCATGCACTTTTAATCATCTTGAAGGCTTTTTTGACTTCTAACCACAGCTGCCGTATTTTAGAGTCTATAAGGCTATTTATTATTAATATCTTTTATATTTGCATAACATTTTTCTGTTTACAAGGAATTTTCATTCATGGATGACCTCACTCAAGCCTCATCATCCTGGGGGAACAGATTATATTTACATTAAAAGCACTGGCTAAAGTTAACAAATAAACCAAATACACATAATTAAATCAAGCTGATTAAGACTACAAGACAAGTATTTTAAAAGCTTTGCCAACCCAAGACAATTTGCACTTTATCATCACAAGCTCATGGAAAAGTTTATTAAGTATATTTGTACAGAGCATGTCCTCCAACCAATGTTCTCAAAAATAACTGTGAGCCACTAATACAGACACTCAAGGAGGATACAGGCAGACAGAGAATAAAAGATCAGCCAAAGTGAGGTCAGCGCCTCCTGTGTCAAGGACTCCCTGAACACCACCCCAATCTGTATTCCTTGTTATAGATGTGCCAGGGTGGGAGGAGGGGTCTTTACCTGGGGAGTCCTCTACCTAAACCTTGGCTGCATTTCCATCTCAGACTGATATCAGTCGCCAGTAGCCCTGGCTTCCAGGAAGCTGAGGGTCAAATAAATCATTTGCTCACGACCTAACTATTTTAGCCTCTTTTTGAACAAATTTGCTTCCTTTTCTTCCCCAAATTCTACAGTATTATCTAGTAGAAATTCTTTGGTTTTATTATTCAAATGTTACTTATCGTAACCTTTTTCAAATTTCAGTATTTAAGTAGGTAAATGTACATAACTGCAAGAAAAAAATTCAGTCTTTTATCAGTTGAAGCCCAGGTGCACAGGAATGCATTTGCTTATCGTAGTTCAAGATAATAATAAGATAGATTTTAATTTATGTAATCCAGACAAGAATGCTATGAGGTAGGTACTATTATCATACGCACTTTAAGCATGGGGAAACTATGAAACAGATTAAGAACTGTCACTTAAGATCACACACCTATTAAGTAGCCAAGGTGAGATTCAAACCCAGGCAGTTTGATTACCTACAACTTATCCTACCCACTCCACTGCCTTGAGAGTTATCCACCATTGTGAACAGAACTGCAAACTGTGTGAAGTCAAGGGCAGGGCAGGGCTTATCTTATGATCAGGTGGTGGTACCCACAGGCATGACTTGAGGGAAAAGCAAGAAAGATATCCTTTAAAATACTTGCCTCACTGACTTTCCACCACTAGGAATTTCCTTCTTAAGATTTCTTTTTAAAAAATCTCCTATTCAAAGCAGGTGTTCAGGAATAGCTACTCACTACTCAACACCTTAGTTTTCATGGAGATAACAATGACACCCATATGAAAGAAAATAAACCTCCACGTCCAGGGTCTTGCCTAGACCTGAACCCTCCAAGAGGAAAAAGCAACCAAAATAGCCTGTTCCACATTTGGGTCAGGGAACACGGCAAGAGGTGGATGGCAAGGAAAGGAATTTTCCAAACACACAGACTAGCACCCACAGAAACAGAGACCTGGCCATGGGGGTGGTCTTTGATCAAATGAGGCCAGGTGGAGGGAAGGGGAAGAAAAACCTTGTAAGGTTTTAAAATTGGTGGGGCAGAGACCTTGGCAGTAATAAACTGATGGAAAGCTTTCAGAGAAGGTTCAAAATAGAAAGGCAGGTTGGTTAGTTTGGCACAAGCAAGAGAAGTAGGGGGTGGAGTGTGGCCAGGCCTACAAGACCTTGAATCCCCAAACTTAGAGATGTCAGGCAACCAAAGTGCAGAAGGTGGCACTGAGAACACCCTAATTCACAACATGTCCTAGAATACACTCCAGGGATACAGAATGATCAACGAAAAGAGAAGAGGTTCTTGCCTATGACATTTTCAGGAAAGATTCCGGACACAGCATCCTCAGAGAATCTCAAGTTCTGCCACAGAGGCGACTTGATTAGAGGTGACAATTTCCATAAACATCTGCTTTCCTTTTCCCACCACCCACAGAAGCTCAGAGGGGGTGCGAAAATAAAAATCAACTCTTCAGGAAGAGTGAGATAATATTTTGTAACTATTTCTAAAAGAATAAAGAGAGAGAAACTATTGTGACAGAAGATAAGAGAAAAATATAAAGCAGGAGATATTCAGCAATTGTAGGGCATATAGGAAATGGAGCTCCCTGGGCAGTGTTCTCATAGAAAAGGGTTGTGCGGGTGACCTAGATTTTTCTTAAAGGAAAGAGAGAAATAAAGGATGCACATAAAATCAGAGAAGGAGAGGAAGGAGCATAAAAGGTTTTAGAAGCAGACAGTACTTTAAGGCAGACACTATAAAAAGTATAGGTTTGAATCCCAAATGCCCAGTTAAGAGTGCTGGAGCTCTCTGAAATCAACAACACGGTGAAGAGTGGGCATAAAATGACTAAGCTAAAAAGTAAATCATAATTTTGGACCCAGATTTCAATGGTAGCAGTACAGCTCTTGGTGGGAAAAATTACTTTATTTATATATAGAAGTTAGAGTCCTATATGAGTTAGTTCCCAAAGTATTAAAGATCTGAGAAGATGAGTATGCTAGCTGTAAGATCACATTCTGAATATGTTCATTTATTTCCTTTATTTGTGATTCCCTCACCTTTTTGAAATCTACACTGGGCCAAATACAGACCACTGAGCTCAGTGTACTGACTCATTCCTGAATATATCCATTGCTACTAAGTGTCAAATTTTCAGATGCCTGATAAAATACATAACTTGGGAACCTGAATATATTTTGCATCGAGCTCCCTAAGTCTGTGCTGAACAAACGCAGAGAGAGACAGCTTATTCAAGATGAAAACAGAAGTAACTCACATCTATTCCTTATGTTAGAAAATAACAGACTGAGAAATTTGGGTTACATTTTTATAATAAAATAATCCTCTTTTACATAGTCCTAAGAATTTTTCTTACCTACTTCTTCTTAAATTATATTTCAACAACAATAACAACAGCGGTTATCATTTCACTGTTTATACTGTGCCAAGCATGCAGATATTGAAGTTAATCCTCACCAATCTTTTAAGGTAACTGTCTTAAGGAACTTCCCCAAGAATACACAGAGCTGGAAAGTGGCAGAACTGAAGTTTGAACACAGATCTGTCTGAAGCCAACATCCTTAACCACCAGACCCCTAAGCTCAGCACTGCTGGCTGAGAATACAATAATGGACAAGTTATGATTTGATCTTCGAAGTGTCCAATGGCTGGTGAACAAGTAGAGGCAAAAGAATAGTTGTAATTCATAAGTGTAAAAAGGAGTTCTATAAGAACACACAGACTGAGCACTAACAGCCTGAGCATGAACAGTGAGGGCAGGTATGTCTCCACTGGACCACAGAATGAGGAGCCAGGTGGAGAAGCACCATGGAGAGCTGGGGGTGAAAAGTATCTAGCCAGGAGGAGAGCCAATTACCAGCCAACTGAATTCATTCTAAACATAATTGGAATGAATCATTGGATGATATCACCAATGAGGAGGATTCTACTTTTAATGGTCACTTTTCCAAATAGCCCAAGGCCTCCATTATTCTTGAGCTATGTTCAGTTTTATTAAGCCTGTTTTATCCATTCCATTCAATTTTTTTGTATTAAGCCTATCAAACCAGAGGAACTTCAATAAAGACTCTCAGATTGATATTAGTTATTGATTACTGACTTGTTTTGGGCACTCTAGATAATCGGGTAGCTGACCATTATATATTTCAGAGCAGTTTTCCCAAGTTCACTAGTAAGAAAATTATTAATTCAAATCCAAAGCTTCACTTCAAATATATTGCTTTTCTTTCCTCCCCCTTATCTCAGGGGCTATATTTTGTTAGTGAGGAAATTAAACTGTGCAGGAACAGTTTTTTTCACAAAGCCCACTTTTAAAATTTCATACTCTGCTAATATCAATAAGATTACATCCACAGAAATTAATTTAGAAGCATCTAACAAAACATAGAAGGTGTATAACCTATAAGAGAGCAATCTGACTACTCAGTGTTTACTCTATAGAAATCCCCACACAAGTGAGTACAGTGATACCTGCACAGGGAGGTTTGGTCCAGTGTACATCATGGTAAAAGCAAAAGCTGGATGCAACATAAATGATCACCCATTAGGCAACAGTTAAACAGGGATTTTGTGTAGCAGGTAAAAACAATGAGGTAAATCTTTATGGACTCACACTGTAAGATCTACAAGACATGTTAATGAAAATAATCAAGCTGTGGAATATGCGTGGTAAGACACTAATTGTATAGTAGAAACATCACACACTCACACCCAGTCATGCATGTATTTATGTAGGGATTTATCTCTGTCTCAATCTAACTGTAAGGTGTGTGTGTGTGTGTGTGTGTATACACACACACACACACACACATATACATACATATATATATAATGCATAGTAATTGGGGTTGAGGAAAGTATTTAAAAGAGACTTTATCTGCCCCATTCATTTCCTTGATTGCTATAAAAATAATTTCTCCATTACTCGTACAATTAAAAATAAAACAAAGTTTTTATAATTTTTAAATAAAGAAAAAACAAAATATACTTTTGATTTATCATAAATTAATCTACTGTATTCCATTTTAACAGAAGTTAAAAAAAGTTAACCAGACTGTAATTTTTTGAGATTTCCCCCTTCTTAAAAAAAACAAACTTTTGCATTTTGCCAACGTATGTGTCCCAGGTTCATGTCCTGATAGAAATTCAGTTTTAGGGGTCTCCAAGCCTGGCTGAGAGCTCAGTGGGAGCAGGACACACAATCTTCCTTCACTGAGCACCACAGAATGGGTGTCTAGTGAACATAAAGGACAAAGGAATGAATCAACCAATGAATAAATTACAACATCAGTAAATATTATACTCCTATTTCCCAGCATTGGTCAGGATTGAAAAACTGGCACTTGGCAGAGAGGCATTAAAGAGCATTCAATAAAAAACTAAAATCCATTTTTTTCTGGGCAACACTACTGTATTCATCTTGTTAATAGTGCTAAGTATTGAGTCTCCAGAAGAAAATTAAGATTTATATAGGAGACTTTTTTCTCTCTCTCTCTAGCCCTGGATATTAAGTTGTTAATTCTTCTGTCAGGGTTTTGTTTTATTTTTTAACACAAGCAGTAGTTTAATTAACATAAAATGTCTTTTTAGCTATAGCTTCTAAATCCTCATTAACCACTAAGTTATCAAGCCATGAAAAGACACTGAGGAACTTTTAAATGCATGTTAGTAAGTAAAAGAAGCCAATACGAAAAGGCTACATACTGTATGATTCTAACTATATGCTATTCCAGAAAAGGCAAAACTATGGAGACAGTAAGTGACTGCCAGGAGTTGGAAGGGATGAACATGTGGAGCACAGAGGATTTCTAGGGCAGCAGAAATACTCTGTGTATTATAATGATGGATACATGTCATTATGCATATGTCCAAACCCACAGAATGTACACAGCCAAGCAAGAACTCTACCATAAACCATGGACTTTGAAAGATTATGATGTGTCAATGTAGGTTTGTCAAGCTTAACAAATGTACCACTCTGGTCAGGGATGCTGATAATGGAAGAAGCTATGCACAGGCATAGTAGGGAGTACAGGTATCTCCTGCTTTTTGAAAGTTTGCCTGTATACCATTTTGCTTTTCTGAAAGACCTACATTAGTACTTGTTTTCATTGACTAGAAGAAATCCAAAGAGGATTTTTGCTTTTATGAAAAAAGGTAAAAAGCAAATATAGCACTCAGCCTTTGTTTTCCAGCGAGGTGTTACAAAGGCAGCTTGCACCCTGAGCAGCAAGAATGGCACTTCCAAGCTCCTTCCCTGGGAACTACTCAGCATCTCAACACCAAGCCATCATAGCTTTGAATTTTACCTGTGAGTATCCATGTATTATATGTTGATTTATTTTGTGAATCAGTTAAAAAGATGTGTCCTAATGTAATTGCTTCTTTGCTTTAGGACATTTCGGCTTACAAAGGGTTTCATGGCAACACTCTACTTCCAGATAGTGGGGGAAACCTGTATATGGAAAATCTCTATACCTTCCACTCAGATTTGCTATGAACCTCAAACTGTTCTTAAAAAAAGGGACAAAATGGAATAAAATGAAAATGAAGTGTTCCTCCTTACCATCTACTCCAATTTCAATTTCCAGAAACTGTGAATAGGAAGTTTCTTAATTACTGTTATTTTTTCCCTAACTTTTCTGATAGTTGAAGATTGCTATTTTGTGTTCTAGCATCTGGAATCAGGATAAAAACTTTGCTTCATATTTCTAACACTTGCTTTCTAGGTAAACCATTTATTTTCAAATTTTCTTTTATCCTTGGAGGAATGGGATTTCTCTTAGAAAGTATTCAAATTATTTTCTCCTAGAGTTTTTTTTTTTTTTCTTTTTTCTTACTTGATTTACAGACTGGAGTCTTTCAAAATTAAGAATTAACCTTTCTTAAGCCTGAAGAAATTTTCTTCTACTATTTGATTATTCCCTTTGCTTCACTGCCCCTTTTCTCGGCTTTGGAAATCCTGGGCTAATAATGTTCAGTTAGCACCAATTCTGACCGGATAGCTTCCATTTGATCAGTCTACGCCTATGCTATCACTGGTTAAATATCTTGAATGGTACCTCCAATTAGATTTATCCCTTGGGTCCTTAAAGACTTTCGCTGTCATGTTTTGCATTTCTGTGCAATGTTTCTATAATGGATTGAATTGTGGCCCCCAAAAGGTATGTCCGTCTCAAACCTCAGAATATAACCTTATTTGGCAAAAGCATCTTTGAAGATGTAAATTAAAGTAAGGATCTCTAAATGAGACCAAATGGATTTAGGGTGAGCCCTAAATTCAATGACAAGTCCTTAGAAGAGGAGAGAAACAGACACACCGGCACACGGGGAAGGCCATATGAAGATGGAGACAGAGATTGGAATGATGGATCTACAAGCCAGGAAACACCACACATTGTCAGCAGCCACCAGAAGCTAGGAGAGAACATAGAACAGATTGTCCCTCAGAGCCTCCAGAGGGAACCAACATTGCTGATACTTTGATTTCATCTTTCTGGCCTCCAGAACTCTGAGAATATAAATTCTGTTGTTTTAGCACCAAGTTGTGGTAATTTGATAAGGCAGTCCTAGGAAATTAATACAGTTTCCTTCACTTCATTTTTCAGATTTTTACTTTATTTTCAACCACAAGCATCTTGTGATTTAGCCAAATCAAATTTTATTGCAGTTTATTACTAGATATTTAACTTCCCATATTATTTTCTTAATTTTGATAGCTCATTCTATCATATTATTTTTGGCTTAATTTATGGATGTAAAACACTTGAGTCTTCTGAAGAAATTAATTTTAAAATTTTAATTTCTATTTTCTTCCCTAAATGATTTTTTTTTTTGGTCTGGAATCATCATTGTTGGTTCATCCTTTGTCCACTTTGCTGGGTTTCCTCAAGTATCTGGATAATATTTTGCATCCATTTATGTTTATGAATCACAGACTATACTTGTTAGTATAAATAACAGGCTTAAATGTCTTCTATGGCTGTATGAGTCTGTTTTCCCAGCTTGCCTCCCCTTTATGCATGTGTGTGCATGTCCAACACATGTGTGCGTATGTCCAACACGTGTGTGTGTATGTTGGGGCAAAGGGAAGCTGACACGTGTACTGAGGCTGCCATCTTGAAATAGAAGTCTGTATCAACTAATTCATATTATATTATTTTAATTCCTCTAATAAATTTCTGTAGATTAGGGATATCTGTTGTTATTGACATCTCCTATAGAAATTATTATAAATGAACATTTTAAAATTAGTTGTATAAGTTAATTGGTGAGTTAGTAAGTAAACGAGTGAATGAAAGAAAGCCAGCAAAACAAAGTTAAAAGCTAACCTGCTCAAATGAAAGATAACCTCAGTGCTTTCAGCCTTTGAAAAGTGGCAGAAGTGAATTGTGATTTAATATACTTGCAAGTAAAAATCATTAGTCTTCAGCTCTCAACTAATATGCCATTCTAACGAAAAATTCATTTCATTGGATGAGATAACGCACAATCTCTTTTCTACTACAGGATATTCAATATTTATCATTTTAGATCTTTTATGTTCAGGGCACATTTTCATCAGATTTTTGCAGTTGCATCGATTACTAACTATGCAGACAGATGTGCATCAATTTGTACTTTGAAAATGTATTCCTACTTATGCAAATTCACTGTCTGAGTTTTGTGCTCAAAAATCAATACCAAAACAGGTTATATGGAAAGATCTGTGGGGATTATAATCTTAGTGCCTTGAATTCAAGATTGAATATTTTCCAAATTGAAAAAAGCCTGCCTAATACTGACTCAGAGTCAATTTCTTCCATTCTCTTACGACTTACATCCCTACAGGCCAGTAGTGGAAAAAGGGAAAGGATCAGCTTTGTTGAGTGGAGGCATTTAAGCTGGTCTTAGAGAATATGAGAATATTCACCAGGTAGAAGAAAAAAGAAGGGGCATTCCAGGCAGAGGAAGCAAAGAAACCCTCAATCAACTAGGCTTAAAAGGGAACATTTTCACCATGATAAAGGGTATCTATGAGAAACCCATAGCCAGCATCATACTTAATGGTGAAATACTGAATACTTTCATCTAAGATTAGGAACAAGTAAGGATGTCTTCTTCACTTCTATTCAACATTGCACTGGAGAGTCTTTCCAGAATAATTAACAAGAAAATAAAAAGCATCCAGATTGGAAAGGAAGAAGTAAAACTATCTCAATGTGCAAATGACATGATCTTAAATATAGAATTTCTAAGAAACTCACCACAAACTATTAACTAGTAAGTTTGGCAAGCTTCCAGCATACAAAATTAATATAATAAAAATCAATTGCAAATACAGTAGCAATGAGCAAACTGAAAATAAAATTAATAAAACAATTCCACTTACAAGAGCATCAAAAAGAATAAAACACTTAGGAATAAAATTTACAAAGTAAGTACAAAATTATAACCTGAAAACTATAAAACACTGTCAAAAGAAATTAAGAAGACCTAAATAAATAGAAAGATATCCCATATTCATGCATCAGAAGATTTAATATTGTTAACATGGCAATATCCCCCATTGATCTATAGATTCCATACCATTTCTATGGGAATCCCAGTTAGTTTCTTTCCAAACATTGACAGATTAATCCTAAAATTCATACGGAAATTCTAATAAGAATACCGAAAACAATTTTGAAAAAAGAGAAACTTGAAGTACTTGCACTTCATAATTTCAAAATTTTTCTACAAAGATACAGTAATCTCTATCACAAAAGATAGTGTGATACTATTACAAAGACAAAAATAAAGAAAAATGGAATATAGTTGAGTCTAGAGGTAATCCCTCACATTTATGGTCAGTTAATTTTTAACAAGGGTACCAAAGAAAGTTGATGAGGAAAATATCGTCTATTCAATAAATGGAGCTGGTACACCTAGATATGCATATACAAAACAATGAAATTGTACCCCTACCTCACATCATATACAACAAATAACTCAAAATGGATCAAATACCTAAATTTAAGAATTAAAACCATAAAACTCTTAGAAGAAAACATAGGTGTAAATCTTCGTGACCTCAGATTAGGAATGGTTTCCTAGATAGAATATTAAACACACAAGCAATGAAAGAAAAAATAATTGTACTTCATCAAACTCAAAATCTTTTGTTTCAAAAGATACTATCAAGAAAGTGAAAAAATAACTCACAGAATAGGAAATAATACTTAAAAATCATATGTTTGATAAGGAACTTGTGTCCAGAATAAACAAAAAGAATTTTACAGCTCAATAATAAAAACTATATAATAGTGTCTTGTCCTATGTTTAAGTCTTTAAGCCACTTAGAGTTTACTTTTGTGTATGATGTGAGGGAGTATTCTAACTTCATTGATTTACATGCAGCTGTCCAGTTTTCCCAGCAACATTTGCTGAAGAGACTGTCTTTACTCATCTTTATGTTCTTGCCTCCTTTGTCAAAAATTAATTGACCAAAGGTCTAGGTTTATTCCTGGGCTCTCTATTCTGTTCCATTGATCCACATGTCTATTTTTGTACCAATACCATGCTGTTTTGATTACTGCAGCTCTGTAGTATTGTCTAACGTCTGGAAGGGTTATTCCTACAGCTTCATTCTTTTCCTCCAATATTGCTTTGGCAATTCTGGGTCTTTTGTGATTCCATATATATTTTAGGATTATTTGTTCTAGTTCTGTGAAAAATGTCCTGGGTAATTTGATAGGGATCACATTAAATCTGTAGATTGCTTTGGGTAGTATGGCCATTTTAACAATATTAATTCTTCCAATCCAAGAACATGGGATATCTTTCCATTTCTTTAAGTCATTTTTAATTTCCTTAGTCAATGTTTTGTAGTTTTCCACATGTAAGTCTTTCACTTACACATAAGACAAGACACTATAAACCTCTTAGAAGAAAACATAGGCAAAATATTATCTGACATAAATCTTAGCAATGTTCTCCTAGGGCAGTCTACCCAGGGAATAGAAATAAAAGCAAAAATAAACAAATGAAACCTAATTCAACTTATAAGCTTTTACAAAGCAAAGGAAACCATAAGCAAAACAAAAAGACAACCTACGGAATGGGAGAAAATATTTGCAAAAGATGAGATTAACAAGGGCTTAATTTCCAGAATATATAAACAGCTCATACAACTTAATAACATAAAAACAAACAACCCAATCCAAAAGTGGGCAGAAGACCTTAACAAGCAATTTGCCAATGAGGACATAACAAATGGCCAGTACTACTCTGCCATAAAAAAGAATAAAATAATGTCATTTGCAGCATCATGGATGGACCTAGAGATTGTCATTCTAAGTGAAGTAAGCCAGAAAGAGAAAGAAAAATACCATATGCTATCACTTATATGTGGACTCTAAAAAAAAAAGACAAATGAACTTATTTACAAAACAATAACAGACTCACAGACATAGGAAAAAAAACTTATGGTTACCAGAGAGGGAAGGAATAAATTGGGAGTTGAAGATTTGCAGATACTAAGTATTATATATTAAATAAACAAGTTTATACTGTATAGCACAGGGAACTATATTCACTATCTTGTAGTAATCAATAATGAAAAAAATTTTGAAAATGAATATATGTATGTATATGTATGACTGAAATATTATGCTGTACACCAGAAAGTGACCCAACATTGTAAACTGACTATACTTCAAGTTTTTAAAAAACTAAGTAATAAAAAGACAAATGAGCCAATTAAAAATAGGTAAAAGATCTGAATAGATATTTTTCTAAAGAAGATATACAAATGACCAATAAGCACATGAAAAGATGCTCAATATCATTACTCATCAGGGAAATGCAAATCAAAATCTCAATGAGATGCCATTTCACCCCTGACTAAGATGGCTACAATTAAGAAGACATATAGTAACAAGTGTTAGCAATGATATAGAGAAATTGGAATCCTCATATACTACCAGTGAGAATGCAACATAGTGCATCCACTTTGGGAAATAGTCTGGGAATCCCTTGAAAGTTTAAGCATACAGTTACCATATGACCCAGCAATTCCACTTCCAATTATATACAAGAGAAATGAAAATGTAAGTGCAAATGAACACAAATGGTTTAGGAACATAATTCATAGCAGCTAATGCCCATTAATTAATGAATAAATAAAATGTGGTATAGTCATACAATGGAATATTATTGGGTAATAAAAATAAATGAAGTTCTGATACATTATAAAACATGGATGAACCTTGAAAATGTCAGGTTTAGTGAAAGAAGCAAGACACAAGAGACTACACATTGTATAATTCCATTTATATGAAATGTTCAGAACAGAAAAGTTTTACTGACAGAATGTAGATTAATGGTTGCCTAGGACTCAGGAAGTTGGAAGAAAATAATAAGTGAGTGGTAATGGGTTTGGGATTTCTTTTGGAGGTGATAATGTTCCCAAGTTGATTGTGATAATATCTGGGCAACTTTATGAGTATAATAAAACCATTGATTAATACACTTAAAATGGGTGAATTTTATAGTATATGAATTATATCTCAATGAAGCTGTTATAAGAAAAGAGATTTTTAAACATCCATGACCAATCAGAATCATAGAATTACACACATAAGAGGACATTTATATGCTTCATTTTATAGATTATTTTTGAGAAGACATTTGGAGAGATTTGCATTAGGTCACAGAATCTAAAGAGTAACTACACTTACAATTTAATTATTTCATTTATTAAATATTGATAAATATGCAATTTCAGACATTTGTTAATCACTATTACTTTTGCCATAACTCATGAACATCACTGCCTTACAAGGATATCCAATTAATTCTTATGAGTTAACATGACCAAAACGGAAATTTTATTTTCCCAATTCCCTTTCATTATTCCAACTTTAGCTAACAGCATCTTCCTAGTGTGTAAGTCAAAATACTATCAGGAAAAATTTTGACTCTTGTCTATTTCTCTTTTCTCCTTCCCAGGTCAATCATGCCATCAAACTCCAGCTATATTACTCAGAAATCCATTCTCGCCATGATGTTCCCAATGCAGTTCGTTGTCTCTCAACCATCAATAGCCTGGCAAGAAATATCTCTATGAGCTTGGCCCCTTCTTCCCTGTCTGTCACCTTTATCCTTCTACTGTCATCAGCCACTGTCCTTAAAGATTATTCCTCTCCTCAAAAGCCTTCAGAGAATCCCCATAATTAACAGAACGAAGTCCAGATTCCTCAGCACAGCCTTCAACCACTTCCATGGTTGGGTCTCAATGTACCCTTTGAGGTTCCCCCTAAGAATGGATTATTTGACATTTCCAAACATATGTAAGACTTACCAATGGCTACACCTTAACTCACTGTTAGGCGACCTCACCACAAAACTACATCTGGAATACTCCTACCGTGTCCTAATTATCTTTCAAAGTCCTGTTTAAACATTACTCCCTCTAGGAAGCTCCTTTTACTATCACCTCTACTCCAAAACCTCAGTCAAACTTTATGCTACATTCTTAATAAATCTATTTCGTTTTACCTCTTTTATCCAATATACCCACACGTACACATATTACAATCAACAAATACAGGTATTTCCCCCATTAAATTACAATCTCCCATTTTTTTATTGCACACACCTCCTAGTATATAAATACTGCACAAATATTTACCTAATTGTGGCATCACCAAGTAAAAAGTATTTAAATTTAAAAATAAAAAGTGTAATACTGACAGGTAGCAGCATATAATATTATACAATACTAAACTGACTTTCGGCCAAAACAAAGTGTACTTTTCACCTTTCCTGCCAGATACAATGCCTAGTGTTATAAAAACAAATTATAAGGAAATAAACACATTTAAATATAAATTCTTAAGGTTAAATTATGGTTAATAAAACAATTAAGCTTTTCATTTCTTTTTATTATAGCACACACATAAAGATGTAGCCATCTTTGTTCTATGTTTAGATCCTCATATTATCAGAATGAACTCTATAAAGCAGTACACAAAGGTAAGGGAGTAGGTTGAGGGTGAAGGAAACCCAGTATGATGCTGTTTTTATTTAAAATTCCTAGCTGTGACCTTCAGCTACAATCAGTAGGATGACAAAGAAGCCTGACTCCCTCTGTTCAATTTTCCTCAGTGATTTGCAACTCCTGACTTGTGTGCTGAGGGCTATTTTCTAGACCTGCTACAGACCCTATAAATGTGAATTTAAATTTTTTTATTTTTGTCACTTTGTTACTGCAAAAAACTAAGGATTTTTTAAAAGAATAAAATGAGGTCAGAGAAAAAAAATAGTTGCAGTAAGTCAACTTCTCCCTTTGCCAAAAGAGCACAAGAAAATATCTTAGTAGTAGATGAAAATGAGAGACCATAGTATATCAAACTGGAACATCCTGTCCTGTAAATGCTTGACTCTCAAATGTAAATAAATTCAGTGTAGACTAGTTTGAAGAGGGGAAGGACTAATGGCCATTAGTTTGAGGCCATTTAGAGAATCAAAACCCTCTGCTGTATTAATTATATTAGAAAGTATTACCATAAAAAATGGAAAAAACTCTTCAAGTGTGTTAATTTTCTCACCAAGAAATACAAATCTATGAATTTCTGAGATATTACTGGCATTAATTCCATTTACTTTAAATCGATGATCATTTGAATTATTTATACTAATAACTTCACCACCAGAGAAAAACTCTCCAATGAAGAAATTCACATTAGATTATCTATTGCAAATTTCACAGCAGAGTTTTCTTTGAATTACATGGAGTTAATTGGTTTAGGGTTACCTTTATTTTTAGAGTTTTTTAGCAGAGAAATAATGTTATTTATCATTTTGTCTACTTCCCAAATAACATATGATCTATAAAAAAACAACAAATGACATTGCTATATAATAACTTTCTCTTTGTATAATAATTTGTAAGCCTTCACATGGAAAACTAACCTCATTTTCCTACTAAAAAGAAATCTAAACATACCTAAACTTATCCTACATAAATTTCTCTCAATGCAACATAAATAACTAGGATATCTGTTCTGTAATGGAAAGAGATTTTCTTGAGTGCATAATTAATTCTCTCAACAAAGGATTATCTCAGAACACTCAGTAAAACTAAAGTACCATCATCTCTAAGAGAAATGACTGATAATAACATAGACTAAAGGTGAAAGCTGATCTCTCCCAGGAGAATATAACTGTCCCCTTTTACCCCTTCTTTCCTTCTGCTTGGAGTTCCTACCCCATTTCTTCTCCAAATTGTAGTTAAACTTCAGATTTCATCTTTAAGTCTCACCTCCTCCGTGAGACCCTCCCAGATCAACCCAATTAATTGCTATCTTATTTCTCATCTGTTAAATATAGTGTAAATGGACATACAGAAGTACAATTAGATCTGAGAATTATTTGAGGTAACACTAATGGGGGATTTTTGTGACAAACTAATTTCCTACACTTTTTGTCACCCTTCCTAAGAGAATGTCAATTTGGAAAGTAGACGATTGTAATGTTCTCATATAGAAAACAATAACCAGCTTCTCTGGCCGAGAGAGGATGCTATGAAATACATGTCTGGCCAATGATATATAAGTAGATTGGGCAGCTCCTCAAAAAGGGAGTAAACCTATGCTGACCTAGTTTCTGTCCTCCCTTTTTTCTGCCTACAATATGGATGTGACTGTTGGAAACTGAAGCAGCTATCTTGTAACCGTAAGACCACAAAGAAAAGGACAAAAGATTCAGGACATAGACTCTGAAGCCCTTGAGCCAGAAACTACCTGCCTTTCAACTTAAACTTTTTAGACGTTTAAGACACTGTTTCATTTTGGGGGTGGGGTGGGGCAGTTTCTGCTTATGTCAAGAAAACAATTCCTAACTGCTTTATAGCCCTTCTTATTTATATCCTTGTTGGAACAGAATAGGCTCAAGTCAGCACAAACCACCTGGATCTTCCCTTAAGTTAGTATAGATATTTTGAATGTTTTTTCTATTTATTTATTTTCAGAGTTATTTTATTAGAGAGTTGAAAAGGGGCAACTCAGACGCTAGTTAAGTTTCTCCACCATCGAAACCTCAAACTTGCTCTTAAATAGGGTTTCTACCTTAGAATTCAAAGTCATAGTTGAGAAACAATCTGTCTTACCCTTCCAGGAAGATCAGATAACATGAAGAAAAAAATAGAAAGCAAGGCTACAAGTCTAAGGCAATGGGATAGAATTGGCTGGTAATAAAAACTAAAATTGCCTCAGATTTCACTTGCAGCTCTTATTCTTCAATCCCCTCGCCCATGATGATTTTTCAAGGACGCTTGGAATCTTTGATAAAATATTTAAAGCAAATGACAGGGATAATCCACTGTTAATCTGCTGCCAAAGCCTCCCCTTAAGTCTGACCCAGCAGCACTTTCAAGGTACATTAGCCCCAGTGGCATCCAATCAATAACAACCACCTTCCACATCCCAAAATTTAATTCTTATATCCTTACAATATCTATTTTTAAGTAAAGAGGAGGTCATACACTAAGAATTCCTCAACATCTTACATAACATTAGCCTGTGCACACTTCTAATACCTAAAGAATTAAAAAAACAGAACAAAAAAATAAACAAAAAGTTTTATACAAACTGAAGGGATAAAATTTGGGAATAATTCAGTATTTTCTTGATGTCTTTGAAATTTAACATTTCAAATAATTTTCAGAGTAATACATTACAATATATTAATTTTAAATACTTACTACATTTCTCAACTTGGTAAACCAAGAGTTTACTTTCTTTGATTTAAATGGAAACAAATCACCAATAAATTAACTCTTTGATCTCTGTTTGGCATTGATTGTAAATATTTTTTTCATGGTACTCTGAGAGCCTATGATAGAGATTCCTTTCTCAATTAAAAAATATAGGTACTAAATGTTACCTAAAAATATAGCTGTGACTTTGTTAATGCCCTTGTGTCAATGTCCTTCCTATTCATAGATGTCTCTGTAAGGGTGTGCTGGCAGAATTGGAGACACTGCTAAGTTGCCAGGAATTCTTGCTATGATACGTCCATAGGAAGTCTGGGCTTTGGTCCAAGGAACTAGAGCTGGGAAAGTCACTCCCTCCATTTCCAGAGGATTACTAAGAAACTACTCCATCCTGTAGCGTGTCCTTTTCTCACAACTACCCATAATGATAATATTTTCTTGGCATTATTCTTCTGATACTGTGTTCTACTGGCACTTCTCCAGCTCAGAGGAGAGAGAGGCTCCCAAGCCTGACAGGTACTTGCTGGGAGGGCCCCACAGAAATGTCTACAGGAGTTTCTCCTAAGGCTTTTAAAGGAGATTCCACCAGAGGTCAAAGTACCCTCCATCATCACAACTCTTTCAGAAGCAGCCACTTATATGAGATATAAGTCACACACCCTAGGAAGTGAGATGGCAGAATTATCAATTCTTGTTACAAACACAAAGTCATACCACAGTGAGAAATGGCAGAGTTGTATTAAGCTGATGGGTAATCTGGCAGCAAACAAACATATACTTACTGTCTTTTCAATCTAAGCTGTATAACTGTTCCCTCCTGTCTTCTATGCCAAACTTCTCAAAGACTTCATCTCCAAATGACTATCATTAGTAAAGCAGAAGGGGCAGTCTGTATCATCTTTCTTGAAGCCATTGTTGGAAGAAAAAGACAACATGAAAAAAGAGGAATTCAGCTCTTTTCAGTTAGCATTTTTATTGACTACCCAAGGGGTGCATGACTCTAGCAGATGCATAAGGTTATATCCAGCCCTAGTGGAACTGAAGGCATGTAGAGTAAAGCTTTCAAAATCAACAAGATGAATTCACTTTCAAACAAAACCACAGACGTAGGCTCCCTGAAGCCACTGCAAACTTTAAAAAACACTTATTACTCATACCTTCTAGCACATTCATATTTCCTAGTATTGTTTCCAAATATTCCTAGCATTCTCTGTAAATAGCTTTTCTTTCCTGGAATTTACCATTGACATTACTTTTTAAATTTGTTCCTAAATTTGCTTTCATCAGAATTTAAGATTTTTCTTCCCCTAAAGGATGTCAAAATTTATCATAGCTAAATTTAGAAGGATAATGGAACAGGTATATCCCCTTCTCAAAGCACTTTATATAATTACATTGAGGTTCATTTAGAACAACAAACAGAATTTGAGAGTGCCACATACTAACTGCAGTCAATTCTTCATACTTGTTCTAATTAAGATGAGGGGTCCTTACTAGCACAGCTGGTCTTGGCCACAACTGCTTTCCTCTGGCAAATGGAACATGAGATCATAATCTTTCTTATTAAATGTTCATAACATCAGATAATCTGCACTGCAATTAATTTCTATGAGGATAAGGGAGAGTTAACTGGAGACTTAACAGATATCGACTCTAAAGAAGTTCTGAGGCTTGGTAATAACACCAGAGGTGAGATTTTACATGGAAGCCTAGAAAAACACTTACTAGCATACTAAATAATAGCATATTAATAAAATAAATGTCTGTTGTATTAATCATCTTTATGGAAGTAGTTTTACCAGGTTTTATTGTTCAGATAATTGATATAACCTGATTGTAGAGTTAAGGTCTCAAAGCACATTTTGGGATTAAAACCAAACTCCCTAGCAAATAATAGCACAAATGAAAGGAATATCCAGGACCCTGGACCTCCTAGAATTAGATGTACCTCCTGGCTTTCTTACTCCTCTGATCCTGCAGGAGTTGTAGGAACTGTGTAAGAAACATGAAATATTATTTAAATTTGCTACAGGTCTGGAGAAGTTCTGCCTGTGGGCAAGATCAAGGTGCATTCCAAGGCTGAACCTTAGACAAAGGGCCCCAAATGACATCAGAAGAGAACGAAGACCCTAAGGAGTTTCTAGTCCCCACAATAAGTTCCACTGGACTGGGGCAGCAATGACAGAAGAGCTGGGAGGAAAAAAACCAGAGGAAGCAGGACTGCACACATGGTGGATCAGGTGCAATGGAAAGATCTGTGCTCAGTGGTGAGTTCACAGGGGCAGGGAATTGTGGTTTTTGTTAAATACTGGATATCCTAGTTTGGGGGCACATAATAAGTTGAGTGAATGAATGAATGAGTGAATGAGTTGGTAAGGCTATTGGATCCATTTTCTTTGTTTCTTTAATCCATTACTTCCCAAAGCTTGGTCTGGGATATCATTTTGGGTGGTAATAGTCTGTCACAAAGCCTAACTCAGGTTGACAAAGTTTTTCCATTCAATTTTCTACTAACAGGGGAAAAGAAGATCTCAATTTGATGTTAGTAGGTCTTTAACATCTCTCTAATGTTGTTTTAACAAGACAAAGATATGCTCTCAGGCACTGAGTCTCCAGGTAACATCATCGAGCTAGAACTATACATACTTTTTTCATTTTCATCCTATTAATTTTTATAGTTACCATCTATTTTAGAATAGAGTTTTTCTGAGTTGTGACAGTAATATAATATTTTCTTTTAAAATAATCTATTTACATCCCCAAATTGAGTTGTTTAAAAGCAAAACACTAAGTGAATAATAAAGGTCATGTGTATATAAGGCAAAAATGAGAGGATGATACTCAAATGAATTAAATTTGAGAGGCTCTGTTCTAATTGCCTTGGGTCTCACGTGGACCTTAGGTCTCATTGCTGTTGTAACTGTGGAGACTTGATGTCAACTTTAGATGGCATCACAGATGAGCCACAGATCTAGAAGCTACTCTCTGAATGCACTGGATGAGCTACAGGTCTAGAAGCCACTGCCTCGCCCAGCAAGTACAGTAACCTGAGACAGAAGTCCATCAAACAAATCCATATGTATTCTTCAGTCCCAACATGAACAACTTAAGTGCTAATACAAAACTCCACGTTCCATAATCTGCCATAAATGTTATACTCTTACTGACAGAGTTGCCTGTTAAGTGTCCCCTCTTATTGGTTCATTTGACTCTCTGCTATTAAGCTAATTTATAAATCAATCCTAAGCTAATTAATTAATGAGCTTAAGAAATGAGAGAAAATATGTTTAGAAGAAATCAAATATCAGCTAGAAATCCTGTTAAACATCAGAATCTCTTTTCAATAATTATACCTTAAATTCCGTAATAAGTAACTGATAGATCTCAAACTAAATTCAGCAACAACCTGCAGTCTCTAAATTGGGAGACTAAGGTTCTGGAACTAACCTGCAAAGCTGACATGAGCTGCTAACAGATGACATTAAATTTCTGACATTCAAAACTAGGGATAAAAAAGGGCTAAACCGGAGCTGAGGTTCCTTATGCGCTTGCTGATGGTTATGACACTGGATAGTCAATAAAAATACTGATTAACTAAAGAAGAGATTCAACGCTTTCTGTGTTTAACCAAGCACAACCTGACTGCCACAGAACAACACTATTAAAAAATAAAACAGTAAGATAAAATCCACACACTCAGTAGACAAAATGGGTTCTCCTTTACCCCATTTTAATAAAGGATTCCTTGGTCTGCAGGACTCCAGAAACAGGCATCAACATTGTTACTACTGTAATTTAAAAGGAAGAGAGAAAATGGTGAATTTATTATTCTTAATAATCCATATTACCTGATTCTTTTGTGTATCTGTCTTCCTTTAATTATATTGGCTCTTTGCCACTTCACAGTAATTAAGACTTAGACGCTGGGACCAAGAGGGAAATGGAAAAAAACTAAAATTCATTCATCAATCTAAACCAATCTCTCCTACCTCTCCCGTCATTATACAACCACCAAAGCTACTGCAACAACTTCCTTAATGGCTCAGAGCAACAAGAATACCTAATAACAGACATGCTCAAACTCCAGAATCACTGAAATATCTCCTTTTATTTAAAATAAGTCATCCTAATGTTGAAATGCTTCTAACCATAAAATTCTTTACCTCACATGGGTGCCATTGTTTAATACAATAACATTATAAATATACTTTGAGTTTCCTGGAAAAGTGACATGTAAATAAAGTTTTATTGCCATAACAACTCCCTTAATGATCCAGAAGAGGCAGTAAATAGCAAGCTGATGGATTCACAGATGGTACTGAATTAAGAAGTGTTGCAAACATCAGTAAAGGCAGGAAAAATTATGCAAAAAAAGACCTAACATGCTTCAAATACAAGCAAAACATTTTTAACTTCATGGGGGAAAGAAAATGACATTTTCTAGTGTACCCAAAATATACTGTCCAGCATAGATGCTACAACCAGCATGTAAAAACATGCCAGCCAGAATCATTTTCAGTTCTTCAGAATCAACTAACAGGCCAAACTGCTTTTAAAGGGGAGCTGGCAGTCAAATAACTATAAAGGTTGTAATAGACAGGGGGGGAACCTATGATTCATTAGAAACTACCAATGAGAAGTTCAGGTTTGTACATTTATAACTTTGAGAGAATACAACTTACCATTTAGGAAGCTTATCCCAAGTAAATGTGCTTCATCCTAAGCATTTTTATAAGCCTAAATTTGTCTCCCATTTAGGCAGAGCCATCTGTCAGGGCAGATTTTTCATATCGACCGAAACAGAAATGATGTCTTATGAGGGCTGTGCTTGGGGTTGCAGGTGGCTTCAAGTTTGTCCTGTACCACCCATGGTGTCTAATGGAGTATATCTGAGACATGTGGTTAGAAATACCATCTGCACTAGCGGTGATAGAACAAAGCAGACGTTGACACCACCACCACCACGCTTCTGTCTTCTATGCTTTAACCTGGGCCTTTTGGAAAACATAGACGTATTTTTAATGTATCAAATATATTTTGATATTAAAATATTATATTTCTCCTTGGCTCTCAATATACCTGCTGTTTGTTTCATTTGTTCAGGTGCTATCCAATAGTTGCTGAATATAAAGTCTTGATGAACACGGTATAGGGTTTATTTTTATTTTTTTGAAGTAGAGTCAGTTTATAACATTGTGTCAATTTCTGTTGTACGGCATAATGTTTTTCCTCATAGGTTACTACAAGATATTGAATATAGTTCCCTGTGCTATACAGAAGAAATTGTTTATCTAAAATATAGTAGTATCTGCAAATCTCCAACTCGGAGTTATCCCTTCCCCTCTCCTTTCCCCTCTGGTAACCACAAGTTTATTTTCTATGTCTGTGAGTCTGTTTCTATTTTTTAAATAAGTTCATTCATGTCATTTTTTTGTTTGTTTAGATTCCACATATAAGTGATATCACATGGTATTTTTCTTTCTCTTTCTGGCTTACTTCACTTAGAATTACAATCTCTAGGTCCATCCATGTTGCTGCAAATGGTATTATTTTATTCTTTTTATGGCTGAGTAGTATTCCATTATATACCACTGCTTCTTTATCCATCAACGCACATTTAGGTTGTTTCCATGTCTTGGCTATTGTAAATAGTGCTGCTGTGAACAATGGGTTGCATGTATCTTTTCAGGTTCTACTATTTCTTTTTTTTTCCCAGGAGCCAGGCCCATTCACCTGTTTCACCCAACTGAGTTCTCCAATCACTGAGGTCTGACACATGAGGTCTTATTTTAAGATGGGCCTTCAATGCCCTTGTTGATCTGAGTACATGCCTTTGGAACTTTATTATCTTGAGGAATCAGAAAATCACCTTACAAGTGATCAAAAAGAAAAATAACTTGACAGGAGAGAGATAAATTAGGAGTTTGGTATTGGCAGATACAATCTACTATTTATAAAATAGATAAACAAGATTCTAATGTATGGCACAGGGAACTACATTAGTTATCTTTTAATAACCTATAATGAAAAAGAATAGGTATATGTATTTGTATAACTGAATCAACATGCTGTACACCAGAAACTAACAACATTGTGAAAAAAAACCTGTACTTAAATTAAGAAAAATAATAATTTGATGTATCTATTGAGGTTAACTTCAATATCCCTGGGCCCTAAAAAGGGATCTAAATCCAGTCACTAAAAATAAGTTGATTAAACACAATAGTTTATTTCTCTCCATCAAAAAAGGAAAAAGACTAGAAGTCATTGAACCAGGTCTAGTATGGCATCCACAATTTCAAGCACCCAGGCTTCATCTACCTTGTTGCTTTGTCATCTTCAGCATGAAGTTTGGACATTGCAGTCCAAGATGGTTGCTTGCATTCTAACTGTCCACTGTGCAGCCCACTGGCCAAGAGATAGTCTTATGGCCACATTTAGCTGCAAACCTACTGGAAAATAAGGTCTTTATTCCAAACATCCATGTGCAAGGTTCTAGTATGTCTATAACTGAATAAGAAAGAGAGGGTAGATTCTGGAAGATGACTAGTTTAAATTAAGAATCATTTTAATATTTAAAGCTTGGTAATTTTAAAGATCCTTTTAACATTAGTTCTTGGTTAACAAAATAAACATTGATTCTCAACTGTTTATTCAACACAGTTTCTTTGAGCTTGGTACCTGAACAAAATTTCCTGATTTTTCTCAGCTTCTAAAGAATTCTGCTTCATGGTTTTACGACATGTGGTACTACAGGAATTTCTTTGTTTATAATATCACAAAATGCAAGGCGAAGTGAAAAATGTTCATGAAATGATAAAAAGTAAACTTGAAGTGTTCTCTTTTTTCTACAAAGGCCTTTACTTTTTTTTAAAGCTATAATTTTAGAACCAGTTAAAGTAATCACTTCAGGACAGACCCCTTTAAATATTTCAGTCACAGTAAAAATGTTTATGTCTCTTATATCACATTTTAAAAGTATGTAATTAATATAAATTCGTTGTGCTCTTTAATATAGTAAATCACATCAGGCAATCAACTATTCATTTAACCCTTAAGGGGGAGGAACTAGCTACTTTTTGCTTAGCAAGTGGCTCACTGTTAGCTGTCATTGTTAATCAGGGACATTAATAATTTCATCAGTTATTTAAATGTTGATGATTCCACACAAGTATCTCTTGCATATTTCTAGAAACTGAACAAATTATTGCAAATAACAGAAAGTCTAAATTTGGTGAAAAAATAACTAACTAGGGGATTAAGTGAAAGGAATATCCAACACTACAACAACTAGAAGGAATTTTCTTCAAGCATCACAGTAGAAAATTACAGTTCCTCTTCAAAGTTAACTTGAGCCTAACTCTAAAATTCACTTCAACTCTCTAAGTCATTCCCTGTACTTTACTGAAAAACCGTGCATTTGTAAATTTTTAACAATCATCTCAAACATTTATGATCAGCTTGAATAGAAACATATTTCTGTTTTTCTCTTTTTTTTTTTCATAGCAGACAATGAGGCAATTTGAAAATATCTCTAAGAAATACATCTAAATAGCAGGAAATCATGTGTAAACCTCAGGAAATACATTACAAATAGAGGAATTTTGATCTCTGATCTTTAACATGAGAGATGCAATGGCTCTGGTGAAGTAAGCATCAGCTATTGGAAGAAGCATGTAATGAAATTTTACTCTCCAATCACAGTGGAACCCAGAATAACCACGTAACTGCTAGGCTGAAGGGAGGTGAATAACTCATGCCTGGGGTAAGATTTCTATGCTCCACAACAGCAATTCACACCCCTCAGACATGGTCTTCCAGACATCTTCCTGATTAAAACAAAAGAACCTGCAAGATTCATTTTTGATTTGTCAACATCTATAGGGCTGTTTAGATCCAACAATTAGCAAATAGTGTCTAGTAGTCTGAAGCATCCAAAGCATCAGTCCATAGTCCAACTTCTCTGTATTTAAATAATTGTCTAAAACCAATTCCAACTAAGAAGTCAATGACCCTAAATCAACACAATTTAAGGTGCACATAGATTGGCCTAAATGAAGGCACAAGCCTTACACTGCTTCTGAGAAAGTAGAAGAATGAGATAAATGCATTTTTTTTCTTAATCCTTTACCCAGAGTTACTGTTTCTCACGTCCAAAGAGTGTGTCTTCTTTACAAGGGAAAGCAATGACTATGTTTATGCCACAGTGAACAAAAAGGTGGGCACTTTCAAGCAGTGCTCTACAACTTATCGTTGTCCTTTTCAGGGCTCAGAGAAATAAAATTTATTAACAACTGTCAAGTATAATTCCCTTCCCCCCACGTCTTTCTCTCAGACACACACACAGCACACATAAATACTCCCTATTCCCTCACAGTTCAGTAAACACTAAAAAGCCATAATGATTCAAAGACAGAAAATTCTGTGTCTCTGGATATCAACCTAAAATCAGAATATAAAGCTTTTCCCTACTTCCTCTGTAACAGAAACTAGCAAAGAGAGCAGGCTTTAACTTCAATTTTAATTCTAGTTCTGTGCAACTTTGAGCATAAAGCCTCTCTGAACTTCCATTTCCCTAGACTTAAAATTAGGATAATGCCTAACTTACCCACATGTAGATAAGGACTAGATGCAGTATCTTTAGGAGACTATCACACAGTCTCTAGCACATAATATGACTTCACTGACAGAAGTCTCTACTCCTTCCTTAAGTGTGAACCAAGATTCCTGGCACCATTGTAAACTCTGGGATGAACATTCCTTTGTACACTTAGGGTAAGACTAATCAACCAAATTAAACAGACTTTTGAAGTACTAAATGGTATTATCTGCTCTTTTTTTTTTTTCCAGAATCCATTTGAAAAGCAAACCACACAGGCACTTCAGAAGTATCCAACATTCATGAAGCAAGATGAAAGTTGTCAACTCCTTCATTATGGACAGAGAAACCTAATACTTTCTACAGCCTTGAAAAACAGTACCTAGTATCTCCAATAATCCAGACCAAAATTCTTCCTCTTCGTGCCCCATGGCAGAGATTAAAGTGCCTGGAAATTCCTGTTTCCCTGGAGCAGCCCTTAACCAATGAGTGCCCAAGGGATGGGGGAATATGGTCATACCAGCTCCCCTGTCCTGAACCAGACACTCCAGGGTGTGACCTGTGTTGTCTCCAGGGCCTTCTCCCTAAAAGACTCATCCTGCTACTGTCCTGAGACTTTGCTTGATATCATGTCCTTGCTGGGCTTGCTTCCTTTCTGGTCCTGCCTTTCCAACCTCCTATCAGGTTTCCCGAGCAAACTTCCGAATAAATCACATTCATAGAAACAAATCCTTTCAAAGTCAGCTTCTAGGGAGCCCAGCCTAAAAAGGACATCCATTCTGGGACACCTCTGGGCCAAAACAGGGGGCTGTGCCCATTCATTCAAGGGAACGGTAATAACTATCTAGTGACAGATATGAACAATCCACAGACAGGTAACAGAGTCCAGCTGGCCTCACTCACATGTGATAAGAATCATAAAACTGACCTATACCTGTATTTACTCTATGCCAGGCACAACTCAATGTTTTACCCACATTAACCAATTTAATCTCACAACAACTTCATGAAAGGTGGGTATTATATATTATATATATATATTTTTTTAAACCAAAGAGGTTAAGTGACTTGCCCAAGTTTACACAGCTATTAAGTGGCAGACCTGGAATTCAGGCCTTCAGAGGATATGCTTTAACCTCCAGGCCAGACATCCTCTTAGCTAAGTACATTAATTTGGCCATTTGATGGAAAACAGATCCTATTTAATAATTTCCAACGGGGTCAGTAGTATTTTAAAGGTGAAAAACTTATTAGCAGAATATTTAAGCTATAATTTAAATTTTATTTTAATATGACATCTTTATAAACTTGCATCCTAAAATTACTTACACGCACATGAGTATGACTTCCTTTTTCTTTAACTGCATAACGAATTTTCCAAATTGACTCTTAATTTTTGTTTTCGAGGTACATATCTGCTCCTTACTTTTCTACTAGATTAAATGACTAGAACTACTTAATTTTTAGTTCCCAATAAAATGTTGTAATATCCATAATATACTATGGGCAATACTTGACATCCTGGGTGAAAAGATTTCACTTCAATAAATATAATGATATTGCCTCAACTCAAAAGGTATCTTTGAGGAGATTTTGTATTCTGTTAATCAGTGACATCCTAGGGGAAAGAATGTAACGTTTTTCTGAAAACATCTTGGTAATAAAATGCCATGAAATAAAGAATCCAGATACATCACAAAAGTCCTATGTCATCATTGTAAATGTTTGGACTGTTATCATTTAGTATTGCCTCAGAAGAAACTGACAATTTTATAATGTAACAGTACCGAGCATCTTCAGACAAAAGTGCAGGACTTAGGTCTAAAGAGCACACCAAGTGTGCGTGTCAGGTGAGTCATCTATGTCCAAAATCCACAGCTAAAATCACCATGAAGAAGTAGATGGCATAAATCCAGCCGTTCTTATTCCTATACTCATTTGTCAGGAATTGCAAGGAAACAGAATGATAAAAATGAGAGGAAAAGTAAGAAAAATGCCAAAGACAAACCAGCAAAGCATAGTTGTATGAAATGCTACTTTATTACAACAGTTCCAAATCCAAGGAGGGCAGCACATCCCTTGGGTGCATCTGGAGGTAATAAGGATAGTTGTGATTAAGTATTTAGATGTGGGTGTGTATAATTTTACTGTTGATTGCGTTTCTCTTATTTCTCCTTTATAACAGAGTAAGAACATTATATTAATTTTTGAAGCTATAAATTTTAACATATTAATAAGTGAGTCATTACAAACTGTTTATTTTAAAAAGGAAGACATTTTCTGATAGAACTGAGAACCTCTGCTTTATAATAATCACAAGTGCAGAAAACACTCCACAAAATGACCAGTTTCTACAAAATTGGATGGAACTGTAGTGGCGTCATCCAAGGACATCTGTCTGGTGCATGAATTTCCTTTGCAACGTCCCCAGTCACGTGTCCTCTCCCTGACCACCTCTTTGATTCCAATGTTTAAAATAAAAGGCTCAAGTCTTTAACTTCTCAGTTGAGAATTTTCAGCTTCCTCTTTGCCATATATAAATTAGCATGTGCATCAGAACATGTTGCTGGATGATGGGGAACATATTAAAAGGCTTTTGCTGGAAACAGAATATACATTAAAATCTGAACATTAAACCAGTCAACTACAGGGGGTTTTTTAGCTTAAGAGAAGAATCTTTTCCTCATTTCTCAGATAAATGTGCAAAAATAGCTCCTAGGCATCTCAGACCAGTGGACAAATGCAGCTTTTACATGGTAACGTTCCCTCTGCATTCTCTATGGACTCAGCCTACTATTAATAACACCTAATAGGCTATATATTTGCTGCTATTTTTAAAAGATCCTTATAAAAATATGACAGTTGAAAGATAATTTATTCATTACATGATATACATATAAATAGATATATCTATATATATAAAAATATATGCATACACACACACACACACACACACACACACACATTGTCCTACACTATTCATTAGCTCTCAGCATTGCATAGTGGTAAATGGTCCAAGTTCCAAGTGAGAACCAATGCTTTATCCTTGCACTTCACTTTAGATTTCCATGAAGAGTTCACAGTGATTGCTGCTGCCTTCCATGCTGTTCTCTTCTGGAAACCTGTGCCTTGTTCTGTTCCTGGGGCTTATTTCATTTTCTTGTGTCTATGGGAACCTCCCTTTCCAGCGTCTCCTCCACTCTCCATCTCCTTTCCACCCTCCCTCTTTTCTCCACCCCTTTTTCCTGGCCAGAGTCTGGGCCTGAGGTATATTTATTATTAATGGGTTCGCGTTTATTTGTTGTCTTCAGGAAAATATGTTACGTAGATTCGAGTAGAATGTCACAACTCTGTCATTTTTAAAACTGTTTAAGTGAAAGAAAAATTCCTCTTTTCAGTTATCACCTCCTGCCTTGAAAAAACATTCCTGTCCACTAAAGCAACACCAAAGAACACGCTGTCGGTGGCCACACCAGAACCAACAGCATGAGAATCTCTGTGTGACACATGCAGGCTGTGTCTTCCTCAGAGTGATTTCGGCCAGTGGCCCATATGCCCACAGCAAATGCTTCCTGTAGTAACTCTCCCTATTAGCTAATCTCTCCCTCACCATGTACCACACCCTCAAAGACACCTCTTTTTTAAACTCAACAACTATTGGGGCCTCCTCACTCTACTTGCCATGAGGATTTTGTTAAGTTCTACAGATTTGGGATTTTTTTTTTATTTGCGAATTGTGTAAATATTTAGTGTGAAGAAAAAGGTAAATTCCCCACAACACACAAATTTCAAATATCCACCGAAATCTAGTAACTTGCTATTAAACAGCAATTTCACTGCAAACTATGCTGATTTAAAGATGAATTTGAAGCAAAGAAAGAGATCAATGTGAGGTAATTTTCCACATGAGGTCATCAAGAAAGAACACTTCATTTTCTGAGACTCTGGACAAAATGACTATGTAAGTCTGGACTAGAAAATACAATGGAATTTTAGACTATTCAAAACAGAAGAGATCAGATAACTGTAAGGAGAGAGATTCTGGACTGAAGGTGGCTAAGATTCCTTCTACGTTTTTTCTGCATCCTGAACAGACTCTGACAGGCCCATAAAGCCTCAGAGGCCACAGGGAAGGACTTGATGCATTTCTTTAGTTTTAGGGGGGAAAAAAGAAATTGAAAGCTCAAATTATGGTGAAACTGGTCAATTCGAGCTCAGATTTGAATTTGCCCATGTCTCACGGGAGTGGCCTACTATTTCACTGTGGCACCACCCAATTCTCCTTTCTTCTCAGCTCTTTTCTTTGCTCCTCATGCCCAACCTCTCAGGTAAAGCAGAGCAGAGATGGTGGCTTTCTTCTTACATGAGAACCTCTTAAAGTTATGCTCTGAATAATGGTTACTATTAGTAAAGGAACAGCGGGTTCTGTGTATAGATGTTCTAGTCGGGTATACACAGAAGGCTGAGAGCATTTTTCTCTGAGTACTGAGAGATCCACTCACCACCCCTTTCCAAATGGAACTGAGGACAAAGCTTAGAAAGTTAATAGTTTCCAGAATTTAGAAAAGGAAAAGCAAAAAGGAGAAGATGCAAGCAGCCAAAGAGAGATCAGATTCCCATCTGTGACAGACTTTGCATTAGCTAAAAGGCAAATTAATGGGAATGATAAAAAATTTATACCATCTTGTAGAATCTGTGCAATTATTTAAGAACAACACTATTTTCTTTCTGCTCATGGGCTGTGTCTCTATAGCTTTCCAAAGACAGAGGGCTTAATGAAAGGATACCATTTTGTAATATACATTATACTATTTTTCTTCACTATGGCATTCTCTTATATTAACACTATAAATTAATAAGTCTTTGTTTCAAAAAAAGTATGCCAAGAGTTTATCAAATTGTAAGAAAACAATGAAGTAAAAGGCATGCCTCTACCCTCAAGAAACTTATGATCTAGTTGGATGGAAAAATCAATGCATGCTTGAAGAGTTCAAAAGAAGGCAAGATCACACCATTATTCAAGTAAATACTTAATTAAAATATACTATATATAAGACACTATAATAAGTACCTTTTCAGCTGTCCCTGCTCTCTAAAAGTTTCTGATCTAGTGAGACAGAAAAGATATATATACAGATAACACTAAGAGTAAGTAAATTATAAGAAATTGCTAATATATAGTAGTTCAAACAAAAAGCTATAAACATTGAAATAGTTTCTTCCCCTCTCTTCCCAAGGAGAATTTGTTTACAAAGAGAAGATTAAGTTTCTCTCTTTCTCTTCCTCTCTTAGGAATAGAGGGTTCAACATTTACATAAGTTCTCAGATTCAAGTTTTTGCAGTTGCTCACCTACAGGTCAGACCCCAGTATATGTTGGGTGACTTCTGACTTTCATCCCCCAAGAAGGGGAAACTGTTAAGGAAAGGGAAACCAGCATAGTTATTGCTATAAGTAATAATAATCTGTCCTTGCCTCAGAAAGTAAATACTATTATTGTGTTTACTAATAAATACAGATATTTAAAACCCATTCGTGGCATAATTACACATTCTACAAATACTAAAAAGATGTTGAGAGAATATTATGAATGACAGTTCCAATCAAAACTGACAACTTAAGTGGACAATTTCCTTGAAAGACACAAACTACTAAAGCTTTCAAAAAGAAACAGATAACCTGAATAGCTCCATAGCTAGTAAATTAGATGAATTTGCCAAAACTTTCCCACAAACAAAACTCAAGGCACAGATGACTTCACTGGTGAATTCTAACATTAAAGAAAAAATAAAATGAATTCTACACAAACTCTTCTAAAAAAAAACTGAGGAGGAGAAAGTACTTCCCAACTAATTATAAAGGCCAACATTTCCCTGATATCAAACCAGACAAAAGTATTACAAGAAAAAAAAAAAAAACTACAGACCAGTATGCCTCATGAGCATAGATGCAAAAGTTTGAAACAGTATTTTAGCATATCAAATCCAACAACATACAAAAATCAATACATCAAGTGTGGCTCTCCCCAGGAATACAAAGTTGTTTTGACATTTTAAAAAAGCAAACAGTATAATTCACTATATTAATAAACTCAAAGAGAAAACCCATATGATAATTTCAATGGCTGCCCAAAAAGCATCTGACCAAAATCCAACAAGTTTCTCCTGATAAAAAATAAAAAGAAACTCCCTCAACTTGATATATGGGAGAGAAAGAAAGAGAGAAAGAGAGGGAGGAAGGGAGGAAGACAGAAAAATAGAAAGAGAAAGAAAGAGAAAGAAAAAGAGAGAAAGAAAGAAACGACTTTACAGCTAACATCATAATGATGAAAAACTAAATGCTTTCCCCCTATGACCAGGATTAATACAAGATGTTCACTCTCATGATTTTTATTTAGTATTTTGCTGAAAGTTCATGTCAGCACAATAAAAAAAGAAAAGGCATCTAGAGTGAGTGGAAAGGAAGAAGCAAAATTGTTTTTATTCACAGATTACGTAATTGTCTATGAAGAAAATCCAATAAATCTACAGAAAAACTATGAGATCTAATATATGAATTTAGCAAAGTTTTAGGATACAACATCAAAATACAAAAATCTATTGTCTTCATATATTCTCAACAAGAGCAAAACGAAATTTAAAGAGAATAATAGTACAAACAACAACCTCAAAAATACAGAATATTTAGATATAAATCTGAGAAGAGAAGAGCAAGACCTGAATACTGAAAGCTGTAATGCAATGCTGAGAGATATTAAAAATCCGTTTAGTCCGTTAGAAGACTCAGTGTTGTTAAGAATTCTCCCCAAATTGCTCTAGAGATTTAACACAACCCAATCAAAATACCAGCAGAAATTTGTTATAGAAATTGACAAACTAAATCTGAAACTCACAGCAAAATGCAAAGGACTTACAATAGCCAAAACAACTTGGAAAAAGAGGAAAAAAGTTAAACGACCAACACTGTCTGATTTCAAGACTTAACATAAGATTACCATATTCAAGACAATATAGCATTGGTATAAAAATAGAGACACATAGATCAACGGAATAAAATAGCAAGTCCAAAAATAGACCCACACTCCCAAGGAAAACTACTATGGGAGGAGGAAAGGTAATTCAATCCAGAAAGCAAAATCTTTCAGTCAATGGTACTGCAACAATTGGATACCCATATGCAAAATAAGGAACTTCATTTCACACCTTGTACATACAATATCACAAAATTAACTAGAAATTAGTCAAAGGCCTAAATGTAGAAAATGTAGAATCTAAAACTGTAAAACTTGTAGAAGAAAACATAGGATAAAATCTTTGCAAACTTGGGTCAGGCAAAAATTTCACAGCTACAACCATCAACAAAAACATGATACATAAAATGTTTTTAAATTGATATATTGGACCTTATCAAAATTAAAACTTTCACTCTTCGAAATACGATTTTAAAAGAATGAAAAGACAAACTACATACTGGGGAGAACCATTTGCAATTCATATATCTGATCAAGGACTTGATTCAGAACAAATAAAGAACCCTCAAAACTCAACAGAAGTTTTTTAATCTGATTTAAAAAAAAAAAAAAAGTGGGCAAAAGATTTGAACAGACACTTGACCAGAAAAGATATATGGATGGCAAATAAGCATATGTAAAGATGCTCAACATCATTTATCTTTAGAGAAATGCAAATTAAAACCATGAGATATCACTAGACACCTATTAGAGTGGCTAAAATTTAAGACTGACCAAACCAACTGTTGATGAGGACGTGGAGGAGCTGGAACTCTCACGCGTTGCTGGTGGGAATGAAAAATGTTAAAACCGCTTTGGAAAACAGTTTGATAATGTCTTAAAAAGTTAAACACACTTACCATATTATCCAATCATTTCATTACCAGGCATTTAGCCAAAAGAACTGAAAGCTTATGTCTATACAAAGGTGTGTATCTGAATGTCCACAGCAGCTATATTTACAACAGCTAAAATCTGGACACAACCCAATGTCCATCAAAAAGTGAATGAACAAACAAGCTGTTGGATATCCATACAATAGAATACCACTTGCAATAAAGAGAAATAAATGATTGATATGCAATGTGGATGAATCTCAAATAATCATGCTAAGTGAAAGAAGCCAGAAAAAAAAAAAAGGAAAAAAAAATATCTTCTTAGCAGCCAATAAGGGGGAAAAACAGCTACTAAGTAAAATTCCAAAGTATTTATTATAAATGCAAACATTTCAATCACATAGTTATTTTATATAAACATGCAAAATAAGCTGGTTGATTTTTTAACAACATCCTCTAGTAAAAAAAAAAAAAAAAAGTAAAAACAGAACATGATTCCTTCTAGCTGTAAAGCAGTCCAGGGTCTTATCCAGAGTTAAAGATATAGATAGTTCTTACTACTTGACTAATAGACTTGAAAGTTCTCCAGACCTTGGAAATACAACTGATCATTTATCACTTATATTGCAACAGCAATTTGACTCAGATTTGAATAAACACGTTAACTTCTTGTTTATACAAACATTTTGCCTCCCTTTTTGAGACTTCTAATTTCAAGAGGTTTGATATAATCTACAAGGACAGCCGTGGTCATGTTTCAGCAAGAGCTCTTTACTCAATTTGTGAGCTGCATCAGAGTCTTACGAGGAGCTGATTAAACAGGCAGATACATGGGTCCCATGCGAGCGATACTGCAGTAAGCAGAATTTTAAGATGTCCCCCATGATATCTATGCCCTGGTGTTACTCCCATAATTATGTTACGTGACAAAAGGGATTCTGCACATGTTATTAAGGTTACTACTCAGTTAACTTTAAGACAGATTATCCAAAAGGGCTTAACCAAATCACATAAGCCGTTTAAAAGCAGGAAGTTTCTCTGGCTAGTTGCAGAAGGAAAAGTCAGACAGATTTGTATATGACAGAGGTTGACAGAGGTTCTCTGGCACTGAGATGAAAGGGGCCATATGGCAAGGGCCTGAGAGCTTTAAGGGCTAAGAACAGTCACTAGTCAACAGCAAGACAAAGGGGCCTCAGTCCCACAACCACAAGGGAGTCACTTCTACTAACAACTGGAGGGAGCTTGGAAGTAGATTGTTCCCTTCAGCTTTCAGCTAAGAGCCCAGTCCAGCTGACACCTTGATTTCAACCTTGCAAGACCCTAAGTAGAGAACTCAGGCGAACTACTTCTGACTATAGAACTGTGACATAAGAAATAGGTATTGTTTTATGCTGCTTGATTTGATAATTTGTCATGCAGCAACAGATAATGAATACATCTTTTGAATCAACATCTCTGGAAAGTGGTATCGAAGAATTTAAATATTTATCAACCTCACAATTCATTTTTATACCAAGTAAAAGACCAGTTGAACTAGAAAAACATGATCACCGAAATGAAACATTGTATTTCTGAACTTGTCTCTTAAAGCTTGAGAGTCCAAACCCATTTAAAATTTGAATATAGTTCTTCGTTAATTCCTTGTTAATGACATTTCTCCTTATCACTATGATGAAGGAAACTCTTAAGGTCATTAAATACATCTTCCAGCCTCCAAGCAAGGCAGAATTATGTTCTGGTCAAAATTCATTCATTTTTTTTTTTTAGAAGCTCTTTAGTAAATATGTTTACGCTCAATAATATGATCTAGTGCACAATACCACTTTCTAGTCTGCACATTCTTCCTTTAAAGGCACTCTAAATTCCCTTCAATGTCATTTAAGTCAATTTTCTCTTTACAGACCTTGGAAAAGATAGTTAACAGCTGGCCGTGTTTCTTTTATGTTACATCTTTCATTTCCTATGAGGACTGCTGAGTAGCAATGTGCCCATTCCTAGGAGGTCAATTGTGATTGGTCTGGATTGAGGCTCTATATATTCTTTGCTGATAACTGCATAAAAAGTGGGCATGCAATCCAGCTCTGACCAAAAAGACCTAAAATAAAGCCGGCTGAACGATTGTGGAAAGGATTTTCCTCCTTGGTAAAAAGGGAGATGCACAAAAACATTCACCACTTGTTCCCTACTAAAAATCACACACACACACATATACACACAAATTATGCAGATGCTAAATCAATGTGGTACTCATGTCAGAATTCCTTTGCTCAGCATGAGCTCCATATTAGCATCAGAAAGGTTGGACCACATGTGTATATAACACAACCAGAAACACAAACAGATTGGAACTGCTGGAGTCATCCTGTGCTGACTATGAGAGATGTCCCTGATGTCCTGATGATCCAGATGGGAGATATGAAGTCCCTGAAGACTGATGAGCTGCCAGACTGACTCTGGAACCCCAAAATGCCCCATGAAGTGAGATTTAAAATGGCCTTCTTATGGAAGCCATTTTTAGTTGAGTTGTTTTGTTTTGTTTTGTTTTTTTGATGCTTCCTTATAATCATGTAGTCTAAGCCATTTTCTTATCAAGCAACGTCCCCAGAAAGTTGATAAGAATACTTGGTATGTAGTAGTTATCTGTATTTCCTCTTTTTGGCTGTTCCTTGAACCATAAATCCCAAAGATCCTTTCAGGACCAGCAAAGGTGGCCCTCTGCCAGGTGAGACACCAGACACAGGCAGTCTAGAGGAGGTGGTGAATGCCACCTCTCTGCCTCTTAAAATTTCCCCAGATCCAGCAGGCACCACTGCTGAGCTCAGACTCAAGTTCCCTACAAACACTTTCTGAAAGTGGCTTCAAAATAGGCCTTTAGGAAACAGTAAGTCAGAGCAAACTTGGACTTCACCTAGAAGAGAATAACTCTGGTAGGATGGACCCCAACCCTGTGAGTAAAGGAACTGCCTCCATTTCTCTGGGGGTACCAAGGTAGGGAGCCTGACAGCTCAACCCCTTGTTGACTATTCCCTGCCTACTCCAGAAGCTGTTCCCAGATGTCTCCCAGCAGGAAAACCAGGCTTCCAAGCAAAAGAGATATTCCACTTCATTTTTTTGGCCAACTTCAGTGAACATAAGAGTGGAATACACATGTCAAGCACATAGTAAATGCTCACTAACTCTTTCTGTGATTCATGAATAAAATGTGATGAGAAAATTTTATAATTAGAGTACTTGGTATTTCCTTTCAAAAATTACAGTTTTCCTGCTCTCTGCATCTCTTTCCGATTTACTCTGAAACACTTAGTGGGGTTTGTAGAGATTGGAAGGAAGGTGGATCTGAAAGGCATCACTATGGCAGGCCCACTGGTAAGGTGCAAACAGCCTAAGAAAGTGCAACTGACCTTGGTGAACTTGCCATGGTCCAGAGTCTTGTTCTCAACTCTGCCAGCTCAGAATCCAGCTTTTTTTTGGCACACCACACCTGTAGATTCTGAGCTATGTGAAAAATACTACTGACACGTGGATCTAAACACTCACACTGATATAACCAGTACATTCTCTGTAATAGGCAAATCTATGAAAGGCCAAATAATAAAATCAAATGTAGTTGAATAGGCATGAAATCAGAACAAGGAGAATTTATTGATGATTCAAAATTTTAGAGACACAAGCATCCATCACGTGGTGGGATAGTCACAAGAACTGAAGTTTCCATGCCAGCCTTCTCGAGCAGTTCTTAGCCAGACCCCTCCAAAGTTTCTTTCTCAGACTCTGCCTTTTCCCTCTGTAGGTTTCAGTCTGAGCAATCATCTCCTTTCTAACACGCATGTTATTAATCTTTAAATATTTGGATTCTTCAGTTAGCTTATAGTTAAGTCTTACCAAATCTGGAAGAGTCATTCTGATAAGTTTGTATCTCCGCTTTATGTTGATTTTATACTTTCACTTGGGGGCCAACACTGTCTGCAAGTTTTGGAGTTTAAATGATAATGTGACTTCTAAAATTTTTCTTAAATTTCTTTTTTGGGGAAATAATTAGGATTATTTATTTTAATGGAGGTACTGGGGATTGAACACAGGACCTTGTGCATGCCAAGTGCACACTCTACCACTGAGCTATACCCCTCCCACTGTGTACAAGTCTTTTGCATAACACCTCATTGTTACTTCCTGAATGCCTCCTAAATTTCAGAAGGAATCATGCACATGTCAAACTGAGGTGGCACTCACATCAATATTCCTTTGCTTAATCCATGCTCCAGCATCATCAGTCTCAGAGAGGTCGGGCCACACATGCGTGTAATACAGGCAGGAAAAGAACTCCAGACATAATTTTTACAACAGAACACATGACAGGGAATCCTGGAACCGTCCATGACCACTATTCCCCTGACACTCACCCCTATGTTTTTCCAGTTAATCCTTAAAAAATACTCCCACTCCCACCCCAACTGCATAGAATTCCTGGGCTATTGGAGATCTCTCAGCCCTCCCTAATCCACCTGTCCTCCACATGGCCACCTGGACACACATGTGAGGATACCACAGATGCACGTGCCAGAAGTCTTGCTCAATACATTATCGATTCCCTTTATTCTCTGAGAGAAAAATTAAAGCAGCCTATTTGATTTCAGTTTACATGTAGCAATGACAGGACTTTCTATCGTTGAGTGCATTATGAAACCTTTTTGGCTGTAATGACATATGCACTTGGGCACCTAAATGCACCACCACCCACCCCCACTAAAAGAAACAAAACAAAACAGGCTTTCTCAAAAACACGAAAAAGTTTTGTTTCAAAGTCTCACTGTTATACAAACATAAGATATAACCTCCTGAAAGAAACATTAAAAAGGCCATTGAGCCCTCCAGTGGCAAAATTATGAAAATGTTTTGATACACATCCAAACACCCTGGAGGACTCTCTTGAAGACAGATGAAAACAGAACAAAGTTGAGTCAGTTTGGGGGTTTGGGGTTTTCAAGTTTCTGGAATTTCTGTAAGCCCCATCAGCCCAGTGAATGATGGGACCATTATCCAAGCACTCCTTTTTTAGGAAAAACTCTCTTCCAGGTCATGCTCGTGATATAAAAGTCCTCATCGGTTTATTTACTGTGTTTCAAGGTTTATTTTCACAGCTGTAGGTTTTAATAGAGTTTAAATAAAGGTGTTGTCACAGACATCTGGTGAGTCTAATTCTAGATTTGAATTACGAGACTTGTGAAAATCAAACATAAAATGCAACCAGTAGTCATGCATAGAAGTCTGTAACCAAAGACCAAATGTTTCAGTTCAGAGACTATCTGTCTTGGGCTAAAGAGGTTTCAGTGATTTTGCTAGTTATTTTCTCTTGCCATCGGCATTTTCCTGCATTGACATACAGAGACTCTTGGGTACCTGTCTACACACACACACAAACACACACACACACACATTCTCTCTCTCTCTCTCTCTCTCTCTCTCCTTTCTTCATATTAAGGGGCACATACTGGAAAACATCCTAGGAGGATATTTTATACTATAAATATCATCTATCATATTTTATTCTGAACCAACCAGCTATTTCTTTTTTTTCTTTGTCTTTTTTTGGCATTGTGTTCTCATATACAGATTCTTGGTCAGGTTTCACAAATCCAAGGAGGTGCTATAACATAATATTATACATTTTAAATGATCAAAATAAATAATAAAAGTGAAACAGTTTGAAAAATCAAAATGGTTACATTTATTTCCATGAATTGCAAACCTTAAAACATAATTTCAGAATCACACCTGAAGAACTTTAAATTTAACTGTACCATCATTCAGCTTTAATTTATTCATTTTTTATAAAATTCTATTACGTACATATTATTTACAAGGTGCTGCTCTAGGCACTGCCATAAATTAAGAAAAAAATTAACTAGCTAGAAATCTACTACATATTATCCTCCATATTTATAAACCCTATCTGTGGGAGAGCTGTGCCAAAACCACTAACATCAGCCTTTCTTTATGCACATAAAGATCATTCTCATGTCTCAGTATGACACCTGCTTTCCAGGACAATGTGGTATTTGCAACTCAATTTCTCATGGTCTCCAAAATAAGGACAACGCCATTATTTTTAGAACATTAGAAGTATGCAGAGGAAGATAACCATAGAACCCACTTCCTCATTTCTCTATAGCACAGCAGTCTGAAGAACACTTAGACTTGGAGATTTTGTGAATTCCCAACAGTCAAAAGTCTTAAAAACTGATCTGGATGATCTGACACATCAGACCTCCGCTCCACTTGGGTATCATCCTACTCAAGCTTGCATAGTTCCAAGTCCACATTTTAGCGGGGGGGGGTGGAAGCATCTCAAAGAATATTCTTGCATTAGGCCATCAACAATTTCATAAAATTCATACCACTTTAATTTGCCCAAAGTTCTCCCTCAGAACACAGTGCTCTTACCAACTTCTGAAGTCATCTTTCCCCAATTTAAATTCCTAAGAAATTTGAAATCTTCTGATTTTAGTAGCTGTAAAACTCCATTTACACTGGCATTAAGTCTATTTCTACCTGGCAGCAATATTCATCAAACACCTACATGCTAACTGTATAGAAATGAGTCATTTCCTCTTCTGGGGGAGACTTCAAGCACAACTCTGCAAGGCAAAATAGTCTGAAGCACTAGAAAGTTACATGCTTACCAAAAAAGGAAACACTGAACCATAGTCTCTCACTGAGTGAAAATAGGCATAGAAAATTAAAATGTAAGTGGAGTATAAGGTTTACTGAACATCAACACCTTTATGAATCACACCTATACAAAAAAAGGCTCAGTGAGAAAAAGAAGTCCTAAGATAGATGCTTATAATAGTGCATTAAATGAAGCTAGCCTTTACTCATTTAAAACACAATTCTGTGACAATTTTCAACTAAGAAATGAATAGATTCATCTCTAATCAACAAAAACTAGATTTTTCTAATTTGTTACATCATTCTTTACTTTTCTCCTTCCTGTTTTCTACTCACTTCTGGTGAGGTATTAATGAAAAAAAGAAAAGAAAAGAAAAGAAAAGAAATGAAATGAAATGAAAAGAAAAGAGAAAAAGTGCCATGCAAACTCAGTCGTTTGGAGATTTAATTGGAATTCTGAAAATTTTCTATTGGCTGGCATATTTTAAAAGCCTGTTTTTTAACAAGCATCCTTAAATTACTGAATTGTGAGAATCAGTAAGAGAATATTCCACTGAAGCAGTCATAGATTTTACGATTCTGGCCTTACGTGTAATAACACAAAAGTGGAAATAACCTAAATGTCCACTAACAGATAAATGGATGAACAAATTGAAGTTTATCCATACAATGGAACACTACTCAGCAAGAATAAAGGAGATAAATAATACCTGAAACAACATGAATAAATACCAAAATAATTATACTGAGTGAAAAACATAGCTCCCCCCAAATACATCCTATATGATCTCATATATAGAACTGCTGACAAATGCAAACAAGGCGACAATGACGCAAACCAGATCAGTGATAGCCTAGGGAAGGCGATAGAGGGAGAGATTAAAAAGTGGCACAAAGAAACTTGCTGGGTCCATAAAAATGTTATTTGATTACAATGAAGATTTTGCCATATTCAAAACTCATCAAACTGTACCCTTTTGACAAGTGAAATTTATTATATGACAATTATGCTGTAATAAAGCTGTTTTTAAAAAAACTATTTGCTAGGAAAATGCCACTCCCACAATGAAGCCATCGAAGTTCCCGTCAAAATCAGAACTTGGAGGGATTTGGGTTCAAGGTAGTGATGGAAGAGGATCCTGAACTTACCTCCCACGAACACTCTGAGTCTACAGCTATGTGTAGAATTTCCTCCAAAACAAACAAACAAACAAAAAAACCCTAAAACCTGGCTGAGCAACTCCTATACATTGGATGAACAAGAGATGGTCCATATCAAATAGGGTAGGAGCAAATGGGACACAATGTGGCCATAAATTACAAGAACAAGGGAAATTTGGCTTTATTAGATATTTGCCTCTTGATGATGTAGCAATGAGGGACTATGAAAGTAATGAATAAATAAAATTCACAGAAAATCTCCAATGATAAGATGAGACTGGCTTAAAACCAAGGGGGAAAAAAGGAAGGAACAACTACAAAACAGGAAAAACATGAGAGGTCACTATTTTCAAGCCCAGAAAAACAGATGGCATACATCTGTGGTCATGGAAAGCAGGGAAACGTGAATCTAGGATTGGACTTTACTGGGGCAGCACAGGATAACAGATACCAAATGAATCAGAGATCTTAGTAAGCTGAGGAGGCAGAGAGAACAGAATCCCACTTCAGGGAGTGAAGAGAAAGGAGGCTAGGAGTCAAATATGGGGTGCAAATATGGAGGCCTAGCAGAGATTACTTGATACAGAATTGAGAGCTGAACAGAGATATCAGAGGTTCTACAGGGCTGGAAGATGTACTTCTATAAGAATGGAGATATCTTGCTAAAAACTTTGGGCCTTCAGTTGAGACCTCATGCATTAGGACTAAAAAGCACACTCTAGAGGAGAGAAGGATATAAATCAGACTGTATACAATATATCACCTACAATGTACACCATACAATAAGGAAATTATTAGGCATGACAGTAAATGTGACCCATAGTCAAGCAGGAAGGGAGTCAACCGAAGTCAGTCATGAAATGATCCAGGTGTTGGAATTATCAGACAAGAACTGTAAAGCAGCTATTATTAATGTATTCAAGAACTGAAAGGAAAGGCTGGTAATAATGAGTGAACTAATTGGGAAGTTACTACATTTCTCTGTGTTTCTGTTTCCTCGTGTGAAAAATGGGGATAAAAATAATACCCACCTCAGAGTGGATGACTATATGTAAGTGCTTAGAATAATGCCTGGCTCATCAAAAGCATTCCAGTAAAGGTTTACTCTTATCAATGTGACTTACAGCATTTTATTTGCATATTTGAGTCTCAATTTCTTCATAAATAAGAAGAAATTAATAACTTCATCTTATTAGGACTGTTATAAAGATTAAATAATAAAGTACAGTGAGAACCTAGAACAACTCCTGGTAGCCAACATATATTTGATAAGTGTCCATTATCTTAATCCTCCAGATTCACACTTTTGAACTTAAGAATACATGATGTGGTAAAATTGTTATAGCCATTTTTTTTTCTAAAACAGAACTGATTAGGAATAAAAGCAATGCCATAAAACATTTCTGTATTTTTTTCCATTGTAATATACACAGATACAAAAATTTAAACAAAATATGTTAAAACAGTTAAATTGTCCTTGTTCTCCATCTGGAAGTCATCAGTCACTCACTTCTGAATTACTCTATTATTAACTCATCTATCTGCTCTTTCACCAAATGGCCATGAAAGGCAACTCAGGGCCAGGCTCTGTGCTGATTCTGGGTGTAAATCTAATAAACAAGATAGTCTCTGACCTCAAGTAGCTTAAAAATAAAGAAAGAGAAATTAGAACAGTCTTACCAAGTACTAAGAGAGAAACAGACACAGAAAATACAGAAGGAGGGCTAAGACCTATGTGTGTTAGAAGAAATGATGTTTCAGCTGAGACTTAAAGGAGAGAAAGAAGTAGAGGTATGAGAAAAGGGAAAGTGCGTCTCTCGCAGCAGGAGGAGATGTTCAGTGCCCTGAAATGAGCGAGCGTGGAACCTGGGGAACTACAAGATGAATGGAGCATAGAGTTTGACTAAGGAAGCTGAGAAATGAGGGATGCAGGGTCCACATCACACACACCCTAACAGGTCATGTTAAGGACCTTACACTTCATCGTGCAAGCAATGAGGAAGCAATGTCACTCTATGAAAGCAAAAGAAAAGAAATATTTTTAAATATTGAAAAAGCTCATGCTGTTTGCTATATTGTGTGCCACAAAATCCTTTGTCTCTGACCCAGGGACGTAGTGTCTTCTGTTAGCATCCATGAACTTGTGGCGACCAGCTTGTCAACTTGTAAGTACAGTAATATCTCAGACCCTTCACAGTTTTTGACAAGAGGAGAGAATTTTCATTTTTAGTGCACAGGGAAGAAACTAAGATTTAGAGTCAGACTGATGTAAGCTGAATTTGGGCCCATTCATTTCTAAGCTGGCCAATTATATGCCAATTATTCAACTTCTGAGGTCCTTTTCCTCCTCTATAAAAATGTATATAACAATACATAAATGGAAGGGTTCTTGAGCACTATTTAAATGAAATAACTTACATGAAATGTCTACCATAATACTTGGCATACAGGACTTTCCTTTCTTATGACATTTTCATTTCCTACTTCTTCGGTATAGCTGTATAGTTCTATGATTATATCTTTAAAGCTCTTTGATATACATGTCTCAACATCACCAATACATAGGAATTTGCATTTACAATGCTAAATCCCTTTAGTATTTGGTGTATGAGGTGCTCAATAAATATTTGTTAAATCAGTGAGGAATCAATTAATAAGGACAATTTACTTCATTCATCCACTAATTCATTCAATAATTACTGAGACATTACTATGTTCCAGGCACTGTACTAGGAAGCTGGGATTCAGCAGATAAGGTCCCTGCACTCATGAAGCTTATATTTTAGTGATCATAGATTCAGCAAGCATGGACAAAATTTTCAGACAGTGACAAGTGCTGTAAACATAAAAAGGGTAAAGTTAGAGAGTGTAGCTGGCTGGTGAGGTTTAGAAGAAGCTTTCATGTGAAGGTATTATTTTATCTGTGACCTGAATGACGAGAGGAGCTAGCAGTGCAAAAACCTGAAAGAAGAGCTTACCAAGCAGAGGGAGGAAAGCAAGTGCAAAGCCCCTGAGGTGAGAACAGGCTTGGCTGTTAGAAGAAACTAAAGAATGTCACTATGACTATGTTCTAGTTAGCAAGGGGGAAAATGGTAGGAGGTTCAGGTTAAAGAAGTAGGCAGAAGCCAGCTCATGCCAGCTGCACAGACCATGCTAAGGATTTGAAATGCATGAGTCAATATTATCACTGGAAGAGTAGTTTTTTATACATTTCTCAAATTAAGGAAAGGTATTTAACTCTAATTTTCAAGCAGATGGTTAAATTTAGACTGAGATTTTATGTCCTGCTGGCAATTTCTTATTTTAATGGCCTTTTCATTGAAATCCTCTTGGGAATACACTATAGTTGAGAACGAATCAGAATTTAATACAGCCAAAACTTCCCTTTCAAAATGATACTAATGAGCATTTTTAATTTCTAATAACTATAATAGGTAAAAATCATTTGGTTACTGCTACTGCCTGACTCTGCTCCAAAACATGTATCTAGCAAATGTTGGGGAAATATAATTAAAAACAAAATCTCCTCCTAACATAGAAAACCTCTCCTCAAAGGCAGAAGAGAAAGAAAACAATTTTATTATTGAATAAGCACCAAACAACGTGATGGACATCACAGGCAGTCCACTAAGAGACTGCAAAGCCAGAAAGAACTCTCATCCTTTGATATGAGCCAAGCAGATACAACCCATTACATACGTGTCTGAAAGAAACAGTAACTAGTCCTCAAGTAAGAGGACTTCATGCACCATTTGTCACACATGGCTCATCCTAAATTCACCTGGTAATTTGGGTGATCATCTGTGTTAGCTAACTGGCTTTATTCAAAAGGAAAAAGACAGTCCTGGGTCTTAAAGCTGGCAAGAGCCTCATTTATCATTTTAAAAGATTTACATATATTTCAAAGAGACAAACCTTGCAATCACAAGTTTTCTAAACTAAATGCTTTAACAAAAGGAAAGAAGTAGGAGTTTCTTCTTTTATTTTTTAAGAAGGAAAATGAAGCTTCCAATTTTTCATTTGTATTCCCAGTTTTATATAAGTAGCTGAACTGGGATCTGAACCTACAATCTGGGTCTTCTATTTCTTAGAAATGCCATTCCTATTTTTTCCCACATACATAATTATATTCCTAATTCTCACTTTTTTCCACCTTTAGTTTGACAAACAATAAATATATATGAGGAGCAAACTAAAATCATAAATATTGGATCCCATACTGTCAATATGGGACTGATTTAATTCCCAAACATTAAACACTGTTGAAAATACAGCTCAACTCCATCAATAATTTGGCAGTCTGCCTATTTGATGATGCATTAACCGCCCTGGCGAAACAAATAAGGTCATTTTATGTACACTCCAGATGACAATTTTAAAAATCAGTTTTTTACCATGTACCAATACTGATTAACATACAAATCATTCAAGGAAAGAGTACTTGGTATGTTTGGAAAATGAAAATCAGCAACTAGTACAGTAAATGAGGCAGGTTACAAGATAACCAGCAGAATGTACAAGAGACCAAACTGGGGGTGAGAACACGTAAGATGAATTTTTTAATTCCATGTATATGAAAATACACGCCCTTTTTAGAAACAAAATTTTAATTTATAAAAGATTTCTTTTTATACATATACTGTGAAAGAATTTTAATCTGCATACTGTATAAGAATACTTTCAGGGTATAGGATAGCAACATGCCCGATATAATTTGAAGAGTTCCCTCTAACTATATTAAGTTTAATAACTCCTTTCAAAACAAGAAAAAGGGATAATGTATGGCATGCACTAGTTTAAATTTAATAGAAAATTAACCAAGATACAATTCAACAATGTATTGCAAACACAGATACTTTATTAAGTATTCTCATATATTAACCTTCCACCGTGAATTTTTCTCTTTGCTCTTTCCCAATGAAAAATACATAAAAAGAGTTACTGAAGAAAGAACCACATTGACAAATATCCTTTTATAACAATAATACACATCACTAAAACAAAATAAAGATATAAGTAATATGAAAATAATAGATTATAAATCCAAACTAAAATACAAACACAAGACTATTAAAAGTTCTGAAAAGATGTCTCATTTCATTGCATCTGGAACACTGGTGGGGACACGGAATTCTAAATCCGCTATTTTGAAAGCATAATCCAGCATCTTAATAACAGTCAGTCTGCTATTCAGTTTGTAATTTTCATGACTGGTAAATATACTTGTAGTCTGGGCTACAATATACCTATTATATTAACTTTTTATTGAACCAGCAATAAACTCCTACCTCTTATTAACTCAAATCAATTTTATTACTCTTGCTAAAAAAAAGTTAATAAAAATGTCAATAACATAGTCTTCCAAAACACAAACTACTGAAGCATTTCATTCACTATACACCAACAGAGCTTCAAATAATTCCCTTCCCTGTTGAACTTCTAAAAATCAACCTTATATTTAAGATCCTAAATTTCCCACTGATCATATTTCTCTGTACTCCACCTATCAAGTCAACCAGAAATGATGATAATATTGATAATGATAATTACAGCAGCTAACATTTGTTGAGGGCTTACTGAGTGCCAAGCACTGTCCTAAATGCTTTACATGAATTTAATCCTTAAAGCAACCCTATGAGATAATTATATCATATAATTATCCCAATTTCTATATGAGAAAATGAAGGACCAGAGTGATTAAATAACTTATCTAAGGTAACACAGCTAGTAAGTGATGGAGCCAGGATTTGAACTGATGAAGACTGACTCCACAGGCCACACTTGTCCTTTCTGATCATCTACAAAGGATACCTTTCAGGATTTAATCTCAAATAAAATTAACAATGACTATTCCAAATAACTTACTATGCTGAGTCATGTGGGGCTATATGAATGTAGACATGGATACTAAGCCAAGATGCTTAAAATACAATGAGAAAAGACAAAGAAATAGTTTTTTTAAAAAACTAGAGTTTAAGACAATAAAAAAATCTATTTCAAAACCACTGCATATTTTAATTGCCAAGTTAATTATCTATAAATATGCCACAGAAATTTAGAGGCAGAAGAGAGAACTCCAGAATATGGGCTCCAGTTCTGACACTTCACTCACCAGCCCTGTGATTTAGCCAAGTCAAAAATGCTTCTGGGAGTACTGTTACACTAATTTGTTTAACAATTCCAAATTATATTGTCATGAGCTTTTTTCAGATTCTGGGTTACAATTCATTAGTGAATCATGAAATCAATAAAATAGTTCAAAACCTAGCAACTTCATAAAAAATCAAGTGGAATGGAATGAAAAATATCAGAAGTTATCCTACTAACTTTCTTGGATTTTAAAGTATATGTGTGTAAATGGAATTTTACAGATTAAAATGTATTTCTTAATATAGGCACAGTCATGAAAGTTTGAAAGTCATAGCTATATTCTAAATTGATAGGGGTTATAGGAGACTGTATGAGTTAGAAGTTCTTATTCCTATAAAGATTTTTCCAAAAGCAAAGAAATAGCTTTCTCTACACTGTGAACTCCTCAAGAGTGGCAATCTTGTCTTACTAAATGTACATACTCCCAGAACTACTAGCACAGTGCCAGTTTTCAATAAATAATGAAGAGCTCAATGGATAAATGGAAACAGCCAGAGAAATTTTATGAAATTACAATTTACCTTGATTTTAAAGAACTGATAGGATTTGGATCATTCTTTTTAAAAGACTAGTGGGCATTCTTAGAATTCATTCTTTCATTTTCTGACCATATATTCAGGATGGGAAGGACAAAGAGCAAAAAGCTTTCTACTCAGAGGAGGAAGAGAATAAACTGAATGATACTGCAAAGCCATGATGGTCCCCCCAGTTCACTGATCTGACTCTCAACCCTGTGAATAATGGGAAGATTATAGGCCCTGGGGCTTGAGGCTGGAAAAAATGCACTGAGGACACTGAAAAGAGCCAATGTTAACTCTTTTCTTAGGAAAGACAGAAGTAGAGGATTGTAAATGATAAATGCTAAAAAGGGTGTCAGGGAAAGGGAACCCTCCTGCGCTGTAGGTGGAAATGTAGTTTGGTGTAGCCGTTATGGAAAACAGTATGGAGATTCCTCAAAAGACTAAAAACAGATTTACCATATGATCCAGCAATCCCACCCCTGGGCATATATCCAGAGGGAACCTTAATTCAAAAAGAAACATGCACCCCAATACTCATAGCATCACTATTTACAATAGCCAAGGCATGGAAACAACCTAAATGTCCATAGACAGATGACTGGATAAAGAAGTTGTGGTATATTTATACAATGGAATACTATTCTGCCATAAAAAAGAATAAAATAATGCCATTTGCAGCAACATGGATGGACCTGGAGATTGTCATTCTAGTGAAGTAAGCCAGAATGGGAAAGAAAAATACCATATTGTATCACTTGTATGTAGAAACTAAAAAAGACAAATGAACTTATTACAAAACAAACAGACTCACAGACATAGAAAACAAATTTATGGTTACCGGGGGGAAGGGGATGGGAAGGGTTAAACTGAGAGTTTAAGATTTGTAAATACTAGCTACTATATATAAGAGAGATAAACAACAAGTTTATAGTGCATAGAACAGGGAACTATATTCACTATCTTGTAGTAACCTATAATGAAAAAGAGTATGAAAATGAATATATGTATATATACATATGACTGAACTATTATGCTGTACATCAGAAATTGACACAACATTGTAAACTGACTATACTTCAATAAAAATTTTTAAAAAGCAGAGGGTTGACATTCATGTTTCCTATTTTAAACAGGAGTAGAGAGAACAAAAGTTAGACATTACCTAAAAAGCAGGTCAGAGAACCAAGAATTAAAAATTCAGGCTAATTCCCTTAGCATCTTAATGCAACTTACCTTTAAGGTTTGGATGCCAGAACTACTCAACAATTATTCCAGAGACATGAGTGAGTCATTGCCTTCTCTAAGTACTCTGTGCATCCCAGTACTGAACCTGGAACCAGTACAAAGGAAGATGGCTTATCTGCAGCTCAGGGCACTGATGCTTAATCTGAAGCACTGGGTATGGAGGCAGGATCAAGATAGCAGAGTAGGAAGACCCTGAACTCAAATCCTCCTAAGACAAAACCAAAACTACAACTACATATAGAACAACTCTCTCTGAGAAAAAACTGAAGTAGAGGATTCTAAATGATAAACTTAGAACAACTTTTTGACAATTAAAGATATAAAGAAAAAAACCACACCAAGACATGCAGGAGGAGAAGAGAAGCAATCTAGTCATGATCCATACTCCCAGTGGGTGATCCAAAAGAGGAAAGTGTTATCACAAACTCAGAGGTCCTCCCTAAGGAGTGAGAGGGATGAGCCCCACACTGGGCAACTCTACATCCACCTGCTCCATGGAGCAGTTCTGATACACCCTGGGAGAAGCTCCAGCCTATGCTGGGCTCTGGGCCCAGCCTCTGCAACTCTGCCAAGGTGGCAGCTTCCAACTCACTCCAGGAGAAGCCTCAAACCATGCTTTCTTCAGCTCCAGCCCTCCCTCCAAATCCACTGGGCTCACACAGTCTGCATAGGGACACTTCTACACAAGAAGATACCTTCAAGATCAGAAGTAATTGTTTTGCCTCACTCATAGAGACAAACACAGAAAGGTAAACAATATTAGAAGACAAAACTATTATCTAAATGAAAGAACAACAACAAAACCCTAATAAAATAGAGATTTTAGTATTTTACCTGATAATGAGTGCAAAGCAACAATCATAAAAGTACTCACTAAACTAAGGTAAATAATAGAGAAAAGTAGTGAGAACTTCAATAAAGAAATAGAAAACATAAAAAGAATGAATCAGAGCTGAAGAATATAGTAACTAAAATGAAAAGTACACTAGAGGGAATCAAAAGTAAATTTGGCAATACAGAAAGATGTATAAGCAACCTGGAAGACAGAATAGTGGAAATTACCCAACTGGAGAAGAAAAAAGATTTTTTTAAAACAATGAGGATACTTTAAGGGACTTCTGGAACAACATCAAGTATACCAACATTTACATGATAGGGGCCCCAGAAAGAGAAGAGAAACAGAAATGGGCAAAAAATATATTTGATAAAATAATGGATGAAAAATCCCCTAACCTAGAGAAGGAAAAAAATATTCAGGTCTAGGAAACAGAGTTCCAAACAAGATAAACCCAAAGAGATCCACACAAGACATATGATAATTAAAATGGCAAAAGTTAAATATAATTTTAAAAGCAGCAAGAGACAAAGAGTCACATAAAAGGAGGTACCCTTTAGGCTATCAGATGAATTTTCAGCAGAAACATTGCAGGTCAGAAGGGAGTGGCATGATATACTGAAGTGTGGAAAGGGAAAAGCCTACAACCATGGATACTCTAGCAAAGTTACCATTCAGAATTAAGGACAGATAAAAAGTATCCCTACAAGTAAAAACTAGGAGAGCTTACCAGTAAATTTTACGAGAAATGTTAAAGGGTCTTTCAGAAAAAACAAAAGGTCATAACAAGAATAAAAAATATGCAGGAAAAGAAATTTCACTGGTAAAGGCAAATATATAGTAAAGCCAGTGGATCAACCACTTAAAATGCTACTATAAAGGTTAAAAACCAAACAGAAAAAAAACTTTGTAAAATCAGCAAAAACTACAGTTAGTAGTTACGAGATACACAAAAAGATATCAAACACAACATAAATACAAAGTGTAGCAGAAAGTTAAAAAAAAGTACAGATTTTAGAATACATTGGAATTTAACTATCAGTTAAAAGCAAATATAGATCAATCGATCTATATATATAGGGAGGTATATATAGATATATCTATCTCATGGTAACCACAAACCAAAAATCTATAATAGATACATAAAAAACAAAGAGAAAGAAACCCAAATGTAACACTAAAGAAAATCATTAAATCACAAAGGAAGGGACTAAAAGAAGAAAAAAGAGAACTATGAAAACAATCGAAACAAATAACAAAAAGGCACTAAGTACATACCTATCAATAATCACTTCAAATGTAAACAGACTAAAAGCCACTATCAAAAGGCAGAGTGGCTGAATGTATAAAAAAACCAAAGATCCATCCATATGCTGCCTATAAGAGACTCACTTCAGAGCTAAAAAACACAGACTGAAAGTGAAGGGATACAAAAAGATATTCCATGCAAATGGAAACAAATGAAAGCTGGAGTAGCAACATTTACATGAGACAAACAGACTTTAAGACAAACACTATAACAAAAGACAAAGAAGGGCATTACATAATGATAAAAAGGTCAATCCAATAAGAGGATATAACATTTGTAAATTCAAAGGGAAGAAGTAAAACTGTCACTGATGCAGATGACTGGATATTTTATAGAGAAAAACCTTAAAAGGTCCCACCAAAAAACTACCAGAACTAATAAATAAATTCAGTAAGGTAGCAGGATACAAAATCAATACACAGAAATTTGCTGCATACCTATATACTAATAATGAATCATCAAAAAGAAAAATCAAGAAACCAATCCCATTTGTAATTGCATCAAAAAAAAAATCAAATACCTAGGAATAAATTTGACCAAGGAAGTGAAAGACCTATATTCTGAAAACTGTAAGACACTGATAAAAGAAATTGAAGATGACACAAATAAATGGAAAGATATTCTGTGTTCACAGATTGGAAGAGTTAATATCATTAATATGTCCATACTACCCAAAGCAATTTATAGATTCAATGCAATCCCTATCAAAATTTCAAAGAATTTTTCACAGAACTATAACAAATAATCTTAAAATTTGTAGGGAAACACAAAAGACCCCGAAGAGCCAAAGCAACCTAAGTGTCCATCAACAGATGAAAAGATAAAGATGGAATGGAATATTGCTCAGCCACAAAAAAGAATAAAATTTTGCCATTTGCTACAACATGGATAGACCTGGAAGGTATTATGCTAAGTGAAGTTATACAGAGAAGACAAGTATTGTATGTTTTCACTTATATATGAAATTTACAAAACAAAACAAACTAAAATCAATATAACAAACAGAAACAGACTCACAGATTCAGAGAACAAACTAGTGGTTGCCAAAGGGCAGAGGGTGGGGAAAGGACAAAATAGGTGAAGATAAAGAGGTTACAAACTACCAGTTATAAAATAAAAGAGTCACAGGAGTGTAATATACAGCAGAGGGAATATAATCAATAATATTATAATAACTTTGTATGGAGCATAATATATAATAATATAAAATCACTATGTTGTACACCTAAAACTAATATAATATTGTAAGTCAATTATACTTCAATAGGAAAAAAAGGATCTTGAAACTTACAATAAAAAAATATGAAAACATATATGCTCATGTATGACTGAAGCATTCTGCTGTACACCAGAAACTGACACAACATTGTAAACTGACTATACTTCAATAAATAAATATATATAAATATATATATAATATATATATATAAATAAATATATATATATATATATATATATATATATATATATAATACACACACACACACACACAAAGAAAAAAAAAAGGAGGAGAAGAAGGGGAAAGAGAGAAGTAGTTCCAGGTCTGAACTTCAAAATCTTTCTATGCGGTACAAAAAACTAACTGGCTTTTTTTCCCTGTCCCTCACAAATTCTTAGTCAAATTTAACATTACCTGGGAGAGAAACAAATTGAGCGGGAAGGAAAAAATTACACTCACAAGGAATGTTTAGAATTCACTAATTTTAATGTCCAAAACCCTGGGGACTGTAACATTCACTTACTCAATCATCTTTGAATTTAGCGAGTTCCCCTTACAGGCCAGGCACTGTCTGACATGCTGGGAATACACGAGTGACTACAGAGCTACACCCTCGTGGAAGAACAACAGAGAGATGGACAATCAAATAATCTCACTATTATAACGCTGTGTAACAAAGAAGTGCAACAAAGCAGCATATGTGAAGGGGGAGAGAACCATAACTGGGGATTTGAATGAGTCAAGAAGATCAAGATCAGCTTCTCCAAGGATGAGCTGATCTCGGGCAAATGAGCAGGCACCGCCTGGTAGGGAGGGTTATGAGAACAAAGCTCTAAAGTAAGAACAGCATGGCTTAGTGGGAGGAAGCAAGAAAACACAAGATGAGGTGGTAAAGTAGGGTCTAAGACCATGCAGGACTTTTTAGGCCGTATGTACATGCTAACTTTACATCAGGCATCAGGGAAACCTTATTTTAATTTTTTAACTTTCATAACATTGTTTTGTTCTACTGTTTCATTCTATTTTGTTTTATGTTGACATTCCATTCATGGCATAAGATTTTATGTCACAACTTAGAGTGGTGTAAAAGTTTTTCTTAAATGTTTGAAAATCAACTTAGAGACAACTATTAAATATATTACAGGTGGTAGGCAGATATGGCAGTTAACTATGAACTACTGAAATTTAAGAAACCCTGACATAAGAAATAACAACCTTCTCGAATCATTTCAATACTGGTAAAGACATTTCACAACATTGTTGTTTGCTGGGAAATTTCCATCATTACATTAACTGTCCTCAAATTCTCCTCAACACAGATGTTGATAACAGCTTTCAGTTCAATTCCTGGTGCATACAATGAGAACCTGCAGGACAAAGGAATCTGGGGCAAAAGGTAACGTTAACAAGATCTGCCTCCTTTTACTTTTAAAAAATAATTTTAATGTTAAGAAAACACTAGCTATGTTTTCTTTTTTTCTAGTTGCAATGTATATGATTGATGACCCAGAACTTAGAGTGAAAAAAAGGGAAGTACAAAAAACCAAAAACCTCACCACCCTTGGATAAATGAACTGTTAACATTTGATGTTTTCCCCTTAGTTTTCTATGAATTTGTATTTATAGCTTGTATATACACACCAATTCACATCACACATCCAGTTTTACATGTTTTTTAAGTTTCAGATTATAATAAACACTGTTCTATGCCATTAAAATAAAATGCTTCCTAACAGCAATGAGCACACGTAGGGCCCATATCTTGGTTTTGAACACCATTCTCCAATAAAAGGAACAAGAGATTCTTGGAAAAATGGCAATTCCTTGGACTAAGGCAGGAAATGCACAAGATGAGCCTGGAGCATCGTATAGTAATAAAGTAAGGAAGTGCTTAAGAAAATAAACACACACAATGACTTGGAATGTCAAAGAAACACAGGGGCCAACTGAGACCTCTCAGTTTCCAAAGCTGGAACAATTTGAGCAAAAAAGGTAAAGAAAGCAGTATTGGGTTATAACACAAAGCATAAAATGAATATCCATGACTTCATACTGATATAAATAAATGATTGAATAAATAAATAACGGGGGAGACTAGACAAATCTCCTGCAATGAATTTCAAATTCAAACCCTCAAAGAAGTGGAACATAACTTCCCACTCCTTAAGTGTAAGCTGTGCACAGTGACTTCCTTCTAAAGAATACAGTATGGGAAGGGGCGGTGGGGCTGGGGGAGCATAGAATAACTTTACAGAGAAGCCTGCCAAACACCACCTCAACCCAGTGATCAAGGTTCACGTTAACTGTGGTAAGTCATGCTGATAGAATGTACTCTTAATAAGATGTGGAAAATGGCACTTGACCTCTGTGGTCTTTCTCCCCTTACCTACAACTTCACTTCAAAAACGAGGAAAACATCAGACAAATTCCAACTGAGAAACATTCTACAAAATACTGACCAGTACTCCTCAAGTTTATCAAGGTCATTAAAAAAGAAGGAAAGTCTGAGAAACTGTCACAACCAATAGGCACTTAAGGAGAAAGGACTAAATGAAATAAATACAGTGTCCTGGATGGGATCCTGGAACAGGAAAAAGGCATTAGTAAAAAACTAAGGAGACCTGAATAAAGTATGCGGACTTTGAGTTAGCTATAATGAATTTATGTCAGCTCATTAATTGCAACAAATGTACCACAGTAACGTGAGATGTTAACAATACTAGGGGCTTAGTATATGGGAACTCTGTACTACCTTTGCAATTTTTCTGTAAATCTAAAGCTGTTCTAAAAATAAAGTTTATTTTTAATGCATAACAAAAAATGTTTTGAAAATACTTTAAATTACTACATAATGCCCCAGCTTATTTATTATCTTTCAGCATTTCCCTATCGTTGAAAGTCTGAACCATTGCCAACTGTTCCCTGTTACAAGTAAAGAGTAGTGAACAACTCTACATATATTTGGTTCATACTTTTGATTGTGTCCTAATAATAGATTCTTAGAAATTCACTCTACTTTTTTTAAAAAGTCAAAATAGCACATTTATCTTACAGTGGCTTCAACTGCAGTAATAATCAAAAGCATCAGAAATCCCATTAGACTGTACAACTTTACTCAAATAAGCTCCATTCCTTTAAACAGCAAGGAGTGCACCCAGAATTTGCATTTAACTACCGGCCTTATTCATTGATTCATGCATTCACACAATAAATATCTGATTAGCGGCTAAGAGAACCAGGCAAATGCACTATTAGGAAAGACATTCAATCATTTTCAGACCTTATACTCTGATATATAATAAAGGAACATCTAAATCACAGAATTCTTACATTTGACAGCTAAAAACAGTTTCCTGATTTTTGCAATGATATGGTATATGAATAATAAGCAGTAAGCACTTTTATACTAATTTTCTGTAGCACTTGAATCTCCACGACACGATGTGATTTTGTAGCTAAAAAAAGATTCCTCACTACATTATCATTTGCTGATTTTTTATTTAATTTTATTTAAAAACTTGACATTTCTAATCTATCATAAATGATTTTTTGTAGTATTTTCCATCTCGGTTTAACTTCACTGCCCTCTAGTGCCACCTAACGCCCATCTCCTCTGGCATTTCTATGCTCCTTCATCCTCCCATCAATGTTGTTTTAAACCTGAGTATAACCCCACCAGCAAAACTTCCCTTGATTGTCTTCAAAATCTCCACGTGTCACCAAGCTCTCCAAAACTGTTGCCATTGTTTCCATGACATCTAATTGTTTTTTCCTAAAACTTAGAGATCACTTCAAGAAATTCAACAATGGTATCTGTCAGACTGAGTTCCTTGGAAATGTTCTCTACAATGGAGAGCTGCAAATAGATGGTTTATTATGGTGAGAGGGATGCCCAGGGAGACACACCTGTAAGGAAGTGAGGGGGACAGGACTGAGCAGAGGAGGAAGGTAACCCACAACGTGGTTTCAATGGAGGACTCATGGTACTACAGGAAGCCCTGGGACTGGGACTGCAGAGATGTCCCAAAGTGGGGCAGAAGGCCTGGACCTTTATATCCTCTCAGCAAGCAGTCATTGCCTCTAAATGCCCCATTAGAGGGGGACAACCTTGGGAGAAGCAGTTTCCTGTGGCCGCAGGCAACGCGGGTGAGGGACACAGCTGTGAGACCATCACAGTCTATTGCCTTAGCTGCCTAGTGATGGACACATCACCAGAGGAGGGGATCTGGGTCTAGCATCAGTTTTCACCATGGATCTGTCCTCAGTAAGTCTTTGCCTGCTCATTTACTCTCACCAGTAGATCTTAAGGGGATCAAGCCTTTGAAAATGAAATCTACAATCCACAGACATTTTTAATCAGGGAGACTTCTGAGAGCACATAGTTCACTTTGCATGTGAAATGGGTAAGGAAATTAGGCACACCTACATGCCACTCCCAGCCCAGTGCCTAGGAAGGCAGTCTGCAAATTCCTTTTAAAGATATCAAAAGCATTATTATTTTTAAGCATTATGCTAATTTTTAGGATGTGAAATGAAATTACACATAAAAACAGAAATATAAGTAATATAAAATATAAGGTATAATATAAATATTATCAACAATGAAATTAAGATGCCTGTATCAGTTCTCAGCACAAAAATCTGAGAGAGGACTCTGCGGACAGCTGTGTGCTTAGAAAGATTAGGAATCACATCAGAACATCTATATTTGAGGAACTGACATTATTGTCTATTTAACCTTGAGAAACTATCCCTGTAAATGGGTGTAGCAATGTGGGATTTTCTCAGGCGGATAAAAGCAGCTTAACTGAAAAACTTATAATTTTGAAAACAAAAATTTGCATTCAACTTTCTAGGTTGGGTTTATCTGTTTTTTTCAGGCTTTATATAATTATCCTGAGTCTGAAGATTTCAAACATATTGACTAAATCCTTTCTTTCAAGACAGAGTTTGGGATTTATGAAATGTTTTGACAAAGTTTCATTATTATACATATATTAGGAAATTAAAAAAGATAATGTTGAATTTTTTTTTAAATATATGGCTAATCAGTTCCTTGAGATATTGTTCTAATAAAATGAGTGAGCAAAACTACTCAACAAATGTCAGAAATTATTCAATATTTAATTAAAAAGTAATGTTCATTTATGCCATACCATACCATCTATCACTAATTATTCTCCTAGTACTTTAAAAATTAAAAGTTTTTCTTCAATTAGTGGGAAAAGTATATATCGTTATTCAATTTGATTTCAAATTTGTGGAGTACCTACTATCTGTAAGGCAAATATTAAGCAAAGGAAATAACTAAAAGTGACCCTTTCTGAGATGTTCCACTTAAGATGCGGTGAAGGAAAATTCACAAGTGTAGGAAGGCTAATCATTCTGAAAATATTATCTGTCAAGTGCAGGCAACGCCTAGCTTCCTGAACAAGTGAAGTTTCAGAAGTTTGCTAGAAAGCTGTTTACTAGCTATCTGCCCAGAGAAGCAATGTCATAAATGGGGGCTGGTTTCCCAACGAGACCTCCTAACATGATACCAGCAGTTCCACCCTAAGTTCTGGGAGCAAGAAATTATGAACAACGGGAGGAAAGCACAGTAGTTTTCCATTCCCTTGCGAGATCCAGAGCCCTTCTGTAGCCAAGTCCTGGATTAGAGGAAGTCTTTGGCTAGCATTCTCCCTTCCCACGCACTGCCACTCAAAGCCCCTATTTTCTAGCCTCTTAGCATCCAATACTAAGTCCTGAAGTACACCACCCCCCAACCCCAGACCCAGATCACTGCCATAGAGTCGACAGATTGTGCTAACTCACTGCCACCCCACCAACTCCACCCCCTATTCAAGTTTTACAGTTTTCTATCCAGGAGTAAAGAATCTAACTGAATTAATTCATGCTAGCATGTAAATGATCATTCCTTAAGGCTCCAAAAGACACTGGTATAACTTTTAAAGAAAATACTTGTGAAGCCTGAAGAATAACAGTCTAATAGCAGTGGTGGGGGAGGGGAACCACAGGAGGATAATTAGTATATATTGAGTACTTACAGCATGCCAGGACTAACACAGCTTCACTGGACCCTCTTACCATCATCAGCTGGTAGAAGAGAAATATGGGGTTTGGAGAGGTTGTGTCTTACTGAGCTCTGGAAGACAGTCTACCTGGTCCTCTCTCTCACTTGGCAAAGTCAGCCAGTCTGGTCCCTCCCCCAGGGGCAGACAGTTCACCTAGCCCATTCTTTTGCTCTGTTCTTTTACACTCTTCCTTTGTACTGAAACCTCTAGAGGCAAAACCTCCAGTGTGTGATGGCAGGGAAAGTAGGAGAAACTGAGGCAAGGATGGCTAAATACTACTAAAGCATGTTTGTATAAATGGAACTGCTTCTAACTGGGGTGTGGATCAAGAAGTGCTTGTATTCTGGGCTCTGAGAAAGGGAGAATAGGACATTATCTTAACTTCTTCAGTTTACTCATCTCCGAAGTACCAATAACTATGTGAAGTCTGTTTTATAGGTCCTTTTCCAACATTCTAGGACTCAATAAATGAGATACCCTTTAGGTTAACTCAGGTGCTATAATTTATAGCACAGCTGATGTTAAAACTAGTCATCTTGTTACTATGGCTTTACAAACAGTATAACCCATTCAGAAAGAAAGGCATTTCTCTCAATGCCATAGTTTTTTTATTCTATACTCTGCACATTTTATATTAAAAGCACAAGAAAAACAGTATCCATCTGCAGAATTTGAGTGGGCACTCTGTTCCAGGCCAGTAGCTGGGTCCAGCTGCTCACAGATTTTCTGTATGGATGATCACTCATCTTCCCAATGGCTGATTATTGACCAAACCCAGGTGAACATTGGAAACTTTTGCCCGATCATAGCAAAACTGGTTTGTCTTTGAGGACACACCTGCCTCCCACTCTCAGTCCACATTGTTTAGGTTGGATGCTCCTCGCTCCTGGGCACCAAGGATACACATGTGACCTGGCCAAGCCCCTCATCTACCTGCCACAGTGGGAAAGGTGAGGATCTGAACCATTCCAATGAGACACTCCCAAGAACTGTGAGAAAGATAGATGCCAAGAGCTGCAGGGGGCCACCAGGTAGAGAGACCTACCTGAGAGAGAAGGTGTCCAAAGCCAAGTAATTTTGAGGGAAGAAAACAAAGAAGGCTGGAGGGGCAGAGACAGAGAAACCCCATGGCCCTGTTTGAAGCTCTGGACCCAGACTGCCCTGGGGCTTTGCCAGGTATGAGCCAATCCGCTCTCTTCTGAAGCCAAATCAGGAAGAGTTGAGCTCCTGACACAGGCAAGAGTCCTGAATAAGACATCCTTGATGCCTGGGCTCCACCTATCTCATTAGACATCTCCATTCCTACCCATCTCTCCTCTAATTATTATGACAGGGACCATGGTGTGGATCAGCACCCAAGCCTGGCCCACCCAGAGGGACCCAGTCCGAGCAGCAGCCCAGTCTCCTGGTTCCTGGTACATCCAGCCCCGAGCATCATTCTTCAACAAGTACTCACATTCCACCTCCAGCTCCATCCGTCTTCCTTCTCAAAGGTCCCTGCCCCAAGTGGACCATCAGGATTCCAGGCAAGGAGCGCTGAGTTAGGCCTGTGGTTGGCTAGTTTATTTTAAAGGGTGTAACTGTACTTCAGTCTCAAAGCTCAGTGCACACAGCGCAGATCCACATCCCTCTGAATCACCCACCTCTTAGGTTTGAGAACTGCCCTCTCATGTGAACAAAGCTCTTTCTTCAAAATAACTCCCGACTGTGGGCTTCTACTTTTTTTTAGCACATCTATTTCTAAAAGATGGTCATGGAATCATTGAGAGAAAATGAGGAGGGAGAGCTGACAGGACAGAAGTCTATTTACAAAGCAGACCAACTGTCCCAACAGCTGTTATAGTGAAGTAATTAAGCCTCTGTACCTACCTCCTGAGAAAAGGAATTCCCATGGTTTTATTTACTTAACAAGAGGGCTATGTATGCTATCTGATAGTGACACTTATCTTTTTCCTCCCCAAATAAGAAGAAAAATCTCTGGAGTGCTGGGGCTTGGATGCCCAGAATCTAGAACAGAGCCCTGTGAGTGTAGCCCATAGTCAGCAAATACAGACCACTGAGGAGGATAATTGGAGGAAGTTCCTATTCACTATCACATTCTCTGATAAAGGAATCCTGCATTCTCAGGATTCAGTCCCGAAGGAGATTCTCCATACAAGGGAATAGAAATTGACTTCCAGAAAACAGAACTCATTATTAACAAGAAACTCCAACTGTGACCAAATTAGGACTCTAACCATCTGCTGGTCTCTTCAGTAAACGCTGCAGGACATGACTAACTTATTTCTGGGAGTGTCTGCACCTCTCCCTAGGAGGCCCAGTCTATAGCTCTTTCCTTCTAAGAATCAGTCCGTGCACTCTGCAAGGTTCTGAGATAAATACACAAGGTCATGGCTGAAAATTCAGAAACGTAAGTTTTGTTTTGCTTTTGTAGTGCTGTTAGGGCCATCTTATTTCTGAGTCTTCCTTTTAACCTAAGGGTACTAATTGAGGATTCTGGAGTATATGGATTGGAAATCATGGCCTTCCTTGCTTGAAGGTGAATGCACAATATTATTTTGTGTACATTTGTGTTTCTTTATGAAAAGAACTATACCACAACTTTCATTAGTTTCTGCAAAAGGTTTATTATCCTCAAACAGAATGAGAATGTTAAATTCCTTTAGTGTTTATTTGGTTGTGACTCCAAGTAAAATGTTACGGAAAGAAAAGAAAGAAGAGAAAAGAAGAGAAAGGAAAGGGAAGGGAAGGGAAGGGAAGGGAAGGGAAGGGAAGGGAAGGGAAGGGAGGGAGAAAGGAAGAAAAGGAAGAAAAGGAAGAAAAGGAAGAAAAGGAAGGAAGGAAAAGGAAGGAAGAAAAGGAAGAAAGGAAGAAAAGGAAGAAAAGGAAGAAAGGAAGAAAGGAAGGAAGGAAGGAAGGAAGGAAGAAAGGAAGGAAGAAAAGGAAGAAAGGAAGAAAGGAAGGAAGGAAGGAAGGAAGGAAGGAAAAGGAAGAAAAGGAAGAAGGAAGGAAAGGAAGGAAGAAAGGAAGGAAGGAAGGAAGGAAGAAGGAAGGAAGGAAGGAAGGAAGGAAGGAAGAAGAAGGAAGAAAGGAAGGAAGAAAGGAAGGAAGAAAGGAAGGAAGAAAGAAAGAAAGAAAGAAACCAGATTACATTTTTCCATTATTGCAGATAAAGAATATGTAAGTTCTTGATACTTGTTTGACTTGGGCATGGTTTATGTCGTTGAGAGTTTTTACTAAATGCTGTTTCCTACTCTGGATGGCAGTAATGCCTGGGTGCTCAGGGCAGCCATATTGCCCAGTGTTGGTCATGGCCGTAGTTGGCTGGGGAAGTCAAAGCACAGATTGGCAGGCCTAACTTGGGCAGGGTTTGGTTCAATTTCTGAGCACTCACACTTGCTAGGCATGCTAGAAACCATATCCTAAGCTCTCAGAGTGGCAGGTAGGCTGCCTGAAGCTGCTATGTCAGGTGTGATTAAAGTTTGACAGATTACAGTCTCAATGAGGAATTTTTACATTTTCTTTCCTTCCCTACTATAACTTTGGCTAACAAACGTAACGGCGGGCTTTTAGACACTTAAGGCTTTCCTTCTTGCTTAGGCACTTCTGCAAATCTGTTTCCTAAATGTGAATATTGGCTGTACATGAAAATATGACACTTAGATTTTTATACCTTAAAAATATATATAAGAAAATATAAAACAGATCTCCTTCATCATGTTCAATATGCTGTCTTCCTAATTACCCCACAATTATGTTAACAAATACAGACTTTCAAACATACACTTCTGTATAGAACTGCTTTCCAAAGTTCTTCATTTTTTCCTCACCCTAACTTCAGGAAAAAAATTGGAAGCTCATTAAAAATATGTTCTCCATAATTTACAGCTGTAACACCTGGATCACCAGGCTTTATCTCATTTCTCTCTCTTTCTAAGCTTTGAAAAGTACAGTAAATGAGAATCTCTCCCCTGAGCACTGAAAGGAGAAGATTAGACTGCATTTCCCTTCATTTACCTTCGAATAGTGCTCAATAAAAAAGCAAGAGGGAGAATGAAATGACATGTTTTTACAGGGGGAAAAATATTTTCACCCACTAGGCATTTCTTATTTCTTATAGACATTTAAAAAATACCTTTATCTTAGTAGAGGAAGGTAGTCCCAACCTACTTCTCTCTTTACAAAAAAACAACTATGAGCTCAGTGTAGTTCCACACACACAGCTGTGAAGGAAAGCTACTCCCCCAGACCAACGGCAAGAACTTTTCCAAAGGTGGGTCTCCTCTTCATGGCCAAGAATCTGGGCTCTCAAGACTGCTTCAGTACTTAAAGTCCAAAATCTTCCTGTGGCCCACAAAGTCCTGTATAATCTAGCCCCTGAGAACCATTCCAGACCCATCCCCTCTCACTTTCCCTCTTATTGACTAAATTCCAATGCCCAGGCAACCTTTCTCTCAGCGCCTTGTGCTGTGGTTTCCTCTGCCCGCAACTATCTGCTACATCCCTTACTTCCTCTTCTCCTGAAAATCTGGCCAACTTCTGTCCATTCTCTGCATTTCATCCTATGTGTCACTTCTTCAGGAAAACCTTCACTGTCCCTCTCCTTCCTGCATGATTAGGTTGAGACCTTTTGCAATTCATTCCTGTAGGTCAGTTCATCACTGTCCTCCTCTGAATGCATTATCAAGACTGTAACTGATAATTACTTGTGTATTCTTTTAATTTAACGAACGTTTCTTCTACTAGATCAGTAAGGTCTATGGGAGCAGGAATTGGTCTCTCTTCTTTACCAAGATATTAACAAGATACCATGTCTACCACAGAGGAAATATTTAATAAATAAACGAGGAAGGGATAGAGAAAAAAGGAGAGGTGAGTTACCAAAATAAATGGTATTGGATTGGAAGGAGATCTTCCAGCGACACACACACATATATGGGGCTGGTTCAGTACATAGAACATTTTAACCAAATCTTTTCCCTATTCCAGGACACCTGGAGAAGAGCTATATGACAATACTCAGGAGCAGATGTAGCAGTTCTTCAGAACTGAGGGACATCATGTAACATGGTAACCAAAGTCATGAGATTTGGAGCCAGCCACTTAGGTACAAAATCCCAGCCCTGCCGCCTACCAGCTGTGTGACCTTGAGCACTTTCCTCACCCTTTCTGAGCCTCCAGTGATCCATCTATAAAATGAGGCTAAGAATTCTTGCTCCTAGTTGTCACAAAGATTATGAACTAATGCCTGTGAAGCACTTAAGACCGTGAGTGGCACAAAACTAAAATTTTAGTGCTGTTATTATTATTACCAAGAAACATTAGAAATTGTACCAATTCCATTGGTCATACCATTAGGCAAGAACGATCTTGCTTCTTCCTTTTTAAAAGAATAAACCTGACACGGGCACATTCACAACCAACCAGATGCTTTGAAGATAATTTGTTTTCCAGTCCAGACAGCCTAACACTTACACCTAATTGCAGAATGCACAGCTATATTTTTCACAGGAGTTTAATGACATGATTGGAAGTCAAGATACATGTACAGAACTCACAAGAACGATGTGAAAAATATTCACTGATGAGCTCCTGGAACCGAACCCACAAATAAACAAACTATCCCACACCCACTCACTATATCTTTCTTGATACTTTTCTAAAACTAATAATGGCAAATTCCTCCAGCTGTCTCTCCAAAACAATGGTGAGACTCAAACCCATTGGCAGGGCTGGTGTTGAAGGAATACCAGACTCAACCACGAATCACTGGTTTGGGCACCAGTCACACACTTGGCACGGGTGTACTGATGCGGCCTCACTAACTGGTGGAGCAGTGAATATCCTGGCAACTATGGCCCTGGCAGAAATCAGATGTTTGTTACCCAAACAGTGCCACTTACTATGGACAGACCCAGGACTGCAGAGAAATTACTTAGACAAGCCTCTCTAAGAATTTCCCCTATGTAAAATACAACTGTAATATATGTTATAAATAACTGCATATACAACAATACCTCTCTGTCAAAACTGCTGAGGTTTAAATTAAAATTATGTACATAATCTGTAACATTTAAGATACCATGTAAAGAATGCCTAGCAGAGAGATCTACTTTAGCTCCTTCCACTACTATCATGTATTTATGGAACAAGAGAGCATTAATAACAGAAATGAGAGGACACTGTAGAACATAGAGAATATATAATTATAAGGGTCTTGTTACTTATAACATGTTCCCTGTAATAAGACCAAAAACAGAAATTAAAATGATGATACAGTGGGATACCAGGTGAGGAAGAATTTTTTTCAATCAAGTGTGACATGCAAAAGTTCGTAGCTATATCTTTACCTAGCAATCAAGGAGCTCTTAGAGGGTATTGAGATTTAACAAAAATTAAATTCAAAGGTAGAGGAGTGAAGGCCAAGCCCTACCACAATAGATACCACTAGAAAGAAGGTCACAGATACTTACACAAAACAAGTTCACACAAAACTAGTACAAATTTCTAGCATCAAATACAAAATTTGTGTAGCTGCTGGAAACTCACATTAGACTTATATGCCTAGAAATTAAAAAGTAAACATTAAAATATAAAATGGACACTTACACCACTCAAAATGCAATCCAGACACAATTAAGAGGACTCTGTTATAAAAAGAGCGACTGAGAATCATTAGCAACATTAACAGAAAATAGACCATTCTTTCAGCCGTCAACACAAAGGCTCTGCAGTCCCAGATTCGTTTGTTCCTAATTCAGTTACTGCCAACTCTTTTTCAGGTGATTTCCAAAAATGAGCTTCCTGTGATTATGAGAATGCATCTTATGGCCCTTCTCTAATTAAAAGACGAACTGTCTCAATAAAGAGGTGCACTAAATGCCTCCCCATTTTTTGTACTTAGTGACAGTAAAGCCAGGCCAAGCTGGAAAATACGAAGGATTGATCTTAGTTACTGTAACATCTAGGTTTCAAAAGATTAAGGAAATAATTCAGTGACCTCTCTTCCATGGTGGCCTTAAATAAGATGGATAGTTACAGAAGAATGATTATTCTACTGAAGAAAAGGTATTCTTTATACACTACTTGAAGTTCAAAGCAAGATTACTCCTTCCCTCCGTAGAACACATCTCATAGTAAATGACAGAAACTGTCTTCTAATTGGTTTTCCCTTTAGCTGAGCTGGTTATTGTACAGCCACTCAGACTAAATGAACTTAGACCATCTGTAAAGACTATGTTAACATCGAAATTTAGTATTATCAGATTAAATCTAAGAGGGAGAATTTAGGGAGTTCTTCTGCTTACCTTTGGCTCCAGTGGGAAATATGAAATATGTGAAAGAACAAGTATGTGTATAAACCACACTAGATGAAGGCATAATTGTGTGTGTGTGTGTATAGCATTTGTCAGAGCAACACAAAATGTCAAAACATGATAGGAGACAATTATTTAAATTTCACTGTGAGAAAAAATTATGAAAGCCGCTAATCAAAAAAAAAAAAAATCCTGCCTTTCCTTGTTTTTCTCCCTCTCTGCCCTTGTTCCCAGAAAGAAAAAGAAGTGAGATAGCAGAAAGGCAAGTAGCAGGAGAGCAGAGAATGAAAAGCCCAGACCCAAGTAAAACACCAGCTGGGTAGTCCTGTGGGTAACAGGTACCAGGTGAGGTAAAGACACTAACCACAGCTGTTCCTCCAAGACACACAAAGATTCTCTCCTGCCAAGGTCCACACAGTTCTTTCTCATATTCTGGCACATACCCAGGAAGAAAAACGATGAAGTCAGAGAAAGTGAACATGTCAGATAGAGGAAGAGATATAAGGACACTTTACAAAGCCCCATCTTCCTTGAAAAGAGGTGGAGGGCGTAGGGTCTGGGAAACTAGGTCTCCCTCCCATCTCTGAATGTTCCCTTAAGTCCCTCGGATGCTTTGGCTGGTTCCTGGAGACCCAGCCAGGAAGTCACAAAAGCACCAGCCTGAGTCTAGAGTAAATGAATGCTACCTAGGAGGCTGAAGGGAGCAGAGAGGGGCGGAGGTGATGCCCAAAGTGGTTAAGTCAATGTTTTTCTGCTTGAAAACTGTTGAATTGAAGTGGCATATATGCAAGGCCAGAGAGGACCAGGGGAGATCACAATCTCAGCTGGACCCCACTCCTCTCGCCTCCAGCTTCCTTTTAAAAGTTGAGGGAGGCAAAGAAAGAAGGGGGGGAGGTGGAGTCAGTGGCTGCTCTGAGCCAGGAGACAGTGGGCCATGCTGATTTAGGGTGTTTCAACCTCCAGGGAGCATGTGGTTTGGGCAACAGCTCTGTATTGACATAGAACTTATCTCCAAAATCTATTCCCATTTCAAAAGAGATTTTGGAAAACCCTCAGACTTCTAGTTGGGTGTGGTGAAAATACTATTCAAAGGTAACTATAGAAATGCCGAATTGTTCTTTTATCAAAAGCAATTTTACATTTCAGTAAAAAAAAAAAAAAAAAACAGGAGTTAGATATGGCTTAAAGGCCTAAAAGGAATACTGTTTCTATTTGGAGACAATATCTAGTTGCAATTTTCAGAAACTGATCCTGTGTCATGCATGGGTCTACCTTGCATCTGAGAAAGAGTGCGTATTTTAACACATGTGAAGCACAATGCCTTAAGACTGAAAATTGCCAAGAGGACTCCAAACCCTTTCATTATAACTACTTCTCCAAATATTTAGCCACTCTGACATTAAGCACCTTAAAAATCTATGTAACAGATATACACAGGAGATTTTCTTGTTTTATCTTTTTTTTTAACTCACAAACATGTTTTGCCCTTTTGCTCCATTAACACTCACTACTTTCAGTGCCTAATGCTGCAGAGAAAAGAACTATTTTCCTCAGAAATAATCCAAAATAACTATAAAGAATATAAGCTATTCTGGTAAATACGTGATAACTGGACACTCAAGAGCCTGGCACCCTCAACCATTTGCATAAATGCAAATATACAGTTCAGCCTTCCCTTGCCCTCCCCCCTAAAAAAAACTTTTCAATAAAACCATTTCTGAAAAGAAACAGGAAAATCAAAGACCTAAGTAAAGGGGGAAATATGCCGTGATTCATTCCTTTCACTCTCCCTTTCCCAGAAGATTCAGCCACATCCCTGCTCTCATAAATCTTTCCAGCTTCCACCCCCAGGGTCAGTCAACTGCCCAGCTTCCGGCTCTCACGGGACTGTTGTGGCCCTGTGTGGCTGCCAGCCTCTGTTGCCAACTTCACTCTTCCAGGGTTCACGTGCCTTGTCCTCCATGCTCAAATGCCCCCAGGGGTCCCTCTGCTGCCCAAGATACACTCCACAGCCCCGACAGTCCAGCCACACCTTCCTTTGCAGCTTCATTTCTCTCTACCCTGCCCCCAACACCCTAGGCTTCAGTCCCACTACTGACCCCATTTCTTGAATACACCAGAGCAGATGTTCGCCTCCGTGCCTATGGTAATATTCTTTCCTCCATCTCCCCGTATCCAAATCCTAAACACGCTTCAAAACAAGGCAGAGGCCAACAGGTGGGCGCACCCTCAAATTGCTGCCACTCAGCCTACCTGCATCTGCACCGCGCTGTCTCCTCCACTTGCAACCGGAAAGGGACGCCTCTTCTGCCGACGCTTCCATCCCTGGTCTCTGGGACCCACCCCCACCCGTGGCCTTGGGAATTTCATCCCATAAATCACCCACCTGTTCTCCTTTAACTTCAATGTCTCCCTCTCTATAGGCTCTGACTTGTCAACCCACTCAGGTGATATCCATTAAAGAAAAAAAACCTGCCCATAATCCCATCCCAACGTGGTTCTCGGGCTCTCACCACCACTTTCTTTCATCCCCTGTGTAGGGCCAAACTGCTTGGCCGCTTTCCCTGTCCTCACCTCCTCTTTCCACGCACCCCTCACTCGCTGCATTCCGACAGCATCCCTCCACTCCTGATGCCGTTTCTGTGAAATGTATTGACACCTACTACATCCAGATTACATATGCCTAGCACTGGGAGAGGATAGGAGAAATCAGGCATAAGCTGAGTCAGAAGTTCAAAGCGATAGCTAAATTCAGCCATGAGCTATACCTTACTTGGCCAGTGTTGCGCTTTTCTAAAAGTGAGTTATTTGCCAAAAATTCAAGATTCTAGACGTTTCACTTAAAAGTCTAGAGTTTTGGCTTCTATTAAAGAATCTAGACACATTGGCAACCCTGCTTCTTTCACTGCATGACGATAATCAGCTGGAACTGAGAAGCAGCTGCCCCTCAAACGGGTACTGGCTCCCTCCTTCACCACAGGCCCCATCAAACCCTCTTTGCTCATTTTCTTTACTTTGATGGCCCCTGTTGGCAATGGAGTTTGAACACCTGGTCTAGATCAGTGCTGGCCAATAGAAATAAAACTGTGAGTCACATACATAATTTAAAAATTTCTAGCAGCCACATTTTTTTGAAATGAAAAGGAATGGGTGAAATTAACTTGAATAATATATTTTATTTAATCCAATATATCCACCATACTATTTCAACATGCAAGCAATATAAAAATTAGTAACAAGATATTTTACTTTCTTTTCTTTGAACTAAGGCTTTAAAACCTGGTGTGTGTTTTACACTTTCCAAGCATCTCAATTTGAACCAGCCACCTTTCCAGGGCTCAGTAGCCACATGTGGCTAGTGGCTGTCATAAGGGCCAGCATAGCTCCAGATGCTAAATGGTTAGTTACAAAAATCGTCTTGCAAGCAGAGAGAGAAAGAATATTATGGAGGAAGGAAAGGAGGCAGGACTAAGGGAGAGGGTGATGCTGTCAAAGAGTAGGCACAGTGAGAGTTTTGAAAACAGAAGAGGAAGTAGGGACACAGAGACAATGAACAGCGCTGTTCAATGCACCACAGGAAGGAACGCCCTCTATAGGCAACTGCAGTTGACGGGCAACGCAGATCTGAAGGAGGCTTTGGTGTTCTGTGAATAAGCTCAGCATCAGACAAGTAGTCACTATGAAAAGCAACTGGCTGACTGCCTGACCAGGGTAGTGAGGGCAGGATTCTTCATTAAGATTGGGATTTTCATCTAGTTCAAGGAGATGGGTTTGAGGAGAAGTGCAATGAAGTAGGCAGAAAAGTATTTTGAGGTAAGATCCAAGCAGAGTTCAAGACTCAGAGATTATAAGTGAGTGAGGATATGTCAACAGTTGTCAGGAATCCAGGTGTGGGGGTGCAATATCAGAAGTCAGACAAGGAGATTTGGGGGCAAAAATAGATACCTGAAGTCAGAGACCAGCACCAAGAAATGCATCCCTGAGCCAGAGACTGCAGAAGTAGAAATCGCTCCCCCATGCCCAATGTGACCACAGGTGACCATCTAGGTAGGCATCATGTCCTCCCTTCATGCCCTCAGACATGTACCAGAACTAAAGTATAGGCTGAGAAAAGCCAAGCCAGTAGCTGGCAGAAGAGGGGAACATCAAATACATTTGCCAGGCTTAAAAGCACTTGGAAACAAGAAGGCAAGCACATCATCACACAACCATAAAGTGATTTTGAAACTTTTCCAAAAGAATTCATCTGTGAACAGCGTTAGCCCATTCATTCACCCCTTCATTCATTCAGCAACATTTATCAAGTAGTCTTTTCCTGAACCTTTTTACAATGCTGATTAAATAGGTCAACTGTACTAAGGCTTGCCAAATTCTACTCTAGCAGTGTAAAATAGGGTGAGATTGCTAATACTGAAGGGCTCCTCTGAATGAAACCCATGGGATTAGGAGGATGCATTGATCCTCAAATGTCCAGAATTCCACTTGCCTATCATGTGAGGTAATTTTCCAGATTGGCTAGGCCCCAAGAGTATGGGAAGTAAGGCTGGGATAAAATATCTCCAAAGAGATTTCATAAGAAAATTATTCTCTCAAGAAGGTAGTATGTAGGACTTTAAAATCTCATTATATTGAAAATACAGTTTTTCATGTTGCTTGCTCTCTAGTATTAAATATGAATATTTGGAAACATTGGGGAAATAGTGGCCTGTTATTTTACTAATAAATTTTTTCTAATGATAAGAAACTTTGTATACTTTGGAGAGGGAAATCTATTTGCATGCAATCTTGAATTGTTGAGGTATAATGATCATTTTCCACACCTGATTTATAAAAAGCAATGTAAATTAGAAGAAAAGGTTGACAATGACAAAGAAATCAAGACAGTACATAAAGTTAACCAGGCAGGAAAAAAAAAGATATTTTCAATGGTAGCAACAAATCAAAATTCACATAGACAGTAAAGATTATTTGGCCAGTGAACAAATGACTTGAGGAAGAGTGTCTCATACCTTTCAATAATTAACTTTATAAAAAGATAAGCTTATCATAAATAGTATGCTTTACACTGTAATTTTATGAAAACAAGCAAGCTTATCTAACGCAAGTTCTAGGACAACATCTATTTCATTCACATGAAACAAACCAAAAAAAAAAAAAAAAAAAAAAAAAAAGCCAGTATTCAAACAATGACCCTCGGCTATCAAGAAAGGGTTTTATTTAGGATGCTTGGTTTATTGAGGAAGGAAGATAGTTTGTATTTGTAGTAAGTTTTAAGCAAAATTTAAAAAGCAAAAACAAAAAATTTTTAGATTTCAAAAAATTAATTTCTGCTTATCTAAAACAGAAGTCTGCTATAATACTATAAATAATTATCATTTAACTAAAAAATATATGATCCTAACTTATGAATCTGCAGATTTTGTCAATGCTTACAATGTTATCTACACATATGTTCTTTACTCTTCATCAAGTCTAGAGTTGGTAAAGTTCGATAATCATTATGAGTGCAGAAACTATACTACACGTTTCCTTGAGGGTATCAAAGATGTATTATTAACCTTTAATTTTGTGAAATCATCTCATATTTCCAAACAATGGTGCAAAAAAAGGGGGGGACTATTCGTCCTATTTTTATGAATCCATTAATCCTATTTCATCCCTCAAAGTATTTATTCACTTTTTCATGACAATGTGCACATACTTGCCAATAGTAATGTAAGATTTTTTTCATTATGATGTGAAGCTGTGATGTCACCAGTATTGCTTGGGTTAATTGGGGGCTACTTTTGCCATCACTGCAAGGAAAATAGTTTACATCTTAAATGAAAAGGACCAGCAAAGCCCTTGTAAATTTTTTTCAACAGCCACTTACTTGTAATGATGGCAGCTGCAAAACTTTAATATACTGTTCAGTAATTGTAATAGCACAGCAATTGCTAGTGTTGACTGAGATATGTTTCAAGTTATCCTTATACAACATCTACACAATAACACTTGCATTTATACAAGATTCATGGCTCTACTCAAACCTGATAGTAATTAAAGGTTACAGGAAACCATTCCACCCCTAAGTAAACCTATCACTGTTTACGCCCTTTTCTCTGGGATAACTTGAAGATCCCAATATTTTCCAAGAAGGCAATCACACATCAAACTTTACACCCTGCTCCAAAATGTTCTAAGATCTCATCCTCACTCTCTCACTTTGAAAAAGCTACTAACACTTCTTTTAGGAACTTATTTTTTTAGATTATTAGGGGTTTTTTTTTAATGGGTTTAGTTATTTACAATAGGATTTTTTTTTTTAATATTTGCTTTCCTCAAGACAATTATGTGCCTTGAAGTAATACTAAAGACACCTGAAAAACAGCAAAACTTATCCAAATCACATTTTAATAGTTTTCGAAAATACAGGCTTTCTTTAAAGGTCAGATAATTAATAAAGCAAGATTTACTTCATGTATAGACAATCTTAGAAAACATTATCCACTTTTTGTTTGGGCTTTTATATACATTTTAGGAATTTTACCCCAATGAATGAATATTCCTCTTACTATGTTTTGAAACAGTTCTAGCATATCCTGAATATTTTACCCATTTTTTTCAAAAGCATTTTTATTACTCTATGAAAGCAACTTTAACAAAATGAATTTGAAAAAACAAAGGTTTAAAATTCATAAACACTACACACTTTCAATAAATGCTAAAAAATATGCAACATATTCATTCCTCACTCTTTATCTTAAAATACAGACTTTCTGATTCTAGCAAAGTATAATTTTAGTAACTCATCAAGACAGAATACATAAAATTGGCATCTTTTTGATATGCACACAAATTGAGAAAGCATCTTTCCCAACTGTGTTGCAGAAAATGAAATGCATCTGGTATGACAATATGGCCCAGCATGTGAACTAGAATCAGTGGGAAGAAAGGGGTTTCTTTTTTCCTTTTTTTTTTCAAAGCAGAGCATTTTAAAGAATGCACATGCCCACAATGGCAAGGCATTATTAAGTCTGTTAAAGTGTGTTTCAAAGGTATATTTGGCTAAAGAAAACATCTTAGCGAGAGGGCTGATGGGGGCACGGGAGGTAGACTGGTTTGTTCGGTTGTAATCATTATACATCAGTAACTTCCAAATCTCTTTCCCTAGCAGTCCAAAATGTTTTTTTGCTTTTGCTTAATATCTCCACCCAGTGTCAGAGTGTGTGCACATATGTTGTTGGGGCCTCCTGCTGGGGTGGGGGGGTGGGGAGGTGGGGAGATTGTTGGAGAATATGGCTGATGCCAGGATCCAGCAGAGAACAAAAGAGAAATTGAGCAATTTGCCTTATTTTGCAATGAATTTTCTCTCTTTCTTGAAGGAAAGTTCTTGTTATCTAGGCAATCTGAAGATGGATTTAATGCGTTCAGTGTTGTTTCTTTTATGTGTTCCCATCTGTGCCTGTGAACTGTGAATAAAGCTGAAATATGCATGTGCTTCAGGCTCCCTCCCCATGCCCAGGTCTCTTCAGAGATGAGGTGCTGGGAGAGCCAGGAAATACCTCTGAGACATGCAGGAAGCTGGGAAGGGCGCTGCGGAGTTAAGCCTACACCCAGACACCTACACTTAGTGAGTCCTCTCCCAGTTCCTGGTTCCAACTTCATTTCTTCCTTCTCCCCATTCAGAGTGGTAAGCAAGTTGGGCATAGAGGTCTTTAGAGGACTGAGGAATCCTCTCTTCTGCACTGGTGAGAAAGTGCTGTTGAAAACAGCATTTGTGACTGGTTACAGAGAAAACTGACTACCTCTCAGGGAACAAGGCTCCATGATGAGCAGTAAGTAGATGCAGAGAATCAACAATAAAGCCTCAGGGCTTATTTTCCTGCCTACACTCCACCTTTTGTCTATTCTTTGAAGGATATTTTGGCTTTTTTATTCCCCCTGTGACTTCCTTGGAATGCTGGTTCTTTATAATGAAAAACTTCTTTAGAACTACAAGTGGTATGATTAGTAATGTCATTTGTAAATATGACATAAAAGACAATGCATTACAGATAACAAAGAACAAATTAATTCAGCTAATCCATCATAGAACTGATTCTAGGAATCCAGAATATATGTAAACTTGCAAGTATTCATCAATAGCACTCAAGTTGTCTCAGAAATGTAAAAAGTTCTAAAAGTTGTTAGACACAGCTGTAGTGATGGAAAAACATTACAGAGAATGACAAAACCTCTCTCTGTCATATGTTCACCATGTGACCTTGGGAAGATTATCTAATTTCTTTGAGCACTGATTTCCTAATCTATAAAATCGCAACAAGAACCTCTATCATGTAGGGCTGCTGTGAGGATTAAATCACATATGAAGGGCCCAACTTATAGTGAAGCCACACACAATAATGTTTGTTTAGTATCTTTTCAAGATGAATTTTGCTCTTTTGTAGACAAAAATTCATAATTACATAGCAGTATTTTTTAAGTAGAGATTGATAGATGAATTCTGAGTCCTCTGTTTTAGCTTTGAAAATATCTTGGTTCAGTGAACTGCAAGGTCATTTAGGAAGTTTAACATCTGCAGCAATATATTTACCTTCCAAAATAATTCAATTATTATGTTTTACTATTCTTGATCCTAAAAGTTAATAAAAACAAATGTAAACAGGTACCCTAACTCTAAAAGTCTTATACATTATGATTATATATACACTCAAAAATAAATACTTTAAAACATAGTATTCTTCTACACTGAATTTAAAGCATCCTTTTAAAATCATTTTTTACCTTACTTTTGGAACCAGAACAGGAATTCTATTCAATGCTCTTTCAAGATAAAAGGAAAGGTAGGTTTACTTAGGTTTTTTATCACTATTATCTCTGCCTACTCTTCTGAGAATAACTGAAAACTTTTTCTAGAGCATCAGTAATATCAGATTACTGCAAGCAATTGTGTTTATTAAACAACAAAACATACTAGTATTCTGGTTTATTTTCTGAAATTATACTAATAAATTAGCCAATAAACTATAAAAATTTTCAAGTGAAAGCTCACCTACTCCTATATGTTACTCTTGAACACTCAGCATTGATTTTTGTGAACCAACTTTTAATCTAATTGAAGTTTTAATGTATATGTCATTAATCTGACAATTAATCAGAGTCAAAATAATGAGAATTTAAATAAGCCAAGATGTATTGGACGAAGAGAGTTCTTTAGGTCCCTGGCATAGTGGAAGTTTCAAGATATTTCATTAACACGATTTCATAAACACCTACAGAAGGAGAACATCGCCTCTACAAAACCCCACAAAACCGAAGGAATAAAAGCAGTAGCTCAGTGGAACGCTTTACAGATTCTACAAGTACTTTTTTACTTGACTCTTGCCTGACCAACGAGTCAACATGATGGATAAAACAGAGTAATTTAAACGCAACTGCTTCAGATGACTATTAAAACTTAGAAAGGCCACAGAAATATCTGTTCAACCAACTCGGAAGAGACGCTCAAGCTGCCCACTTGTTGGGCAGCGATCCACTGGCAGCAGGAAGTTTTGAAAAGGGAGTGCGGGAAGATGAGCAGACTTCTACTTAAAGGGTTTCCCCAAGACAGGACCTCATGTTTGCCATTAACTCACCTCTCCGCATTTCTGGTTTTTTTTTTTTTTTTCTCCTGCAATTTGCTGGGTTTGTTTTGACTTTTGACAAGGTGAGACTTAGCTGGACAGTCCTTTTAGGAGACCTCCACTTTAAGTCTGTCTTCCTTTCCTATTCGGCTACCATTAATACTTCCACTTTCATTGGCAACCATAAACCTATCCAAACAGCTTCTCGCAGTATTATTTCCGTCAAAAGTAAAGTCAGAGAGCAAGTCAGAACTCTACTCAGCAGGGGCGGGACGTTTTCTTTTCACTGTTTTATCTACTTGGTAGCACCCCTATCCCCGTGCAACTCCCGGGGTCGAGGTTGCCCAAAGCGAGGGGCGTGGCCCTGCACACCTAGACTCCAGCCGCGCCCACCTGTCACTCACCCGGGTACTGCCTAGCTCCTCGCCCTTGTCCGGGGTCCGCGGCTCTCCTGGGCTCAATGCTGGCTCTGCCGGAGGAGGCGGCGGCTCCAGAAGCTGCTCCAAGCAGGCGGTGCCCGGCAGGGAGGAACTCTTCTGATGGCACAGGTGCGCCGCGGGGCCCCGACGCCAGGCATCCTCATCGCGGGCGCGGTCCCCTCTCGGGGGCGGCTGGGGCGAGGAGGACAAGGAAGATGAGGCAGAGGACGAAGAGGGAGCTGAGTCCGGCGAGCGTCCGCCAGGAGGCGTCACTCTGGCTGCTCCCACCGCTGCCACCGGCCCCTTTCCCGCGGGAAGCAAATGCTCGCGGATCCGGCGACGCAGCGTGGACCCCTGCTCGGCTCTGCCAGCGCTGCCGGGCTCGAGAGGCTCCGGCGAAGAGCAGCACAGGTTGGGCTGAGAGGAGGAGAAGACGCGGTCCAGCACTTGCTTCCGTTTCTTGAAGCCGCTCCACCTGCTTCCCGCGCCACCCAAGCCGGCCAGTGCGTCCCGCCTGCCCCCCGGGGGTGACGGGGAAGGCGATGGGGTGCCCGCAGTGCGGAGCTCGGGGCCCCCAGCGCGCCCGCTCCCGCCGCCCTTGCCCTTACCCAACCCCAACTGCAGGTTCTTCCAGAGCCGGGCCTGGAAGGAGGAGGAGGACGCCGCCGCAGGCTCGTGCGAGCCCGCCGCGGCAGTCCGGGGCTCCATCCTCCACCCCCTGCTCCTCCTCTCCCCTCCTCCTCCTTCTCCTCCGCCCTCTCCTGCTGCGCCTCCTCCCGGAGCCCCGCGGTGGCGGCGACGACGATGGACGCAGCAGCAGAAGCCGGGAGAGCCAGGCGGCTTCAGGCCAGAGCGGGGAGTAGACGCCGCCGCCGCCGCCGCCGCCGAGGCTCTCCGGCCGCGGGACTCTGGCGCCGCCTCTTCCTCCCGCACCTGCCGGGGTGGACTGACTCTGTCGCCGAATCTCGGCCACAGCAAAGTTTCTAGCTCGGAGCTCCGCGGCTCCAGCCCACTGGAGTCCCCCAGGCCGCGCCCTGCTTCCCTCTCCTCGCAGGCTCCGGGCTCGGGAAGCTGCAGGCTCCGGGCTCGGGAAGCTACACGCTCCCGGGCGTGCGCGTCCAGCTGCGCCAGGGACAGCACACGACGTCTCCCGGGCAGCACCTGTCAGCGGCGGGGGCTGCTGCCTCCAAACAGGGAGCGCACGACTCACACAACAGGGAGAATCGGGCTGAAGACAGAACCACCAGCCCCGCGGGAGCGCCCCTGGACCATCCTCCAGCGCCTGGGTGGAGCTAGGTTAGGGACCAAAGCCAGCTTGCTCCCCAGGATCCGGCCACAGTTCCCCACGCAGCTCGCTCTAAGTCGGCCGCTGGACACGCCCGCTGGCGATCTTCTGATTCCGATGAAAGTGAGGTAGAGTGGAGATTATGTGCCTTCAGTGGGTTCTGTGGAACACCCAGTGTCCACACCGAGAGGTGAACCCGACCGAGTTCTGAGGCTGAACGCCGCTGTCCCCACTCCGCTGAGCGCCCTGTGTCCAAGACCAGAGTTTGATTTCTTCTGTCTTGACTTCGTCCCTATCCGCCACTCCCCGCTCTTTTTTTGCTTGTGCCGTTAGTTTCTCTTGAGATCAAGGTCTAGAGGTTTCCGGAATGTGACAATAAAGCCAGCCCTAAAGTTGCAGGGAGTTTAACCTGGACGAAGACGTGGAGGATGCGCAATGCCTTTGACCCCATTCCAAATGCCGAGAATCTTGTTCTTTTCACTTAAGTGCATTTTCCTTTGGTTACTTCATTTGCTTCGTTGCAAAGCAAATGGGAAAGGCTTTTTAGTTTACGTTGTTTCTACCAAAATCTACTGCTCCAGGGGTCTTCTGATTCTACCAAGAGCTTCTAGAAAGACACGTGACAGTGTCCCTTCACTCCTCCACTGCTTCCGCACCCAGAAAGGTGGAAAACTCGGAAGAGCTTTGACACCGCACTGTCAGATTCCAGTCTCATCTAGCTAGCACTATGCACTGGACGTGTCACCAACCTCTTTAAGCGTTCTGTTCGTCTGTTTTCCTTACATTTATAACAAATACTTAACAAATATTTATTGAGCAATATGATAGCCTCAGGGGATGCAGCTGAGAACAAGGCCAACAGGGCCCCACCCTCTTGGAGCCCATCTTCCAGTGGGAAAGCCAAACGAACAGAATTTCTAATAATGACAAGTCCCATGGAGAAAATAAAACAGAATATCATAATAGAGTGGCTATGGAGGTAGGGTTGCCAGATAAATTGCAGGTCACCCAATTAAATTTAAATTTCAAATTTAAAATAAACAACAATATTTGAGTATATGTATATCCCAAATATTGCACAAGACACACTGAAATACTATTTGCTTTCAGAAAATCAAATTTAACTGGGTGTTTTGTATTTTTATTTGCTCAATCTGACAATCCCATACAGAGGGTTGTTTTGTTTTATTTTAACATTGCCTGTACAGGGAGTTTCTCTGAGAAGCTAAAATTTGAGTTGAGACTTAATGAGGACAAAGAGCAGGCACTGAAAGATCTGATTACAGCATTCCAGGCAGAAGGAACAGGAGGTGCAAAGGCCCCAAGGCAGGAAGCAGGTTGGCTGGGCATGTTCAAGGACAGATGGAACCACTCCAAATAAAGTGGAACAAGGTGGGCAGAGCTGGTAAGAGGTGGAAGGGAAGAAATGAGCAGAGTCCTGGTGGGGGTGGGTCCTATAGTCCTAGTAAGAACTTGAGTTTCCTGTAAGTGAAACCAGGAGCCATTAGGCGGTTTTTAAGCATGGGACTGATGTGATATGATTTATTAATAACTGCCTCACAGGGCTGTTTTAAGGATTAAGTGAAAAAGGACTTCACTCAATGCCTGAGGCTTTTCCACATGACAGTCATACTGAAAACACCGCGACCACAAAATATAACCTCAATCTAGAGCTACTCTGATAGGCCAAAAAAGAAACTGCAATATCCAGAAGTTCTCTCTTCAACGTAAGAAAAATACTGTTATTAGTTTTTCTATGACGTAGTAAATTAAAGCACAGAGAAGATATATAAAGAAATACAGGATTACTATAGCATATTTAGAAGAAATTATCACCACTTCTTAACAAAACTCTTTATAAATATGTCAAGTTTGTCATATTTATATGAAACAAGGAGCCACAGACCCAGGGAGATAACTCTACACAATTCAACTTTATATTTATATAGTCTTTTAATGATGCCCTTAATTGATTTTTGTAGCTTAATGTTTTCATTTTTCCCTTCTACCTAATTTTGCCTTGAACATACTAACTGACATTTCGGGTTCTGATATCTATGATCCCAAATAACCTTGTGCATGAATGTGAATTCATTTATAGAACTTAAAAGATCATATCTAACTTTTCCCAAATAACTAAAGTGGAGTCTAAAATGAGAGGCTGCCCTACAAATTGTGCATCACATAAAGTTGCACTAGATATAGTGATCTCTGCCATCAAATGTTTTATTATATTCAAGAAAAGACACTTATTTTTAAAAAAACTCTAAAACCCAAGGGAAAAGTGAATGGTAAGAATTGATCACTGAAGGAATACAGAAGAGTGAAGAATCACTTCTGGCTTGACTGATCAAGGAAGATTTGTTGGAAGTATCATCTGAGCTAAGATCTATAGCAGCTGACAGAGTACACTAAGAAGACAGATTGCCACCTGCAAAGGAAAGCAAAATTCATGGTGCATAGCAAAACTTCAAGAAATGTTATCTATTCATTTTATTACAATTTACTATCTTAAATATTTATAGAGCATCTATTGCTTGAATGAATATAAAATTAATATATGCATTACACAGTGATATACAGGAGGTTGGAAAGGTGATGGATAAGTAATATTTGAGCAGAAACCCAAAGGAAATGAGGGAGGAAACCAAGTAGTGAATCTGAGGGAAAATTTTTCCAGGAAGAGGAAACATTAGGTACCAAGAGACTGAGGCAGGAACATGTTCAGCTTGAGAAACAGCAAGAAAGACAAAACAGCTGGAACAGAGAGCAAGAGGGGAGTGGGAGGAGACGCTATTGCAGTGATGGCTAAGGTCCAGATCATGCAGGACATTATGGTCACCAATGAGGACTCTGGACTTGGATGGGATAGGAAGTTGCTGGGGGGCTTTGAGTCGAGTTCCTCTGTAATCCAACCATTTTAAAAGACTCATTCTGGCCTCTACGTTGACAATAAAATGCTGAAAGGGAATGAGTGGGAACAAACTTTAAATAGGGGCTGTCACTATAAATGTGTAAGGGACAATAGTGGCTTTGACCTAAGTGGTAGATGAGAGATGGTGCAAGCTGTGAAATTCTAGATACACGATGTTTTGAAGGTAGAACTGAGAGGACGAGCCATAGTTTGGATGTGGGGTATTCAAGCATCGTGCTACATGGTTTGCACACTTTACTATATGTAATTCTCACAGCAACCCCATTTTAAAGATGAAGGAACCAAGTAATGTTAAGTGATCTTACAAGGTCACTCATTGAGCAATTAGCAGTAATTAGCAGATCCCAGGTCTACGAGGTTCCAAAGCCACACAACTTTCATTTTAAATGTATGCATAAATAAATAGAGTAAAATAATTGAAAGGGCCTCAAAACATGCACTGATCCACATCCTTACCTTGAGTGAGCACCGAGATTATCTTGGGCAGAACCACAACTTCCACTTGATGAGATCAAGGACATAAATGCAAGCACAAAAACATTTCTGGGACTGAGTTAAAGGCCAACTAAATGGCACTTATGAAGCTCACTCACCAGTGGAGCCCTGGCTGCTGTCCCAGCTCCTGGCACTGGGCCAGATGCCTTCAGGCCCTCATTTCCTCTCAGTCTCTGAAATGGGGACAATCATATCTATTGGCCTGACCCACCTCACAAGGACCAACTTAAAAGCCAAATGAAGACAGCATTTTTGATGAGGAAAGCCTGTCCACAAGAGAGACGGTATCATCACTCTGTAACCAAAACCAAGAAAAGCTACCAGATTGACTTGTTCCTACTCTGTCACCATCGGCAGCCCTCAGAGCCTCAGGTTTTCACTAGCAAAATGAAAAAAAATTAGGACTAGTTTCCCTCTAAGATCTCTTTCAGCTTAAAAATGATGTAAGCTTCTGAAACAATTCTCCAGCATAGGCTACAATCCGTCAACTCATTCCTGGTCTGATTTCCTACTTTCAGTGCTACTGGACAGGCATGTAAATAACCCTATTTGAGTATATACCCTGTCACAGAAGCTGTTAGGGTTCTACTCCTATCCCTCAGGCTTTAGCACTTCAGTGTAGGTATCTGATCTCTCCACCTGCAGTCTCTCTTCCAAACCACACCTCCCCCTCCCCGCAGGTGCCTGGAACAGCCCTCAGCCAATGGGTGCTGGCATTGATGTCTAGGTACTTCAATAACTCAGAGGCAGAGATTCTGCTCTGCTCCCAGTTCCACTTGCCCTCAATAACATGCCCCTTCTCAGCTTCCTTTCACTCCTGACTCACATGCCCCCCTCCCCTGATGCTGGTTCCTGTACCTCACAAGATAAACTACTTGCATTTGAATCTTTGTCACTAAATCAGCTTCTGGGGGTACCCAAACTAAGGCACATTATATAGACATTTCAATCTCTACCCAATGAGGTTCCCAACTTGATCACTCTATGAGAATAAAAGTAATGTCCTCCAGCAAGATTCCTTTGGGTCATACAATTTTTTTATAGGAGACTATAAAGACAAAATTCATTCCAGAGCCCATAATCTATCCCTTAAAAGTGAGACCCCTTGAGAACCAGAGCATTCATCTACGATTTTCCTCCTTGATAAGGTCCACTGACCTCCTAGAGGAGACAACAGAGTGGACTCCTCAGTATCACCCTGTTACACCCTGGAAAATTATTCTCAACTGATCACAGTCATTCTACCCCATTTCTCAGACGTATAACCAATCCTGGAAACTATAAGGGTGTATGTATTTCTGGGGACTGGATTCAACTGCAGATAACACCTAAATCTTAAGCATGTTCAAGAAGTCTGAAAGTCATCTCCCAGACCTAGTGTCCTGCCTTCTATCTGATTCCTTCTATCTGGTTGCTCTATCACACACACATGCGGACCACTCCTAAAGTCACCACATGCTCCAGGATCATCAGTGGAGCTCCAGCCATGACAGCACCTTCCAGCCAGCAAACAGGGGAAAAGGGTGAAGAAGAATATGCACCTTTCTTTAAAGTTACTTCTCAACTCTTCTCATATCCCAGGGGTTAGGCCTCTGGCACATGGCCATGGCTAGCCATACAATCTTTATTCTGGGTAGTGGTGTGTCCAGCTGCATAATCTAGACTTTGTCATTGAGGAAGGTGGATATTGGGGGACAATAAGCGGACTCTGACACAGAGGAGCTGTCATTTGAGGGGCTTCGTCACTCATAAGGAAGCAGCACAGAGAAAATGATCTCTTTTCTTTATCCACACGTTTTGGTGTTTGATGTGATGCCTGGAACTGCTGCAGCCATCTTGTTATGAGACTGAGGGTGAGGTGAACACCCCAGTTAGCAGAGAAGAGAGATGAAACAACCTCAACTCTTGAGGATGCCATTGAGCTACAGAATCAGTCCATCTAAGGCCTTCCTTAACTCTGATACCATTAGTTACCTATTTATTATTAGTCAGAAAGTTAATTTATCTACGTTTTTTGCCAGTTTTAACTGAGTTTTGTATCAGTTTTTAACTGTTGTCATAACAAATTACCACAAACTTGGCTGCTTAAAACAACACCCATTTACTGTCTTACAGTGTCTGTGGGTCAGAAATCTGGGCACAGCGTAGCTTAGCTCATTCCCTTGCTTCAGGTCTTACAAGACCAAAATCAAGGTGTTCGCAGGGCTGCACTGCTTTCTGGAGGCTCTAGAGAAAAATCTGTTTCTAAGCTCATTCAGATTGTTGGCCAAAGTAAGTTCTGTGCCCTTGTAGGAATGAGGTCTCTATTTCCCTGCTGGTTGTCCACAGGAAGGAGGGGTGGGAGTCATTCTTAGCTTCTAGAAAGTACCCATTTTTCTTGGCTCCTGGCCCCCTTCCTTGTCTTCAAAGCCAATGATAGACTGAGTCTTTCTCACACTTCCAATCTCCCAGACCTCCATCTCTGCCTCATCTCTCTTACTCACTCCTCTGCTATCCTCTAGTTTCAAAGACTCCTGTGATCACATTGGGCCCACCTGGGTAGCCCAGGATACTGTCCTTATAGTAAGGTCAGTTATTAGAAAATTTAATCACGTCTACACAGTCCCTCCACCCTGTACCTATACTAGCATTTGACTGAATAACTGGGACAAGAATCCTGGGGGGACAGCTTTAAAATCCTGCTTACACACAAGTTTCCTAGAGCTCAAAGCATCCTGATTGACACATCCTCATTGTAGACCAAAAGAAAGGTTCTATCTCCCCAGATTGTCTCATTCATACTGGGGTATTAAACCCAGAGGAACTGGCTCAGTATTCCAATGTCACAGAATTAAGACAGACGGATATTCATTAATGATAGAAACAATGAGAGACTGGCTAAACAGGGCAGACCTTTCCTCTGCTGTGTTATTCTAAATCTGGTCCTTTTGACTTATACTGCTCCCCTATTTTCTCCTAACATGATGCTTTCCATCAGTTTTTCATTTATTTCAAATCCAATCCCCTAATTCACACATTTTTCTCTAAGTGAGATAAAATGGTTATTTAAGAAATATACATTATTGATTTCAAACCAGGGCTTGAAAATTTAACTGCCTTTCTGGCAAAACCTGTTTTAAAATTTCCTGCCTAGAAAATGCACAGGCAAGAACCAAGTAGAGGTAATTCTTGTATGCTTTTATTCTGAGATGACCTTCTCTCTGAATCCCATAGGGGAAGTGGGAAAATGGAAGGAAAGATGGAGGGACTAAATGTCTATAAACATCCTTGGAAAAATAAAATCAAGTACAATGTCTTTTATGAAGAAAATTACCTTAAGTGAAATTCTATTGGCTAAAATAGGTTTCCCAGACTCTGGTTTGTAGCCTGTAAGTCCATCCTCCATGTGTGTTCTTAATCTTGACTTCTGCCATCATCCACAGCTGAACTTCTAAATTCTGGCCATGTAATTATATAGCTAGTACATGTATTTTCCCCCTTTGATTGAAAACCTAAGAAACCGAGATATGAGGGTACTTGGCTCAGGTCTCATATAAAGTCAATGTGGGACCAGTGAGGTCATTAGAGGTAGTAATATCTTTCAGGGGACCTGAGGTTTAAACCATCCTTACTCCCCACCACCCCTAGTATTTGTAGGATCTATTTCTCATTCAATTCTGCAACTCAGCAGATTGGTTCTCACCACAATGTAACCATTCCAAGATCAAGAATTATTTATCTCTGTCAGGATACATCAGACAATAGACTGAACTCTGAAGACTTTGGCTGTGGCATTGCACACACTTGGTTCAAGCTGGCCAGCAGCTCCTGAGAACTTTGTACTTTCCCCTCCAGCATTGAGTTAAGAAACAAACTTGAGGTGAAAAAATTGCTGACAAAAATAAACAAAATGGCATTCATCATTTACGGGAGCTGTCCTCTACAAATAGGATCTCTGAGCATTAGTGAGATTGGCTAAATGGCAAGAGGGCCAGGGACCTGCAGGAACAGTTTCTCATTGCAGATAGTGGTGCTTTGGGATCAAAAATCAGTCCCACTAACTTGTGTGCGGGCAAGAAGAAAAATATAATTCCTTTATGTTTTCTGTAATGAATCTGGTTTTCCTTTAGAGTAATGCCACTCAACCAGAGGTTAATGGAGAAAAAAAATAACAAAACATCCAACCGAATTTTAATAATCATCAAGATTTAATCATTTAGACAACCCCTTTAGAAAAAGTCTAGTCTTCTTGGAACAAACTGTTTGCCTCTCAGGGAGACTTCCCTTCCCTCTCTTCCTAACAAGGTAACTGGGTGGATGTAGAATGGATGTGATTTTCACATCCTCGGGAAAACAAGGACCTGAAGGCAATGTCAGCTGCTCCTTCTGCTATGAGGGAGATGCCCCCTGTCCACCGGGTTTGCCTACTAACATTCATAGGCAAGTCTGAGCTTACACAATCTGGTCTCTCCCACCTTAATCAGAGCCCAGATAAGCTCCCAGATGACTCAACCTGCCCTTGGTTCCCACTGGCTGGGGCCCCTGGCATCTATCTGCCATTTCCCCTTCTCCAGCCCAGGCTCAATTACCGATACTAAGCCTTTGTTGGGAGTACCTCTAGGCCTGCTGACTCTGAACTCAGCATTCACAATGCGAAATAAGAAGCTGAATGTCAGAGCCTCCTCCCATCAGCTACAGAGCGCCATCTAGTATTTGTGAATGTGGCTGCATCCTAAATTGGTTTGCAACAGCTCTGTCCTTTGGGAGTAAATAGTTGGAACTCTTGCTCTTTCTCTCCTGCTCTTTCTCTTTCTCGCTCTGTCTCCACTGACTTTCCTCCATCCCCTTGGACTGGCTTTGATACCCAGACAAGATAGGCTTACCAGACAGGGTTATAGCAGGAAGTATATGGCACATTCAAATAAGGAAACTTTGATATAAAAGTAATAAACAATTATTTTCAAATGTGTGCCAAGGTTTAGAGCAACGGCTCCCAGAATGGGTTAAGGAGAACTGAGATCCTTTCAGGCCAAAGTTATTTTCCCCAAAATTCTGAGACGTCTGTGCCTTTTTCACTCTCTGTCTCCCTCAAGTGTCCAGTGGAGTTTTTCATAGGCTATGTATCATGTAATATTTACAACAAAGGACATCATAAACAAAATAAAAGGTAAAAAATCAAATGTGGGAAACATCTGTAAAATATATAACAGGCAAGAGATTAACATGCACAATTTTAAAGAACTCCTTAAATAAATTAAAAAAAAAAAAAAACCAAACAACCCAAGAGAGAAATAGGCAAAGAACATGAATAGGAATTTCACAATAGAAAAATGTGAATTTAAAGCCTACTAAGACAAAATTTTTTTAAATTTTATTACAGAGATTAGTAAAATATAAAATTGCTTAAGTGTGTCAGCTTTAGCGTGCATATGGGAATAAATATCACAGTCATTACTAATGGCAATGTAAATTGCTACAGCCACTTCAGAGGTCAATTTGCAATATTTATTTAAATGCACATAATTGATTAACTCTGGAATTTCCATTTCTAGGCATCTTCCCACCTCCTAATCTCTGCACATAGATTAGGAGATATGTATCAGAACTATAGTGCAGCATTGTTAGAAATAGCTATATTGGTTAGTAATAGCCAAAGAAAAGGAGCAGAAAAATTTGAATACCCTTCCACACAGTAATGGTTATATAAGTTATGATTTACACACACTATAAAATTCTATGCAGCAAATGAAAAGAAAGGGATAGATCCATATGTTTACATAAGATCACCAAAACATTGCTGAGTCCAAAAAAGCAAGTTATAAGTTGATATTTCTGTTATGATGGTATATTTACATTTATAAATAAATTCACAAGTAGAAATCAGTAGTATTTAAAAAATAACACACCAAAACTTGTTTAGATTCATCTTCACAGTGGAATAATAGGGAATTTATTAAAAATAGTAGGCCCTGTTATTGGTCAAATGAGATCAAATAATACTTAGAAGATATATAACAAAATTCAACATTCTCTCCTAATTTAAAAATCTTAGTTAACAGAAAAAGGTGGATAATTTTTTAAGTGATGTAATAATATATGCATAAACCCCAAAGCCAGCAATATCCTTTACAGCAAAGCAATAATAGAGGCAATCCTGTGTAAGTCAAGAACAAGGCAAAGATTCCAAATAAGGGCATGGTTACTTAAAACTGTTTTACAAGAGTAAGCCAATGCATTCAAGTAGAAAATGAAATAAGATGTATAATACATGCTGGAAAGTATGAGGCAAATTTTTCATTATTTCTAGATGACATCATTGGGTACTTGAAAAACTGAAGGAAAAAAATTAAAACAAGAAGAAAAGGCAGTTAAGGAGTAAGTTACAAAACTAATCTACTTTGATGATATTCCTTTCTACAAAAAGGGATTATAAAATAGGGAAAATAATATTTGTTAAAAATAATAACCAAAAAATAAAAACCAAGTGAACAAAATAAGATAAAACCAAGAGCTGTATGAAGAAAGCTTTAAAACTCTATTATAGGACACAAAAGAAGACTTGAATAAAGGAAAAACCTGGGTGAGGAGATTCAATATTGAATAGCAATTATTTCTATTTAAATGAATCCATAAAACCAATGTGATCTCAATCTAAAACTGAGAACTTTTAAAACATGACTAAATAGTTATAAAGGTCATTTGGAAAATTAAACATGTCAATAAGAGTCAAGAAAAATACATCTGTCAAAGAAGAGTTTTAAGGGGAAATGAGTCACTTCAGAAAACAAAATTCATTATAAAGCTACAGTAATTTTGAAATTACAACACTGGTTCAGGAACAGCCACAAGTGATCAGTGTTCAAAACAGAGTCTAGAAATAAACCCAAGTACCTACAGGTATTTAGTTTTTAATAAAGGTGCTACTCGAAAATCAATAGTAAAATATCAAAAATTCAGTTGAGATATATAGCTAATCTTATGGAGAAAAACATAACAAAGATGGATTCCTACCTTATTCCTTTCACCAAAGTAAATTTCAAATAGCTCAACTATTAATCTGATGCTACAATAATTAACAATATTATAGCAAATCAAGCTGAATATATTAAAAGAATAACCCCAGTAGATCAGTCATTCCATGGACCCAAATACTTTTGTCTGTTTTGTTCACTAATGTACGATGCCTGACACACAGTAGGTATACAATAAATATCTGTTCAGTAAATGCATTAACCAAAAAAATTAACAAAGATACAAAACTATAGAAAACATGAATGATTTTTTAAAAAATCTTTGAATTTGGGAGGTCTTTCTCATTACAATAGGAAATCTAGAAACCACTGGGAAATAAAAAAGACTGATAAGCCTAGTCAAATGAAAATTAAATTTATCCACTCAATAATAATTCTCACAGAAAAATAATACATGACAGGGGTGAGTATAGCTTAGTAGCAGAGCACATGCTTAGCATGCACGAGGTTCCAGGTTCAATCCCCAGTATTGCCATTAAAAAAATTATAATAAATAAATAAATAAAAATAGAATGTATTAAAAGCAAAAGAAAAATAATACATGGGAGGCAAAAGACAAACTTTTTAACATTTAAAAAGAATTTACTAATCAATACTAAAACTCCAACAACTCAGGTAGACAATGAGCAGAAATTCATGAATAGAGAACACATTACACAGAGATAAATGAGTACAGATGGTCAACAATAACTTCATCAATGATTAAGTAAATCCAAATTTTTTTCACACCACATTTCTAACCTATAATATTGGAAAAGATAATTTACATGAACTATATGCAGTGTTCATATGTGTCATTTTTTTAGAAAAGAAACTTTCACACATTATCAGCAGAAATAGAGACAGGAACACATTTGTTAAAGTAATTTGGCAATATGTATCAAAATGCTGAGTGAGAATGCTTACCATTTGATTCAGTTGGTGTTGGATTGCAACCTTAGGGCGGTCCCTGGGTGAAATCTGAAAATGACCACATAGGCTTAATAAACAAGGGAACTTAGGAAGGAGGCTTTCCTTGGGTAGCTGCCGGTAGATCGCTGCACCCACCCCCACCAGAATCTTAACAGTTTATATAGAGGCTTTAAGTGGGTTCAGTCATGGATTCAGTTCAGCTGGTCTAAACAACACCTCACTTTCTCCAGGCAGTGTCCTTGAAAGGGCTGCCAGTATGGGAGTAGTAGGCAGAAAATACATTCCAAGGACAGGGATCTGCCCCCCTTACATCAACCAGCCTTCGTGTCCTCTCTATGACCTCCTCCAACAATAAGACTCTCTAAGAATTTGTCCACAGATATACTGTCAATAATGCTCAAAGATGTGTATTTTTTACAGCATGTTTATAATAGTAAAATTTGGAAGAATCTAAATATTCATCAGTAGGGGTCTCATTAAATAGAAATGTATAAAGACAGAGGAACACCACACAGCTATTAAAACAAAGTAAAGCTGCAAAATGAGAAAAATAACTATGATACATATTTAAATTTAAAATAAAATTACAGAACAGCATGAGAATGTTATTTTTGGCATTTAAAGAAAACTATACATAGATCTATATACATCCCATGTGTGAACTTAGAGCATCTGGAGGGAAACATACCTAACTCTTAATAGTGCTTACTTCTGGTATGAATCACAGAGGACTTCTCATATCATCCAGTTTTGAGCTGTCAGAACTTTAGTCATTTGTTAGCTTTATTTAAAAAATAAATTTTTTTAAAAATTGGTTAAAATTTTAAGAGAGTATGGAAAAGGCTTACTATTTATAATAAAGAATGAATTTAATATAGGACACATAATATATTGATATTAATTAATACCAACTTAATATTAACTATATATTAATATGGGACATAAGCGTGGGCATTAGTAGACCTGTGTTTGAATTCAGCTTTATTCCTTACTTACTCTCAATAATTTGTCAAATGCATATTTACTGAGATACTAGTGCCTCTGTGCTAACTACTAGATTTCTAGCAATTTATGAGACAGAATAGACCCTGCTCTTTTGGAGCCAACTATCCCAGTTCTATCACTTAATCTATCTGGACTTCAGTTTCCCCATCTGTAAAATGGGAATAGCAATGCCCACCTCCTAGATTATCATGAAAATTAAAACAGGTTATGCATGTGGAAGTATTTAGCTAGTGCCTGGAACATAATAAGCACTCAGAAAATACTGGCTGAATGTAAAATGTAGGTTCACTAGCCTGGGTTTTTAGTGGAAACAGACAACAAAACTACCTTTGGAAAACAAATGATAGATAGAGATACTGTCTTATTCACCTCAGACTGCTATAACAAAACACCATAGAGAAATTTATTTCTTACAGTTCTGGAGGCTGGGAAGTTCAGGATTGAGGTGTTCATAGATTTTGTTCCTGAAAAGAGCTCTCTTCCTGGTTTGCAGATGGCCACCTTCTTTCTGTGTCTTCACATGGCATAGAGAGCCTTCTGGTCTCTCTTCTTATAAAGACACTAATCCCATCATGATGACCTCACCCTCAAGACCTCATCTGAAACTAAATATCTCCCAAAGGCCCACCCCCAAATACCATCACAGTAGGGGTCAAGGCTTCAACATATAAATTTGAGGAAGGACACATTCAGTCCATAAGATATCAATACATATATTCATTGCATGAAAGGATACTGCTCCCTTCTCAGAATCAACCAGGATATAAACATTATTTTATTTGAATGAATTTGTCAGCAATCCTGTGAACAAATGATAGTTTTGATACAGTCAAATTGGCATATGTCATCACAAAAGAAGCTCTTGGGATGTGTCTGGATTTGCTAGTTACTGCCAGGCTCATATCCTGGAATTCCCAGCTTTAATCTGTAAATGAAAGATGACAGAATTGGTATTTCATAATTTCATTCAAATATGGACTAACCTGACTCAGATTTTTAAATATTTATTTTTAAATGTATTTTAACAATCTTTGTTTATGATGCTGTGAAAACAATTTCAAAGCAACTATTTTTCATTGGTTTGCTCAACTAAATTGAGATGAAAAGAGATGTAATCAGTAAGGAGATAAAAGGGAAGAAAGAATAGAAAATACTTATATCGAACCCATTGAGAACAATCAAAATAATTACATTTCTACCCAGATTACTCATATATAAAGATTGAAAAGGCTCTTCAGTTTGGAAATCACTTGGTCAGCTTGAATTAGAGGTGATTTTGCTATTTTAATATGGTAGACATGGTGAAGAGGGATCACTTTTATTTCAGCCAAGACATTTTGGCTTTTTGGTATTTTGGGATTATTCTGTGATTTATTCTCTCTGATGGTAAATTGAATAACTAAGAAAATAGAGTGACAAGGGTAACTTTAAAAACAGTAAGTTCAATTTTAAAGCCCAAAATGTAATAAAAGGACCCAATAATTCAATTCAGCATACAACATTATGAGCACTTCCAGGGTACAGAGAACTTTCCTAGGTGCTTAGTGGGTACAAAGATGAATCATGCCTGATCTTTGCTCTGGCAGAACATATTCTGGAAAGGGAGTGTAAATAATCACTAAATAATAAAGAATGATTCCTTTAAAAGGAATAAAAGATGCTTTAGGAATAGAGGAGAGAGAAAACTTTCATCTGGTAGATGGGGGAGGTGAAATGGGTCAGGAAGTTTCTGTGACCAGCATAACATTCGAGTTAAGCCTTGAAAAATGGATAGGACTTTGTCTGACAGGGAAGGGGCACGAACGCCAAAGGGAGGGAAGAGCATAAGTAAAAGCACAATAGTAAAATAAAATAAAATAAAATAAAATAAAATAAAATAAGATCGTACGCAAGAATCAGCTAATGGTCTAGTTTATCCTGGCAAATATCACTCTGGAAAATACTGCAGGGTGAAGGGGGGTGCTCTATATTATATAGGAGCAGGATATTACCATACTTTATTTGTAAAGTATGTTGGACTTTATTCTAGTAAGGGAGAGTCACTTAAAGATTTTTTTAGGCATAGAAGTGAAATGGTTTAGAGCTGTGCTTTAGAGAGATCCCTCTAAGAGGGTATCAGACAAGGGCAAACTAGAGGCTGGGTGAACAGCTATGGATTCCACTGGCAAGAGGCTAAGTAACAAGGTCCTTGGAGCCTTGGGCTAAGGTTGTGATGAGAAGGAAGAGATCTTGAAACCTGTGGCAGGTGGTCCACAGGAGAGAAACTAACACAGACTGAGATATTTTGTTCTAGATGCTTTATATATGAGCATTTGTAGTCCTCACAAGAATCCTAGGAGGTAAGTAATATTACCCTCCTTGACTAAAGCTAAGGGAGATTAAACAGCTTGCTGACTTGGTGTGTGTGATTTGAAAGTGCATATTCTTTCTCATGTACCTTGCTGCCTTCTTGAGTAAAACTGACGGGACTTGCTAGTGGATTAATGATAGGGAACAAGAAAGAGAAATGAGTAAAAGATGACTCCCTGGCTTTGACCATGAGTTATTGAGAGGATGGTGTTGCCACCAATAGATATAAAATACCCTAGAGAAAGAATTCATTTAGGAGGAGAATGACAGTTCAATTTTAGACACTTTGAGTTTGAATCAATTGAAAAGTTTTGTCCATATTCATTGTATCTAATTTTTGTCACCCCACTATGTCTTGTTCACTCACTCAGCTCAGGCTTTCATCCCTGCTGTTGCACCAAAACTGTGCACATGAAGGTCACCAATGGCTGCCTCAACGTTAAATTCAATAATCAATTCTCCACTCGCATCTTAAATTATCAGCAACATTTGATGCAGCTGTACTCTCTCTCCTCTCTGATAATTCTTTTTTCACTTGCTCTCTAAGAATTTACTCTCTCTTGCATTTTCTCCTACTTCACAGATAAACTTCTCAGTCTCCATCACTGGTCCTTCCTCTTCTCTCCAAACGTGTATTGGTGCAGTGCCCCAGGGCTCAACTCAGTCCTTGGTCCTTTTGTCTTCCCCATCCACTCTCACCCTCTCGGTGATCTCATCCAGAGTTGTGGCTTTAAATATCTATTTGCCACTAATGGTCACATTTACTTTTCCAACCCAGTATCACTCCTGAATCCCAGATAACTCCTGTAATCCAGCATCTCCACCTAAACATCATCAAATAGATGCCTCAAATATAACACGTCCAAAACTGATCTGACCTTCTCCCATCAAATCTGTTTTACCTTCCGCCTTCCCAGTCTCAACTGATGGCATGTCCGCCCTTCTAGTTGTTTAGGCTAAGCATATCTAATACATCAGGAAATTCTAAGGACTCCATCTTTAAAATATAGTCACAACCTGCCAACCTTATCCCCTCTACTCCTATCATTCTGGTCCAGGCTTTGCCCAGATTACCACAGTAGCTTCACAATTGGCCTTACCACCCAATAGCCTATTCTCAGCACAATAGCCAGAATCATCCTTTAAACACGTAAAGCATATCATGTCATTCTCTGCCTAAAACTCTCCAATAGTTTCCCATTTCACAAAGGATAAAAGCCAAAGTCCTTTCAAGGGCTGACAAGACCCTGCACCATCTCACTTCTCATTTCCCCTCTGACCTCCTCTCCTACCACTTTTCTTGAATATACCAGGCACACATGTGCTTTAAGGTCTTTGCAATGGCTATTCCTCTGCCGAAAATGCATTTCCCCTAGAAATTTGCAGAGCTAACTCCCTCACATCCTTGAACACATTCACAAATGTTTCTTCTCAGCAAGGCCAACACTGACCACCCTAGAGAAGAGCAGCCAGCACTCCCATCACTACCCTTGCTAATCTCTCTTGTTTTCATAATGCTTCTCAGGTAGAGTCTGATTTTTATATTTTCTATGTTTCTTGCCTATCTCCTGCCACTAAAAATTAAGACCCATGAGGGCCAGTAACTTTGTTTTATTCATTGATGTATCCCAAGCACCTAGGACATAGCCTGACACCTAGTAGCTACTCAATACATATCTGTGAATAAATGAGATGTTTAGCAAGCAGAAATTTAATTCAAGAAATATTTAGTACATTCAAAATTCTGAGTAGATCTGAAGCTTAGGGGGAAAGTTATTTAATTTGATTTAAAGAGATTTGTTTGAGAGTCATCAGAATAATTCTAATAGCTGAGGTTGTGGAAATGTATATATTACTGGGGGAAATTCATGAAAGCAAAAGGAAGGCAACTACAGACACATCTTGGGTGTAGTAGGAAAAACAGAAGCCAGCAAAGGACAGATGGACTGGGCACACCATGTCAAAGACAGAAGTTTTCAGGAAGAGAGTGATCAACAGTGTCAGGTGCTACAAAGAGAAGAGGAGGATACAAACTGAAAAATGGTAACTAGATTCGGTGACTGTATTTCAAAAGTTACTATGACCTTAAAAAGAACACTTATTAAAGCAATTATTTCATAAAAATGTTTCATGATGCTCAGTTATAAAAACAGTTCAGCACAATCAAGACAAGATTTTATTTGCTACATTAGTGAGAGAGCCAAACATATGTAAGAAACATTTGACGTCATAAGCAATATTTATTAAATATTAAACAATCAAAAATCTTAAAATATTTACGTCACTGAAACTTCTTCCTAATGAAAGGTAGGGAGGAGGTAGCACTTGAACTTGAAAATCCTTAGTCTGAGTCCAGATTCTGCCACGTTCTGTATTATGAGTTTGGGTGTTTCACTTTCACTCTCTAGTCTCAATTTTCTCTTCTGTCAAAGAGATTTAATATTTGCCTTATCCACCTCACAGGATTATTAGGGAGAATAAATGAGATAGAATAAGGGAAAGATTAAACTACAAACCTCTTTGTTCCAGGGCCAATATTATCTGCGCGCAGCATACTGTGTTAGGAAAAACTAGTTCCTTGGCTCAGCTATGGCTTGTCCAGGACATTGGATATTATAGATACCCATTGTCTCATTGATAAAATAAAAATGTCAATACCTACCTTGTTTGTCTCATTTGATTCTTCTAGGGAATCTAATGAGATAGTACATACCAATGCTTTGCAAACTTTAAAGTACTTTACATTTGTAAAAAAAAAAAAATCGAGATTCTCTGTGTTTAAGACTCTAGGAGCGGTAGTTTTCGAGCTTCTATGTACATAAGAATCACGTGGGGAGCTTGGTAAAAATGCAGATTCCAGAAACATATCCTCAGAAATTCCAGTCAGTGATCCTGAGAGTGGCTAGGACTCTACATTTGGAACAAGCCCCAATATGATTCTGTTACACACAGTCTACAAGTCACAAGGCAGAGCGTGGGAGGCCTGGGAGTGTGGAGGAGGTAGAAGAAAAACAGAGAGCAAGGGAGGTGGAAAGAAGGTGGGGCCCCATCATCATCCCTGCTGATGGAGGTCTGGAGGTGTGGGAAGGGGTTGGCTTATTCTGAATCCCTGAGTCTCACTCTTGACCCCTTCTGGGGAGGAATGGTCTTTCCTCCAAACACCCAGAATGCTCTAGAAGCTCTCTTTCTAACTGTAAGAGTTTAGTCAGAAAGCAGACACCTTATACCAATGATCACTTTATAAGTTCAAAATCAGAGTAGATACTTGAACATTGATGAACAAATTAATATAATGGGATATGGAACAGTTTTTTACCAAAATGTTAGCCTCTCCAAGTCCTTGATGCCAAAATTACTAGGTATGGAAACAGATGATCCATATGGAAACGGGAACATAATTCTTCCTGCTGGGCTCAAGGATTAACTTTTCTCCCAGGTCGCTCTCTGGCTGCATCTCAGCCTTTTGCTTCATAGGATGACCAACACCTCAGATCAAAAAGAACTAACTATCCTTGTCCTTCATTGATTGATTTCACACAGTTGAGACTTGACCTGTTTTCCTTCAAAAATCTCCTTTCTGCCAGTAAGCTCTGTCATGTTTTTAAGTGCAGGACAGTACTTTTTCCATAATTAACTGGAACCATGTTATAGTTCAACATAGCAACACAAAGACAATGTTGACATTGCTGAAATAAAAACAATGAATGAAACAAATCCATGTGGATTTAAAAATAAGTCTAGGAGGTGGGTATAACTCAGTGGTAGAGCACATGCTTAGCACACATGAGGTCCTAGGTTCAATCCCCAATACCTCCATTAAAAGAAAGTAAAAATAAATAAATATTTTTAAATCAAGATAAAAATTAAGTCCATACTCCTTTGTACTGAAGTATTTCTCAATGGTAAAAATTTTCAAATAATGTTCACCACCTTTGAAATCTTTCCTGTGTTTATTTACCATAAACCATCAAGAAATTTAAAATATATTTTAGGAAAGATAAATAAGCCTTTCTGTCCCAAGTATATACATCCCCCAAACTTCCACTCTAAGACTTTCAAGTTCCCCAGTTCAATTTTATAAGTGTGTGGAAGTTTCCCCTTGAGAAACAGGCCCACAAAAATGAAACTGTACTTTTATCCTTCAGGGTTTTATTCTTCAATACTATTATACAGTTCATGTCCAGGTGTTATAATTTGAAACAGGGCCTTTTTATCTAAAGGAGCATACACAAGAATTTTCTTTTTCCCTGCTAAAGATTTATTGTGGAGGGTTTACCTTTTAGGATACCATGAAAAAATGTTCAAGTGCCTAATTCAAGATTAAATATGACAGATATTTTTAATAGTGATGATCATCCTTTTCACCAAATCTGTGTAACACAACTGTGCTTTACCATGGGATGAAGATGGTTAGACAAATAACAATACATCAACCAGTGAAATATATTTTCATTAAAATTTACAAGTATGTAAAATATACTAATAGTTTAAATGGAAATATGTCTACAAAATAGTGTTCATTTTTAAAGTAACTGCAAAATATAATGCAGATGCTGTTTTAAATTATTAGAGTTTATTTACTTAAACTCTGCCTTCATCAGAAAAAAATTTGGTGACTTTGAAGACTATATTACACATAAAAGATAATACAGATTAACTTCCAGTTATAAGATAAGTAAGTACTAGGGATGTAATGTACAACACAATGACTATAGGTAACACTGCTGTACAACATAGGGGGAAATGGGTAAGAGAGTAAATCCTAAGAGCTCTCATCACAAGAAAAATTATTTTCCCTTTTTTTGCTTTTTCTTTCTATTGTATCTATAGGAAATAATGGATGCTAATTAAGCTTATTGTGGTAATTATATCACAATATATGTAAGTCAAAACATTATGCTGCACATTTTAAACCTATCCAGTGATATATGTCCATTATATATATACCTCTGTAAAACTGGGAAAAGTATGTTAGAAGAAATTTTAAAGATAAAGAAAAAAAGTACAACTATGTAAAACACATATAAGTAATCTGATGAAGTTCATGAGTTAATTTAGTGAAGTATAAAGTTTTATATTAGATGAGTTGTTTTTTCTGTGACGTGTATAATAAATACTTTGAGCTATAGTTCATAGAAATTCCCAAAATAGCTTAAAGAAGGAAGTTGTCTCTCTGAAAGAGAAGATGTGTTCTGAGCTCATAAGACTAGTGTTTCTGGAGTATATTATTTGAAGATCAGGAGACTAAGAGTAACAGAATATTACAACCATAAAAAAAGAATGAAATAATGCCATTTGCAGCAACACAGATGGACCTAGAGGTTATTATACTAAGTGAAGTAAGTCAGGTAGAGAAAGACAAGTATCACATGATATCACTTATATGTGCAATCTAAAAAGTGATACAAATGAACTTATTTACAAAACAGAAACAGACTCACAGACATAGAAAACAAATTTATGGTTACCAAAAGGGAAAGGGAAGGATAAATTAGGAGTTCGGGATGAACAGATACACACTACTATATTATAAAATAGATAAACAACAAGTTTCTATTGTATAGCACAGGGAACTATATTCAATATCATGTGATAAACTATAATGGAAAAGAATCTGTAAAAGAATATATACGTATATATTTGCATATAACTGGATCACTTTGTTGTACATCTGAAACTAATGCAACATTGTAAATCAACTATACGTCAATTAAAAAAGAGAAAAGAAAATCATAGGAAAGAAAAATAAAACAAAGTAAGAGGACCAATAGCACTGGGATAAGTGTAATTCTTTGGATTGTGGTGCCTTCTTTTTGAGTGTAAATTCCATTAATCTAAATTAACAAACATGACAACCTATTATATATAAGACACTGTTCCTATCTCCCTTCTAAAAAAAATGCCCTTAATAATGATTAGTGTCTGCTTCACACTTTGGGGATAATTATTCCCCCTTTGCTGAAACAAGATTTTCCTGATTCCAACAAAGCACAGCACATTTAGAGGTAAATTACAATTGCTGAGCAAATTGCACTGAGGGCTGAATTTATCTGAATAATCTAAGACAACTAACGGGAAAAAAATGTTTCTAGCTCTTAAGAACTAGGCTTCTCAATATCTCAGCAAAGTATTTTAATCCAAAGAAAGGGTTCCAGAGAAGTGAGACTAAAATATATATCACCACAATCTTAGCATTTATTCTATACTAATTGCATTTTAGTCAAATTAAGTATGAGAAGAAAATGACTCAAAGTTTCTAATGTATTTCACTGTCAAAGTCCCCTTAGGTTTGTTTCTTGCCTTTGATAAATTAGCATTATTTTCCTTTGAAGAAGCCAATTTGGTTTCTGGGAGGCCTGAGTAGAGACTGAAGGCTGGTGAGAAAGTTCTTCATCTTCCAAATAAGTCCTTCTGATGCCAGGGAAGCAACAAAGAAAGGAGAGCAGCAGTGGGTAGGGGTCAAAACAAGGACTTCAGAGAAAGAAAGAGAATGGGCAGGTATGGCCCAGTTGAGCCAGAGGTCAGCTGGCCTCATGTAAGGTGGTCCATTCTGCCTGATGACATAATCCTCTACCAGTGTCCCTTGTAGTTCATTTTTGGATCATACAAACACCACAGGCAAATTAATCCACTGATACCAAACTCAGGCATCTCCTTTAACACCAGCAATGTTGACCACTTATATCTGCTTGAGTTCCCCAGAATTTTTCAGGGAAAAAACAGATTATCCTGGTCTTTTTTTTTTTCTTTTTTTCCTTGTCTTTTGGATGTTTTGGTTTTTCCTCCAACATCAGGATCAATGTCAATCCTTTCCATGAAATTTAAAATATATGGTCTTTACTATACTTAATATGAAAAATGCTTGCAAGTGGTTCATAGTTTAATTGCTAGCCTCTGTCTTAAAAGGAAGGTCTAATTCACTGTTATTATTCTAAACTTTATAATTAAAAAAAATTCTGTTAGACTTTAAGCTCCAGGAAGGCCAGGACTATATCTATTTTGTTCATCATGGTATAGGCATCACTTAGCAGAATGTTGACAGAATAGTGGCTCAATATTCAGATTCTTGAGTCAAGCTACCTGGTTCAAATACTATATTAACCACTCGGAGCTGTGCAATCTTTACACAAGTTAGGGAAGCTCTCTGGGGATCAGTTTCCTCATTAACAAAATTGGGATATAATGATATTAGTGTCTATCTCAAAGAACTGTTGAAAAGACTGAATGAGACAATCCATGCAAAGCATTTATCATAATGCCTGTGACAAAAATATAATAAACATTCAATAAATATAATAAAAACTCATTATATTCTGGCTATTAATAAAGATTTTAAAGGGTTTGAATCAGGCTATTTGGTCTTTGTTGCAAATAAACTAGGTTGATACTGCAAATATACCTCAAAGCATACTAATAGATTTATTACATTTCCAAGATAGCATCATATTGGGTTTTAGTATATATAGTACAATCGTCTTTTCATTTATCTTCATTAAAGTGAAGATATGCAACACTGACATGAACTACTCCTTTCTAGTTACTCTTTGGCCTTTTTTTATGGTTTCATAATACATGATAGGAAGATAAAGTTTACACTCATAACATCAATTCATGAGTTCTTTAAGTAATTTTTTATTTCTTTGATACTATTTTAAGTATTTCATCTATGAAACTGTCTTTCTCCTCCTGAATAAAAGTGAATTCATATCTCGGGATATTTTTTAAGCCATAAATATTATATCTTAGGAGTTTATTTTCTTTTCCTTTTTTTTAATCTGTAAATTCACTTTTTAAAAAAATAAATGTTTTTTCATATTTTCTTGGTTCATTTTTGTTTTGGGGGTAATTAGGTTTATTTGCTTATTATTATTATTTTTTAATGGAGGTACTGGGGATTGAACTGCTCACTTCAAGGTCTAAACCAGAATTTAAGTAACCATGAAAAATTCCCGTCCCCCAACCTAGAATATCCAAAAAGGAACAAGAAGTGAGGAAATTGTGTCACGAAACCTGGGTCCTCACTTTTACTCTTGAAACAACCATCTGTATGGTCAAGCAAGTTAGTTAACCTCTCTGTGCCTCAGTTTTCACATTTGCAAAATGAAAGAACTGGACTTGATCCTCTCTGAGTGCCACCCCTCTAGCTATAAAAAAATCCACAGCACTAAAATAAATGATTTTTAACAGCAAATTCATTGAAACAACTTTATTTACAGACTCTGTCAAGTCAGTCTCTGGCCTTGACATTAGGGAGAATTTGTCTGATCAGGTTGTGGGGAGGAAGCAGGAGATTGGAGACCTAAGAGAAAAGAGGAACTCAGTGATTGCATTTACTTGCAAGAAAGTATATTTATATTGGGATCTGGAATGAGTTGAGGTGGGCAAGATGCACTGATTATTGGTCCTCCTCTGCATTGACAATAGACTTGAGTGCTGAGACCCTGCCCGAGGTCAGATCCCATTGCTGGCCCCATGACACATGAAAGTTAGGAGATTAGGGGCAAAACTTCAATCTAGGAGACCCCAATCTTGTGCCCCGTTACTGCATCACTTCCTGAGCCTTACAACTATTCTGCTGAGTGACACCTATAAGGTATTTCCATAACTTAATACCATCTCTCCCATTCAAATGCAAACAATCGAAGGTAAGACTATATTCGAGTTTTTCCGCAATGCACATGAATTTATACACCCTTTCCTCAGAAAACATTTTGACGAGGAAAGAAAAGAGAGTACCGCATCATCAGGGATTAAAAAGTGGATAAGCAAGAGGGTGGAAGGCAAAAGCAAACTGGCCCTAAACACAGATTTTCAGTTTGCAACAAATCTGTATGGGTGCCAGCGTGGTCCTAGACACTATTCTGCAAAGGATAAGAACAGCCTAAAAGCTGGCTTGGAGAATGCTGAGAATTCACCTCTAACCAAAGAAAACTGGTAATAAGTCTGGGCAAGGAAAGTACTGAGAAGCTAAAAATTTTATTATCTATCACTATCATGGGGTGAGGGGTAGAAATTTACCAAATAACTCATCTAAATTCCAATACATCTCTTGATTTTAACTATTTTGACTATCATCCTTCTAAGCCCATTAGTAGGGTGACCATATGATTTATCAACCCAATGGGGACACTTTCAAGAATGAAAGGGAAGGCTGTTGTTCACAGTGCTAGGATATGAGTAAATCACAAGTGTCCCAGGAAAACCAGATATATAGTCACCCCAGTAACCTTCCTATGTTTTCGGATGGGGTATTCTGTGATAAGTAACTTTTCTACCATGATCCAAGTCACGAACACTCATTTCACTCTGCTGAAATGCAGTGGTGCCCTCTAGAATTAGAGTGTTTTGTTCCACTGCACCAATGGACCTTACACAATAGTGGACATCAGAATCACCAGGGGGCTTGTTAGATTGCTGAGCCCCACCCTCAGAGTTCCTGATTTAGTAAGTCTGAGGTTGGGCCTGAGTATCTGTATTTCTAAATTTCCAAGTGATCCTGATGCTGCTGGTCCAGGGACCACACTTTGAGAAGCACACACTGTACTCAGTGATCTTGGATGCCTGTGCCTTTCTTCGTTCTCATGCCTGCACTTTGCAGTCCTGCAGCATTTGGTCTCAGCTGTCCCTCCCCCTACTATTTGGTCAGCTATCAGTATACCTGTCTCTAACAAGCTTAGTCTTCTAATTCCTTTCATTCCTTCTAAGGCGCTTCTTCTAACTTCATGTTGATGAGGAAAATAAATATGCAAGTTTATTAGAACCCTCTTTAAAATAAGTGCATAAATTAGGCTTATTCATTCATTTCTTCATTCGATCAACATGTATTTGAGTATTCTTCTGGGCTATCACTCAGAGTAAAAACCTGAGTTGCATCTATTTTGGCCACTCACATATCTTGCTTGCTTTATTTTCTCAGCTGAGGTTGAAAGAAGTATTTTTTTCCACATAAATGTGGAATAAGTCAGGGATAACTGTAATAGTCACTGGGAGGACACATCATTTAGAAGATAGCTATCACATTTTTAAATGGGTTAGATGATACTTCTGTAGAGACATTGCTACGTAACACTGCGTTACGGAGAGAGAGACATTCATTTTTGAGAAAGATTTTTGGATAAAATCTTTACAAAGATACGACAGTAATTCATAATGTCCAACCCAAATTTGTTATCAGCCCTACTCTTATGAAATTATTGGCATCCACACAATACGGTCATCAACTCATCCCTATCCTCCTGGGTCCATCCACTGCCTACTGCAGTGCCGATTCATATTTAACTGAGACACAGGGATTCTGCTAGAAATAGATGGAACAAACTCAGCTTTGCAGTAGTCCTTTCTCATAGACAGCAAATCCACTTTTAACTAAGAAATCTACTTTTAGCTAATCTGAGAACTTTGTGGCTGTTAAGCTATAATTACTTTTTATTTTTTCATTGCCTTCCAGTAGAAATTCCGTGACACCGAGAAGTTGTTCTAATGAAAACTGATGTGGGACTGACTGTGTAAAAGAGCAAGAACTCTCACACGCTGTGAAGGAAAGGAGAGCCCCGAGTGCTGGGTCCACGCCAGCCTGGGATGGCAGGATAGAGTAGGAGAGTACCGTTGAATCGCCTGCCTTTCATCCTGTGCTAACACTGGCGCAGTGCACGGCAGTGAGCAAATGGGAAGGAGCTGGGCTGTAGGGTCAGGCAGAGCTGGCCTCAAGATTCTTCTCTGTCACCCACTGGGGTGGTTAAAAACAAAAAATAAGATTCTCACTTCCTGGAATTACACTTTCTTTTATCATCTAAATAAAATGACTCACACTCTGAGAGAGGTCCAGCGCCTTCCCAATATTTCTGAGGATTTTGGGAGGAGGGATGCTTACCTTCCCATCCTTTCTTGCTTTAAATTCTTACTCCAAGTTCAAGTCTCCTATCTTCTCTCTTGTAACTGCTCCTTTTTCTTCCTCACTTCACCCGCTCACATGGGCCCCTCAAAAAATGCACTTTCAATACAAGACTCTTAAGTGTAACAAGGTTTTACTAAGTTTTGACTGCGACCAAGAATAATCCAACACAAAGCAAAAAACAGCTTTGGATTCAATGAAGAGTTCACTGTCCTTAAAAATAAGTTGACCATTTCCAATCAGATGGTCTTTCTTCCTCAGGATCTGACTTGCTACTGGGGGGCTGGCTGTACTCGGTCTCCAAAGCACTCTCTCCACTGTCTTTAATCATCTGTCTCCCAGAAATTTTGTCCTCCTCTCAAGTCACTAGTATACAATCTAGACATTTCTGTTACTTGACTATGCAGAGCCTTTCAGTTTCTCAAACTCCATCTTAGACTGGTTGTTGGGTCCTTTACCTAACCAAAACCAAGCTCTCTACCCCTGAAATGAATGACGTTGCCTATCTTAGAATGTTAACACAATAACCATAGTCATCCTTTTGAATAGCACTTTTTTTCCTTCCATGACAGCAGCCACTTGAATGTGTACAAGCCAGTTAATTCATCTGAGCCTCAGTTTACTCACTTACATCATTTAGTTGTTATAAAAATGGAATACAAAAGCCCAGCATACATTTGCCAAATGGAATACAAAAGCCCAAAATACATTTGCCAAATGGTAGCTGCTGATCTTATTAAGCATCAGGAATTTCCACTGGAAAGGGTAACTTAATAACAATGCCACTTGAGTACTATTAGTCAACACCCACAGCCAGTAGCTGACATGCCAGTCTGAAGCTGGAGTACCACACTCTTGCACTAGGGAAGGCATTTCCTGATCCCCTGGACCCCATGTTGTCTAGAAAATACTTGCTTAGGAATATTAGGCAAATCATCTCATACAACAGCTAAAAATATCACCACTCCCTTCCAACAGCAAAGGATGGTGTTCTATCTTGCTTATGTTGTTTATGTCTTACTCTCAGAGAGGAGAACAGAGCTGGACAGAGGCCCAGCAATGTGCTACATGCTCCTGCAAACCACTGCCTGCCACCATGTATCTGCTCTAAGAATAGACTGCTGTCACAGCTTTATAAGGATTTTAATTTCCCAATGAAACAGAAGTTAGTCTATCATTAATCTGCAAATCATTTCAACCGACAGATGAGATAATACCAGTTAATGTCAATGAAACAGGTTAATGTCAATGAAAAGGCCAAACTTAAGGTGAATACTGGGGGTGGATTGGAATCAGGTCCCATCAGCCTACTCCTTGTTCCCAGGTTATCCTCAATCAAAGTGATTCAAGGCTCTTCTCTCTTGGCAAAGACCTCTCTTCCCCTCCCTCTCTCCCTCTGTCTCTCTCTCTCTTCCTCTCTCTTTCCCTCTCCCTCTCTAGACCCCCAATCCCTTTTATAAGTTCCAAGATGATTTCTACTCTTACAGACCTTCCCCTGAACCAGTCACCCAAGAGCTCACCTAAAAAGAAGGTGACCTCAGTATTCCTACCTTTGTGGTGCATGTACTGCACACCAGCTCTGTGACAGGCTCTCTGTTACATGTTTCACATGCATAATCTCAATTATTTTCTCAAGAACAAGATGAGATAGCTCTTATACCCATTTTAAAGACAGAAAACTGATACTCAGAGAAGGAAAGGTACTTAGATATGGTCATACAATCAGTAAGTGAATAAACAGGATTCAAATCCAGATCTGTCAGATGTTAATTCGCATGTTTTTCATCACAAAATGTTCCCTATGTGAGACCAGCCGTGTATCATCAGCTCAAAAAAGATTTCTACTCAGCCTCAAAGAACTCCAGAATTCTTAGTGTGGAATTGCTCACAACCTAAAATATTTCCAAATATATTTATCTCTACCAAACTAGAGATAGCGTGGCCCTCCCATGGAATGCAGTAATAGTCCACAATTTGGGGTTAATTCAATCAATTAGAAGGTGCTATCTGGTGATCCATGGGCAATTCATATATTTAGAGCCCATGGAACCACCTTCACAATGGAGTCACCACTCCCAGGCTGTGTTCTTTCCAGTTTAGCCTATATCATGGTGTATTTTACTGTTCTAAGTCCCAGCTCTCATGGCATGTCTTTCCTTTAAAACAACCTTTTACCCCCTGAAGGGCCTCTGCCTAGCAGTCAAGGCTGGTACAGTCTAGCCCCAGTGGAACATTTCAGTTCCATTTTCTCCATGTTCCATCGACCCTCACACTGAGATGGCCCTTCAGTCAAGGGAAAGCACTCGGAATGCCCCTCCCAGGCCCAGAGCCTTTGCTCTACTATTTAGAATGTCCTAGTTCAGGCTTGAAGTAAGAGTAAAATTCTCTGCAATAAAAAGCAACAGGAATTTACCACAATGAGATACCACTTCCCACCTACCAGGACTGCTATAATCAAAAAAGTGGAAAATAACAAGTGTTGACAAGATATGGAGCAATCGGAACCCTCATGCATTGCTAGTAGGAACATAAAATAGTATAGCCACTGTGGTTTCTCAAACAGTTAAACAGACAACTACCACACGACTCAGCAATTCTACTGCTAAGCATATATTCAAAAGAACTGAAAAGAGGGACTTCAACAGAAATCTGCACGCCAACGTTCATAGCAGCATTATTCACAATAGCTGAAAGATGGAAACAAACAAGATGCCCAACAATAGATGAAAAGCTAAACAAAACGTGGTACAGACACACAATGGAATGTTGTTCAGGCATAAAAAGGAATGACACTTTGCTATATGCTACATTGTGAATGGACTTTGAAAAGATTCTGCTTACTGAAGTAAGCCAGACACAAAAGGCCACATATTTCATGATTTCACTTATATGAAATATCCAGAATAAGCAGATCAATAGACCTAGAGAGCAGTTAAATGGTTGCCAAGGACTGGTGAGGAGGTAGGAATGTGACAGCTTAATGAAGACAGAGTTTCCTTTCTGGGTGATGAAAATGTTCTGGAACTAGGTAGTGCTGATGGTTGCACAAAATTGTAAAGTTATTAACTGGCACTGAATTGTACACTTTAAAATAGTTAAAATGATAAATTTTGCTATGTATATTTTATCACAACATAACATTTGAAACTTTATAAAGGGAAAACTGGACAGCTGCATGTAAGTCAATGAAGTTAGAATACTCTCCACACCATATACAAAAATAAACTCAAAATGGCTTAAAGACTTAAGACAAGACACCAAAACCTCTACAAAGAAAACATAGGTAAAACATTTCCTGACATAAATCTTAGCAATGTTCTCCTAGGGCAGTCTACTCAGAGAATAGAAATAAAAGCAAAAATAAACAAATGGGACCTAATTCAACTTAAGCTTTTGCAAAGCAAAGAAAACCATACACAAAACAAAAAGACAATCTATGGAATGGGAGAAAATATTTGCAAAAGATGTGACTGGCCAGGGCTTAATTCCCAGAATACATAAACAGCTCATACAACTTAACAACAAAAAAAACAAACAACCCAATCCAAAAACGGGCAGAAGACCTAAACAAGAAATTCTCCGATGAAGACATACAAATGGCCAATAGGCACATGAAAAAATGTTCAATATCGTTAATTATCAGATAAATGCAAATCAAAACTAAAATGAGGAATCACATCACACAGGTCAGAATGGTCATCATTAAAAAGTCCACAAACAATAAGTGCTGGAGAAGGTGTGGAGAAAAGGGAACCCTCCTACACTGTTGGTGGGAATGTAGTTTGATGCAGCTGTTTGGAAAACAGTATGGAAATTCCTTCTGACTTACAGGAAATTCCTACAGACTTATCCTATGAACCAGCAATCCCATTCTTGGGTATATATCCAGAGAGAACTTTAATTCAAAAAGATATATGCACCCCAGTGTTCACAGCAGCACTATTTACAATAAAGACATGGAAACAACCTAAATGTCCATTGACAGATTACTGTGATATATTTATGCAATGGAATACTACTCAGCCATAAAACATAGTAAAGTAATGCCATTTGCAGCAACATGGATGGACCTGGAGATTGTCATTCATTTTTATGAACTGGTAGTATTAATATTTTGAGATATTTATCAATTTGGTCAAGGTGTACTAGATTCAAGTCAGTTCAATAAATAATCATCCATGGGAAATAGCCAAAGGGTTTTTAAATTTTTAATATCTATATTCCTATGAAGCTCCGTGATAGTGAATCTGGGGCCCAATCCCACCACTAATAGTGTGTTTCAGATATTCATCCATTGCTATGAATTGTCAATTAATCTGTTAATCAATGGTAAAGAATGAAAAACAGTTTGCAACCTATGCAGACCCAAAGAGAAGAACAGCCTTGGTAAATTCTCACTTTTTAGGAACTTGTAACCAACCAGAAAAATCATTTAGCAAAGCAAATCCAACACAACAGTTTCTATAAAAATGGATTTTCCTCTCAGACTATTAAATGAACAAACATAATCAAACGAGAAACTATGTATTTCTCCTACCATTCAGAGCAATGCTCTGCATAAAATCTGCAGTAATTTCAGTTTCAGCCATTTATTAGGAAATATGATATTACTCCTGGAGTCATTATTGACGATCAGTTGGAACAGAGATGCCAGGAAAAACACTGTACAACTTAATGTTTGGCACTCTTTCACTTTTTTTCTCATGGTTATTGCTTTCTGAACATCCATTTAGACTCCAGGACCTTTCAAATTTATTCACTCAAATATTATCTGAAGGTCTGGTGCTAGGCAGGACAGAGCATATATTGCATGGTAGATACAGCAGTGACTTTTTTATGCAAAAGATTTCTCATTGTAGTGTTATTTTTTAAATTTACTTATTTTTTATTGAATGAAAAATTCTTTAAATTCTATAGTGCTTTCAATTGTCAAAAGTTTCACGCACCTGATTTTATATAATCCAATAATAACCCATTTTTCCTCTACCCCTATCTAGCCCCTCCCCCTTCCCTCTCCCCACTGATAACCACTAATTTGTTCTCTATATCTATGAGTCAAAATAGCAGTGACTTTTGAAACTAGAAGATTCAGATTAAAATCCTTCCCCTGTTTCTTTCTAGCTGGAGAAACAAGTCCCTTAAACTTGGTCCTTTGTGATTCCCATTTGTAAAATAGAAATGATAAAACAATTTGTCCTACCTACTTCACGAAGTTGCTATGAAGATTACAGTGAGATGGTGATCGTGAAGGTAAATTATAAGGGGCGATGTTGAAAATAGTGACGACGATGATGATGATGATGGTGTTGATGAAGACGCAGCATCACAGCCCCTGTGCTTACAGAAAAGACAACCTCTTAAGACATTCATATTCCACTAAGGGCGTAGATTTCACTCATCTTGTTCTCACTCCTGGCTGAGAAGTTTTGCTCCTCAGAAAAACAAAATCTTTTCCTTTCCTTACTAAAGGAAAAGTGGGGCAGAGTTTACTGGGTGGAGAGTAATTAACAAGGAAAACACAAAAGCTGAAATATTCATTTATGTCCCTATTTTATTCTAACTACTTCTACTCAAAATATATCTTCCTTTCTCTCAGTTAATAATAATCATTTGAAATTTCCTCTTTAATATGCCACCCAAATAAAAAAATTATAAAATGTCAAGTTCAAATATAAAAACATATTGGTCTTTTTTTTTACACAATTCACCATCATTGTGTAGGTCTTATATGTGACAAGCCATGAAATAAAAAGGCAAAAGGATTACAAAGAAATAAATAAAACTTACTACTTTCTGATGACATGATTGTATAATAAATAAGCCAAAGAAATCTATAAAGTATTCAAATTAATAATCAAATTTAGCAGAGTGACTGAGTATAAAACCAATACACAAATGAAAATAAGCTATATTTCTCTAAAAACATATTGGTCTTATGTGTTGTTTGATGTTGCTCCCCATCCACTCTAAGTCTGAAAATTCTACCTTTAGAAATTTAGTAACCTATAGTGAAAAAGAATATGAAAACAAATACATGTATGTATGTGTATGACTGAAACATTATGCTGTACACCAGAAACTGACACACTATAACTGACTATAAGAAAAAAAAAAGAAATTAATGCATGGTATAGTCTCTCTCGAAGGCAATAAAATTATGCAGTCTCTCTGACCCTGAAGTTCTTTTATAGAAATTGATTCTAAAGGAATTATTTGTAGATGTTCATCAAAATTTAGCTGTAAAGATTTTCAACACATGTTGTTTACAATACAGAAAATTGGAAGTAACCTAAATGTTCAGCAGGTGAGTAGTCATATAACTATGGTATTTCTGGGATTCAAAGGGATTATTCCTTTTTCTTCATACACTTCTGCATTGCCTATAATAAGCATCTATTGATCTCATCATCATAAAATACACAACAAGTTTTATTTTATGAAAACAAATTGATGGTCATTTTGATTACTACAATGAATTGAACAAATGCATGTATTTAATTCCCTTCTGAAACCCCACTAAAATGACAGTAAAGAGAATATTTTAAAGCATGAACCTACAGGAACAAAGGACAAAAAGAGAAGCAGCAATAGCCACCAACTTTAGGAAGGTGGAAAGCATGTGGATCATTGATAACAGGCTTCACAGACTCGAGAAAGCTGAATCCTAAATAGACAGTGGGGAAAGCCAAAAAAGAACTGGATTTACATCACAGATTCTCCCAAAGGCTCAGGAATAACAGCACCAGCACCTCTGGAATACACAAAGGGGACCCCAGCAGCAGAGAGACAGCCTGAAGGTCTGCTTAAGAAGCTAGGGCTCCTAGTCCTCCTTTTCCCCATTCTGCACAAGCCCATTTCCTCTCTTCCTCTCACAAACCAGCAAAGGCAGCAAAGAACCCACCCAGCAAATGGAAAACAACACATCCCTGATGACATGGACACTAAACTCTAAGCTCCAAGAGGGCACAGGATGCTACCTGCTTTATTGACAAAAAATTATATCTCAATTTGTATCATCTGAGCCCCAGATACCACGTAATTCCCATGCTCCTCAATTACCTAGACCAATAAATTTCCTTTTATGGCAAAGCCATTTGGAGTCAGGTTTCCGTCATTTGCAACTAAGGTCATGATACATCTGAGATATCACCCTTCTAAATAAATCTACACTTCCCAAAAGTCCCAACCAAAAAACAAAAACATTCCTTAGCTACTCCTTCCCTAGCAAAGCCCCTACTCATTAAGTCGCAAAATTTTCCATCTGCCCTTGTAATAGGTGAAGCAAATCAAAGGGCAGTTAGTTGTCTGTGACTTGAATTAGAAATCAGAGCTCTTTGCTACCTGCTTGTTACTTACAACTAAATCCAACCACGCACTCTCTTCATACCTTCTTCTCCTATGGTTATTGAACTGACTTTCTTGGAAGATTGTTAAAGCAAAAATCTCACAAAGAGTTGATTTTTTCTGATACTCCTGCCAGCAACACGGGAGAGAGCAGACACAAGGTCTGGATGCCTGGCTCCATAGAGACAAAGGGCTGTAAAGTTCTTCAGAGCTGGGATGGAGGGGATCATAGGCCACCAGTGCTTGCTAACTGGTCTTTATGGGTAAGACCAGTATAGGGAAAGTACACTTCCTCTGATCTTCATGATGAGAAATAGTTTGACACCTGGGATCATCAAGTAGTCTGAGGAAGTTAGGTCCTACTCTCCCACGGAGACTGGGATTACATTCGGTGATTACATTTCAAAGAGAAGGCCCCCAGACCCCTGAGAAAGACACTGCTGGGTTGTAAAACCGGCAAGAGGCTTTTTAAAAGATTTATTTCTCCAAGGGGTAGAGAAAGGATTTATAATGACAAGTTTCCTAAAGTAAATTCTCTAAGAAAAGTGAGGTCAGGGCCTCAAGTCAGGAAGGAATGTCTCCAAAGTCTAATGAGGCTAAAGGGATCGTGATGGCCACCTCGGTCAAGATCTATGGGAAAATGGCAGCAACTGGCTTTTTAGGATTCACAAAACAACTGTCAAAGTGTTCCAGTTTCACTGGATTTCCTCCTAAGAGAAATAAAAACCCTTTTTTATTGTTTACTTACTCAGGAAAAATTTATAAGGAGCCTTAATCTCCCATCGAGCAGAAGAACTTGGGTTTCCCGTCTTCTTCAGACACAGTGAAATCTACACTAACCTCTCATTCAGTACGGTCTCCCACAGAAATTACCCGTGAGTTCAAACGCTGGTTGCCACAATCTGAATACAATAATTTTGGGGTGTTAATAACACAGGAGAAAGATTCAGTAATGGGAATCAAATAAAGCTCTTTCACTGCAACCATTTAAAAATTCCCTCAAGGGGGAGACGAATGAAATGTAAAAGCCATATCACAGGGGAAGTAGAGTTAAGATGTGGAAGGAAAATCTCACTCTTCTCCCAAAATATCAAACTCCCCACGGGTTTCCTTCCCTCCCTAGCAGGCCTCCTGATCAATCAACTCAATCACCTTTACCAACTTCCTTAATTCACTTACCTCTATGTCCTTATACATTAATCCTACCCTACCAATCCCTAAGCTTGGATCAATTCAACAATTTACTTTCTCTACCATTACTGCTATGAAGTTGAATACTATCGGCAAAATCTCAGGATTTTATCTACTGGTAGTATTACATATGTAAAGTTTCTGTAGACAGAATAATGCTCCCGTCCCAATCCCCAGAATCTGGGAATATGTGACCTTACATAGCAAAAGGAACTTGGCAGGTGTGATTAAGTTAAGGATCGCAACATTAGGAGATTACCCTGGATTATCCAAGTGGACCTAAGGATCAATCAGAAAAGATGTGACAACAGAAGCAGAGAGATGGAGTGATGCACTTTGGAGATGGAGGAAAGGGGCCATGAGCCAAATAATGCAGGTGTCCTCTAGGAGCTGGAAAAGGTAAGGAAACAAATTCTCCCTGGATCCTCTAGGAGAAGCAGAGCCCTGCAGACACCTTAATTCTAGTACCATAAGGCTCATTTCAGACTTCTGATATCCAGAACTGGAAGATAATAAATATATGGCTTCCCCAGGTGGCTGCTGAAGATGGCAGAGGGGCAGGTGGAGCTCGGGCAGGTGGATGCTATCTCCCAGTCACCCAGTGGCATTCATGACCAAGGAGGTACTGCTGGGCCAGAGGTGGTGTTCATGTGCTGCAAGTGCATCAGCACTTCTGACAATGTCTACTGAAGCAAGGGCAGACCATTTGAGATACTGCCCCACAAGACCAAGTGAAGCTAGCCTCCCTGGACTCCTTCAGGTGTTTGATGGGATCCTGCTGCCCTATGACAAGAAAAAGTGGATGATGGTCCCTGCTGCCCTCAAGGTTGTGCATCCGAAGCCTATGTGAAAGTATGCCTGCTGGGAGTTCCATGAGGTTGGTTTGAAGTGCCAGAAGTGACAGCCACCTGAAGGAGAAGAGAAGGGAGAAGGCCAAGGTCATTACTGGAATTTAAAAACAGCTCATGAGGCTATGGAAACAGGATGAAAAGAACATAGAAAGAAAATGGACAATAATACAGAGGTCCTCAAGAACCACAGCCTCCTGGCCTGAGCCCAATAAAGACTGGTTATGCCTCATGCTTGGTCTGGCCTGCCCTTTCTCCTCTGCTGCCCTGGATGGGGGTGGGGAGGGCCCAGTGGCAGGCCTCCAAGTACCAAGGAAGCCCGGAGCTTAGCTTAGAAGGCTGAGGAAACAGAAGGGGCCTTAGTCACGGCTCCTGTTTAAGAAAAATCTTTCTTTTAAAATTGTACTTTAAACAGCTCTAACTGCTATACAGAGAAAATCTGTCTATAATCCACCAGTTCAGGAGAGAGTTTTTTTTTAATCGACAGTAGGAACAACCAGTTACTTTAGTTCTAATATTTACACGAGTGAGCTGGAAAACTAATTGGAAGATAACCCTGCACTGTGAATAGGCATCTGGTTAAACTTTCCACATGGTCACATATTATACCCTGCAGCTGTTAGAGTGAGAGAGATGCTGTGGGACACTGTGAGCCTGGTTGTGTGCAAAGGTATTTATAGATGCAGACTGGGGAGAAGTGCAATCAAGGAATCACAGGCATAGCCCTTGCTGCTTCCCTTCCCATTATTTATCAGAAATGAATAAATTATTTGTAAATCAATCAGTCTGTATTGTTTTAAGCCCACTAAGTTTGTAGTAATTTGTTACAGCAGCAGTAGGAAACTAATACAATTTCTGACTTCAGATGAGTCTTCAAACTCTCAGAAATTGTGGTGGAGAGACTTCAAAGATGACTGCTCTCAATTCCTTCCCTCCCTGCACACACATGCCCCTCACTTCGATGCGTGGAATCTATTTCCCTGCCCCCTTAAATCTGGACTAGTCTTGTCTCTTGCTTTGACCAACTAGAGTGAGGTGGATGTGACAATGTGTCAGTTCTGGACCTGCCCTTTAAGCAGCTCCTGCTTCCTCCCTTTCTGTAGTTGACCACCATGGACAAAGTTGGACTATCCTGAGACCATTATGCTGTGAGGGATTCTAAGCTGTTCTGGGCATCCCAGCTGAGGTACCAGACATACGAGTGCAGAAACCATCTTGGATAGTCCTGCCGACTCCTCGTGCCGACTCAGCTCCAGCCCAGCTGAGCCTAGCCCAGATCGGAAAATCATAAATATGTGAGGTCTTTTTTAAGCCAGTATTTTGGGTGGTTTGTTACCAAAATAAATAACTGAAAACTGAAACAATAATACTTTCTACTTGCCACTAGTACTGCCCTCTCCCTTTCCTTTATCTAGCTCTCTCTGCAGACGATCTTACACCCAACTTCAGAGAAATTCTGGTCCTTCCCGTATATATTTCCATTGGCTTCAACCCTAACCTCCCCTACCATGTGCGTAACCGCACTGACCTTTCCTAGAATTTCTCAGAATTACCCTTCCTGATCTAATCCCTTCCCACCTCTTCCAAAATTTTAGTCTTTCAGCATCCTCAGTCACTGTCATTCTCCATGGGCCCCTTTCTTCAGCCTACAGACACACCCTGGTTGAACCACTCTTTCCTTATAGCTTCAAGTTATTGCCCTATCTCTTTCCTCTTTTAGTTCAAACTTTTTGTGAATAATCTACACTTGTCATGTTAATGTTTAATACTCAGCCAGGTAGTGAGCTATACCAGCTAAAAGACATAATAAGGGTGATCAGAGGCAACCATGTATGTGGGAGTATTGAAGAGGGAGGTCCATTATTTAAACAGGATCCAGTTGCCAAGATCAGTAAGTGAAGATGGGTACATGCCAAGAAGCAGCATTAGGGAGAGAACAAATCTACAGGGATAAATGTACTGTATAGGTTGCGTCAAAGTCCCGGGGAGGCCACAGAGAAAGGATTCAGCCCAGCTAACCTAGCAGAAACTGCAAAGTAGGAGCCTCTATAACTCAGCTGTGCACAATTGCACTTGTTCAGTGGACAAACAGGCCACTTCGTCACAGCAGAACTTGGCTTCCCCAGGCTTTCTATTCCATAGTGACAACCCCATCCCTCTACTTAATGGACCACACTCAGAAAACAGTGCTTAGATGCCTACAACAAATCAACATTTCTAAATAAAATAATACTGAGGTAACATTATCAAATTAATTACTTCCAATGATTTTTCTCTTAAGGCATATTCACTTTGTGCCATACACAACCTAAAACCTGCAAACCAGGTTTCCCAAAATAACAAATGCTAAATGCTAACATGTTTACATTCCATAGTGAAATAGTTAAGAGCATGCTTTTTGGAATTAGACTGTGTTGTATGCAGCAGAGTCTCCGCCCCCCACCTGCCACCCGCCCAACAAAAATCCATGTCTTAACAGCAACCTGTAAAGACATTATCTTACGTGGCAAAGGGAAATCAAAGTTGAAGATAGAACTAAGATTGCTAATCAGCTGATCTTAAAATAGGGATACTGTCCTGGATTATATAGGTAGGCAATATTATCACAAGGGCCCTTAAAAATACACAAGGGAGGCAAAAGAGGAGGTAAGAGTGATGCAGTGTGAGAAGGACTCAACTCGCCTTTGCTGGCTTTGAAGTTGGAGGAAGAGGGTCGGGAGTCAACGGAAGCAGGCAGCCTCTAGAAGCTGGAAAAGGCAAGGAAACAGATTCTCCCCTAGAGCCTCCAAACAGGAACGCAGTGCAGCTAACACTGTGATTTCAGTCCAGTGAGACCTTTGTCAGATTTGTGACCTATAGAACTATAATGAATTTCTGTCGTTTAAGCTACTAAATTTATGACAATTTGTTATGTAATACTGACTACATAGTTCAAATCCTATCATTTACCACCACGGTGGGACTTAGGGAAAGTTACTTAATTTTTCATTTCCTATTTATTTATCTGCAAAATGAAACTAGTAATACTATCTACCTGAGGATTAAATGAGATAATATACAACTTAGAATAACACCAGATGCATGTAAGTGCTCAATACATGTTAAATATTGCTATTGTTGTTTTGTATTTACCTTCCTCTTTGATTTGTATCTTGAGATTTTACCTGAGAACTATACTTCACATACGTTTTTCCTACATTCATTTAAATAGCACTAGAAAAATGCCTGCTAAATGTTTAATAGCATTAAAATCCTGAATTGTCCAGAGTATCTTCTTAGGGTGTTGTTTTCAGCTGTGAACATCTAACTCATCTTGCTTGTTTCTAACTTGCTAGAACAAGCTGTGCTGACACCATTTTTAAAAAGAACTTTCTTACTTCTTGAGGACTTTACAACACTGCTGGTTGGTGAGTCTGAATTTTAAACGAAGACCTTGAAACAAACACAGTTATTTCAGTTCTTGATACAGCTGAGTGAAAGTGCATTCTCTGATTAGCCTGTCAGATTAAATGTGCACCGTGACAATGGAATAAAATTAGCCACACATGCCAATGACCTGATACTCATTACAGATTTTGTCAATTTCTGAAGTTTTAATTCTTTTTGAATTATATTGTGTTTGATATATTTGATGTGTTTATAATACATCTAGCTGTTTTATTTGAGATGTAATAAGTGTTCACAGTATTTGATTAACTTAATTTATTTTAAAAAGAACCAACCAACTTCTGCTTTAAGTAGCTTGTAGTCTTGTATGATCTCCAGAACTGGACCATTTCTTGTATCTTGCAATGGGACTAGAGCCTCTCACCCCTCCATATTTTGGGCCTATCACCTCTTTTTAGGAAAAAAAAATTAACTATACACACTTAGATTTTTTAAAAATTCTTAATTAAGAAGCATTACAAACTCATGTGTGATTGCCTATCCTAAATTCAAAGGCCCAGGGATCAATGCTATCTAAGGAAAAGAGTGATGTGTGCACCTATTTCTTTCCTGTCTGTTTCCTGCTGTGGGAGCTCAAGGCATGGTCAGCCCCCAGCATGCCTCATGTCCGACAGAGGGCTAATAGTCGAAAGATGTTTCTAGACCCATTTCTACCGTTAGCACACTGTGTGATCGCATGCAAGTAACAAAATATTCTGTGGGTTTTTTTTTTAACTTATCAGTGTCAAAAGGCTTGTACAGATAACCTGTCTGCCTGGGTTTAAAATATAATTACAAGTGTGAAAGCATTTTGAAAAGTTAAGTGCTGTGTTAAAGAATACTATCATGAGAATTCTCATTACAAGTATGAAAATTTAATAAACACTTGTAAAGGATTTTGTGCCTATGATTCAATACAAATAATAAAATGCATAAGAGCATAGTGTGGTAGAAAGAAGGTAGATTTATAGCCAGACAAGCTTGGGTTCAGACTTTGGCTCTGTTATTGGCTATGTCATTCTTGTCAAAGTTCAGTGTTTCAAATCTCTGTTTCTCCACCTGTAAAATGGAATGATAATACTAACCTCGTATGGTTGTTGGAAAGATTAATAACATATGATAGTAAACTGTACTCCTCTGCTGGTGGAGCATCTGAGAGAGATACACGGCAACATCTATCATATAAAGCGGAAGTATTCTTTGAATAAGCAGTTCCCCTTTAAAAAAAACTTATCACACTGCCTCACACAATTACAAAATGATATTACAACCTTGCTTGTTTGTTACAGGGTAGTACAGAGGTTTAGAAACAACCTAAACACACAAATATAATACACTAGCTCAAAAATTCACATCCAACCAAAAGAAAATTACGAAGCTATTAAAAAATAAGGAAATGCTTTGTGTACTTATATGGAATGATCTTCAAAATAACTTGTTCAGTGAAAAACCAAGGTACAAAAAGAAAAGTATGTAACATACCACCAGTTGTGTTTTTTTAAAGAAAAATATTAGTTTTAATATGCACAAAATATTTCTGTAAGGACTCAGAAGGATCATATCACTGGTGACCGCTGAGGAAGGAAACCAGGAGACTGGAAGACAGAGGTGGGAGGGAGACTCCCTGTGTACTTTTCTATACCTTTCAAATTTTGAACCATCCCAATATATTGTCTATTTGATAAAGAATGGATGGATGGATGAATCACAATATCTAGCATCAAATAAATGCTGAAAAACTCTTAGCTTTCATTCTTCACTGCTGACCCAAACTCTCCTTTCACCTAAATTATTTTAAAACTAAATGTATATTCAGTTTCTTGTAATAACACCTAAAACTACGATTGTAAATCTAGTACACTTGAAGGAAAAAAAAAACAGAAAAAAAACTAAATAGATAAATGTTAATCCCTTACTAATTATCTCAATGATTTAAAATATTCAACTTCCTAGTTTAAATACACAGTAAATCTACCAGTTTAAAACAAAAACAAAAACAAACAAAAAAACAAAAAATATATATATATATATATTTCCTGTAGCATCCATTGCAGAAAATGAAATAGAATAATATATCTTTCAACAGATTCTGATTCTTTTTTTTAAAAAATGGCCCATTTCAAACCCAAAGTGAACTCAAGGACATTAGAAACGGCTCGCGACATCTCTGCACCTCCCAAAAGGGAACAAGATGAACTCTCTTCCTGCGCAGCCCAAGGCACGTCATTGTGTGAATCCAGCCTCCTCTCCCACCTGACCTTTACAACCACTTTAAAGCTGCAAAAAGAAATTCCCTGATTGAAGTGCCAGCCAGCAAGGAAATGTTCCAGGAAAGAGACAAGGCCAACAAAGCTACAAATCCAATAATCCAACCAGTTGGGAGAACGGATAAAATAATTTGATTTTATTATATTTCCAATTTTTATTCCAATTTTTCTTTATGATTAAAGCAATCTCCCTTAATTTCCACCTTACCATCCTTCACCTCTCTGTTTCCTGGTCCACTTTTAGAATCCTTTTGGAGTCTTAAGATACTGGAATAGGTTTGAGCCCATTTGGTATTTTCAATTTCAATTCTCAGGTTACCTGCCTCTTTTGTACATTTCCATCTTTATAAGTGCTGGTTCTTGTTAAAAAAAAAATAGAGATATCACTGCTTTGTTTTTCTTTTCATTTCATTTACGACATCTCTCATGTCCCTGCTGCTCAATGAATGTTTAATCATAAAAATGGGCATAACGTGCTATATACATATATATATATATATATATATATATATATATATATATATATATGACATGGGTAAATAAAAATCCAAGACAAGGATGTTGAAGGTGAAGCAGTACAGTCCCACCTTAAGAGCAAAATGAATGGGGAGAAGAGGAGATGCTGTGGGTCCAGAAGAGGGGGAGCTGCTGTGGTCCTACAGGGCTGGAAAGGTTTCATGAAGAAGCATTGTTGACCACTAAAGGATGTGGATAATGGAATGAAGAGGTGAGGACATCTCAGATGGGAGAGAGTGTGAGGAAAGGTATGGGAAATGGAAAATCTAAACCACATTTGGCCAGGAACTGTTGGTTTGAAGCAAAATTTCCAGAAGTGTGGACCATGTAACATCAGAGGTGCGAAATGATTTTAGCTGATATATTTTAATAGTTAAAAACCACACATGGATGGAGATGCCAGACTTAACCTGAAACAAGCAAGGGTAAGGAATTCCATGTCCCACGTCTGCTTTCTGTAGTTAGTGTTCCATCTGCACACCTCACGTCCCTCAGGAGGTCCCCCAGAGTCCTCAGCACCCATGTAAATACAGGGCCCAAGGAAACTGTGGTGGAGTGCAGCAATAAAAGAATCCTAGGACTAGAACAGCCATTGTGCTTTATTTCCCCTGTTACTGAGGTACTTCACACCTCCCTACCCTACTCTGCCTGGGAAGGAGGCCAGGTGAGGGCTGTCACCCAGACTGAAGACGGGGGCCATGAAGGTGCAGACAGGTCCCAGCTATATGCCAAGGGACTCAGGGTAGTAAATTTATTTCAGTTTTAAAAGTGAGTCATCTTGGGAAAAAAACTAAAAGTAATAATTTATAATTATAAGAAGTTCCCACATACTGCAAAAATCACAAAGGTGATATTAAGTGTCTAGGGCTGCCACAACAAAGTACCACAAATTGAGTGGCTTAACAACAGAAATTGTCTCAATTGTGGAAGCTAGACTTTCAAAATGAAGTTGTTAGCAAGGCTGGTTCCTTCTGAGGGTTGTGAAGGAGATCTGTTCCATGCCTCTCTCCCAGCTTCTGAGAGCCTCGGACATTTCTGGTCTTGTAAATGGCCTCTCTTTATGTCTTCACATCATCTTCCCTCTATCCATGTCTGTCTCTGTGTGCAAATATCCCTTTTTTATATGGACACCAGTCATATTGGATCACGGTCCACCTTAACAGCCTTGTTTTAACTGGATCACCCTCGTAAAGACCCTATTTCCACATAAGGTCACATTCTGTGGTACCGGAGAACTTTAATACGTCTTTTGGACGAGGAGGCACAATTCATCCAATAACAAAGGAGTGACTTGAGTGACTGAAGTTTGGGTAGCACTGGCCCAATGGAAACTGTCCATCCTGTCTTTGCTTCATTTAAGCACAGATGTGCTATTGTTTAGCTCTGCTATCTTGGCAAGTCATTCAACCTTCTGTATTTTGTTTTCTCATTTATAACATTTAGAAATTGAACTAGATCAGGGGATACTAAGTTCTCCGGATTTTATATAGTACTAAAGTTTCAAAGAACAAAAGGAGACATGACAGAGGGCTTGAAACTTAATTTTGTAAAATGTGGCAGGGACTGGCCAGTTTGTCACTAATCCTGCTTCTTCTTCCTCCTGAGCACAGAGCTAACCTGTATTTCCACACTTTACGTGCTGTTAAGTTTGGCCACGTAGTGAGTTCTGGCCAATGAAGTGGGAATAGAAGTGATGTGCTCCAGTTCCAGGCGTGGCTAATCAAAACCTCTCTCCTGAAATCATTTTTTCTCTTTCTACATTTGCCAGCTAGATGGAGAAGACTTTGGGGATCTAGATGAGTGCAGAGCCACAAAAAGGAAGGATCCTGGGTCCCTGAATGAACATGAGTAATTCTTCCTATGTTCAGATTGTACTTGAGGAAAACATGAAATGTGTTGGGTGAATCCATTGTTATTTGGGAATTACAGCAGCTGCCATCACTTACCCTAATGTATGTACTAAGTAAGAATATTTTTAAAAAATCATCTACTATCACAAAGAAAGGACATTTTAATATCAAAACTGCAGGAAGCATGCAATCTTAGAAACAGGATCAGTCCTTCAGATTGAAAAGGTAGCTCTCTGAAACACTCCTTGCCTTGAGCCTGATTTTTCTCACTTCACCATGAATGAGTAAAAATGCTGTTATTGACAGTCATGGGTTCATGAACCAACATTGCAGCTCTGGGACAGATGACTCTCCGTTCAATCTGAACTCAAGCAACAGCCTGAATTCACCTGCTCAAGTAAAGTTGTCAGGAAGCAGCCCTTCCCCATCTCATGGCTGTGCCATCCTCTATGTTGCTTCATTTCCAGCGGCGTGGTTCTCATGGGGGCTTCATTTCTCCAGGCTATCGTGAGCATAGCTCCAGGTCCAGAGAGAAGAAAAGCCTGTTGGTCCCTGAAAAGCCCCACGATCAGTTTTCACTAGATCAGTGTGTGTCATGTGCCCACCCCATCCAGATATGGCAGTCAGGAGAACAGCATGTGTCTGTGGCCAGGCTGGGGTCACATCCAGGACTGGTTCCTCAAGAAAAATGTGTGTGTTCTGTTACCCAAAGAAAGGAGGATGAGTTCCATGAGGCCAAAACAGCAGATACTACTACAACTCCCAATGCCTCTCCAGCTCTGAAATCCTGTTTGTCACTGGGGCAATATGACACGAAGAAACTTAGGGAATATCATAGTAGCCTATGGCTTTTCTCACAGTTGGGCACCGAGATGCTTCAGAAAACCTTACACAAGAATTCCGCCCAGCTTTTTGGTGGGATTTAAAACAAAACATGGGGAAAGGATTGGTTTTCAATGAAGCACTTTGAAGATCAAGACAAAATAAATAATGATCAAGCAGGCAACATATTTCAAATAAAATAAAATGTGTTCTTATCCATACCAAGATAAAAGTAGATGCCAAATTCTTGGGTAGGCTTATCGATTTAAAATGTGAGCTTTGTTTTTCACAAGGAGTGCAAGAACAAATGAGATGAATTTGGGATAATTAAAAACTTAGTTTCTCCATCTATCATATTTTTACATGCTTTGGTATCATTCCATCTGTGAGAAAAGAATCAAAATACAGACATCCAGTACTTAGTACTATCAAGACCACATAATTTTTTTCTTCTCCTAAATCTACTGCCCTCCTTACTTCTTCACTTGGTCAGTTTTTGTTTAATTAAGTGTGCTTTTACTTTATCCAGATTAATACAAAGTTTCAGTCTTTCAATCCAAGTCTGATAGAATTTAGTATCTCTCAAAATCTTTTGAAAGACCTGTGCCATCATTTTGGTTTCTTTTATCCTGATTATACCAGGACACTGGATTTATTTTTCTATTTCTAATAACCTAGCCTTGCTTCATAAAATGCAACCCAGCATCTATCTTCTGAAAAAACTGGACAATGAAGAATTTTCTCATCTAGTTCAGATAAAAACCACAATATTATTCTCCACTCCCCAGTGTTTTTCAGGCTATTTTTCTTTTCATCTCTGTTATCATTAATTCAGTCAAGAGTCCTTCAGTATGAATTCTCAACATAGTAATAGATTTGTTTCTATTCTTCTGTCCATACTTTTCTCTCTCAGGCAAACATGAAGGCCAATTCCTGTCTTTATTGCTTCAAGGTTAACCCACCCTGAATCACCATGTAACACTGTATTTTCATTTTTTTGTCCCTTAAAAAGAGAAAAAAGTCTATAGTCCCACACATTCACTTGCTATCTCTAATGTATGATAACATGAGTCAACTTCTGTTTTAGAAATAAAGTGTTCACAATTATTAAGACGAAGGTCAAATCTAAAAATATAATTGAGGTTTTTTTCTAAAGTGTCATGACATTTTTAAAGTATTGTCAACAATCAAGGCAGTCAGTCAAACATTATTTTTTTGTTTTAATTGAAATGTAGTCAGTTTACAACGTTGTGTCATTTCTGGTGCACAGCATAATGTTTCAGTCCTACATACACATACATATATTCTTTTTAAAATTCTTAACCATTCATTCTTTTAACAAATATTTATTGGCTCCCTGAATGTGCCCTTCATTATGATTTAGATGCTGAGGACAGAGCACTAAACCAAACATTAGATCCTGCTCTTCTAGACGTTACATTCCAGAGGAGGCAGGAAATAAACACATCAGCAACAGTAAAATGTCATGTTGTGAGAAACAAACTGAATAAAGAGGTGGAAAGTGACCAGAACACTGACAGAAGTCCTCTCTGAGGACACAGCAAGAGCAGGAGCCCTTGGGGAGGAGCCAAAGACAAACACGCTATGGAGGTGCGTGGGGACAACCTTCAAGGCATAAGGAACACACATGCACAAGTCTAGAGGCTGGGCAGGGTTCCCCAAGCTCAGGGGTTAGAAAGGAGGCCAGTGTGGCTGGATCATTATTTTCACTGACCTCAGTGATAACCATTAAACCCACTATAGAGACATTATTTCTTGTGTCCAGTGCACCATTTTAATTTCCTGGGATGTAATCCTTGACTTTAGTAATGACTTATTTTTCTCATGAAATAGGTAGTTTTGAATTTTCTGAATGAGTCTGTCTTTAACACTGGAGAAGTGTTTTGACAGTCAACGTATTGAAAGCATCTGCTACCACTCCAGTGGTCAGGAAGAGTTAATACACCTCCCAAAATGTCCAGTTTACTGCCAAGAAATGCTGTATACCCTGAGAGAATCTGGCAAGATATTTGCAGCCATCTGGTATTTAAAACAAAACCCATAGCACAGAACTGGACACTATTTTAAAAACATCATACAACTAATCTAGGGTTTAAATGCATACATCCATTGAACTTGGCTGTGCTAATCTTTGCCTTTTAAGTGCCCTGATTTTAATAACATTTCAAACGGTCTAACAAAATGTCATGTAAAAAGGACGGAAGGGGGAGGGCACGATTATCTCTTTTGAGCTCAGCAGGATCTCAGTATATGTTCCATCTGCTTCCTTTAAGCACTGGGCCAGTTAGGAACCAGCCAATCTGAAGAAGACAAAACACTGTGGCTCTGCGGTGACTGGGAAAAGAGGTTTTCTTGGCAAGGAATGGGCTAATCATTGAGAGTATGGACTTTAACATCAGAAGACTGGAGTACAAATTCTAGGCTGCCACTCACTGGCATAAGACCTCAGTCCCGAGGCACCTTACCTAACCTCTCCAAGCTTCACTTTTCAGCAACGACAGAAAAGGATGATAACTACTTATTTGACTTGTTGTGAGAATTAAATACGAGAATGAGTATAAAGTGTGTGATATCTAGTAGTTTTTTAACAATAGCGGGTGCCATTTTCATTAATCTTAATAATAAACTTCATTTTTCAGGTGAGTAGAGGAAACCTACTAAGCAATTCCCCATTCCCATAGAGATATGGCAGGTGCTGAGGGTTTGTAAGTCCACCAACCTACCAAGGCCATCTTGTACCAGCTCAGTTACTATCCTGTCCCCCTTATCTAAGGCTAGGGACCTCAGCAGGACCATTGCATTGGGGGTCCCATTGATGAGGGACTTCAGATTTAGACATGTTAGATAAATACCTTGCAGGATGAATCCAACACGACCATCTTACTGCCCTATGCCTTCTCTCCAAGGGTCTCCTGGATTCCCAAGAGAGAGAAAAAGCAGTTGGTAGGCAACTTCCCTTCCCCACCAATTCTTAGATAGCCTAGGTATCTGGCGATCTCACAGTTTGAAATAAATAAAAAATACAGCAGCTGCTTCTCACACAGTAAAAAGATCTAGAGTACCCTGCCCTAGATATGGTGAAAAACACCTGACATTTATAAATGACTTCAGATATTCATCACTTGATGGCGCTATTTGCTGTTTGAAACATAACAGTAACAGCCAACTAGCTTTATTCAAAAAAAAAAAAAAAAAAAAGAATTTCCTCTAATCAAAACAGACTCTACTAAAATGCCAGATTTCTTACAAAGAAAGAATCCAGTACTTGAAACATTAATTTAAAGCAAGAACATGGAGAAAAATAATTCCTAGGCATTATGAAGATCCCTCTACTTGGTGCTTACACCTTCAGGACCCCTGAGGATGGGCCTCTGAAGGCTAGATCCCAGCACCCACCCCAGTGGGCTCAGCCTTCAGATCTAGCTTCCTCTGCCTGGAGCTGAGAACGTTAACAGGGAAGCCTCAAGTCACTGGCTGTCTCTTGTTGGCCTGGATCCCAAGGCTTTATCCCCAGTTTAGTGATGGGTTGTCTGGAAAGACCTCCTTAGGAGAACCTGTCAAGGGAGTGTCCCTTGGGCCACTGGAAACACTCGCACTTATGGCAATGGCACAGAGTCCACCCCCACAGCTGCCAGAGCTTCTGCCTCTCTCTGACCTCACCTGCTGCTACCCTGCTCCTTACTTCTTCCCTGCAGCCTCCTGTCCTCTCAGTTCTTCTCACACAACCTGCTCTTACCTGCCTCAAGTCTGAGCACATGCCGTTCCTTCTAATTGGAATGCTTTTCCCCAGAACCAACTACATACTTTGCAGGGCCCAGGGCAAAATTCAAATGCAGGCAGGTGCTGTGGTTCAAAACTTAGTAAGAATTTAAAGATGGAGACAGCAGAACTCTCTATTAAGCTCAAAACCCTTCTAAGCACAGGGCACTGAGCACCTGCACAGATTTTACACCACCATAGCTGGCCCTGCTTTTTCCTCTGCTTTTTCCTCTGCTCTTCACATGGCCAGCTCATCAGCACTAAGGTCATGATTAGGTACTCTCTTTCCATTAATTTTTTATTTTCTTTACAGCACTTACCACAATTTTAGATTTTAATTACTTAATGAGCTTACTTTTTTGGACCTATCCCCCAGTGCCCAACAACAAACCCCTTTTTAAACTGTAAGCCCCATATGCCAGAGGCTATGTCTACTCTTGGCCACAGTTGGATGCTCAGTGTCTCCAACTGTGTCTGGCTTATTTGACACTCTATAAATACATGTTGCATGGATGGATTAATTTATACTCCTCTGCTTTCTGCTTGAAGTGACTTTTAATATTGGAATTCTCAGTGCCTAAAAAAATCACTTGTGACATGTCAGAAAGAAAGCAGGGATCTGGAAGAGTGATCCAGGCTGGAGTTGAGTCAGTGCAGTGTTGCTGTCTCCCTGCTTCCTCTAAGCTCCCAGATATGGCTTGCTTTCTGGAATCATTTCATTGTTTTTATGACTTCTGATCTACCCAAACATTCATATTTTTCTTGCATAAAAGAAACTTCTTAGTCCCTCTGTGAGGTATATTTAGAAAAGAAGATGTGTATCATGATGTCTCTATGGAAGAAGTGAATGAGGAGTTATCCTGACACCTGTCTGGTGTCATGGGCACTACGACACTAATCTGAGACTGACCACACCCAGTCAGCACAGACCCCACAGGTGCAAGGGCATCGCCCCCAACAAGAGTCAGATGCCAAAGGCAAGTGGAATTCCCCAGGCTGGCTACCCACTCAACCTAAGTTCTCTGAGGAGAACAGGACAGACCCCTCAGGCAGGTTTGAAATGACTTGAGAGAGGAAAGAAAGGAGGCTGGCCTGGGTTCTTACAATGGTTAGTGGGTGGGGTGAGAACTCGCATGCCTGCAAAGGGATCTGTGTAATTTGAATCGTCTATGAGTGCCAAAGGAGGGAACACCAGATTTTCCTACAGCTTGTCCCGATGTATGGTACAACAGGAAGAGGGAGGGGTGAGGCTTAAAAGGGATCAGTAGTCAAACATCAAGGTATGGAGTCAGATCTCTCTTTACTTACACTATAATAGATTGTGCCATAGTCCCCCATGTACACATCACAGAGCTCCAAAAATTACCATGTAATTTTTTGTTTCTTCTGAAACTTCTTCTCCCTTCCCCTCTCCCACCAGATTATTTAAGGTAAACCCTAACCATCAGACCATTTTGTTTGTAAATAATTTACTGTATATATCCAAAATACAGATTTTCCTTTTCAAATCTAACCACAGTTCCATCATAAGAACTAAAAAATTAGCAATAATTCCTTAATATCATCAAATATCCATTCCATGTCATATTTCCACAATTGGACTATAAATATTATTTTTTAAGTTTCTTTTGTTGGAATTTGGATCTAAAGAACAAAATTACAATCAGCTAACATGACTTTTAAGTCTGTAATAATTTATAGCTCCCTACTATAATTATGTTTTCCTTGAAACTTTATTGCTGAAGAAACCAGGGTGTTTGTCTTAACGGAGTTTCCCACAGTCTACTTCATATTCTCAAGGTGTCTTTTAACATGTTTGTCTCTTTATTTCCTATAAGTTGATAATAATATCTAGAAGCCTAATCTTATTCAGCTTTGATTATTTATTTATTTATTTATTTATTTAGGCAAGACTACTTCATCAGAGTTGCTTTATGCTTCCATTAGAAGGAATATGATATCTGGTTGCCTTTCTTCATGTGCTGTTAGGACCATTGATAGTTGGTTCACGGGTCCATTAATTCATTAAAGGTTGTAAAATGATGATTTCCTAATTCTCATTCCTTTTTGATTAGTTAATATACTTTTATAGGGAGGAATTTCTCTTTATCAACCACTTGGTTACTCTGAGGTGTGGTCTTTGTGGGGAAAATACAATAAATGATTGATTCTTTCCCTATATTTATCATTATTTAGAATGAGTTGGTGCTCTTGTATCCTGAAAGGCAATTTCTACGTTTACTGGAGGCTTTTTAAAAATATTGTTTTGAACTGATGAATTTTAATATATTTGATTCTATTATTCTTATTCATTATAAAATTTTCAAACTTTAAACCAGTGAGGATCAGTTCAGGTTGGCTCTGGAGTTCCTCTGACACAATCTCAGTAGTCTTTGATGGCATTCTTTTTGTTATGACAAAGCTAGTTTTGAATGTTTCCTTGAACCAGATATTTTTCAAAGATTCCCTGTTCCTTCAGTGGAAACTGGTATTTAGATATCACAATCTAATAGCTAAAAGTATTCACTGCTGTTGGGTTGGTTGTACAATTATCTTATGTTCCTTTTTTGTGCTTGCATTCTTATTTCAGATTGATTTTTTTAAACTCGAAACCCCAGTTTCATTATTTTCATAGTTTCAGCAGTACTTTAACATCCTTTTGGTGATTGCCAGAGGTCATAATAATTATCTTTGACTTAGCAAAGTCCAATATAAAAAGTATTTTATCTCCTCCCAGATAATGGAAAGAACTTACAACCATTTAACTCCATTCATGCCTTCTCTCAACTTAAATTGTCTTACATAATTTAAAAGTATATGTATTTTATTTTTATGTTTATATAGTATTAGTATTTCATATGGTCAGTATTTATTTAGATTTACCCCTTTCAGTGCTCATTTCTCCCTGCATCTCTAAGCTTTTATCTGGGATCTTTTTCTACCTGAGTAACTCTACTATTTCCTTTTTCCTTTAGTGCAGATCTTCTGGTGATGATTTCTATCAGTTTTTATTTGTCTGAAAGAGTCTTTATTTAATCTTCATTTTCTCCAGGTTTGAAGTTATTTTCTTTCAGTAATTTGGAAAATAATATTCACTATCTTCTGGAGTCCATTGTTCTTCTAATTTTTACCTTTGTATTCTGACTACTTTAAAAAATATTTTTGTCTTTCTCATTTCTTTTCAGCGATTTTACCATGATGTCTCTAGGTGTGATTTTCTTTATATCTACCTTGCTTAAGGAGATGCTTATCAAATCTATGGCTTGATGTCTTTCATCAGCTTTGGAAAAATCTTTAGCCATTATCTCTTCCAATATTTCTTCTGCCCTTTTTCTCCTACTACTGTAACCTTAACAAAATATATATTACTTTTTTAATATCTTCTTTGTGTCTTTCATTTTTTCAGTATTTCCAATCTTTTGTTCTTTTGTACTTTATTCTAGATATTTTCTTCTGAACTACTGCTCTGTTTTTTAAAAATTCTCCCTTCAGTCGTCTGTGATCTTCTGTTAAGTCCAAACTTTGAATCATTAATTTCAGCTATTGTATTTCACATTTATTTTCATTTCATTTCCAGTTGTTTGTAAAAGTTCTAGATCTTGTCCTTTATTTCTTTAATCAAATGATACATGTAGTTTGGAATTCTATTATCCAAACCCTGTATGGATCTGTTTCTGTTAATACTTTTTAGTAATATTGTCTAGTTAACTCATATGCCTTTTTGATCGAGTACCAGATATTGTAAATTAAAAATAATAGATGTAACTTGAGGCCTATGATGATGTTATCTGTCTCTAAAGAGAATTTATCTTTACCTCTGGTAAGGACTATGAACACTACAATTCTGGATTTGCTTAATAAAATAAGGGATTGAAATTATTTGAAGCTTGGCTTCAGCATCTGAAAGCACTAATTTTTATACACCCTTACTTGGGTAATGGATGGATTTATGGGTTGCCAGCCCAATCCCTAGAAGATTATCAGGGACCCCCTTCCTCCCACTTTTTCCCCCAACCACATGAGTCTTCTTGAAATACCTGTTCAGCTTTTCAGGTTCTCAATCAACATTACTGGATTTGGCAAATATCCTTGTGGGAAAATCAGCCCAAAATTCTGAGCTCATCTCTCTGGATTTATGTATTCTGAATCTGAGTCCCATAATTTTTTGCAGTCTTGGTAGCTCTTTACTGCAAGATTATTTTCATATTTTGTCCAACCATTTTTACATTCTTAAAGCTAGTCCAAATTACCTATTCTGCCTTTATTGGAAGCCAAAGGCTGATGTCTAGCTTTTAGATTCCTCGCACAGTTAGAGTAAAAGTTAACTAAAGTTGTTTTGTCTGTGAACTAAAAGAGTACTCAAAAGTTTTAAATCTGAAAAACTGGTGGTAAATGACATGATTTTAGGTGACAGACTATTTATTTTAATTATTATGTACTGACTTTTATAATTACCTTTTCTTTGAGGAAAGGTAAAAAATGAGTTGATTTAAAGAAAAATAATAATAACAATGAATTATCAGAAAGAGAAATTAAAGAAACAATCCCATTTACAATTCTATAAAAAAAAGAATAAAATATCTAGGAATAAACTTACCTGAAGAGGTAAAAGACATGTACTTGAAAAATTATAAGAAATTAATGAAAGAAACTGAAGCTAACAAAAACAGATGGAAAGATATACCATGTTCTTGAATTGGAAGAATCAATATTGTTAAAATGACTATACTACCCAGAGCAATCTACAGATTGACACAATCTCTATCAAAATATCAATGGCATTTTTCATAGAACTACAAAAAATCATTTTAAAATGTGTATGGAAACACAAAAGACCCCAAAAAGCCAAAACAATCTCAAGAAAAAAAGGATAAAACTGGAGGTGTCATGGACCTCGAATTCAGGCTATAATACAAAGCTACAGTAATCAAAACAGTATGGTACTGGCACAAAAACAGACACATAGGTCAATGGAAGAGAATAGAGAACCCAGAAATAAACCCACACACTTATAGTCAATTAATCTATGACAAAGGAGGCAAGAATGTACAATAAAGAAAAGACAGTCTCTTTAATAAGTGTGCTGGGAAAACTGGACAGCTACATGTAAACAAAGAAATCAGAATATTTTTTCACACCATATATAAAATAACTTCAAAATGGATTAAAGACCTAAATGTAAGCCAGAAACTATAAAACTCCCAGAGGAAAACATAGGCAAAACACTCTTCTTTGACATAAATCATAGCAATTTTTTTTTGGACCTATCTCCCAAGGCAAAGGAAATAAAAGCAAAAATAAACAAATGGGGTCTAATTAAAAGCTCTTACACATCAAAGGAAACCATCAACAAAATGAAAAGACAACCTACTGAATGAGATAAAATATTTGGAAATGATATGATCAATAAGGGGTTAAGCTAATATCCAAAATATATAAATAGATGATATAACTCAATATCAAAAATACCAACAACCTGATTAAAAACTGGGCAGAAGACTTGAATAGACATATATCCAAAGAAGATATACAGATGGCTAACAGGCACATGAAAAAATGCTCAACATCGATAATCATCAGGGAAATGCAAATTAAAACAATAATGAGGAATCACTTCACACCCATCAGAATGGCTAACATCAAAAAGACCACAAATAACAAATGTTGGTGAGAATGTGGAGAAAAGGGAAACCTCCTACACTGTTAGTGGGAATGTAAACTGGTATAGACACTGAAGAAAACAGTATGGAGGTTCCTCAGAAACTAAAAATAGAACTACCATATGATCCAGCAATTCCACTCCTGGGTATATATCCAAAGAAACTGGAAACATTAATTTGAAAAGATACATGCACCTCAATGTTCATAACAGCATTATTTACAACAGTCAAGATATGGAAACAACCTAACTATCCATCAACAAACGAATGGATGAAAAAAGATGTGGTATACATATACAATGGAATACTACTCAGCTAAAAAAAGAAGAAAATTTTGCCACTTGAAACAACATAGATGGACCTGGAAGGTATTATGCCTTGTGATACAAGCCAAACAGAGAAAGAAAACACTGTATATTATCACTGATACATGGAATCTAAAAAATAAAACAAACTAGTGAATACACCAAAAAAGAAACAGACTCATAGAGAACAGACTAGTGGTTACCAGTGAGGAAAGGGAAGGGGAAGGAGCAAGATAGAGGTATAGGATTTAAGAGGCACAAACTACTACGTATAAAATAAATAAATTGCAAGGATATATTGTACAAACAGGGAATAGAGCTAGTATTTTATAATGACTTTAAATGGAGTATAATCTATAAAATTTTGGATTACTAAGTTGCACACCTGAAACTAATATAATATTGTAAATCAACTCTATCTCAATAATAAATAGGTGAGAGAAAAGGCGGTGCTTTAATGTGGCAAAAATCATTGCTATCTTTCACAAGAAAGTGTAGTTTGAAAAAATTGAATTAAAAATGATTATGGAAAAATAGAGAAGTGGGAGAGATACCCCTTTTTTGGCTTTATTCAAAAATATAAATTAATTATTCATCTTGGGCCCTAGCTTTAAACTAGCTAGCTTCTTCAAACTACCTTGACTAAATATACATATCATGGATTCACTTCCCCAAGCCATATAGAAAACATTTTGCGTTAGAAATGAATACTTTAGGAATAACTATTTATCTAAATACGTTAGTTCATAGAGATAAGCCTTACAAGGCCAAGTGTGACTGATTCTTCCTTGCAAGGATAAGTATCACTGGTTCATCCTAAGACATCTGCCATAATAATGCACCATTTCATAAGATCTTCCCTCTCAGGGGAAGACATTTGCAAAAGATGGGTAAATACTGGAGAAAACAAGTTCTTCTTAATTCTGTTTGGAAGGGTCCCAGTTCCCTTCTTCCAACTGTACTTCTAGAGTTCTCTCCCTGACTTTCAGATTGCCTAGCATCATATTTTGCTTGACTAATATGGTATATATGTTGCTTTTGTCTTCCAGTGTCCCTCTGAAAACAATCACCTCTCCTCCATCCTTCATGCACTCTATTTAGGGTATCAATCACTGTGCCCAGTGCCCCTAATAGGTCGTGCACAGACTGGGTGCATTAGTTTCTTGCTGTTGCTGCAACAAAATACCACAAACTTAGTGGCCCCAACAATGCAAATTATTCTCTTACAGTGCTGGAGGTTAGAAGGAATAAGGTCAAATCACAAGACTGCATGCCTTTTGGAGGTTGCAGGGGAGAATTCATTTCCTTGCTTCTTCCAGCTTCTAGAGTCTGCCTGAACTCATTGGTCCATGGCCACATCCTACACCTTCAAGCATAGTCTCTTCCAGTCTCTCTTTCTTTCTGACCTTGACCACCATCATCACATCATCTTTTCTCTGACTCTGATCCTTTTACCTCCCTCTTATAGGGAACCTTGTGACTAAATTGGGCCTACCAAAATAACCCAAGTTAACCTCCCCATCTCAATCCTTAACTTAATCACATCTGTAAAATCACTTTCTGCTTCATATGTTAACATATCCAAGAGCCCAGGGATTCAGCATACTACACTGGGTCAGTCCAAGTCCAAGTACCAATAATCCTGGCCACAAAGCCTTTTCTTTCTTTTTTTTTTTTTAATTATTTATTTATTATTGTATTATTTACTTTATTTGGGGGGGGCAGTGATTAGGTTTATTAATTTTTAGAGGAGGTACTGGGGATTGAACCCAGGACCTCATGCACAAAAAGCATGTGCTCTATCACTGAGCTATACCCCCTCAAAGTGTCTTAAAGAGAAAAATGACTTTACTGCTGTGAGCAGCAAGACACTTTTGTATTTTGCATATTGTGAATACATGGCAACTGCAAACATGAATCCAGTGAACTTCCTGGCCCCTAGCCTGCCCAAGGGCCCTTTGAGCAGAGGAGCAGGTCATTCCAAAAATACTGCACCCACAGTGCATCTGTCCCCAGGCTCTCCCTCTTCCCCGAAGTCTCAACTAGATTCAGGCCCAAGACCCAGGAAACCCCAGGGCTAGAGTCCCCTGGGTGAGCCCCTAAGATCATCACAGGACAAGGGCCTCTGTTCCCAGAGAAGCGTCTAGAGTGATGTTACCTGGCCAGTGCTGGATACTAGGGAACACATACCACACAGGTGCCTTCTCTGATCACCTCAAGCCAAGGGGAGGAAATGTTACTATTCTCATTAACCCCAAGAGATGCAAGACAAGGGCACCGACAAGACTTGCTTAGGATAACAGCCCTGGGAAGGGCATGGTTAGAAAGCACGCTGAAATTCCCATGTTACATGAGCTCCTTCCTAAGGCTCAGTCCATTCAGATGGCACAGGGACAGAGGGGATTCGGAGATGTTCCATTTCTCTCCTGCTTGTACTGCTGAAAGGACAAGACCAGGGAAAAGGGCTCCTTGGACCCTAGAAATCAGAGTAAGGAATAGCCACAACCAGCATTTCTGGAGCATTCCCTGGGTGCACGGTGCTGCATTTAGTGGTTTTCACGCCCAGTCACCCCGGAGAGAAGATGCTGCGATTAACCCCACTTCACAGCTGAGGAAACTGAGGGGCTCTGGACTTAGCAGACCTTCCTAATACTGGGCACTGGCAAAGCCTGGAGCTGAACCCAGACCGTGGGCTCCGAAACTCGTTTTGCACACCTGCAGTACACACTTGGGCTGGGAGGATGGCTGAAGATACTTATGTGGAACAGAGGGTTTCACGTATGTTGAGGGGTTGCGGCGAGCCCCCTCCCTCATGCTGACTTCTCTCACCCTGTCTGCTCTCAACTCTATGGCAAGAGGAAGCCTATTAAAACCCTGAAACAGATGCCTTCCCTCCTCTCCTCCAAATCCTCCACGGTTCCCACCAACGTAAAAAGAGGCCCCGCTCCTCAGCTTGCTGTTCCAGACCTGACTTCTCGGTGCATTCTGTTCCCAACACACAAAATGGAGATCCGCAATTCCACCCGGTTGGGCCTCACCTCCCAGCATTTTCACCTAGTGGTTCATGTGCCTGGGACACGCCTCCACAGCTGACTGCTTTACTGAGTTGAGAACCTTGCAGATCAACCCCTGCCTGAATTCAGGACGCCTGGCTGGTACTGACTGACCAGCCTCCACAGCCCTCAGACTCAAAGGCAGCATTAGAGGAAGCGAAGACATCCAAGACTACACTATCCTCCACATGGGGCGCCAGGACTACATGGCTAGGGGTCCAGAGGGCCTGAGGGGCCATCCACTCACCAGTGTCGGGTCCATTTGCGCCTCTGCCGCCGCCATTGAACCCTCTGCAGGGACCCGGGGGGTGCAAGGTAGGGAGACCAGAGAGGGTCCCCACGGCTCAGCAGACTCCCCTCCACCGCCTAGTCTACACTCGGCCCTGCCTCTGTGCAGGGCGGGGAGGAAGCCTCTTCCCCAGGATCCCTGCTCCTAGGCCTCGAGTCTGCTCAAGACTGCGGAACACTGATTCTGAGGAAAAAACCCAGACGCAGCCAATGCGAGTGCCACGAGGACGCTGCCGGAAGTCGCCCCTTACACGGGATCCCAGTCCTGCGCTGCCATTGGCCCAGAGCTACCACTGCTCGTCGCAGAGCCTGCTGGGTAATATGGCTCCCACAGCTCCGCCTGGCACCTTGGAGAGCCGCAAAGCTTTTTCAAGAATGAACATATAGCCCAATCATAGACAAGTAAAGAATTTCCTAAGGTTGATAATGCAGATGTTGAGAAATTTAATCTCTTTAATCATTGTTGTTTATCTAAGACATTGTCAGTGGCCATCTTGCCTGACACATGGGAAGAGACTGAAGCAGATACAAGACTGTCTGGAACAGTCAGAAGCAAGGAATGAATAGATGTGTGGGCGAGTGTGGGGAGGGCCAGGCCCCTAGTGATAGCCTTAAAGATCCCTTATCCAGTAGATTCTGAAACAGTGCTTCCCCCACAAACAGCTCAGTACCATGGTTCAATTCCTTCTCTTTTTGATTAAGGTATATTGAATGGGTTTTTTTACTAATAAAATTTTTAACTGTCAACTGATTTCTAATCTCTAGATTAGATGCCAAGTCAGTATATTACCCTGGCTTAATTAATTTAAACTAACCATAGGGAAAGCCTTATTTTGTACTCAAGCTTTTTGCAGTCAGAATTTCTGCTTTTTTCCACATGAGAAAAAAAGAAAAGCTACACATGGCATCTTTCCAATGAGAACATAACTGCACTTTTCCTCCTTATGTCGAAGTTCTCTTCAGATGCAGACTTCTTTACCAATTAATACTTCTGTGTTTTTAGCCTTAATTTTTTTTCTCAGAAGGACTCATTTGTTTAATTATCCAGTCACACTCCTTTCTGCAAACTAAGTTGTGACACTGGGTATAAGAAGCCCAAGTGATTTCCTAAAAGAATGGCATTCTTCATAGAAAACAGAATTCTGAACAAAATTTAAACATGGATTTTTTTAAAGACATCTAAATTGCTCTCATGATAAGATGCAACTTTTTTTTCTCCACTTAGTAATTTTTTTCACAGAATAGCTTATTTTGTAGAGAAATAAATAAACGTTTTGGTCAGTTATCAACAACATAGGTCTGTGAGCCTCTCCTCACTCCCACACTCACTCTCACATGCGTACACATGCACATACACACACATATACACATAGAGACTTTAATTTATTAGCATTCTATATTTTCAGTCACATTTCTAATTAAGGACTACTTTTTAATTGTGATTTCTCAGGATTGTTATATAATCAACTCAATGTGTCTCCTTCAAATTTTTAAGCAATGTAAGCCTGCCAGGAGGTCCAGTCTGTCTTTCTGTGGTGACCCTGGGTACTGCTCAGCCCAAACAAGTCACTGGCACCTGTGATTTTGGTTCTATTGCCAGCTTGTTTGCTGTTAGCCGACAACACTTTCATCTGACTTCTGCTAAAATTAACCTCACTTGGAATACAGTCTTTCTGTTTCATCAGTATAATTACTGGCCCTAGAATGCCTTCCCAAAGCTGTTGTTTATAATGATTCATGTAGCAGAAAATATACAACTTGATTTGTGAGAGCCAAGCAATGACAATTCAATCCTGTGGCAGAGAAAATGCAAAAAGGATCTGTATAAAACCAGGAGTTTGGATTAACAGATACACACTACTATATATAAAACAGATAAACAACAAGGACCTACTGTGTAGCACAGGGAACTATATTCAATTCCTTGTAGTAAACTATAATGGAAAAGAATCTGAAAATATATCTGTATATGTGTGTGTGTATGTGTGTGTGTGTGTGTGTGTGTGTGTGTGTGTGTGTGTATAACTGAATCACTTTGTTGTATACCTGAAACTACCATTGTAAATCAATTACACTTCAATAAAAAATTAAATTTTCAAAAAAAAGTTAAAAAAAAAAAAAACCCAGCGACACAGAAGATTTCTTCCTCTTCAAGAGAATACTTTTTTTGGTGAAGGAAACATACACACAAACATACATACACACACCTGCACTTTAAAGCATCTCTTATTCTCAAAATCAATGAACAGCATCCAGTTGGTAGCTCATCTCAGTCAAGTTAATTATAAACCTGGTAAACCATATGTGAGGGCAAAATGAGCAATCCTTCTCATATTGTTTCAGGAGTAATGAGAAGGCCTTGACACTTTTCCAGCTGTTTTCTCTGTCTTGGTAAATGACTGACATGACATCATTAGTGCTTCATTCCTTTAGCAGCATGCTTGCAATGGGTAAATGCAATAGCCAGGGAGGGTTAGCACTCACACTTCATCTTGCTCTGTGTGGACAATAGACAGATGCTTCTCAGCATCAAGTTTAATCAGCAGCAGTTCTCAACCCTGCCTTGCACATTAAAATCCCCTAGGAAGATTTTACAAGACACAGCCAAAAGGGCTCTACCTTAGACCAACTGAATCAGAAACTCAGGGGTAGGGCCTAGCCACTGTTAAATTTTAAAGTTAAAGTGCCCCATGTGACTTCAAATGTGGGGCTATGATTATGAGGTTAGGGCGCTTAGGTATAAGGAAGAAATGGAGAAGATAGAGGGTCAGGCATAGAGTGTGAAGGCACAGTGGGTACGCACTGAAAAACTCCACGCAGGAGGAAAGGAATGAGAGAAGGCTGTACATATATGAAGGAGATCTTTTCCTTACTGGAAACATTCCCGCTGCCCTCAAGCCCACATCTACACACTCTAGGTCTATCTGACTCCCTCTCTTTGACAGGGAGGCTACATGTAACCCTACCCTTGCCAGTTGGAACCCTGCATCCCTATGAAATAGTGATTGGTTTAGGGTGGACCAATCTGGGCCAATCAGAACCAAAAATCTTCAGATCCAGAACTTGTACTGGAATTGTGGGGAAAGCTCTCTTTCCACTGAGATTGCTAAACTGATCAAATGAAAATCTAGACCTGCTAGTAGACATCTGACTACCCTTGGGAAGAAGCCACCTGACAATAAAGCCAACACAGAGGAAGCAGAACCAGGATTGAGTGACCCCATCCTGTTGGCATCTTCTGACCACTGGATCTTGCCTCACATATTACCTAGAATTTATAGTTGTGGGAGCTACTAAGTTCCTTTGCTGGAGTCATTTTGAGTTGAATTTTCTATAAATTACTATGAAGATAATTCTGAACAATAGACAAGTAGAGAGGCCCATATGAGTCAAGAAAGTCCTCTAGGTTTCAACGTCAGTTCTGTTACTGCTCCTACCCTTGGAGGAGACTTGGTGGAATCAATAGGGGTAAATTTTACCATCAGCTATAGAAAAGAAGTTGAGATTCTCAGTGTTTCAAAGTTACTGTGTTAGACTATTTTAGTTGTAAGTAAATATCACAAAGAAGAGGTATGCCTTTAACTACATTCCTAATTTTAAGAATATCTACTCAGCCCTTTTTCTGACTGAGTTTATTTGAGCTAGATTAATAATACCATCTATTATCTATCACTTAACCTCCTATGGTTAAGAAAAACAATTTTCAACTTTAGAAAAAACTTAGTTTTCTGCAACAAACATTCTAATAAATTGGGTTTCTATATATTTATCATACTCTGGTTTGGAACTTACAGGTCAACAACAACTCAAATCAGCACCTCAATATTCTAGGAAAACTGAAGTTCCTTCATAGTAAAAACATTCAATTTTATGATGATAAGATATAGAATAAGTTTATATTTAACTTAAATTTTATAGTAACTATTCTGAAAATATTTGTCACAGTCACCATATCCAAGATGTAATGGCTGATTCACATCCTGTCTTCTCAAATCACATGTGTCAACAGACTCATTCTTTCCTGGTTCTTTATAAACAATTTCTAGTTGGAACTGGAAATCCATCAAACTCAGCTATATTTTTAATTGACTTAAATAAAATAGAGCTTATGACTTGCCAATTTTACTATCTGTACTTGAAGTACCATAATCTTGTGTTTTCTCCATGAGGCAAGTAGGATGTGGGATAGGTTTTAGGGATAAGACTCCACAAAGGAAGAGGAGTGACCTTAGAACCAAACTATATGAGTCAACAGTCCCAGGCACAAGGTTAACTATGACATGTGGGTGTCCCAGATCAAACTAACCATCTTCCCCCACCTTCTAACTGATATTCCTCAAATCTGTTCAACATTTGGATGATGTGTGAACTGCCAGCAAGCTGTTTTTGTTTATTGGTTGCTTGGTTCAATGTTTATTATTATTCAATGTTGTTATTTTCATTTCCGCTAGAGGGCACTGCTTTCTTCAGCAGGAATGGGACCAATCAATGTTTTGGTCATTATGTTAAAAAGTCACACATGGAAACTTGAAGGAACCAATGCCACAATTCTGACTCATCTCAACCATATCTTAACTTGCCTTACAAACTCGTGACTTGACAGACCTGCTCTTTTATCCTGCCTTTGGCCTGTCATTCCTGGTTTAGAGTAGGCCATGGCTTAGAATGAATCTTAGTGCTGGAATGGTATTGTCCACGTGGGATTTCACTTTCTGAGGTAGGATATTCCACCACTAACCCAAACTGGGCCCACAGATCTCTGCCTCCAGGTCATCTCCATTCCCTCCCACACTGGCACATGCCTTTTATCCCAGCCCATAGACTCAATCAGACCACAGCAAGGAGTCAACCCATCTCTCATCCTGAACATTTCCAAGACAACAGTCAGACATCAGTTTACCGTGTCTTCACTAAAGGGGACACATATCAAACTCTCCATGTGACCCCATGGAAGCCCTGAAGCCCCTTTCTCTTGACTTGGCCTGTGGGGAAAATGCCCCCGCCCCACACACACATAAATCTTTTATCATTAAAACCTTGATCTCCTAGGAAATCCTTACAAAACCTCTTTGATCTCCAACAACTGGACCCTTTATTACCTTGAGGTAGATGAGATGTGTTAGAATCATGAGACTGATTTTGTGACATTTACTTGCAAATTTCTGTAGGGTGCTCTATCTCATAGCTCATATTGTTATCTGAAATCCATCACTGGAGGGTTCAGCCAAAACTTCCATTTTAATTTCCTGTCCGCAGCAAGGACATCTAGCTAGCCTATAGCAGCATTAAAAGCCCATAGTCATCCAGGGAAAAAAAATTGAAAGATTCTTTACCAACCACATTTAGAACAAAAACCCTTCATCATGTCTCAGTCAGGTCATGACCACCTTGTGCTCGATTTCTTATCTCTGAGGTTGCATGCCTTTTTTATGAAAGCTTGACAAACAGCATTGCCTTGACTCATTCTAAACACAGAACCACCTTGGCTGCCTGAAATAACTCCCTCCTTGATCTACCTGTAATAGTGTCAGATTCCTTTCCCCAAAGAATGTAACTGCAGATTGAAAAGTCACAAAAGTTCAGTTCAGCAGGATTTATTTATACATGAAAACAAGCTGCCTTCCTGCTCTTGGATTTGTTAACTTAAGTCTATGCATCTTGACATGTGTGTCTTTTAGGTAACAGAACAGATAAACCCACGGTTTGACATTAGATGGGTAATGGGATCTTCTAAATACTTTTAGAGGCAGTCCGCTCTTTCATTATTTTGGAATAGCAATTGTAAAAATAATACATGTTAATTTTTTAAAGAATCAATACCGAACAGGATAAAGAACAGTGTTTTAAAAGTTGCTTGAATCCCACTATCTTAATTATCCACAGTTAACAATAGGTAAACATCATTTCAAGTATTTTCTATACATACAAACAAATGTAAGGATAGCTAGCTAGTTTAAATAGCTAGACAGCAAAATGGAGAGAAATAGCTCATTCTTTCTTTTAAAAGCAAGAATAAAATCTAACATAGCATCATATATCTTCAAGCTTCTTTCTAAGCACCAAGTACTTTACCCACTATTTTACTTATTTGTGGAAATATTGGGGCCGTGTTTTATCTTTAAGGAGAAAATAACAAACAGGAATCTCCTTCAGAGAGTACAGGGGAGAAGTCAAGTGAGAAATCCAATGTGGAGTCCTGAAATTTCCGGAAGTCCTGGAGCAGACAGATCCTAGGAGAGGCTGAGAGATGAAAGTGGTTGGAAACTAGGGGAAGTTTGTTGGTTTCTTAATTTGAACATGAGGGAAGTGCAAAGAGATTTGATCTTTCATACTCTGCCTAGATTTGAGTTGCAGTCTTGTTTTAACGATCATTTTACTTACATTAAAGATAAAATTTTGTCTGTGAATATCCATGACCCTATTTTCAACAGAAAACATTTGCCAGATGCTCTGTTAGGTTGTGGAGATCAGAAATGCATCTAAGACCAGCTGTGTAAACAAGATATTTCCAGTTCCATGGAAGAAGCACATCACTGACCCGTGATAGTAAAATATCCATGGTCAGGTGACTTTTAGAGGGCTACGAGGACAACAACAGCAACGGAGAAGAAGTAGCTTAGTCTGAGGCCCTCCAGGCAGATGGGGCAGTGTGTGCAAAAGATGTGGGAAGGGACAATACATGATTTATTTCTGGAATGGGAGCTAGTTCCACAGGCAGAGGAGGCTGCCTTGTCAGCATCCCTGCCTGGGTTTGCCAACTCTGATGTACATGCCCATAGGCTGCCATGAACTCTATAAGCTGAGTAATGAGATAGGAGAAAATGTCTGTGAGGGCTTACCCAGTACCAATCAAGGAACTGTGACATCTTGAGCCCACCTTGCTATTTAGGTTAAACATACTCCACAGAGAAAATCATCTCACTTTCTTATCTAATTCTTCGGTCAAAGAAACTGTGTGCCTTCTATATGCAATAGACTCCAGTCAAGTAATACAATCCACTCTCTGTTCCTCAGCCCACCCTCAGACCCAAGCCTCTCATTCATCTCTTCATTTGGTCCTACATAAAGCATCCAGAGGGTTAACATTTTCACTGTTCTCAAGTGAAATTTCAGAATAAAATGGACCTTGGAGATATCCTTGAGTAATCTTCAGAACAGTTTTCTAAGGATTTTGGAAAGGGGAAAAAAAAGAAATCTAAAACATTCACAGATACGGGAAATGCATTTCCATAAGCAACTTATTTCCTTCAGGCTGGTTCTTGCAGACCACTAGCATCACCTGGGCCTTGTTCTAAACACAATTTCTTCAGCCCCTCCCCAGACCCACTGACTCAGACACTCCTCTGCTGGGGCCTAGCATTCTCTAGTCTAACAAGTCTCCCGCTGATTCTGATGCCAGCTCAGTTTTTGAGAACCATTGTCCTAGAGACATAAGTAAGGCCCTGAAAAACCCATAGGGCAACAAATATTCCCATATAAGACCGCCAGCTATGTTACAAGAATGTTTATCGTTTAAATGTATTCCTTGGGATCACTGCACATGCCCCTTAAACTGACCATATCTTACTTGGGGAAGTCACAACCACACTCACCAGATGTACCTCAGGGCTCACCTGTCTCCTCCAAACCTCTTCTTTATTGATGAGAAGACTGAGGCCCAGAGAGGCTATGGAAGGTCAAGGACCATCCTTGTCCAAGGATGGTCACAGAGCCCATCAGCAGAGGGACACAAAATGCAAGGTCTGTGCCACACATAGTAACAAAATTGCATGAATAAATCCAGTTCCTCTAGCAAAAACCAGGGATTCAAAGAAATGAATCATAGTGAAAGTAGTTGTATTATTTCTAAACTTTTAAAAAATATTTTATTTATTTATTATTGTATTTATTTTATTTTGGTAGTGGGGGAGGTAATTAGGTTTATTTATTTTTAGAGGAAGTACTGGGAATTGAACCCAGGACCTCGTGCATGCTAAGCATGCGCTCTACCACTTGAGCTATACCCTCCCCCTAAACTTTTTTTTTGCTTAATGGGAATGTTATACACATCCATTGTGGGGAATTTGGAATGAACAAAAATCTACCGTAATTATACCATGAGATGAGTGCTGTTAACATTTCTGTGCTGCATGTATGTCTAAATGTTTGTAGAGAATGCTTATATAAAATAAGTATACATACAAATATAAAGAATGTATATGTGGAATTTATATATATATATGGATTATATAAAGAATTTATATCTTTTTTTTCACTTAACATTTCCTTAGTGAACAAAATCACCATTTTAATGACTGATTTGTTTTTCATTAGAATCTATTTTTAAAATTTTCATAGTTGCACATTTAAGTTGTTTCTAATGTTTTGCTCCTGTAAAGAGGAAGAAGGGTAAGATTTGAAGTTTCAAGAAGATGCAGGAAGTGGATTATGTAAGCAGGTCAGGGTGGAGTATGAAAGAAGGGACTCTTTGGCAACTGGAGACCTGAAAGGCTAGACCCTTATGGAGATACTAAGACAGGGAAGAGAAATATTCTTGGGGATGTGGAAATCCCCAAGGAAAACTGACCATTCACAAATTCCCCCAGGCATGGTCCTGTGTATGGATGTGACAACTCCAGAAAGAACACGTAGGTTCACCTAAGACCAATATATCTACTCACTTCCCCGTGTCGCATAACCTTTAGAGAGAGATTATTTTTCTAGAAGACTTCAGTCAAGTGATAACAAACCTCTTCAGTGTTTCATTTATCTTGGAAAGGACAATTCAATCAAGACAAATCTTCAAAGAATTCTTGAAAGATTAATACACCCTTTCTCTTTTCTTTTTTTATATAGTTGATTTACAATATTGTTTTAGTTTCATGTGTACAGCAAAGTGATTCGGTTTTTTTGTTTTCATATTCTTTTCCATTATAGGTTATTATAAGATACTGAATATAGTTCCCTTTGCTCTACAGTAAATCCTTGTTGCTTATCTATTTTATATTTAATAGTGTGTATCTATTAATCCTATACTCCGAATTTATCCCCCCATATGCCCTCTTTCTAAATATTCTTAATGAATACCTGTGGTTTCCTCTCATCTGAAAAAAGCCCCCTCTTTTTTTAAATTCAGTGCAAAATAACTGTTCCCAGGTAATGATGGATGACCTATTTCTATCATATTAAAAGAGAGTATATTGCTTTTAGCCTAAAAGGCTATGTTTATTTAGGTGGCTCAGCTAAAATGTCTTCTGGTTATAAAATATTTATAAAGTAATTTTCCTGTGTTTTACCCTTTCAACAGGTTTGCAAGTGAAAAAGTAGTGTTTAGGTAGGAACTACATTTGTATTTTACTAGTTCAACCATTTTCCCAACTGAAAAGCAATCTCTTCACAGTGGGCCCGTACTCAACCTGGCAATCTTTATTTTTAACTCTGTCCAAATTTTAGAAGGAATTTCAATGCCTGTCTTGACCCACAATTTTTTGAATTGAAATATTCTGATTTTCAAATGGCCATTTTAATTTTCATATTTGCCTTTTTAACTCTTCTCTTGTTTATAGCATTTCTAAAAGACTAGTCTCTTTTTTTAGATTTTGGATTTTGAATGTCTTTTTAAAGAGAAGATTCACAAAGATTCAATTATGCAGAGCTCCAATAAATTAAAACAATGTTTCTTTTTTGAAAAGCCAGATATTCCAATGTCTAAACAGAGTTTTAATGGAGGGGCCAATCTCGTGAGCAGTTGGCATTGACACTAACCCATACCTCTGGTTGTGGAAGTCCACCAGTGAAGACGCCATTGACCTCTGAAAGACTGCCAGGGAAATTCTTTTCTGAGTTTTTCACAGCATCATTCTCAGAAGCAAACTTTTGGAAGCAGTATTTCTGAAAGCAAGTTCTGTGGTTCACTAATTCCCTGGGATGATAATTATTGCCCAATTTAAAATAAAATAAGATTACCTGGTTATATAACTATTGGAAATACTGTAAACAAAGTTAAGCAGTTTGACATGCTAAAATACATGCTGAGGAGGGAGCAGAGAGAAAGTTTCCCAAACTTACTTGACCATGAACTCTTATTTCAAGAAAGAATGATTAATGACTGGGTAAAGAAGTTGTGAGATATAGATAGATAGATAGATAGATAGATAGATAGATAGATAGATAGATAGATAGATAAAGATACACAATGGAATACTACTCAACCATAAAAAGAATAAAATAATGCCATTTGCAGCAACATGGATGGACCTGGAGCCTGTCATACTAAGTGAAGTCAGACAGAGAAAGACAAGTATCATGTATCACTTACATGTGGAGTCTAACATATGATACAAATGAACTTATTTACAAAACAGAAACAGACTCACAGACATAGACAACAAACTTATGGTTACCAATAGGGAGAGGAGGTGGCAGAGGGATAAACTGGGAGTTCAGGATTTGCAGATACTATTATATGTAAAATAGATAAATAACAAGATCTTACTGTATAGCACAGGGAACTATATTCAGTACTTGATAATTGCCTATAATGAAAAGGAATATGAAAAGGAATATATATGTATAACTGAATCACTGTACTGTACACCAGAAATGAACACAACGTTGTAAACCAACTATACATAAATTTTAAAAAAGGAAAAATGATTAAATGTCTCAATGAAGAATTTAAAGCCACTATGGTAGGTTCAAAGGCAAATCATCTCTTTCTCTATGTCCTGCCCTACTATCACTGCACAGCTTCTTAGGGAAGGGGTTGGGGTCAGGAGTGTAGAAGAAACCTAGCCCATAGCCAGACCACTTCAACCACCTCCTGTTCCTCATATTTCTAATCCTTTTATCTCTGTGCCCTGAACCAGAATGTTGGCCTCCTGATGCCAAAATGTGATCTGAAAACCCAGTAGTAATAGCTTTTTCCTTCTGTATCTAAATCAAGGGATCCTGGAATCCAAACTGCAATGAGAGAAAAATAAATCTCCTATGTGAACCATGCTTTTCAAATCTGCTTCCATTGTGCCTCCTTTGACCTGCCCTAGATAGTAATATTGTGTCCAAGAGAACACCACTTCCTGCAAGGTCCTAACCCCCAGCTCACATCAAATTCCACAGGACTACAGGGTGACCAACCAGTGAGGGGCTTCCCAGGACTTGGGACTTTACTTGCAAAAGGCAGGAAAGTCCTGGACAAACTGAGACACAGTAATGTCCTGGACAAACTGGTCACTCTATTCTCAAAGAAAGCACCTTGAGAGCAGTCTTTCCTAGCAAGAGCAGAGAGTCAGGGTAGCAGAACCCACTTTCATGAGATTCTCACCTGAAAGCTCTTGCCTCTAGGGAGCTAGTAACCAGCTGGAGCCAGGCCAAGACAGTGACACAGTGGGGAGTCTGCCTTTCCCATCCCACCTCTCCTCCCTTTCAACACCTCCAGCTCCCACTAAAGCCTCCTCTTTCTATCCCTGAGTCCTTCAAGTCTTGGTCATAGAATGCCCCACCTTAGTCTATTATTCCCATTTTCATGCCTTACCGGCATCTCATTCTGCTTAGGAGAGTCACCTAGAGACTTGATCTCCCTTGAGTCTGAACAGAATCAGCAGAGTCAGATGCCCCCTGAGGACTCCTGGCACATCCATTTCCCTGTAGTAACGTTAATGCTCTTTCAACCCTGTTGTTTTTTGTGACCAACTGTGTTGATAAATCTTCCTGGTCTGCTACAGTTCCTTCTGGCTGACTCACAGCTTCCTGAATCCACCCTTCCCCATTTACACAGAAATACATATCCGTGTTCTTTCAACAGTGCATACTGAATAGAGAAAATAAATGCACGTACAAGTCAACTTCTCCCTCTCCATTTCTTTCTCCCTTACGGCAAGGCTTGTGGACTAGGAGCAGTAACGAGGATGTACTGGATAGCACGATTCCAACAGGACAAGTCATGGTTCTTCAGTCAACAAGAAAAAGAATCTTAAAGGTCAATGAAAGGTGCTGGAGGAAAATGGACCTAGGCTCAGATTCCCAGGACTGCTCCTCCTGTTTGGAGGTGAAAATATCAAAGGGACAAAGAAGATGTGTGTACATGAAAAGAAGTGATACCCTGAAACTCTTTCATGAGGACTTGCAATCTGCACTCTCAGCCATCTATACTAACATTTTAACCTTTGCTCAAATAGTCTGATTAAATTGCTCTACTTGACACAATAAGATTTGATCTATGTTCTCAGCTTAAGAACTCTTTGGTTACTTGGAACATTTCATTCCTAAAGCTTTAAAAACCTGAATTACTACAAAAGGTACAGGAAAAATGATTTAAGTTTGCACTTTGGGGAAATTGTTCCACATCTCTTAAACACCACAGGCCCATGAGGCACTGTGAATAATTCTGAAATAAATTCGCTTTTGCAGAGAGAGAGTTAATTTAAGTATATCCCCAGACTGGATTTATCATCCTTCATCAGTATATTAAAAAAAAGTCTATGAAAATATAAACATAAACTTGGAGTTGAGACCTAAACACATTGCCAAGATACAGTAAATTCTGTATGGTTTTTAATGTTCAACTAACCTTTCACAAAAGATATTTAAAACATTAAAAACTATTCCACGTCAAGTAATTCAATATCCATCTCAAATAAAATGCTACTAAGTCAGTGGGCTGTTTTACACCTTTGAGTTGCTTATTCAATGCTTTTTAAAATTAAAATGTCATTTACTTATTTGTACACCTAAGATATAAAGAGTATGATTTACATATACAGTAATAACACCCTTTTTTAAATTACTTACATCAATTAGGATGTTCCTACCACAAGTAAGAGCCAATCCTATTTTTAAGTGATTTATACAATAAAGGATTGTGTTGATTCATAAAAATTGAAAGTCTAAAGTAGGGAAGTTTTCAAAAGATGTTTGACTTAATGTTCAAGGAAGTGACCCAGCATCTCATATTATTTTCATCATCTGCTCTGCCTTTCACAGTTTTGCTTCATCCTAAGACTGGAATCATTACCCTCAACAGAGGTTTGATTTTTGTCCCAATTTCGGTTGTGTGAAATCCTCAGGGCTTACTTAATGATCCTCCCTTCTGTCCAGCTCCCACATCTGTGTTTAGATCTCTGATCCACAAGTATACACCAGTCACAAAACCCTAACTGTTCACTGGTTTCCAAAAATAAAAATACTGTTCTTCCCAAAGATTTACTGAACCTAGAAAGAGCTGAAGCTTTGTAGTCAAAGGAGGGGGTCCCCTCAAGCCCTAAATGGTCTGCACCTGGATGCTCTCTCACTCTCCCACACACATCCCACCAATTCTCTTCCCCCACTAGGAGCAAACGTCGTCACTGGCTTCCTGCAGAGTGGCTTTTCTCCTCTCTCTGAAACCAGGGCACAGTGGACACACTCCACACCCTGTCCCCTGCAGAGCTACTCTTGCTTCATCATCACTTCCCAGTCCATAAATGGCCCCAATGAATAAATCATCTGAAATCCACATGTCATCACAGATGGGGGAGGGCTGAGGACTACAGCCATAAGCAACAATGTTTTTACGGCAAATTCTAAAAACTCAGAGTTTAAATGAACAGAAATGCTTTTGTCTTATAAACATTATTTGTGTATAGCTTACCTACTATAAATGCACCCACTTTAGAATATAGTCAATAATATTGTAACAACTTTGTATGGTGGTAGATGGTAACTGAAATTACTGCGGTAATTATTTCATCAGGTATAAAAATATCAAATCATTATGTTATATACCTTAAACTAGTATAATCATGTATGTCAAGTATAACTTAATTTTTTTAATGCACTCATTTTAAGCATATAGTTCAATACAATTTGATGAATGCTGTACGCCTAACTTATCAGCATGGTCAAGATATAGAAAATTTCCGTCATTCCAAAAAGTTTCCTTGTACCCCTCCCTGCAAATGTCCACAGGAAGGTTTTTTTTTTTTTTTTTTTAGTTATAGAACATTTATTTGAATATTTTTAAGTTGAAATGGCATAAGAAAGAATCTGTTCACTTGCCAGAAACAACATTCGGATCTTCAGTTCTTAACATAAAATCAGATAACACTTCTCTAAGTATAGTTTTAGCATAGACTAGCTACTAATGAGAAGCTGTTGCCACAGAGCTTTTAAACCTGGCTAATATTTGAAGTTTAAAATTCCCCCTAAAATCTGAGTAGGAAAGAAGTGTTTTAATGTCCTTGACATATTAAGACCTCCTACTACTACATGGTAGGTAATTAACATGGCTGAGAGGGTTGAGGGAAGGAGGAAGCAATATGGAAAGAAAAAAAAGACTTCACTTTAAAAACATATCATATTACGCATTCATGTCTTTAAAATTATATATGTACATATATAGAAATTGAATTTAAAATATAAAAATAATTACAGACACCTCATTTCTTACAAAAATGTTAAAAGTCTCCTAGCAGATCCTCTTCAAAACATTTCGTGTTTTAAGTCACATCAAATAATTTTCTCTTTCATCTTAAAAAACACACACTAAAGTCTAAAACAGATTATTGACTGATGGAAATTGAGTCTGAGATCTGAGTGAAAAGTGCTTTCTCAGCCTAAAGCTGAACATTCTGCTCCGAAAGTGCTTCCTTGACTGCTTCTCTAGGGATCGATCACAGATCAGACAAGAACTTCCCTGCTGCTGCTTTCTAAGAGATGCGGGAATTGGGCAAGTCCGGAACCCAACCAGAATGGATCTTGAGCCGCATTCGCATCTCTGTGGGGTGCAATCTGTGAGAGCTTCTGGAGTTAGCAGGCACTTTCATCCTGCTCACTTAGAAGCAGCCTGCAGCCAGGAAACGTGATTTCTAGTATGACTTCACAAAATGTAAAAATTGATGCATACCATTAGAAAATGAAAATTCAGCTGAAATTGTATCCCCAAAACTGGCATTGGTAAGGAAATCTGGGGGGAAATACAATTGTACAACAAAGGAAGAACTGTCCTAATTCTTTTTAAAATATAAAAACAACTCATATTAAGAAAATACAAAGAGGGGAAGGTATAGCTCAGTGGTAGAGAGCATGCTTAGCATGCACAAGGTCCTGGGTTCAATTCCCAGTGCCTCCATTAAAATAAATAAATAAGTAAAAGCCTAATTACCTCCACCAAAAAAAAAGATAAAGTAAAAAATAAAAGGACAAATATAGTAAGCTAGAAAGAAGAAAAAATTATCCAAAATCTTGCCTCCCCAAAACTGTTAAAGCTTTGATAAAATTCCTTTCAGTATTTTTCTCAATACAGTTGAAACTGTATCCCAATTTTTTTGTATGCCAATTTTCCACTTAAGATTGTAATGTGTACATTTTACATATCATAAGTGATCATTAATAAATATTATTTTTAATGGTTGTGATCAGTTAAGTCCTCCAGAATACTCTTAGCATTTCCCTAGTGTTGGACAATTAAGACAAATAACCAATTTTTAGTTATTTTAACACTATGGTAAGTATGTCTGGATGACTTTTACTTTATTTGGGGGAAGTTCCCTAGAATTTATTTCAAGATGTACAATGTCTACATTTGGGTATAGAAATTTTATGTCTCTTGTTACATGTTTTCAATTTGCTTTGCAAAAAAGTATTATTTTTTCAGGGTAGTTTGGCAGTGTGTATCAAGGTCCTCACAAATCTTCCTACCCTTTGCATTATTATTTCCTTAGAGAACAATCAGAGGTATAGAAAGTGATTTTGTATACAATGTTAACACAATATTATTTCCCTTATCAAAAAAATTGGCCACAATCTAAATATCCAAAAATAAGAAAGAAGTTAAACAGAATTATGGTTAGCCAATTATTAAAATTCTATTTTTAAAAAATATGTAATAACAGGTAAAATGTTATAATATAGCATATTAACAAGACTAAATGGAAAAGTCAGGATATAAAATTATACAGATAATGTACACATACACAGACACCCATGTATATATACACACATATATGTACATGTTCATAGAAAAAAGGCTAAAAACACATCAAAATGTGTATAATTATTTCAGTAATAATTTCAGAGGGGATGATTATGTAAGAATTCCTTTCTGTGTACTTTGGTATATATTTTCACATCTTCAGAAGTTTAATTGTTTATGGTATTTCTATAATATATCCCATTTATGTAAAAATTATATGTATATGTATATACATGATACTGAATATAACATTCAAAACAAAAATAATTTTAGAGATGCCCCAATTCTTACAAAATAATTGTTCAGTTTATTTTTATCTAATTTGTTTTGAACAGTCTATCAATTTACATGGATAATTTTTCATATCACAAAAATAAAATCACTGTGTAATTAATAGGAATCCCTCTAACAATGTACCATGAAACGCTCTACCAATAATGTGGTATCAGAGTCCGAAGTTTCCAAATAGCTTAAATATGTTATTCAGAGGTAATCTTAGGCACACACACAAAATTACAAAGTTTTCCGTAAGAAAAAGGTTTCATTACTTTTCACATTATTGACTTAGTGTCAATTTTTTTAAAAAAAGTTCCTTCACAGTGGAGTAGAAACAGAATTACAGAATTCATACATTTGCCTGTGTTTACATATGTTAGAACAAAGCCTCTCTTTTTTAATGTCACTCTCCATTGACTCATAAATTAATACTAGTGTTTAAATTGCCCCTGTGTTTATATTTTCCTTTAAATTGTTAATCATGTCAAGCCAGTTCGTACATGTATTTTAGAATATAATGTCATAAGAATTTATCACATGTAAATTCACCAGGAATAAACACGCCTCTCCAGCCTGAAGTATTTCCATGCTACTAAATCAGGCTTTACCTCTCAGGCTTTGTTCTAACATATTAGCACATCCACAGGACTCAAGGACCCAGTCAACACTACTTGACCGCTCAGCTCTCTGTCTTGACCTGCAGGGTAAATTCCACACTCCTTAAGTGCCTATGAAGAGACAAGAGCCTTCAGGGTCCGACCTCTGCTCACCTGTACAACCTCATCTCTGATGATTAACCCACCTTGTTTCTCCACTCAGCCCTGCTTGTCATGGAGATGGGCATTCCCCAAGCAGAAACACACTCACTTACTGTATGGAGTAATTTCTACAGAGCCTTGGGGCTCCCCTCAGTGTCACCTCTCCCAAGAAGTCCTCTCCCTTTCCCCCTTCCTAGAAGGCTGCCATGTGTTCTTCCCCTGGGCTGCCCAGCACCTCTGCCTTCCTCTATAAATGCACTCACACTATTTCATCTTGAATGCCTGGGTACTTATTATACATTGCTTTTTAGAATATCAAAGGAAATTTGTTTTCTGTTTTACTCATTGCTGTATGTCTAGAAGAGAATTGAGACATCACCCAATACATACTTGAATGCTTATATGACTGACAGAATAAATGAACAAATAAGTGATTGAATGACTGAAGGCATTCAGCAGAAAACTTGAGATATAAAACACAAGATGCCTGGCAAGAGACAGAAGACATGCCATAAAGAAGAAGGGGGCAGAAAAGGATGAAGATATAGAGAGACTTCAAAGATAAGCAGCTTGGCACGGCAGAAAAAGCACTGACTGAGTCAACCATACTGCTGCATGACTTTGAGAAAGTCAGACTTTGAGAAGTTTGAGAAAGTTCCTCAACTTGTACCTGTAAAATGGGATAGCGTACTCTTTGGGTTGTTGTGAGAATTAACTAAAGTATAAATACACATGCACACAGTGACCTGCACATAGTAGGCACTCAGTAAATGTCTTCCCATCCCCTTAGGTTACAGTTTAGTCTAGTTATCTCTTTCTTTTTTTTTTTTTGAAGAGGACAATTATTTTACTGAGCTAAAATTCACATAACATAAAATTTCATTTTAAAGTATACATTTTATAGTGTAGTTACATTTATAGTAGTTATTTAATACATTCACAGTGTTTAGCAACCATTACTGCAATCTAGTTCCAGAACATTTTCATCACCCCAAAAAGAAACTCTATACATTAGGCAGTCATTTGGCCTAGTTATTTCTCAACCTATGAAAAGCTGATCGCAAATTTCTAGGGGAAAAAATGGGCTGGACAAAATTATTTTCACATTAATTTTTAAAAAGATAGCCATGCTAGAAGAAGGGCAAAGGAAGGACGCCGGACTCTTACAAGGTTAGGCATCCTGGCCACAAGGGATGTGGGTAGGTAGCACATACGGAAGGAATGGGCCCCGGAGGTAAGTTCTGTACAGAACAGGATCACATATATTGTAATGCTGGGACATAAAGGTATTCCCAGAGCAAAGAAAAACTTCTCTCTTATGGATTTCATTACCCTTGCTACTGACGAGACAAACATATACGATATTCAATTCTGTCCTAGAGCCATTTGGCTAAATGTGTGGATGTCTAGGGCCAAAAATACATTCATTGATTGTGGGATTAGAAGCTAATTTATATGCTCTTCAGATACTCTGTTCACCTTGAGGCGCTGGTGCTTGTGGTAGGCTGGGTGGTTGGGGGCACTGGTCCTACTGCACAACAAAAATAGGCTCTTGGAGATGATTGGGGCAGCAAGTGGGATGGCTGCCCACCCCCAGCCAGTGCCCAGGCGAGCAGACACCCTCAGGGAGGTGGAACTGAGATTTTTAGAGCAGGCTAAATGCACAAGGCTCACTCAGCTGGCAGAGCAAGAAACCTCCATGCAGCAAAAGAGATTTTTGCAGAGAAATGAGGGAAATAAATCATGGCACTAGAGCAGCTGGAATAAATATTCCTGTTTCCAGTCTCACAGAGATTCTGTAAACTAATTTAACAAAGAGCACGGGCTTTTATTGCCTCCACAAAAACTCACGGTTCCCGTATCTGGTGGCAACACAATTACTTGCCACCCGAATTGTTACTGTCCTTGAGTGATTAGCTTACCAACCTTTGTCATTATCAGCAATGTCAGGTTTTTTTTAGTGGTTGTGTTTTGTTTTGGACTCTGCACAGGTAAATATAGGTGACAGACTGTGTATAAGGATGAATTCACTTTCCTAGAGTGTATGTTTTTTTTTCACTTGGCATTTTATTTCATGGTAAATTATCAAAGTTACTATCTTTTAATGTATTGCACTTCTTAATTTGGTGAGTCAATTGATTTAGGTGATAATAGCCAAAGCCAGGTAAAGGGTAGTGGGAGTTGGAGGCAGGAAACACAGCTAAGGGCAGTGGGAATTCACCAGAGCAGCTTGGCTTCAATTAGGATATCTGGGGAGAAGATGTTTGTTCAGAGGCGGGGGAGACAGAAGTGGTAACATGGAACCAGAAAATGGAAAAAGAGAGCGCGGCTGACAGCTAGGAGGAGGAATAGCAAGGTCTAAACATGGGGTAGGAATGACAGCAAATTGCCATTTGGCACCTGAGGGGAGACTTGCCAGGAGGATGTGGTTTGGCCTTGGGGGAGGTGCAGAAGGTAATTAGGACCCAAGGAAGTTGTTTTCAAAGGAGAAAGCACCTCCAGCACTGCTACAGTGCAGATAACTCCACATGGACACAATCTAGGACTGATGGACGGATAGATGGACGGAACAGGCAGGCAGGTAGGTAGACAGACAGATAATTGTTTATAGGAATACAGGAGCAATTTTCAGACATCAAAGAGGCCCCCCAACCAAAAGGATGTTCCCTATGGGTTTCGAGGGATGCCATCTTTAGAAATTCTGTTCTTTTAGTTGTTCAGCATGTGGTCCTTGGATCTCTGGATCAAAACGAGCTTCTTTGAAACCTGCAGGGGCAGAGCCTAGGAGTCTACAGTTTAAGAGTTTTATACACACATTTGAAATGCCTGGACCAAGGCACTGTCCCTTGTAGGGCGTGAAAGCCATACTGAATTTACCGGATCCTTTCTAATAGACAGCAGGCCGAAAGTCAGACAGGAAGAGAATAGGACAAGAAACAGCTGGTGATGGAGAAAGAAGCCTTTCCCCTCTCCAAGTGTCAGTGGAAGGTCCTGGACAGTAGGAGCCCCTGGAAGTGTCTGTCCTTAGGGCTGTTATGAGGGAACAGAAGAGTCAAACTACCATGATTGCCGCTCAGACCTTAGGGACCGCCAGTATGTGCCTTTTGTAAGGTTCAGGTAAAATGCCAGCAGCTCCACAATTCATGTCACGTTCATCCACTGTCACCTGTGCTTCTGAACCTCTCTGTAGAATTTTGTCTGCACATCTTTATGGACTTCACTTATTCATTTATTTAACACATATTTATTGAGCAATTACCATGTATCAGATACTATTCTCCCCATCAGGGCAGAACGGTGAACAAGAGAAATAAAAATTTCCACCCCACGGAGCTTAAATTCTAGCAGGGAAAACAATTAGTAGGAAAAGTAAATGCATATTAGATAGATTAACACTAAGAGGGAAATACAGCAAGACACAGTAACAGAAGTGTGTGTCTGCCCAGGGACTGAGGGTTCTTAGGACACAGGACTTCCAGGAAATCTCTGAGCAACCTGAGATGCTCAGAGTCAAGGAGATGAATGAGAAACCCATGAAAAGGAATAGCAGAGCTATGGGAGACTCGTAGCCCTGGGAAGTAAAGAATGAGTTTCAAGTAGAAGACAGCTCTCCACTCTGTCAAATGCTGCTGACGGGGCAAGTGAGATGCGGACTGAGATTTGAGATTTGGGTTTAGCAACAGAGACGTCAGAGGGGACCTTGACAAGAGCAATTTTAATAGACAGTACAAGGGATAGAAAGCCTGATTTTTAGTGATTCAAGAGTGTCTTAGTCTGCTTACACAGCTGTAATAGAATGCTAGCAGCCGTGTGGCTTAAACAACAGAAACGTATTTCTCAGTTTTGGAGGCTGGGACATCCAAAATTAAAGTCCCAACCAACTTGGTTGCTGGTGAGAACCTTCTTCCTGGCTTACTGTGTCCTCATATTTTCCTCAACATGTGTGTGTAGAGAGAGAGAGGAGATTGGGATCACTTCCTTTTCATATAAGGCCACTAATCCTATCAGATTAGGACCCCACCCTATGACTTCATTCAACCTGAATTACTTCCTAAAGATCTTACCTCCAAATATAGTCACATTCGAGGTTAAGGCTTCAAGATATGAATTTTAGAGGGGGACAACATTCAGACCATAGCAAAGAGAGAAACTGGAAAAAGCAAAATAGAAACATTTTAGCATCTTTTCCTGTTCAAAAAAGGAAAAAAATTGAATGGTAGCTAGAAGAGTACATAGGATGAAAAGAAGGTTGTCTATGTGTTTTAAGGTGGAGGAAAGAAAAAAAAAAACACGCTTGATGCCAATGGAAATTATCTAGTAGAGGGAAGAGGGGTCCTGGAATAGAAGAGAGGGAGTGGGACCCAAGTACTGCTGGCAGATGGCCCTAAACAAGGGAGGGCACAGATGGCTCGTCTGCTGAACCAGGAGAGGAGTTGCAATTTACGGACACAGATACACATTGGTCTATAGATGCAGTGGGTGGGCTATCAAAATTCCCTTCTATTTACTTCTATTTCACTTCATAGCGAAATAAAAAGAAAAAGTCATCAGCTGAGAGTAAAGATGAGAGAGAAGTTTACGGCAATTTGAGAACAGAGGAAAAGGTATGAGAGTACTCTAGAAGAGGACAAGAGTGATGGACTAAGGAAATGCAATATAAATGACAGGGAGCATTAAGGACCCACTTAGCATTGAGTTCCCCATTAGAAAAGAAGTCAAACACTCACACCCTAGCATAATTTAGTATGATGTATCCCACAAGGATGGTGACCAAGGGATGATCACAAGACTTGGAGTCTAGTCAGTCAGTTTCACAATTTACTGATGTAAGTCATGAAACCTCCCTGAACCTCCTTGTATTTTTATCTGTAAAATCAGGATATTCATACCTGCTCTAAGAGTCATGAGGTAGAACATAAAGGGCATCTCCTAAAATATCAAGCACTACACACATCAGCGGTTACTAGAAGACTATAGCAGGTAAATGAGAATAGCCCAAGGAAAAGTGTGAGGTCTTTCCAGGAAGGATGGCCTGAAGGCACTTGGGACAACAAGGGTGAGGTAACATAGAATGAAAAGGAAGTTGAGGACATTGCCAACTACTGGCTGCTGTGGCCAAGGGCTGGTTGAGGCTAGTTCAGCTGAGGACACAGTACCCAGCAGACACCCAGAGTCAGGGCTGCCACTGGCCCATATACACTCTTTGTGTGAGTGAGAAATAGGCACCCTTTCCTCAAGACCCTTTACCTCCACTTGTCAGAAAACTGCCCTAGTATACTTATCTTATTAGAGTAAGATATTTTCTTGACATATGCCTGAAAATGTGTCAGGCAACAAATTGAAAATTTTGTTATGCCTAACAAATATGAAAATCTACATTGTTATTGTGTGGATGGTGCCCCCTAGGGCTGTACAGTGCACAACAACATAGCAGTTGTCTCAGCTGACCCTGAATACTAACTGACCGACTTCACTGACCACCACCCCAAGATTATTCCCTTATGGCTATATTTACAATAATATCAGAATATAAGGTCATTTTTCAGTTTTTAAGATGGAAATTGAACACACTGGCTTCTGTGCTTTAGGCTATACTCTTGGTAGCCCTGGATTTGAAGCTTACTGACTTCCACAAAAAATTTTTCATACTTACTTAGAGAGGTGGGAATTCAGTGGTACATACATTTTGTGTGCACTGTTCTATTAAAAACTATTACAACTTTTAAGAGCCAAGCATCCATTTAGATAACAAATTAGACTCTCATTTCACTGGACCCCAATTTCCTAGCCAAATCCTATGGATTAGAAGCTGAATTTAAGAAGAGAAAGAATCATGAGAAGTTGTTTAGCAAGGTCAAATCCAGTTTTCCCTTCTCACACAAATTCTATTTCTTGGATAATTGCCACCTTGTAAAATAATCGCTAATAATAGCTGCTTCTTACTGGATTCCCAGCATAGCACTCAGCAGAGCGCTTTAGGTGTATTGTTGCATTGAATCCTCTCAACCACCTTATGAGACTGATGTTATTAGCCCACTTTACAGATGAGAAAACTGAGTCTTGAAGAGGGGAGGTAATTTTGCCCAAAGTAAATAGCCAGTAGGTTGAGTCGTAAGGATTCTAACCAACTCCCTCAGCACCCACAACCACCTGCCCTCAGTCACTGGTGTGTCAGTCTTACTTGGCACAGTATAAAATGACAATTAGAGTGGTGTATTGAGCATTTTAGACTGCTTGCAAACCATGAAATAGTCTGTATTCACGCTTTAAGGGCTTAGTTTAACACTCAAAGACATACCATTGAAGCCAAAAATCATGCGTGCTGTTTATCTATGGGACCAAAATTGTCATTCAGCATCCTGAACATCCTGCGTGTTCTGGGAGGAAGGCAAATCCAGCACCATAATTTGAAAAATAACTCTGCCAATAATATCATTTCTGTATATGAGGGTCAAGTTGTATCAGCAAAATAGGCAAATTCCAATTTTAAAACTCAGGAAAACATGTCAGAGCTGAAGCAATCCACATCGTTTTGAAACAAGCCAAAGCTGAACAAAATATTCTCTCAAAGCCAAAGTTCAATTATTTTGATTTCTCTGAAGCCCTTATCCAGCTCGCCTGCCATTTCCGCATTCTTTGCGGTGCTCCCCCTAGTGGCCTAGGAGAGTTAGCTTCCTTAACCAGCATACTTAAGATTCAGGAGTGTGGCAGCATCTCATTTTCTAATTTGATGGAAACGGGTCTCTTATCAAACTGTGAAGGTGAAACCAGGGGAAGGGTGTGAAATGTCAATTTAAAAATAACCATTTTGCGCCCACTGAGACTAAGAGTTAGGACCTCGTGATTTTTTCAACAATGAGCATTAAGGAAAACACTCGAATCTCCTAGATTCAGGGACTCAGAGACTTAAAAGTGTGAGGGCCAACCCCATTGACATCACAGGTCCTTCCTGCAGTCACAATGCTGCTGGGCCACCCCAGAAAGATGCCCCAGAAACATGAAAACTTTAGTCAGGATGCGATCAAGTTTCCTTGGTACTTTGGCTTTCTGAGAGAGAAAAAAATTTTTTTACACTTCTGTTCCCTTTCCAAAAGATCAGATCAACAAAAAATAAAGTCAGGAAATCAAGCGTCATGAGTTCAGGTATTTATCTCATGGATTATTCAAGGTCTCTAAATTTCTCCTACTTTGCTAGCTTATATTTCTCATTACATAAAAACAAGGTAATAAATCCCAAAGAAGATCCTCAGATGGCTTGGGCACAATAGGGTGTGAAATCACTTCCTTGGTCTAAATGAGGGCATCTCGACAAAGCTTCCTGACTGTCTCATGGAAGCACCTGAGGTGATAAGCTATTCTAGCTGATTGAGGTGAGATGGGGACCTGCTAGAGGTCTGGGGTAGAGGAGGAGGGAAAGGAAGAAGTGCAAAACAAATTGGAAGCCTCCCTTTAAACTTCGCTATATGTACAGAAACTGCCCTCAATTCAAAAAAATTAAAAAATTACCACCACTGCAAAAATTCACTTGCTGTGGTTCCTGATCTGATTCTGCATTCTGGTTGCCTAGATACAGATGTCAACAAAAGTGCCTCCCTGACTCCAGAGGAACAGCCGGATGAACCTGATGGCCCCCTTCCTGGCTCAGCCAGTGACCAAGAGAAGAAAGCAAGTACTTTTCGATATTCACGTTAAAAATAGAATATTTTGCTCAGCTTCTTTAAAGCTTAATGTTGCTTAGAGAGATCTAAGGAGTCCTGGAAGAGTTGCTTTCTTTTCATTCTCCCTCATTTCCTGTTTGTTCTGCTTTAACAAAGTGACTAATGCTGCAAAGAAAAAGGATCTCAATTTGTGAATACATTCACTGGACTGACTTTTAATATGTGGGGCTAAAAATCTGATGACTATTTTTGTGAAGATTCAAAAGGCACTATAATAAACTCAAAGTGTAGATGTTATCTTTAACATGAAAAGACAATAGCTGAATACAAGTTTTTACTGGTATGTACCTGTCATATATTCCCCATTAATTCAAAGAAGCAGTGTTTTTAGGCTTTGTAAGTCTCAAACATCTGACCAGCGGATACAGCCTCTTGTGACCAGAAGAGCACTAGAAAGCTAGCATAAAGTCAAACACTGATCTTTGCTATCTATTGGCTGTACCACGTATTTGGCTGCAAGACTTTGAGCAATTACTTAACCTCTCTGTTTCCTCTTCTGTGAAATGTGTTAATTAGACCTATTATACCAAGATGTGGAGTTTGAATGAGCCACTAAGGTAAAGGACTTAGGAAGGAAAGACTCAGTCTGATTACTGTCATCATATTATCAACATCTGTATGATTGTGAGCAAGCTCCTTGCTTCTCAAATCCTCAGATTCCTCACCTATAAAAATAATCACCTTGAATTCTTCCTTTAATAAAGAACTATTTCGGTTACTTAAGGTAACTGTTGTTACCCATAAGGTAGAGGTAATGATTCCCACCCTACAGGGCTGTTTCAGGAATGAAATCCCATCATGCATGTGAAAGTATTTTAAAGTCCATTAAGTCACAAAGCATTATGATGAAACAGATGAAAACTAACACATGTAAAAAGTTCCATAATAATCACAAAGTTGTCTGTGAGACAATTTTGATACTATTACATTTAGTCTGTAGGAATAGGGATGAAACAGCTGACTCCTATATTCAATTAGCAAAAATATAAAAATTTAGTCCTAGGTACATAAAAAATTGCCCAGAGAAAAGAGGAAATAAATATGCCACAATGTTAACAGCTTTGCTCTAGATAGTAGAATTATAAGTGAGAATTTTTTTCTTTATCTTTCACTTCTCTATGTTTTTCCAAATGCCCCTCCATTGTCAGGTTTAACATTTGTTAATTTAAAAGTATGTGAGTTGTAGGGATAGACTGGGATTTCAAAATTGTAGAATAGATAAACAAGATTACACTGTATAGCACAGGGAAATAAACACAAAATGTTATGATAACTCACAGAGAAAAAAATGTGACAATGAGTGTGTATATGTCCATGAATGACTGAAAAATAGTGCTGAACACTGGAATCTGACACAACATTGTAAAATGATTATAAATCAATAAAAAAATGTTAAAAAGGAAAAAAAAGAAAAAAAGATTCTGGGGTGTGGAAAGATATCTAAAAAAAAAAAAGTATGAGTTGTATGTGTGTTTTTAAGAGTATACTACTTACAGTCTTGCAAACAAGACTTAAAACTGAACAAAGTAAAAACAAAGCAGATATATATCCAACTGTTTCCCTCCAGCAGGAGAAGGGAAGACAATGACCCAGTAATTTAGTGTCATTGGACAAGATATTCATCACATGCTTTCATTCCACAAGTACTCACAAAGGACTACTAGGTGCCAAATGTACAAGACCAGGGACCAGCCAGTTGCTAAGGCAATTCCACAAACAATCTCCCACAGGCCGGGGTGTAGCAGTGGAGAGGTGAGAAGGAAAGATCTGGCCTCAAGTAGGTGAGGAGCCCAGGGCACAGTACTGTTCCAGTTGGAATCTGGAGTGAAAACACGAACCAGGGCAAAGACCAACTATGTTCTCTAGGGAATTAGGATGGTTTCCATATCATGGACATCTGGGCGCCCAGTGGATTTGTATATCCATTCTCTAGGGAAACACCTGGCTTCGGAGCATCAGACCCATTGCAAAACCCCACTTAGCAATGGTGAGAGAGGGTCTAAAGAAGAATCATGGCAACTCGCTCCATTCTCAAGCTTTTTCTGGTTGCCCACCACCAAGTGGGCTGGGTCATAAAGCCTGACTACTGTAGCTTCCTTCAAAATAAAAGTACCTGATTTTTTTTTTTTCAGTTTTATTGGAGAAGAGAGATTTCTAATTAAGTTTCTTAGCCCTAAATTAAGAAGTAAAATGTGGTAGTTCCTAAGATGTTTGCAAAGGGAATGACTTTTGTAGTGTGTCTTAACATACTCTACCCACCATTATAGTTTAAAATAATATAAACTAAGAAAAAATACCCTAGGAACATATTTTGTTTAAGTTTTTAACTGAGGTGGAATACAATTCATACTCTTCCTACTGAATCCAATTCAATGATGGGCTATTAAAACTAGGATAAATCTGTGTCCTGCTTCTTTAAACTTAAAAAAAAATTAGAGCTTAAAACATTTTCAGCATAAGCAAAACAGGGAGTACATTTGGTATCCTCTTTCCTCCTAGAAATGCTGCAAAAGTTTGAATTTTCATGCAAATAGAACTTACTGGTAGTGCCATTTTCTTGAATTAGTTAAGTGTTCATATGGCCAGCTATGTTTACTACTAGAAGTTATGTACCCGTGTTCTGTACTTTTATTTCTCATTGACTCTAATAATCTGACATCCAAGTTTCTTAGAAAACAAAACTACTTGAAGAGACTAGTTTTCTAGGTTCTGGCTTTGTTTTTGAAAATTAGCAGATCCCCCTCAGAATTTACCATGTCAAGACTGTCACTGTTTGAGGACATCTTTAGTAACACAGCCAATAATCATTTGATATTTCATTTTTAAATTATCTAAGAATAATTTATGGCTTTGGCTTTTCCAGAAAGTTTTTGTTTAACTGTGATACCAAATCTATGAAATGAAACTCTCTAGAATCTTCCCAGAACTTGACTTTGGTTTTAGTCTCTAGCAGTACACATGAGGCATGTGCAAGATTAACTGGGCGGATGATCTGTAATCTACAGCATATATTTTGTTTTAAATTAAAACATTTGTATAAGAATAAGGTGGATAAGATTTCTCTGTAAAGTAGCTGATACATTTTAAACCTGTGACCTTTATTTTAGGTAACATTATCTCCAGCCAAAATGTCAACCAAGAATTCTACAGATCTAGTTGAATATGTTGACAAGTAAGTCTGTAAATTATAACAGCTTTAACTATTTAGCGTACTTGTTGATTTAGTTAGAGATTCAAGTGCCTGAATGAGATAACTTTGAGTTCATTTAAACTAATTCTCTGCTTTCAGATGGACTTCACTAAACCATCTCAGAAAGACAAACCTCTCTTTTTCCTTTCTGATTGACAGAACAAGCCAATTTTACTCTTCCTCTTTAAAATAACCTTTGTAGGTTCCTATAGATTTATGAATAAAATAACACAGTGTAGGCAATGAATGACATATGACAAGATCAGATATAGTTAACTGTGACTTTCAAAATAAAGCAAATAAATATGTTAACATTTCATGCTAAAAACTCAGGAATTTTGAAATGTAGGACATTTTGTCTCTGCTGTTTACAGTGCCACACCTGGAGCTCATCCAGGGAAAGGCTACAGAAGAGGGACAACTCTGGGGACTTGGAAATATAACATACAATTGGTACATGGGCATCATCCAAAAGGTCCTAGAATTCCTCTTTGTAAAGGCGAGATCACAGGGCAATGCATATTAGTTTGAGTTTCTATTTGAGTATGTCAAAGAAGGGTTTGGTCTGATGTGTCCATTAATGTTTTCAGGGCACCTGGAATTTAGTCTCAGGTCTTCTACTAAGTTTCTGTGTGACCTCACTCAGTCCCATTTGTCTCTGGGCTTTGTTCTGTCATTTGCCAAAGGAGGAGGTTGGACTAGGAACTCTCTAAGACCCATCATACCTTTAAAATAATTGAGTCTAACATGTACATCATGACCATAGAAAAAAAAATAAATAACCGAACAAAAGAAATGAATCAACGTGAAGAGAAAAATCTAAATACTGGATTTTCTTTTTTTTTTTTTAATTACCTTTAACAATGAAGATGGTAAAATGTTAAAAATCACTCATATTACATTATGTTCACAGTTCCTCAGTGAACTGAATTTAATGCATTCCAAACAGTTCAACCACAGTATATTAGCCCCTCTTTTCATGCTACCCATAATTTTTATTTGCTTATGTGACAATGAGACTATAACTTAGAGAAAATGGAACCAAACAAGAGGAAACTTTTTTTAATGTTTAAAAATATGACATTTGGATAGATGTCATTTTTCCTTAGTTAAGGACAGTGAATGTGGTATGCACAAAAAATAATTATCATAAATGGATATATTAGCTTATCTTGCCATCCAAGGAGAACATGGAGATCTGTTCCCACCTGACTCTTCACATAACTAATGGAAAATAGAAATCATTCTTCTAATATGTTAGATTTCGATATGAACCCAAGTGGATTTCTTTAGCCCAGGCTAATGATTTACATCAGAGGAGATAAGAAAAAATTCCTAGATAATGACAACAAACTTTAAAAAAAATCCAAGGAAATTTGTGCCATTTCTTGGGTTCCAAAGAAACTAAAATTAAGATATAGGAAAAGAAGTATGCTATAATTCAAAGCAAAAGTATGATGAAGATTATCTGACCCCAACATTCATTTCTACCTTGAACTTCCTCATCCCTTCCCCTGCTGTCTAAGTCACATATCCAAACTTTCAATGTACTGCCTGAGATGGCTGACTTTCTTTTGGTTGCTCCCCTCTAATCTCCCAGAGCAGGCTGCAAACTCCCTAAAGGAGGAACTCTCTGACCTTAATGCTTTTTGATACCCCTACAGTTGCCTGCCATGACGCACTGTATGTCTATTCTAAGGAACTGCAGTTGACAGATTTAATGGAGAGTAATGGTGGAACAATTGAATCTTTAGGGCTCTGCTAAGAGCAGTAGACTCTTAAGTAACTAATTAATTGGAAAAGCATAATGGCATTTGGGCATTTCAATCATCAGTACAGGTATGTTGCACTGACATGCTGAATCCAACAAAGTAAACATAAAGACAGTAATTTTTAAAATAACTTCATCCTTCAAGTCATAATACTCATTGAATGGCAATAAACATATTGATAGACAACAGGGTTCTCACACAAGTAAAAGTCAGTATTCTCAGAGGCTCTGCCTTATGAATCATATAGATTTATAAGGCATATGTAATACTAAAACTAATAATAAAAACAACTGAAAAAAGTAAAAATCTAGCAACAAAAGAGATAATGCCTCTCCAGTGAGTGAGGTTTGGCTAGACAGAAGCACATTAAAATGACAGGCAGACTGAGTGTGTACAGGGCCCTTCTCAGCCACAGGCAGTTGGAGCAACACCCACACACTATTAGTACTCACTAAATGTTAGGTCATATTAATAATCCATGCAGCAGGGGGAGGCGGAATGCTTGCAATCATTTCTAGGACAATTATGGTGACATTATATTAAAGGCAGTAAATAATTCTGATTTCCGAATGTGTTCATAGATTCACAGTGAGCAGATGTCCACTGATTTCCTGACAGTGTATTCAATGCTCATTTAAGCCTAATCAAGCAGAAAAGCACCAAAGCCTTTTTTTCTTATTTTTCTTTTTCTTCTGCTGGTAGGAGCATTGCAGGGAGCCCAGGCACCTGGTCTACTCTTGAATCTGCCTGTAATCAGCTATGTGACCTTGAGAAAAATCTTTGCCTCCTCTGTAAAATGAGGTGGGGTTTTAAGTGATGGATGATGAGGAGCCTGTGTCCCAAGGGCTGTCTTTGTTCAGGATAAGCTCCAGAACTCATTTCCAGAATACAGATTAGAGTCACCACTAACTTGCTATGTCTCACAATTTAAACACTCTTGTATGTAATAAAGTAAGTGATTAAGGCTTAAGAACATACATTATTCCCCCACAGGATTCAGTTGTGAGTGGAAAACAAATTCTGCCTATAAATCTCTTTTAATTTTGCTTCAATTGACCCCCCCCCGCCAAAAAAAAAAAAAAGAGTAAGTTTCTCACTACTGAATCAAATAATTTCTAAGGTCTCTTCCATCCCTTAGATTCTTTGGTCTTCAAAAACTGGTCATTATCATTTATTCACTTAACAAGTATTTACTGACCATCTCCTACACTCCAGGCACTATGCTAGGCCCTTGGAGAGTCTTCAGTGAACAATGACCCTGCCCTCACTGGAGCTTTTGTTCCAGCAAGAGGAAGAGATACACATTGTTAGACAGTCTGGCCAGGGTAAGCCTCATTGAGAAGTTAGCACCTGAGCAGAAACCAGGAGATGAGAGAGTGGGCCACGTGGATGCATCAGGGAAGAGCAAAGTTGCTAAGGTAGGAACACTGCTGTGGTGCAGCAGAAACAGCACGGGGCAAAGATGGCTGGTATAGAAAGGAGGGAGGTATCAACCTGAACCACAATGCTATCTGAGCCAAGAAAATGAAGTTGTTTGGTACTGAGGAATTGTCCAGGCTGGGCTAAAGCCAATATATATCTCAGGAATTCTCTCAGGAGTGCCTTTTGGGAAGATGGGGGTCTGGCTGACAGCCAAAGAATGGTATTGAAGATTTGGATCCATAAAACTATCAGTAAGCCAAATGGGCAAAATAATAAATGATTAATGATTTCTACTTTTAAGTAGAATAGGACATTCAGGGTCTGGGAAGTATTTATTTTCAAGGTTTTTTTTAGCACCATGGCAGACATTTTATTATCCCATGATGCATTGCTTTTGTTACTACGTGATGAAGACAGATATTCACAGTTACAGACACGAGAAAAGAAGACAAAACACCGCTGGCTGAGCTTTCTGTGGGCCAGGACATGATAGGTTAGAGATCTTTCGGGTTTTATTTTGCAGTATCGTATCCTTCTCTGAGGGCAACTAGGTCCTGGTGAGAAAGCTCAAAATAGTCTGCATAGCTTAAGAGAAAAAAAAAAAAAAAAAGAACCTGGGGCACCCTAGGTTGTTAGCAAGTTTTTTATTACCTGGCAGAACCTCTCCTACCCTGCACAGTTCTCTGGCCTCACTGACAATATTCATTATTAAAGCTTTCACCTCTTAATCTATGTTAATCAACTCATTTAATCCTCACAATAGCCCTAAGAGGTGGATAGTGTCACTATTTCACATGTGAAGACCCTGGGGTTCAGAGGAGTCAAATACTTGCCCAAGGTCACACAATACTATGACCAAGATTCCCACACTGTTTATGTTACTGCAAATCCTATTTTCTTAACTACTCACTATCCACATCCCACAACAGCTATCTTACAAACAAACACACACACACACACACACACACACACACACACCCTGGGACATCTTGGGAATCCTGGGACATGTTCACCTCCAGCCCATTGCTTGCAGCATGGAAGATGTGAATGCAGCCATATCTGATCTTCCTTCATGAGTGTCCCTCTGTAGGGTGTTGGCAGCCTGGACTCAAAGCATCTTAGCTGAGCCTGGCAGACACCGCCATCAGCCCCAGGGCAGTCGTTTATTCTCTCTCTAGTATCATCTCACTGTCCTCCACCTGTGATGGGCAAGACTCTGGCTTTGGGTGGACACAGCTACAGAAACTGGGCATTACCCACAGCACTCCCGTATCAGTCAGGGCAGGAGCGGCCCGCCTGAAGCTCAGTTCCTCCTGCCCCAAGAGGCTGTCTGGATTCTTGCCACACCTGAGAGCTTCTGCTCAAGTGTGACTACTGTGCTGAGGTCAGGCTGAGGCCAGTCTCAGTTCTCCAGAGCAGAGAGGGAGCCTCTCTAACCTCTGGGCCACAAGGAAGACCCTTCGGATTCCACAGAGAGATGTGAGCCAAGCAGAGGAAAGGTAACTGGGGTGAAAAATTACATAATGTTGGGAGCAAGTTTTACATATGTAGAGAAATATATATATATAAATATGTTATATATAACTATATAAATGTGTATCTTGAATATATATTTATATATGCAGAAGAATACATTTATATATATATACATACATGGTTCATAGTTACATATATAACTTTATATAAATATATCTTGAATATACAGTTATATTTATACACAGAGAAATAAATATATTTTATCTCTCTGAGAAAAACAAATATAACAGAGGTCTAAACTAATTGGTCTAAACAAAGCTGCTGTGATGTAGGAAAAAGAGTCAAAGGGGAAGGTTAAAATTTCCCAGCTGAGTTACAGATAATCTTCAACCTTCACTTTCTAAACATTGAGAACAATTTTACTTATGCCCAGGACTAACGGGAAGAAATGAGATAATGCTTATGAAAGTGGTATGTTACTATAAGCATTATGTAGAAATAAAAGAGTGTAATAATAAATTCCTTAAACTTTTCTTGGGCTAGATGTGCCCCACAAACCATTTACCATCTGTGTTAGTGTCCTGTGGCCGCCGTAATACTGTACCACAAACTGGGTGGCTTAAAATAGCAGATGTTTGCTGTCTCACAATTCTGAAGGTTAGAGGTCTGACATAAAAGTGTTAGCAGGTTGGTTCTTTCTAAGGCCTCTGAGGAAGAATCTGTTCTATCCATCACTCTTAGCTCCTGGTGACAGCCAGCAATCCCTGGTGTTGCTTGATTTGTAGACACATCCCTCCAATCTCTGCCTCTGTCTTCAGAGGTTGTTCTCCTTGTGTCTCACTTCATGTGGCCATCTTCTTATAAGGACATAGGACATATCGGATTAGGGGCCCACCAACCCCAGGATGACATTAACTAGTACAACTAGTCACATCTGCAGGGACCTAGGAGGTGACATTCTGCGGTACTAGGAGTGAGGTCTTCAGCATATCTTTTTATAGGGGCACAATTCAGCCCATAACACCATCTAATCATTACTAATAGTTATAATAAGAACACACGTGTACAACCCTTGCAGACGTTCTAAAGCACTTCAGATACATTATGTAAATTGATACCCTTTAGCCAACTCGGTAGGGCTGGAGTCATTATCTCCACAGGACAAGTAAGAAGCTCTCTTCTGGAAAACTTCAGAGGGGTCAAAGATATTAAGTGGCAGAGGCAGAACTTGAACACCCAATCTTCCAACTCTGAGTGTTCTTTCCCCTGGGAATTCACAAAAATAACACACAAACCCCAAGAATAGCAAGGTAATAGGGGAAGTGTCTCAAGAGCACCACAAAATGCTGTAAGAGCTCCACACACCATCACAATGATTTCCTGCTGCAGTTTGCATGTTTTCCCTGTGTCATCCGGACTCTACCATGTCCGTATTCACACAGGGACTCAGGAACACTGGCAACCTCAATGCCTCCATCTCAGTGCCGTTCACAAAAGGTACATCAGTAATCCTATTATTTTAGTGAAGGTGTTACTGTACATGGGGAGCTAGCCTCGTGTATTACATAACTTGTCCCTGGAAAAAATCCACAACCAGTGTCTTTCTCCAATCTCCTCTTGGTCGGATTACTATTTGGAGTCCTCTCCTTTCCAGGATCCTCTACACAGACCCCATGCTGACCCAACCCCATTGGCCTTGGGCTGCCTCTTTCTGTTATAGGTTATTTAAAACGTGACTTGGCTGCCTCACCTACCTATAGCATTCAGCCTGTGTAAAACTCAGCAATGGAGGCTTCTAGAGCCATGAAAAGCCATCTGCCAGGGTGGCTGGGAACAAGCAAAGGAGAAACTATAGAAAATACATTTTCAACTTCATCACTCCACAAACATATTCATGGATTATTTTCGTGAGGCAGCAAAATAGTCTCTGAACCGTCACTTTATTTATTTCACTCTTCTTCTCTACAGGACTCTAAGCCCTGAGGACATAAATAGCCACATAATAAATCACACAGAAATGAAAATTCTCTTCAGTTATACCCTTTTGTGTTCTAGAAAAGGGTTCAAATTTTCAGATTTTTGTCTCTTGAGTATTACAGGTTACCAAAACGGTTATCAGAATCTCCTGAGTAAATTTAGCACTCTATTCACAAGAACAGAACAGGCAGGGAAGTGAGAGGCACCGTGTACCAGTGCGTCTGCCAGCAACAGCACAGCTGGTGTATGCCACACCAAACTGCCGAGAAACAGAATCAGAGTTTGTGGAAAATCTGTTCAGATTCAGCTGTCAGCTACAAAATCAATGATTTGTGGAAAGCCCAAATATCCCTCTGAAAAGGCCCTCTGGGAATACTTCCTGCTGTGGTTAGTAACTCCATCTGCACAGTCTGGGATATTCAGCCATTTCTCTCCTTTCCCAGTTAAATTTAGATATATAAGTCCCACTGATATAATACACTAATGAAACAGTCAATTTTTTAAATTCAAGGTTGCTATGAGTGAAGAGCCTCAGTTTTTAAACTTTTCGATGATCTGATGCTTTGAACAACAGTCTTATCAGGAATCTCTCTTAGAAGACCGAGAATGTTCATGGGTTGAATGTTATTCCAGTCGCAGATGTAGAAAAGTCAATTGGAAAATAATATTCTCTTTCCTTATGGTGATAAAATAGGAAATATACATATAAGCTCTATCTTGATTTTGTAGAAATCATGCAAATAGAACTAAAAGAGCATCATTTGGGGCTTCATTAAGCATCATTAATAAACAATAATAATAACACTCCAATAGTAAATCTCAGGCATGAGAATAAATTTCAAAAAGGAAAACTCTCTACTTAAATATAAAATAAATTTAAATTTTAAGAACTAAAAGAAAGTAAATAACTACAGTTCTTCACTTATTTGTCACTTAACGTTCCATGGTTGTAGGCAAATACACTCACATAGCACAGGGTGCTGTCCTGCAAGGCTTCCTTCAGTGTGTCAAATACCAACAACATTGAGGTTGACCCTGAAGGCAGGACCACAGGCTGGCATCTGAGCAGACGTGGCAGCCCTGTGCCACTGGGCCCTCTGCTGGCTTAGGTCTGTTTCCTCGTGCTCTTTCTAGACACAGTCCTGCCACCAGCCAACAGCACACCAAAGAGTGAGTGCACATGGGCACCTTGTGAGCCTGGGCTGCAGTGCAGTTGTAAGCACTGGTCTCACTGCCTCCCACCACATGTTTCTACGTGGCATCTCAGAACTTACAGCCAGACAGCAAAGTAGGCCATTAGCTCTGTCTAAAGAAGAATGAACTGAGACCCTTGGCTGGTAAGTGCTGAAACCGATTTTCCACCCTCAGTATATCTTGCCTTCCAACTTGCCAAGCTGCTTCTGCTAATCTGCATAACTTGAAAGCTCATAGGCCACATTCCACATTTCAGCACTTCATTATATATCCTTTAACACTGCCTTTACACTTTTAAGACTGGTCATGATTCACATGACCAGTCTTAAATAAGTCAGTGATGGTCAGTCTTTAGAATACATCAGTCATCTATGTGCTCATTTAAAATACACATTCTTGTTCTTCCTCTCACCCCCCAAATTATGATTTAGTAGGTCTATCTTGGTGCCAAGGAACCTGCATTTTAGCAACTTTCCTCCCTTCCCCTTCTAATGATAATAATGCAAGTTTCTTTGCAAAAAACCCTGAATCAGACCAAGTTCTTTGAGGGACAGAACCTTTATATATTGTGTATGGACTAAGGTAGACATCTAGCAAATACTTACCAATATATTTCTATTTCAACTGATATGTTTATTGGTTAAGTTATTAGACACAGATACAGTGCTTTCAGTTGCATGTAACAAAAACTCCAACCAAAATGGCTTAAATGTAAGGACATTGATTAGTACACATCAAAAAATCTAGTTTGGTTAATTTGGAGGCTTAACAACATCATCAAGCACCCAGGTGTTTTCTCTCCTTCTTCCCTGCTATCCTCTTTCCCCTCATGAACATAATATGGCTGCAGCAGTTCCAGGCATCACACACAGACATGACAATATCCAGGGAAAAAGAGGGAAATCTTTTCTTGGATATCTCTTCTTAAAGGCAAAACAAGCTTACCCAGAAGCCCCACAGTAAGTTTCTCCTAGCATCTCATCGGCCAGTATTACTTCACATGCTTCTACTAAACCAACTACATCTCAGCCCAGAAAAATGAGCTCACCATGAGTAGCTTGTGCCTCCTCGCCCTGAAGGACATGGGGGACAAGAGGATGCACCAAATCAGGCAGCAGCAGAATGTTAGGAAGGTAATCAACAGTGTCTGCCACACTGGGAACACCTAAGAGAAAACAAATTCTAAATTTTGGGAGGAAGGCAGAATGATTTGTAAGTGTCTGTGTAGAATGGAAGACAAGATTACACACTCTTTCACTGGCAAATCCAGGCTGCACATCATCTAGAGGCCAGAAAGCAGCACCAGCTCCAGAAAAATAATGAGCAAATCTGCAGTATCTGCAGTCCACCGCTAGGCTACGTGTCACCATCAGCAGGGCCTGACATCCTCTTCCCTTCTGCCTGTGACTCATGCACCCAATCCAGGGAAGCACTGTCAGCACATTGGGATTTTAGAGGAATGGATTTTATACACCGGAGGTTGCATTTGGTAGTTTTCCAGAAGAAAATTTTTGAGCCAAATGAGTGGTTGTTGGAATATGACTAATGAAACCCTTAGCTAAGCCTTCTCCACTCCTCAGATGCACAGGTGATAGGAAAGATAAATCTCACCCAGGCTGAAGCTATTTTATACCACTTGAGAGAGGAAACTGTAAACCTTGAGGCTTTAGCAACTTTTAGCTGTGAGGAATCACTTTTTCTTCCAATTTTCTAACAACTGAGCCTTAAGGGAACAGTCTGGCCAGAGCAATCAGTCAGTCAGTCAACAAATATTTAATGACCATCTAGTATGTGTCAGGCACTCCTCTCAGTGTCGAGGACATGGTAGAGAACAAGTTAGATACTGTGCCTGCCCACAGGGAGCTTTCATTCCAGTGATGGAGGGCAGAAAATAAACACAAACAAGTAAGTAAGATGATTTTAGGCAATGCCAGATATTATGGAGAAGATGAAATGGGGTATTATGATAGAAAGTTACTTAGTAGAAGGTTTACCTCAGGAGGGGATATTGGAGTTGGTACCTAAAGAATGGGAAGGAGGAAGCCAAGAAGACACGTTTGGGAAGAGCATTCCAAGCAGAAGGAAGATCAATTGCCAAGGCTCTGAGCTAGGAACTGCCTGGCATGTCTGACGAACAGAAAGAAGGCCTGTATGGTTGAATGAGTGAATGGAGGGAAGAGTGGGAGGAGATGAGGTTGGAAAAGAGAGGATGGATAAGGCACCAGAGGGTTTTAAGTAGGCAAGTGCTACACTTTTAGAGAGACCACTCTAGCTGCGGGTGGAAGGATGCACTCTTTGTGAGAAGGCAAAACTAGAGGAGATAATGGTGGCCAGGACCAAGAAACGAAGAAAGAACTAAGGAGAGAGTGGCTATGGATCCTGGGGACACTTCTATGTGTCATTTCTACTGCCACTCTACGAGGTCACATCAGTATCATCAATCAAAGTGTGTCCCCTGCTTCTGCTTATTATCTCTTGGAATAATAGGATAGTAATGATGGGAGTAAAAGTTAACATGTAATTTTGGAGTCAGACAGACATGAGTTTCAAATTCTGACCCTGGCATCTCCAAGTTTTGTGACTGCCCCTTTTACTGCCTGGTAAATTTCCTCAATCTGCTCTCCCAAATCACTAATTCATTCTTCAACTATGTCCTCTGTCATAGTTACATCATCTTTTATGTTTCCTTATTTTAACTATTATATTTTTCATGCCTAATATTTCTCCTTGTTTACTTCTGGTTTTCTAGGTTTTGTTTTCATTTTGCTAATGTCTTCCTATATCTTCACTATTAAGACCTTTATTAGCCTTTTAAAAATTTCAGGTTGCATATATTTTAGTACTTCTCTTTTGTGGGAATCTGTAATCCAGTGGATTGTTTATTTGTTGGCTAGTTGGTTTTTGAAGACTGTGTTCCTCAAATGTCCTAATACTTTGGCCTGTGAGTTCATTTTTCCCTGAAGATTTCAGCCAGACCCTGGTCGCCGATGAAGTCTTGTCAGCTGCAGTGAGCTCAAGAGGTGGGGTGTGGATGAGCCCCGGGCAGGGAAAACCACAGTCAACCACACCCCATCCTACAGAATAATTTCTCCCACCAGGAAGAAGAAACATTAGACGTTACTGTCCCATGTCTAGGGCATATGGAGGTGGTGACATTTTATAGTATATGGAAAATGCTTTGACTTTGTCTTTTTTCACAGCTAATCTAAAATAATTATAGGAAAAGATACTCTTAGCAAAGATTGCGAGAGATCTGAAAACTGTTTTGTCCTTAATGCTAAGATTATTTTATTGGGGTATAATTATTATGTATTAAAATATACAAACCAGAGTATATTTCTGGATGGGTTTGGCAAATATAATCAACTATGTGACAATCACCAAATCAAAATATAAAACTTTTTGATGTTTCGGAGAAGCCAGTTAGATAACAGTGATACTGCGGCAGTTTTGAAGTGACCACAAATTCTTTGATACTCCATTTTTTAAGAGGTGGAACCTAATTCCCCTCCCCTAGAGTGTAGCCAGAACTTGGTGACTTGCTTCCGGGGAATGGACTAAGCAAAAGTGATGGGTATGACTTCAGAGATCAGGTCACAAAAATAAGCAAATTAAGTAAAGAAAAAGACACCACAAAAATTAACTTGTCCTTCCAGAAGTTTACTTGTAAAAGGAAGAGGTAATTTGCTGAGGCCAATAGAAGCTTCAGGGTTTCATATGTTTCTTTGTCCTGATACTAAATAGCCCTAGTCACTGTGTTTTCCTTTTCTAATTCTTTTTTTTTTTTTTTACTTTTTATTGAACTTCTGACACTTTTATCTTTGCCTTTGAGTTATTATATCTTTCAGCTGTTAGAAAGCTGCCCAGTTTTCAATACAGAGTTATCATGCATTAAATTAACGTGCATCCAACTTGGCTTGTCAGAATGGTGGATAAAATACAGAACAGTTCCTGCTTGGGAAACATGAAAAATACATTATACAAGATCAAAGCATAGTCAGACCTGCTTCTCAGATGAGACCTAAGCCAAGACTCTAGCCATGCAGGTGTTTCAAGTCCTACTAGACTTCTCCAAGGGGAGAAAACACAGGCGTAGAAGTGAGGATGACAGTTCTGGTTCTGCTTCTGGTCCCTCCAGTTCATGCTTGTAACGTCCCTGGTGTTTCCTTTTCCTGCCCAGGGGTCGTTCTTTTCTTCCTGCCATTCCACACACCCAGAGACGTCAGCTGGAAGACAGACTCAACAACCAGGAGCGCACCATCGCTTTCCTCCTTGAGCAGGCCTTCCGCATCAAGGAGGACATCTCTGCTTGTCTTCAGGGAACCCATGGCTTTCGGAAGGAGGAGCTGCTTGCCAGAAAACTTCTGGAAAACCACATCCAGACCATCACCAGCATCGTCAAAAAACTCAACCAGAACATTGAGGTAGTTCTTTATTTCCCATATTGCTTGACAAAGATTATCAACAACCAATGTCATTTTTCAATGAGAGAAATGAGTCACTATTGTTTAAGTTTAAACAATTATAATTTTGTTGCCTCAGAGGGAAACAGTCAATATTTCAACTGCTCATTTATGCCATAAATAGAAGGAAATTCTATTCAGAAAACATTTGTTGAATGTCTCTTTGTGACAGCAAAGATAATTCTTTAACATTATGTCAGACGCTGTGCTAAGGTGCTTATTTTAGTCTAAATCTCTCAGATTCTGTTAATGTAATCATTTCAAACAGGCTTTCATAAGGCAGTGGCAATGCTGGTTCATAGGCCCATCATACCCTGACCCCAAAAGTCTCTTTTATCCCATCTCCCACCCCTCTCTCCTTCACTCTGGCCACACTGCTCTTCCTAAAACACCCCAAACTTGCTCTGGCCTCAGGGCCTTTGCATGTGCTGTGCGTCATCTTCCCCCAGACACTTTATGAAGTGTTCTTCATCTCTTTCAGGGCCCTGTTCAGAAATCACTGTATCAGAGAGAATTTACTTGACATGCCATAAAATGGCCCCACTCCCCACCCCAACAGTCACAATCTCCCTTAGGCCCTCCATTATTTTTATCTACAACACTTATCACAAACTGCCATGGTCTATATTCATCTATTGTGTTTCTCCTTCTAAAATATAATCTCTGTGAGGGCAGCAACTTTGTTCTGTTTACTGCTAAACTTCACACCTAACTGACAGCAGTGTATGAGAGGTAGTCCGCACTCTGTAAATATTTCTTGAATAGATGAACAAATGATGTTTTCAGTGTTAAAGGAAAAATGGAGTTTCTGATCAAAAAAGATAATGTTTGGGTTAAACCAAGATAGAAAGATTCTTACTACAGGTCTTCCAGAGGTCTTAAAGTGCTAATGAGCCTGATGAATCTGGGGTGGCATCTTTCAGGCAAATGTTCCAGAGAATTTAAAAATCTGGTCCAAAATGTATGGAATTATGAGAACTGGCAACAGTGCCCTCACACAATACATATCCTTTCCTACTATCAGATAGAATAGTGGATTAGGCCAAACAAACATCATGAGATGGACCCAGCAATGACTTCCTCATGACTTTGTATTTAACGCTAAGGATTTTTGTTAATTTATAATCAATCTGTAAACTCCATAATGCATTTGAGGGATTGCAGAAAGCTTCAAAATCTTAGTGAACTTTTAAAAGGCACTTTGTTGGTATTTAGCACATACTGAGTTGATCTCAGTGCCTAAAGAGTCAATGCCACCTCTCAAATTTGTCAAAGGTGTTTCCAGGCACAATAACCTGTCATGAAAGTGACAAGAGATACGAGGCTCAGTGCCTCTGAGATGATGAGAAAATCAAGTATAGCACTGGCACTAAAACAAGATCCTAATTTAGGAGTCAAAAATGTCTTGATAATTGAAAAGAGAACAGAATTCTCAGAAATGTCACAATGCTTCTAGAATGTGCTACATTTTGATTTGGGTGGTTGTTACATATTTGATTGTATTTGTCAAAATCCATCCAGATATATACTTTGATTTATATATTTTAATACATATCAATTATTCCCCAAAGAAATACTCTTAGCATTATAGGAAAAAATGTTTCAGATCTCTAGAAACCTCGCTAAGAGCTTTTCCTATAATACTCGATTATCTCAGATTAGCTCTGAAAAAAGACAAAACCAAAACATTTTCCAAATACTATAAAAGTCTCAAAATACTTGCAATTCTGTTAAGGGTTTGGCATATATAGGGAAAATGACAAGGACTAGCTTAATTGCTCAGAAAACTGAATTAGCAGATATTTAAAGCCTGTAGTTAATAGAGTTAAAACATTAAAAGAAGCAACTGTTACACTACCTTCAGTAAATAACTAAGACTATAAAGTAATAAGCACTTTATAGAGAAATTGATCCTAGTCAAGTATTTTTTAAAGACCTAAACTCATTAACCAGATCAGCCCATTTGAAAATTGGCCAGCAAGATAGATCCAAGTGTGAGCTGAAGCTTGATTTGGGTCTTTAAAAGAATTTAAAAAAAAAAAACCAAAAACCTATCTTTTAATCAACCACAATTACAGCAGTTAAATTGCTTGCTCCTTTTTAAAATCAAAATATTTCATTTTTAAGATGGCAGCTTAAAATTAATTTAAATTTGAGTTTTTAAAATTAATTTATTTTTAATTCAAGAAAAGATAATTTTACATACAATATTGCGTTATTGTGGTTTTTTCCCCAACTTTCAAAAGCAATACTTGTTCGCTGCAATTATTTCAAAAATTTAGGGAAAAATGTTTTTAATCCAGGAAAAAATTTCTCACAATTCCATCACCACATGGCAAATTCTACAAACACCCAGCTGCATCTCCCTCTGGTCTTTCCAGGTATTCCCTTTAGGAAACTAAGAATACATTTTGATATAAAATTATATCATTAAACTCTTTTATATGTCATTAAAAGCTCTTTGTATAGTACATATACCATGATTTGCTTAATTATTCTCCTGATACTGAAATATCTTTCTGCCATAAATATGTGTCTGCATTTAGATTATTTCCACAGTAAATGTTCTTGGAAGTGGAATTACCAGGTTACAAACACTCTGAAAGCTCTTGGTACATACTGCCAAATTGATTTCCAGAAAGTTTATACTTATTTACACTTCCATTAGCATTATATAAGAGTGCTTTATTGTTTTAATCATTGCTGATTTGGTGGGAAAGAAATGAGGTTTTTCTCTTTGTTTCATTTTTTAAAAGTCATAATTTGTATTTTCTCTGTCAATAATCTGTTAATACCTTTGCCAATGTATCTTTTGGGGTTTTAGTGCCTTTTAATTTTTATTGATGAGCTTTTTTATTAAGAATCATAACCAGTGATGTATTCATAAATGTTTAACAATCAGCAATCAGTTTTTTCCTGGGGGATAAAAACCTAGTCTATAGTATTTGCCCATTTCTCTGGTGTAAATACTCTCACTATGATTGATATCAAAAACGAACGGAATTTACTGGATACAAACATAGGAAGAGATATATATGCACAATCAGCTCTCACGAACAGGTACACATTGACTCAAGCATACCACTGAAAACCTTGGCAGTAACATTTGTTACAAATGTTTTTCCCACTTTGTTGTTTGGATCTTAATTATATTTACAATGTTTTTTACAAGTTTTGTGCAAAGTTAAAGGTTCCAATGTTTTCCTTTGTGATTTCTCTCATTACTTTTAGAAACAGAAATTTCTTTCAGCAATTTCAGGGATGAAATAACCTCCTCTACTATCTGTTAGTTTTATGGCTTAATTTTTTATTTCTATTTTAAATCTACTTTTTCTAAAAATCTATATTGATGTATGACATGATGTAAGGATCTAAACGGACTGTCTTCTGAATAACTAACCAGAAATCCCAACACCATTTGTGAAATTCCTCCCTCACTGAATTTGAGTCTCATATATAGTATATTTCTTTCTTACATTTACCAAGATCTTCTTAAAATTACATTGATCTATTTAGCTATACACAGCTATTTAGCTACACTCATTTGCTTATTCTTGTTTTATAATATGCATTAGTATTTAATAGGGCAAGTTCCCTTTTATCACTATTCTTTACCAACATGAAGCAAAACAACATCTACTGCCCTGGTCTGAATGTCTGTGTCCCCACCAAAATTCATATGTGAAATCCTAATGCCCAATGTGATGGCATTAGGAGGTGGGGCTTTGGAGAGGTACTTGGGTCATGAGAGTGGAGTCTTCATGAATGGGATTAATGCCCTCATAAAGAGATCTCACAGAGCTTCCTGGCCCTGCCTACATGGCAAGAAGTCTGCAACCCAGAGGAGGGCTCTTCCTGGAATCCAACCAGGCTGGCACCCTGATCATGGACTTCCAGCCTCCAGAACTGTGAGAAATAAATCTCTGTTGTTTATAAGCTGCCCTGTTTGTGGTATTTGGTTACAGTGGCCCAAATGGAGTAAAACACCTACATGCATGCAAAAACGAACAAGCAAACCAAAATAGAACAAAACAAAACCTCTAGCTAGTGTTTTTGACACTTTTGTTATCTTCAATTAAAGTTATATTTGCTCTTGAGTTGTCTCAATCTGCAGTTTACACGTGGGCAAGATTCTGAACATAGTCTCTGAAATTTCTATAATTCATTTGCTATAAAAATCCATCTGTTTCTCCAAAAATTCATAATCATAAATTTAACATGATTCAGGCTTTGGTCAAATATAACAACCAAACCTAATGTTTCCCCAAATCACAAATTTGTTTCTGTTTTCCAAAGTCCTATATTCTCAACACTTTTCTCAGTAAACATAAATTATTTTTTATATGACTTAACTTTATACTGGAATTTGTTTGCATATCAAGCAAGATATAATTTTTTCCTTACACATGCAAAATTTTTTCATTTTTATAGATGGTAAGTGCCAAAGTTGGGGACCACCAACCTGGTGGTATAGGACTGTCAGCTTCATTTCACAACACCAAGATATAATGAAGACATGACTAAGGATACTCAGGGCAAAATCTGAATAGCCATCAATCTCTCTTGTGCTCTAAAAACTCTAGAATAAGCCTTTCCCACTCATTTCATGTGTGTCAAAGAGTTTGATTCAGATTTGCTTGTGTTATATTAGCTTCACTGTGGTTCTGATTCAAACTGTATATGTCCTTGCCTGATGCCACATGAAGGTTCCATTTTCCTAAACTTAGCACCAGTTCTGAAATGGGTTTTTAATGAAAAGCTTTTACATCAATGATGGCCATAGCCATAACAGCAGAGTAAATATGTTTTGTTTGGCTCATATATTGTTTATAAAAGAATTTGAATAAGATGTCAATATTTTAAAATTGAGAAATTTAACATTAAATCTGGATTTCTGGCTTCTATTGAAACACTGTTGAACCATCATTCCCACCTGGGAACAACCAGCCGGAATCCCGCCATCACTGCCCACCTCAGATAAAGCAGGGCTGGTTCTCTCCAACACAGGACCCTCTCACTCAAATACATCGTCAGCCTAACTAGGAAATGCACTCAATTCGTAACTTCTGCTATAAATGATATTTTCTTATCACATATGATGGGAGCTTAATGGGAATTTTAACTCAAAACTTGCAGATGTTAGAAGACCAAATAAGAGTTCGAGACCAGGTGGCCACAGGAACTAATTTTGCAGTACAGGACCTAAACACCAAACATCTTCAAGGAGTTGGAGATCTTCGAGGAAGAGTCGCCAGGTGAGAAGTGTATTAACTAATGTTCAGCAATCAGTTGTTGGCCCCTGAATTCTCATTCCCAAAATAGTCACATAATGTGGAAAACAAGATACTGTCTTTAAGCTAAATGATGAGATGGTATCTGAGAAAGTGTATCCTGGAATTTGAAAGCCTCATGCTACCTGTGAGATCCAAGTGTTCTATAGACCTTCCAGAACTTCCAGTGTGGTTCCATCTGCAAGTGACAAGAGTCTTGTCTTTATAGCCCTCAACTGTCCAAATGCCAACATGCCCATATAACCACATACAAAATCCCCAGATGTGTCAAATTCTAACGATTGAAACATTTACGATATACAAGATTCCATATAAATGCCTAACAAAAGGGATTTAATTGCCAAATGAATAAAATTTTGAGAAACATCTTTTGTATAAGATTTCTATATCAAAAGAACGGTATACAGTTCAACAAAAACCTGTAGGTATTGACAATGGCAGGACCACTCTTACAGACATCTCAGAGATGACTTGTAAATGACTGACCATGGATGCCTTTCCATCTCAACATCTTCTGCCAGCATCCCTTTCTTCTCTCCTAAAACACCCCCACTTTCATCTAGTTAATCTGCTCTGAAGTGTTCATGACCAAATAATTATTGGGCGATTAACACCTAAGAGAAACCTCTCCTGGGAAATCCATCTATTCAATTCAACAAAAAATGCATCAAGTACTTACCATATGCCAGGCAGTGCACTAGGATTCAGGGATCCAGCAACATGGTCTCCTTCCAATAGCTACTCACAGCGTACCTAGGAGAATATAAGCAACGAGGTGAGCGCTTAATGAGAGCCTGGGGTGCTCTGGAAAATATCAAAATCGGGGCATAAGAATGACTTCCTGGCAGGGAAATATACACAAAATGTTATAACTCACAGAGAAAAAAATGTGACAATGAGTGTGTATATGTCCATGAATAACTGAAAAATTGTGCTGAACACTGGAATTTGACACAACATTGTAAAATGATTATAAATCAATAAAAAATGTTAAAAAATAAAAAAAAAAAAAGAATGACTTCCTGGAAGAGGTGACACTTCAGATGAGTTTTCAAAGATTTGTAGCAATTGGCTAGACAACAAAGGGTAGGAAAGACACTTCACATGGGAGGAATGATATGTGCAAAAGAACTGAGGGTTAAATTACTGTGACATGTTCAGGACCTCCCTGTGAGAGAAGTATGTTTATGGCATTTTGGGTTTGCATTTAGGAGAGATGAGAGATTGGAAGATGAAGCTAGAAAAATGGGCCAGAGTTGGATGATGAGGGATCTTTGGCCAAAGTAAAAAGTTTGAACGTTTTGTAGAAGGTTATAAATAGCCAGGGAAGATTTTAAGTAAGGGGACAACATTTAGTGACACTCTAATAGTAGCTGAATTGGTGGGGTACAGAAAGAAGGCATGGAGATGAAAGGAAGCCTATTGCAGTCATCAAAGTGAGAAGTGTCAGGGGCCAAAACTAAAGCACTAGCCATGCAAGTCTAGAGCATGTAAGAGACATTAGGAAAACAGAATCTACAGGATGAGTATCTGTGTGTGTGCACACAGATATATATACACACACATACATGCTCATATATATAATTATTTATAATAAGTATAAACATATTTTATACTTCTAAAGTACATAAAATTATATACATTATATAAAATTTGATACCTAGAAAAGAATTTTTACAATATTTGGTTAAGTTATGAAGCAAGATAATAAAACACCAGCAAACCCACCACCCTACTCAGCTGTGCCATGATTTTAGAAAGACAGACACCAAAAATCTCTTTTGAATGAAACTTGGAATTTGCTTTAATTTGGTAGTGTGCTTATGACACTTCAACCATTTATTTTTCTGCAAACCACTTATGAATCTATTATTTTATGCTTGTAAATTCTGTCTTACAAAGGAGACAAAATCACAAACAGATTTAAATGAAGCCAAGAGATGAATGGAATCATATCTAGGAAAAGATGTGCAACTCTTTCTTCCCTGATCCTATTTGTTTCTACTCTTTTTTGTCTCCTTTTTAAAATTTTTGAATATATTTAAGGTATGCAATCTGATGATTTGATATACATATACATACTAAAATGCTTACTATAGTCAAGCTAATTAACACATCTCCTCACATAGTTACCTTTTTGTGTGTGATGAGAGCACCTGAAATCTGCTCTCCTGGCATATTTTCATTTTTCAGTGCAGCACCACTCAGTGCAGTCATCACGCTGTGCATCAGGTCTCTAGACTTACACAGCCCACATAACTGCCACTCTGTACACTTTGACCAGTATCTCTCCATCTCCCCCACCTCCTCACTCTTGATAACCATTGTTCTACTCTCTCCTTTTATGTATTCAACTTTTAGATTCCACATATAAATGAGCTCATGTGGGTTTTTTTTTTCCTGTGTCTAGCTTATTTCACTTACCATAATGTCCTCTAGGTTTATACATGTTGTCATAAATGGCAACGTCTCCTTTTTGAGGCTGAACATTTCCAAGGGACAGAGTGTGTGTGTGCATGTGTGTGTATCACAATTTCTTTACCCTTTTATCCATCAAAGACACTTAGGTTATTTCCATATCTTGGTTATTGTGAATATTGCTGCAATGAACATGGGAGTACATATTTCTTCCAGGTATTCATTTCATTTCCTTCGGATACATATCCAGAAGAGAGATTTCTGGATGGTATGACAGTTCTATTTTTAATTCTTTAAAGAAGCTTCATACTATTTTCTATAATGGCTGTACCAATTTACATTCCTGTTAACAATGTAGAAGGGTTCCCTTTTCTCCACATCCTCACCAATACTTGTTACCTTTTTTGTTGTTGTTGATAATACTCATCTTAACAGGTATGAGGTGATATCTCATGGTTTTGATTTCCATTTCCCTGATGGTTAGTAACTTAGAGCACCTTTTCATGCACCTGTTGGCTGTTTATATGTCATCTTTGAACAAATGTTTATTTAGGTTTTTTGCCCATTTGTTAATCACATGACCATTCAAAACCCCCTCTTTTCTGTGGTGAGTGACTCACACATGACCCATCAGCTCTCAGAGCTAAATGATTTGGGAGACAGTCTCTCAAGGGGCAGCTAGATGTGTGGTCCACACCCTTTGCTCCTCAGGGAGAATCTGGGATTTGGGGGTTCCCTCCCAATCATAAGGTGAGGTACCAGGGATGGGGTTTATGGCATGTGTGTTTCTCAGATTTTTCTACCCATTTTGATGTGAGTGTTTTCTTTGTTGCCCAATGTGTAGGAGTCTCTAAACTAGTTTCTGGATTTTTCCCAGAGGAACTTGATCCACACTTTGCTGTTTGTTTGGTGTCTGAGGGAGGAGGGAAAATCAAGAGCCCCCATCCCCCCACCTTGCTTTCTGATCACGTACTTACTTCCCCTTTAGTATGAAGCAGTGACTTTAGGACAAGGCCTTATTTTTCCCTGAAATGTCCCTTTTATGAAAATGTCTTAAATCCATGTGGTGAGACAATTTGGCTACAAGTCATGAGACTTACAGTCACCCTTTTCCCTTTCTGTTTTCTGTATTTTTGCAGGCAAGTGACCAATGGACTAGCTGAGGCAGATTAAATACTGCCTTCCCACATATGTTGACCTTAATTCCAATTAACATTTTGGCATAAGTGAAACTAAGTTGATTATTTTAACAAAATTCCTGGCAAACCTTTTACTGCTTCATGAATCAAACTCAGTATTTGATAACAATGGGCTTTGAATTTTACACCTTAATTCCCACCCCAGTATAATGGCAGTTTAGAAGCAAGTACTTCCAATGAGATGAGGTTCTGAGTTGTCTGGCCTGCATTTGACATTGTCTCTATTCAATAGATTAGTCTCATGTGCAAAAAAGAAAAAGGCAAGTACGTCAAGGGCAGCCACACAGATGTCTACAACTTAGTCTGTAGCAACAGCCAGCAGAGGCCAACCCTCTACCCACGTTTGGCTATTTGGGCCCCCAAGGCATATCTGCATATGAAAAAAACAGAAACAATAAAATCACTTCAAAGGAGACAAAGAGAAACTTCCTTTTGAAATACAGAGTGCAGCTTTGAAAAACCACTAATTCTTGATGTCAGCGTGTGGGGTTAGGCTGGTTGGGTGCAGGGGGTGGGAGGTGGGAGGATTGGAAATGAATGGATGGTGACTCAAGGTGAGGAAGTAAATACTAGCTGCTGATCCTGGGTGGGTGCTTCCTCTGTGCCAGGTACTGGCTGAACGCTGAGCATTCACCGCCTTTTATCCTTAAATAAACCTGGGCAGGACCACTCTTCACTCAAGCACACTGCACTCCAGGAGACACTGTTCACATTGTCCCCCGTGTGTCTGGCAGCCCCTGGGTTGTGTGGGGGACAAATTGTGCAGCTATATGTAGTGATCTCAGCATCATTACCCCCTTTTCTCAGATAAGGAAAACTGAAACTTACAGATGATAAGAAAATTGTCCCAGATCACAAACCTAGGAAGCAATAGAAGCCGGATTGAAAGCCTAGTCTACCTGACACCAGAGACCAAATCTCAACCACTAATCTACAATGCACAGACCAGCTGTCATCTGTCCCTGAGAAGGGGAACAGGTGGGGCTCAGTGAGAGAGGGCAGGGGGTGGGGGTAGCAGCAATTACTCTCGGGTAGTTTTTGGGTGTCTTAATGTGGACTTACATAAGAACACTCTAACAAACAATATTCTCCTGACAATAACAGTTTATACATACAAATCGTTTTGCCCATGACTTTGGTGCTCCTATTTTTTGTCAGATTAATTCTCTATTTTTTCTCCCAGCAGTCTCCCCATAACCCCCTACCAGTTCACCTGCTATCCCTTTAGAAGATTTCTCAGGCAAAATTACCATCCTCAACTCACCTTCGGCTCAATTTTGGCATCAAAAATCTTAAGAAAAAGAAATTCATTTCTGGATCCTAAAAAATGTTGACAGTCATAAAACAGCTTATAGCACTTATCATGACAACATGAAAATGTAGTTCCTAACACACAGTATTTGATGACAGTCAAAACAATTATTTTATAAAATAATGAACTTCAAAGTGACCTCTGATCAATCATATACAAAAGACACAATATTACAGTACTCTCCGTCCTATCTTTCAAGCATACATGAGTGTATTGAAACTGATAACACAGTATGCAACGTGCTCTCTCCCAAAGGAGTTCCTGAGTGGCGGTAGTGAGTGGGTTTCCCTGACATGCCGGAAAAGTGGTAAATCTTAACTCCAACCCCATTTCACTGGAGTTACTTCCCCCTAAAATACCAAATGCAACCTCATGGGCCAAACTTCATACATGTTACTGTGGATTATTTTCATCCTAAGAACACTCAACTGAGACCACTCAAAGAGCAAGTTTTGATTGGAGTTAAGAGAAAGGGCATTGTCTTTTCAGATGGGTGGGAAGACTTTGTTGGGCTGGGATACTTTTTCTAGCCAGAGGAGAACTGACAGTCTGGGAGGCAAGGAAAGAGGCTAAAGGGAGTTAAGTGGATTCAGAACACAATATAGAATTGGAAAAAGTTTCAGTTTTTAGGTGGCAAGGAGTACTCTCAAAATATCAAAATCTGCTGGAACTCCTATGACAGAGTTAATCTATCAGGCTGAAAATCTAAAATCTTACCCAGTTTCCTCCAATGTCTTCATCTGCTTCAACCCAGTGCTTTAATTTGGGCCACCGCATCATTTTCCAACCTGGTTTCTCTCCCACCAGGAAAAAAAGAGGAAAATGAAGGCGACTCCTGTATATGCTCCTTCCTCTACCAACTCATTTTTCAAAGAACTTTAGGGCTTTGCCATCAAATGAATACACCGATTCTACTGTAGTAGTAAAAATGTTATAAGCCTATCTAGTCTGACAACCAATTTTCATCTTGCCACTAGATGTGATTCCAGCATCATAAAGCTTTCTGGAGACATTCACTTCATCAGGCATGAGCATCAGCAACTCGAAAAAAGAATTCAAGAGCTCATGTCTGCCCTAGAAACTGTTTCTAAGAACTTGGATATGAAGGTAACTGAAAATATTTGGAACGCTTACATTATGCATTACTGCCGAGAAGTAAGATCACTATAACTTGCCAAAACACCTAGTCAAGTGGTAATTGTTCAGAAGAACTCTTTTCTTCCAAACGGTTTAAATACAGATCACACATATACACTATGAGTACTGCCAGGTCAATCAACAAATATTTAATAGCACCTTCTTTGTTCCAGCCCAGCCACCCAGAACAAGCATATGCTGCTCAGTTCTCCTAGTGCCATTATTCCCTTACTCTCTGGGTTCTCCTCAAAGGGTGTATAACTAGAGATTATAAACCAAGGAATTCCCCGTGGAAGCTATTACTGTTGAAGTTTCAGCATAAATGTGAGTTGCTCATGTTACATCCCTGCAATGGGTTACATCTGTTACAAAATAATAGACAAGTCCATTGTCCTGGGTTTTAAAGGCCATCTCCACACTGGCCCCTGCTTATCTCTGCAGCTCACCCTGTGCTCCCTGGCTCACCTTTTATACCCAGTGACACTGAACTACCCGCAGGTAGGTCCTCTCACTCCAAAATACTGCACGGCCTCCAGGTGGTTTGTGCTCTTTTCTGCCTGAAATGTGTCTCCCCCTTTTCAACTCCCCAGTTAATGGTTTAACTAAAGGAGCCAATGCAAACCTCTTCTGTGCCCCCTTTTTGTCATGTACCTTATGTGAGACAAGCACATCTCCTCTGAAGTCATTTGGGCAAAACAAAGTGGAAATCCTTCCGGAATCGGGGGAGATGAACACTTGGTGTTTGACTCTTTGTTCCTGGGAGACAGCTTATCAAGAGGAGAAGGCTCACAGGGGCACACAGTTCACTGCAGTCCCATCAGGCTCCCCTAGTTGCCCCCTACAAACCCACCTAATTAGTCCTAATAGTTTTTCGCTTGATTCTCTCAGTTTTTCAAGGTACTCAAAACATATTAACAATAAATCGTAACAACTATAGCTCTGGTTTTCTGATGTAAAATTTCATTATTTTTTCTTAAAGGCCTTGACCGGAACTTCCAGAATACTGTTACATAAGAGTGTTCATAGAAGGCAGCTTTTCCAATTTCTGATTACACTAGAAATGACTTTGTTGTTTGCTGTTGGCCATTAGTTGATGTATTTTTAATTATATTGAGGAAGTATCCATCAATTCCTACTTTACTTAGTTTTTATTAGAACTGAACATACAATTTTATAAAATGCCTTTTAGATATTAACAAATGTCTAAGTCACCATATTAGTTGCTTTTTGGTTTGGTTTTTTGTTTGTTAGCTTGTTTAATTCTTTGGCCTTCTAATGTACTGTATCAATGCATTTCCCAATACTGACACATTCTGGCATTTCTTAACGAAAGCACTACAGTCTTTGTGTAATACTTTAGCACTTTATTTTGCATCTAAGTTCAAAGGTGATATTAGACTATAGTTTCTCTCTTCTTAGTTTTTTTTAAGGTAATACATACATATGGTTCAAAATCAAAACTCTACAAGAAAATACACCCTGGGAATTTTCACTCCCACTTCTGTCATCAATTATCACATCCTTTCATTACAAGTAACCATTTTTATTAGTTTGTTGTGACTCCTTTCAGTATGCCTTTACAAAGACACAAGCAAATACAAATACATGGTCTCATTTCCTCCTTTTTTGCACAAAAGATAACATACTATATGTGTATTACTAGGCATCTGGTTTTGGTTTTTTTTTTTTAACAAAACAAATATATCCAAGAGATTCATTATATCAGTACCTGGAGAGCTCCCTCATTCTTTTTCACGACTGTATACTCTTCCTCTGTGTATAATAGCTCATTTAACCAATCTCTCATAGATGGACATTTGGGTTCTTTTCAACATTTTGCTCTTTTGAACAATATTGCAATGTATAACTTTGTACTTGTCTCATTTTGTGTGTCTGTAGGTATGTCTGTAGGATACCCAGAAGTGGGATTGCTGGGTCGAAGGCTCCCGTGTTTGTTACTTGGAAAGATCTTGCTCTCTATAGGGCTTTTACCGAATTGCACACCCACCAGCAATATGTAAACTGTCCTATATCCCCACTGACTCACCAGTGAGCGTTGTTTGACCTTTAAATTTTGCCTTAAAAAAAAAAAAAGATAGCATCTCTGTGTTTCAATAAGCCTTTTTTGTTATGAGGTTGAACATCTTTTCATATACTTTAGAGCTATTTTTATTTCCTTTTTAGTGAGCTGTCAGTTCATGTCTTTTTTCCATTGCTCTACTGGGTTATTTTTCTCTTTCTTTTCAATTTCTAGGAGCTCCTTGTTAGGGAGATGAGCCCTTTCTCTATGATATGAGCTGCAGACGCGTTTTCCCGGTTTGTCATTTGCCTTTTGACTTTTGATGTGCATATGTTCTCTATTTGTAGCTGAATTTATCAGTCTTTTGTGGCTTCTGGAATTTTAAGTGACAGATAGAGCTTCCCCACACAAAGGCTTGAAAGAATTGCCCACATATTCTTCTAGCACTTTCATGGCTTTATTGTTTGTATTTAAATTCTTGATCCATTTGGAGTTTTTCTTAGAAAAGAATGTTTCTTACTCATTATTTTACTTATTGGGGACTTGTAGTATTTTTAATATTTTGTAGGGCTAATCCCTTCCACTGTTTTTTTCCCTTTTCCTGGTGGTAACTGTTTGTTTTTGCATATGATTTTATCCCCATTTTTCTTTGCAGGGGGAGATAATATGTTTTTGCATATGATTTTAAAATCAGCCTTATAGTTCCAACAAATAAATAGACAAGTCTTTCTCCTTTAATGTTTATTGACATCATGTCAAATTTATAAATTAACTTTAGAACTGACATATTCATAATGCTGAGTGTTTTATACAAGTGTTTTGCTTCTATATCCTTCAGGAGTGGTTTCAAATGTACCTCACTTAGGTTTGGCATCATCTTAAATGTATTTTGAGATTTCTCCATCTTCTTTTAGTTTATTGTAATGGGGATTTCATTATCTCTTCTACGTAGTTGTTATGTGTATATTGTAAAAGCTGTTATTACCTTTACACTCCACTAACAGTGAGTTCTCTTCTTGACAATAGTAATTTTTCAGTTGGTTTTTCCAGGCACACAATCATATGACTTTCAAATAATAATAATTTAAGCTCATCTTTTTCCATTTTCATATATGGAATTTCATACACAGAAATTCTCCTTTTTGAATAACAACTCCAGTACAATAACAAACAGTAATGCAGGAATAGTCTTGTTCTTGACTTTAATAGAAATGTCCCCAGTATTTCTAACCTGTTTGATATTATTCCTATTTTATGGATGTTTTTAAAATCAAGTATGATTATAAAGATAAGTAAGTCTTGCGGATATAATTACACCATAGTGACTACAGTTAACAATACTGTATTGTGCATTTAAAAGTTGTTAAAGAGAGTAGATATTCAAAGTTCTCATTCCAAGAAAAAAAAATTGTCACTATGTGAGGCAGTGAATGTTAAGTGACTGTATAATCATTTTACAGTATATACATGTATCAACTCATTATGTTGTACAACTAAAGCTAATACGATTTTAGGTGTCAATTATATCTTAATTTTTTAAAAAGAATAATTAGGAATTATGTTAAATTCCTTTTTGGCATTTGTGCAGATAATGTCAGTTTTATTCTAAACTACACTAGCATAACTATTTGTGTTAATACATTTCCTATTATTAAACAATCCTTACTTCTTTAAAAAACTCAGCTGTACTTGATTATGATGCTTTTTTCAACTGTGCTGCTGGATACTATTTACTGATATTTTACTTAAGAATTTAACAGCAAGTCTATAAATGAGTCTCCAAGAGCATTTTTTGTACAATCTTTTTCAGATTTTGGAATCAATGTTGCACTGACTTTATAAAAATAATTTGAAAATTTCTCTTCTTTTTCTATGGTCTGAAATAGTTTGAAGAACATTATAGTTATCTATTCATTAAAGATTTGTTAGCTTCTGAAAGTGTCTGGGCCTAATGATTTTGTGGGGAAAGGAATCCTTTGGTACATTTGCTTGATTTTTTTCCTGTGGAAATTGGTCTGTTTAAACGTTCTCTCTTCAAGGCTGAGCTTTAGTAAATTACTTTTCCTTGGAAAAAAATATCTATTTCATCCAGATTTTAAAATTTATTTGCATAAAGTTTTGCAAAATGCTTTTAGGATTGTTTTAATTCCTTCTACTGGTATTTCTCCCCTGGCCATTTATCATTTTGTTTATTTGTGCTTTTCTTTTTTTCTTTTTGCCTTAGTAATTACACTGATTATTCTCCAATGAACCAGACTTTTTATGTTTTTAATTCTACTTCCATTTTGTTTTCCAATTCATCAGTTTAAGCTTTTATTTTTATTATTTTTTCCTTCCCTGCAGTTTTCTATTTTCTAACTTTTTGAACCATAAATATTTGTATCTTCCTTTTTTACTGATATAAGCACTTAAGACTATGAACATTCCCCAAGTATTCATTTATTTCTTTAATTCTACATCCCCTACGGTTGGACATATAATGTTCTCATTATCATTTCCTAGAAATTCTGCAATTGCCTATTTTTCTTTTGATTGAATAGTTAAGAGTTAGTTGTTAGGGTTCTTTTGTTTTTGATTTTTTTCCTGAGTTAAAGATTTTTTGTTTTGTTATTCTGGTATTCATTTTTAGTTTTCTCACACTGTAATTAAAATCTGTTCTATATACCAGTCTTAGTTTCTAAAATATTTTGAGGGGTTCACTTGGTGGTTGGATACTAAAATTTTGTGTGTGTTCAAAAGAATATATATTTCATATTTTTAGGGACAAAGGTCAGTCAATATCCACAAAAAACAGCATACTGGCTAGGTCTTCTGAATCCTTATTTTTGGTCTCGTTCTACTTTGGATTAAGAAAAGTGAATAAAAGTCTCATAATTATTGGGCTTCCATTTTATCTACAATTTCAGCTTTGTGAATGTTCTTGCTATGTTATTTGGATCATAGGTATTTATAACTGTTCTTTATTTTCTTACTCCTAATTTTAATATTTATGTGCCCTCTCTTCATATTTAGAATAAGACAAACTACCTTTTCAAAAAAAAAAAAAAAAACAGCCCTTGGACTTAAGTATCAATCCCATAAATTTTGTTTCTTAAACATTTTTTTAAATGTTTGTGTATCAGTTTTCTGTTGCTGCCATAACAAGTTACCACACACTGAGTGGTTTATAACAACACAAATGTATTACCTTACAGTTTCTGTAGGTAAAAGTCTGGGTAGGCTAGACCGGATCCTCTGCTTAGGGTAATCACAAGGCAGAAATCAAGGTATCAGCATGGCTGTGTTCCTTTGGGGAGGCTCAGGGGATGAATGCTCCTTCTGGCTCATTCAAAGTTTTGGCTCAATTCAGTTTCTTGCAGTTTCAGGACTGAGGTCCTTGCTGGCTTTCAGTTGGGAACCTAGACTTCCCCCAGCTGCCTGCTATCTGTCTCGTTTTTTCCATGGAGCTTCTCTCCAGCAAGAGCAGGTCAAGTTCATCTCATGCTTCAAATCTTTTGACTACTTCTGCTGTTGCCTCTCTTTGACTCCAGCTGGAGAAAGTTCTCTGCTTTTAGGGGCTCATATTAGATTCGGCCCCCTTGGACAAGACAGGATAATCTTCCTATTTCAAGGTTTGTAAAGCTTGAATTACAGCTTATTTCAAGGTCTGTAAACCTTAATTACAGATGCAAATTCCTTTGGCCCTCCAGTATAACACATTCACAGATTCCAGGGATGAGGACATGGACACCTCTGTGGAGCCATCCTGCCTACCACAATTTGTCACTTTCTTCATCCTGCTTTCCTTTGGTTAGGTTTGTCTTTCTCTTTTTAACTTTGTGACATGAATGGCAAGTTTATACCTAACTTCATTCTGTCTTGTATAATGATGGAAAAATTTAATGCCACAAATTTACCTCTGATTATAGATGTGGCTATGTCCTTTTGATATGTGATATTCTCATTATCTTTTCCTAAGTTAATTGTAATTGCAGCACTGATGCACTCTTTGACATTTGTGTTAGTCCACTGAAAAGCAAATGCCATAAAGGAAGTAGATGTGCAAGAGATTTATTGAGGGGAAAAAACTGTGAAGGAAAATGGGGAGGGAACTGAAGGAGATGAAGAGAGCTATCCGCCTGCAGTGCTACTGACTCCTGTGAAAAAGACAGCAGAGGAAGGTCCTAGGCTGCAATGCCATTCTAACGAAGTTTCATCTAGTTCCTTGAACCAGAGTCACTCATCAAAGGACTACAGCTCAGACACTGACTGGGAGCAGCCAGTGGGAAGCATGGCCTCAACACAGGGTGATGGGTTTTGGGCACAGCAGTCAAGGCCTTTGGCTGTAAGATGCTACTTATATGTGACCTGAGAGGCACATTTTCATGTGAAACACTGAAATTAAAAACAGAATTTAAAAAGTTTTCTTTTACTCAAATGGTTAGATTTTTGTTTCTTTACCCTTTTATTCATTTCTAGTTTTAGTGCAGTGTAGTTAGTTGCTTTTCCTGCTTTTTTGGAATAATTTGAGTTTCTTTGTAGTCATGTTTGCTTAGTTTTTACAAATGCTCAGTAGGCACTGGGAAAGGATGAATATTTGCTGTTTGTAAGTTAGACTGTTTGGTATGTAAATCTATTAAATAAACTGTATTTTTCATATCTTCCTATATATTTATTTATATTTTACTTACTTGACCAGTAAGAGTCAAGAGACGTCATTTAAAATCTCTAATATATTGTCTCTGTTAGTTTATCCTTATAATTCTACAACTGTTGCTTTTTAGTTCAATATATAAGGTAAATAGAAGCGTTGGTGGTCTAGTGGTTAGATAGCTGCCTTCCAATATTTAAGGTAAATAAGGATTCAAAACTGTTTTTCACTGTGGATTTTAAATGACCATCTTTGCCCCCGTTAACAGAGCTTGCCTTGCGGAATGTTTTGTCTAATGACATTGCTCTGCCTGCTTTCTTTGCCTTTGCTTTTCCAGGCTTGTATTTCACTATCTTTCATTGCTAACAATTCTGCTTTTGAGTGTACCTCCTATAAATACACTGTTTTGAGTGTATCTCCTACAAATAAGCATTCATGTGGTATCGGTTGCCCAACCAACATCTATCTGTTCAAACCCTTCCATTATTCACCTCTTTCTTTTCCAAGAGAACTCAAATTTCATTAAGTACTACTGAGTTCCACATGAACGTCTCTTTCAGGAGTTGAATTGTTTGACTGAAGGCAACCGTGTAGTTTCATTTGCATGGACATGATTACAGGCTGCTGCTATTCTGCGTCTGTTTCCCCATCCAGTCCTGTCACCTAAAGAACTTCCTCAATGTGGAAGGCACTTTTATCCTAACTCCCAAACCTGGAACTTATGTTTTCCTGCTTTTATACACCCTAGGTCATTTCACTTGGCCTTTCCCTATACTCCTGTCAGAATCCTACCTGGAAATTTCTGAGGCCTGACCTTAGGCCACTCATGTGTTTTCTTCACAGAGCCCAATTGCACATTTAAGCATTTATTCAGTAAGTATTTGGTGAGCACTGACCATTGGTCATCTAATGTGCACCTAGATGATAGAGGACAGAGTGGCTTACATTGTAACCTGGGAGACAGAAAGTAAAGAAATAATCAAATTAACAAATTGATAAACCAATGTTAATAGTCCATTTTGTCATCTCATCACATAGTCTGTTATCAAAAAGACTGTTACAGACAGCGGAACAGAACACTCCCCCTTTGTCCTTCCCCTGAAGATAGTGCTATAATTGTTGAATCATTCCTTTGAAAAAAATCATTTTCAAATGCAAATTTGCTTTAGGCTCATATCTTTATCCCTGGCTCCTTTAGGAATAAAGTATAATTAAGGTGTAAGTGCTAGTGGTTTTGTTCACACACACAAAAGTTCCCTTTTGTACTTTCTTTAGGTAACACAGCTCTTAGGAAAAATAGAGGCTTCCAGTTCTGAGCAAACTTCAAATTTAAAGATGGTCCAGGGGGATTATCGCCATGAAGTGAACCTTTTGGAGTTCAAGTAAGTGAATGGAAGATTTTTAATTCTGTTTAATGCATTAGGGTTTTGCCTAATGAAAGCATTGGCATTAAATATAAACCTATCCCAGGAATTTGAACCTGGCCAAGAAATAAAGCAACAAACGAAGGCAGAGAATATTCTACACTAAAGTAATACACAATATTAGTAATAAAAAAGAAATATGTATTTATTTGTCATTCTGTTTGCATAATATCTTAACTGAAACGATACTTATCCTAACCTTTCCTATAGAGTATGATTTTAATTTATCATCAATCATTTATTAAAATGCTTCACTGTAAAGAACTCTTGAGGGGGGAGGATATAGCTCAAGTAGTAGAGCGCACGCTTAGCATGCACAGGGTCCTGGGTTCAAAATCCAGTACCTCCTCCAAAAATAAATAAACCTAATTTACCTCCCCATCTGCCAAAATAAAATAATCAAAAGAACTTTGAACATACAACATACACAGATTCCACAAGATTATCAAATAATTTTTAAACAACTTTGATGTACAAGCTTTTCTCCTGAGATTTCTTCTAAGATCCTCTACTTGCACAGTTACTAGCTTTCCCTATTTTAAAGACTGGTCTCTATCCCCTTACACTGAGTTTTCCTCTGTGCAATGGAGAAAGCAATAAAGGAGACAAGACTCCACATTCAAACTACTGGCCTCTGTATCCTCAAATCCCCCTTTCTTATTTAAATGACCACCATTTCAGGCACAGGGAAATCCTAGTCCCTTGGATGATACATTACTGCCCCTTCTATTCTGTTTTTTCCCTCTGTCCCACATCACCTGAGCTTAGTGCCTTGGTCAAATCCAGTATTCTGGATATACTCTGCTTTCTCCATTTTCCCCAATCTCTATCGTATTTCATTAAATCTATGCCATTGGCTATAAGATGTACCATTATATTCTTGTACCTCTAAGACATGAAGCTAACAATTAAACCATAGCACACCATCATTTTAAGAAGCCTCCCAATTTCAGAGATATTAAATTAAGAAATATTTATGTCCTAGAAATTGATGAAAAACAGTAGTAATCACTAAGTCAGAGACGTAGATATCTTGGATAAACAGAAAACACCTACTTTCTTCATTCTCCAAAAAAGCGTGTCTAGGTTCTTAAATTCAGCACAGAGAGGGTATTCAGTAAGTATCTGTGTCATGCTTAATCTAATCCCTTTATCTTAGAATTAAATTAAGATAGAGAAAAATGTCCAAGGGAGAAGTAGAAAAATAAAATGTTTCTAGAAGTACAATTTAAGAATTTATTTTACTGGGGGAGAAAATGGACTTATAGTCTGGAATGGAAGACTGGCTTAAAGAGATGAAGAATATTAACAAATAGAAAAGAGGGAAAGAGGAAATGTCTGATGTCTAGGGCTGACTCCTTCACTGCTGATGCTGTGTATTTCTTCCATCTTCAGTCCTGTGGAAAGCTGACTTATAGACGAATCATCTAAATAGTTAAATCTGAACCTGGACACTTTTGTAGTAGTATAAACTGGAATCTTTTTCTCCCTTGAAACAATGAAGTCTTAAAATGTCATTAGTTTTGCAGAAGGTAATAGTGAATTTATAAACCAGGTTTTTCCCCAGACAAATACTTATAAGCTCTAATAATTCAATTGCATCCATGACTCTTTTTAAAAATTTTTCTCCATTGATGTTTTTAATTAAAAAGTAATATGCATTCATTGTAACAAATAAAAATGACCAAGATGAAAAAAGAGGTCACTATCCCTGCTTCCTAATGTAACCAATGTTAACACTAGAAATGTAGCTTTCCACGTTTTCCCCCTTGTTAACATAAATATGTAACAGAAAAAGGACTTATAAATATATTTATATAAATACATAAAACTTATATTTTATATATATAAACCATTCATTATATATAAGCAGAGAGCATGGGTTTTTTAAAATAAATCCTATACACATTACTCAATAATTTGTCTTTGCCCAGAACATCTTGGATATCTCCCTCTGGATCAGTGACTGTTATTCTAGCAATATTTTTCACAGCTGCATGATATTTTGACTTACAGATATGCCATAATTAATTCAACCATTTATCTTACTGATGAAGAGATTCTTTCCAGTTTCTAGCTACCACAAACAAAAATTACTGTGCATATATCCTTAAGTATTCTTACTTACAGGTGCTATTATTTCTACAGGCAAGATTCCTAGGTGAAAGAGTTTATGTATTTATTAGTTTTTATAAATTTCTTTCTAAAAATGTTGTAGCAATTTACACTCACACCAGCAGTGCATAAGACCTTTCTGTATGTTCTTATCCACGCTGGATATTCTTTTTACTATTTGCCAATTAAAGGATGAAAAATAGCATCTCAATTGTTTTTACTTGCATTACTTTCACCATGTGGATTTCCTTTTCTGTGAACTGCCCATTCTTATCATTTGTCAAATTTTGAATTGTGATTTTTATCATTTTCCTATCAACTGGTAGGATTCCTTCACATTAGGGATATTAATCCTTTGACTGAGGTACATATTGCCAAGGATCTTGCTCAAAGAGAAAATAAGGCAGATAGGGCTCTTTTTTTTTTTTTTTTCCAATCTAAGCACTTCTCAAATCAAAGTGGATGGGGGTATAGAATTTGCTTTTCTTTTTTAAGAAACTGTCTCTGAACAAAGGAATTACAAGAATGTTAATAACATTAAAGGTTAAGTTTAATTGAGCAAATTTCCCATTTAGAAACTTTAACAAATTCAAGTTAAGTGGTAAACTGAACATATTTTATATTGAACTTAAATGCCTCAATATTGTCTGGGGGTTTTCTAGTGAACTCGTGGGACATTGGCACTGATCACTAGAACTGACAAAGGAGACACACAGGCTGTGTTATCTGAATCCCCACATTAAAGGGATTCTCTCTCATCTTTCCAGAAAGGTCTTAGATGTTCAGCTAAGTAATGTCCTAAGCCAACAACTCAGTGCTTACAGAGCACAAGTCTTGGCTGTCATGAACTACAGCTGTACTTCAGCAGGGGTGGCCCCTACCAGTCACTCCCTAGATAGCTCTCGATGCTGACACTGTTCAGTTGATAGTGATTTATAAGAAAGAGCATTTGGTCAATGAAGTAAATACACAGAGTCAAATCTTACTACACATGGCTTTGAAAAAGCTACCGTAGTAGAAGGGGACAAGAGCAAGGACCTGTCTCATTCATCTTTGCATCCTCAGCACCCAGTACATTCAGACACAAATAGAAGCCAATGAATGCATGAATGAATGAATGTTTTGAGCACCTGTAATATGTAAGTTGTATTTTAGAATATCCAAAGATATAATCATAGCCATATTAAGTGAAAAGCTAAAAACAGGTAAAGTAAAAGTTAAGACAATGTTAAATGAGATATATCATTAGACAGAAATAATAAATATTCATTGTTATTTACAAATGCCTACCAGGTGCTCAAGATGTTCAAGGGCACCCAGCTCTGCAGGCTGGGTCTTAGCCTCGTTTCAGAGACAAGGAGTATTGTAATCATGGAGATTAAGTAGTTTGCCCACAGTCACACAGCTACAAAGTGTCTGACTCCAAATCCCAGGTTATTTTTGTCAATCTGTGATGCCTCCATCTCATAATTCCACCTGTGAGTAAACTAACTGTGCTATAGACATTTAGGGAAAGGAAAAATCACATGTGTTCAAAACCATGAAGGTATGAGGCTATGAAGATACTGGGATTTAAACTCAAGTACAATTTAGAATGAACAACAAAGTCTTCCTATTAGAGTGGAGTTGGAATTGCTTTTTAATTAGTGTCACTAACGAGAAATCACAGAACATTAAGAAGAAATTAGTTTAAGGTATACGGGTATCAACTTAGAAGCAAAAAATGTTTCTTAAAATTAAGTTCTTGCTTCTGACATGAAAAACTCTTAGACTCAATCTCTAAAGAAATGCACATAGTCTGAAGCAGTTATTCAGAGTGAATTACAAAAAATGAAAACATCTTCTGTGTTTATAGTGCATTAAAGGGCACTCCATCTTTTTATGTTCCCATGTGGTTAAAGCCACTATCTGAATTCTTGACAGCCTGGTAGTAATAACATTTTCCAAGAATTCAGAATGTTCATGTCTCCTAAAAAAGTTCATTCAACAGATTGTGAATGCAAGACAATTGGGTTTGAGACATAAGTGAACTAGTAAAACTAGCCCAGGATGGAGCTATGTCCTCATTTATCTATGTCAGCCGTAACCACGGAGGCCACTGAGATATTTGTTCCAAGCCCTACACTCTGCCCTGACCATTCACTCTCATCACGGCCCTCACCCAAGGATCCGCTGGGTCTGTGGATCCCTGTCAAATTTTCCTTTACTGTTCTATAACTTTCTCACTTATAATTGCCCTTAGTGTACATTTTAACCTGATTACATCAGTAACAAAAAAGTTTTTGGAACCAGGCTTTATCTCACATTTGTCTTAGTGAGGTCTCTGTGCATAATTTTAAGGTCTGACTTGTGTTTTGAGAAAAAGGAAAGAAAAAGCTATCTATCAGCCTGTCTATCTACTTATCCATCTATCCTATCTACATCCCTATCTGTATCTAACTACATCTGATCAAAATCCTCCCATAAACATCAGTACAGAGGATTTGGAAACTCAAATGTGAGTGTCATCGAGATAAATTCATCCTATTGAGATTTTAACGGTATGTTCTACAGTTAACAGAAAAACAATTTTTACATGGCAAATCATGTCCATTATGTTAGGAAAAAGTCTAAAGAAAGAAAAAGATTTATAGAAACCTCTATTTTTATCCTTTTTTTCTATCAAGGAGAATGCCTTTCAAATAATGCTTACATATTTCAATAAACTACCAACAGACAGAATATCACCTCTGATTGCTACCAAGAAAGTGAGTCTCCAATTGCAGGCAAAACCTTGTTATAAAAGGATCAGAAGAAGTAATTCATTCTTTATGGCTTTATTTTAATTTCAGAGTTTCAATTACTGGCATGTCCTTCCAGAGGTATTACCTAAGTACATTTAATGGTTCCTTGATTTTCAGAGGGCTTTTAATAATTTATCTGTGATGAGAGTAAATGTTCTCATTTATTTACACAGTAAAGGTGAGCACTGAAGGACAGATTCTCGATTGTAAAGCTACCTCTTAGTTATCTAGGGATTTACTGTTCCCCTTAACTAACATTATTAATTAATATTTCCACCAGAGACAAAGGAAGATGAAAATCAAAGATTAGGTCTCTAAATAGCTTGACAAGTCTGTGTTTTGTTATTTGTGAACAGCCCTAATAAAAGGTATCCGATGAGAAAGAATAAATCATTTATTCAGTCACTACTTATTGAGCACTTTCTATATTCCAGGCATCGTTCACAGCCATGAACAAAGCAAAATCCTTGCTTTCATGGAGCTTAGGTTCTAGTGGAGGAGACAGCACACAAATTAATACATATCACATGGTGATGAGTGTTCTGGAGACAAAGAAGGTTAAAGGAATAGTGAGTGTCAGGTGGGGAAAGGGATTTTGTGTGTGTGTGGTCAAAAACAAACAAACAAAATTTCTCTGATATATATAAGTGCTTGAATATAAATCTGAATGAAATTAGAAAAGGAGCCATTGTATATTCTAAGGAAGAGTGTTGCAGACAGAGGAAACAGTTGGCTAAAAAGAGGTTGTCCACCTCTCAGCTGGGGACTTATTTGCCTGAGATCCAGCAGTTGTAAGCCAGTCACATAAGTGTTTAGAAATCCTGATTAGACTAAGAACAGGAAAAGTAACCAACTGCATCTTCTTAATTATGAGATACTCTTCTGAATCAAGGTATGTTTTGTATGTGAAAAATATCCCTCTCTGTATCAAAAAGTGTCAATTCAGAAAGATAAAGATCAGAATTTAGCTATTATACTACAACAAATATAACTATTGGGAAAGTAACTACCTTCCCATTCCTTGACTTCATTATCTGAATCCGAGTTGCTCAACCTCGGGACAGGTTGCATTGAGGTGGGATAATTCTTTGTTGTGGGGCTGCCCTGTGCACTGCAGGATGCTTAGCAGCATCCTGGCCTCCACCCACTCCCAGAGTAGTAGCAGCTCCCATCTGTGACAACCAGAAATATCTTCAGGTACTGCTAACTGACACCTAGTTTAAATATAAATGGAAATGACCTCACATAACTTATCTTTTCCAACTATTAGTCCAAACACTTTTTCAGGAGAGCTATAAAGACATATACATGTATAGAGACAGACATATATAGACAGACATGTACATGTTCAGCCTGTCTTAGGCCATTTCCAGTGATAAATATCACAAACTAATTTAGCTTCATCTAACTTTTCATATCATTCAAGTAACTATTATTTCAAGCCCCCCCACGTTGCAAGGTAATCTGAATATTTTCAATAACAAACAACATGGATTGTTCCCTCTAGTCTAATATTTAGCCTACTCTAAAAGGGAATTTGAAATTGACATGTTACCATAAGCAAGTCACACCCAGAAAACATACAGAAACCACTTGCTGGTCCCCATCTCTCATCCCCCCTCTTCTCAGCCTCCTATTTCTCCATCATTTCAGATGAGGATTCACCTTCTACTCAAACGCTCGAGCAATTCTTTTCAAATTGATGTACATGAGTCCAACCCTTTTAATCTTTAATCTATTGTTAAAAATCCTTCATTCTCTGTTATTTAATACTCTGTGGTGCATCAACTTGATGCCAGCAATCCCGTTCCTGCACTTCTGCCTATTATTTCTGGTTTTGCCCCAGGTAAATAACTCAGCACCTCTTTCAGCCCCCACCTTCCCCGCCCAAAGAATCCACTCACAGAGATACAGTGGAGACTTTACTGAAGATTTTGCCTGAAGCAGAGACAACAACCAAGGAGTATCTCCCTTGGACACTCTGTTCTCTCCTCTCCTAGACAACGCAAGTCTTCTCTGCCCAGCTCCTCCCGCAGCCTTAGAGTGGCCCTTGTTGAGCAAAGATTCAGCGAACCACCACCCTTAGCCAATCTGCCCACAGCTAAGGATGATTTTTACACTCCTAATAATTTTTTAAAGAAAAAAATATATTTTATGACATGCGAATTGTCTGTGAAATGTAAAAGTTTGATTAAACCACAGCCATGCTCATTTGCTCATTGTTTCTTTGTAAGCCAGACTCATGTGTGTCACCTGTGGCTGCTTTCCTGCTGCAACGGCAGTGTAACAGCAGAGCTGAGTGGTTGCATCAGAGACTACATGGCCCAAAAAGTCTGCAAATATTTATTATCTAACCCTTTACAGAAAAAGTTTGCTGGCCCTTACCATAGAGTACACTCCCCAAGCCAAGTGACTTATCAAAGTAATTCTTCTGCACATACATATGCATGCACTGTACCCTGGGTCCTGAGAGGACACCTGCATGGATGACATATGCCCTTCTGTGTGGGTGTGCTCCTGCTGCTGTGTGGGTGTGCATAGCAAGGCGTGTGGACGGGGGTCGTCAGCAGTTGGGCTGAACTCGAGTTCGAGGTGGGGCCCCCTCACCCCCACCCCATCAGGCCATGCTTGCTGAGCACACGAAGGCTCATCATCTGAAAAACCTGCAGACTTTAATACTCAAGGTTGGTTTTACGTTTCCACTTACTTGTTAAAATAGAACTACTTTTTTCCCCTTAGATTTAATTCATTATCAACAAATGTATATGAAGAAATTGAGAACTGTCAAAAATGGACAGAAAACCAGTTCATCAAATATGAAAAAGTCCACCTTGACCATGTAAATCAGTGTCTGAAGCTCCTGCAGGAGCAACTGGTAAGGGGTTCTGTTATTCAGGAAGTAAACTGCCGCATGTCCCTGTCTAGTTGTTAGCCACGAGTAGAGGTCTCGAAAGCCACACTTAAAAACTCACAGTTACCTTCACTGCATCAATAACCTATTTTTTTGGCACTGGAATAGGATTTCAGAGACCTGCCTTCTGGTCCTGTTTGCTACTCCCCAGCTCTGTGAACTCCATATCTCAGAGCTCTACCTGTACCAGAATAACCTAAAGGGAGTTTTTTAAAGTACAGATTCCTGGTCTCAACCCAGAGCTGAAGCATCTGACCCTCCAGAGCCTCCCCTTGGGAATCTGTCCTCCTGAACAAGGTCCCTGGATGATGCTTAGATAACAATAAAGCCTGAAAACTGACCGCCTTAGACAAGTCACTTTACCTTTCCGGAGATCCACCGGGAGATCAAGGTTTTCAAAACTCCTTTGCCAGGTCAGACCTTGTAGAGACGCCCCCAAGTTTGGAGGCGAGAAATCTGTCACAGGCTCCCACTCCACCCAGCACAGCGGCCTCGCTGCTGAGCCCCAGGGGAGAGCAGCACAGGGCCATCAGTGGCACCAGTGGCTGCCAGCCTAGCAGATGATTCAGATAAGATGTTTCTGAAATGTCAGTAAAGGGGCTCTAGGCAGCCCAGTAAATAACGCTCCCATGACTCCACCTGAGTTTGTTAAAAATGGATAGAGGCAGGAGCCCCAGAGAGGAAGACAAATCTTAGAGCTGCATCACTGATAAGGCCGTTAAAGTAGATGCGGTCAGGTCTGCAGCCAAGTGGGCCTGCTAGTCCTTCTCCAGGATTTAGGCAGACTCCCCCACCAGTTCTAGGCAGCACTGGGTGACCACAGGGTCACTTGTGGACAAAAACCTCCCACTGCAAGGAGGAGAGACTGGAATACACCATTCCTGAGACAGGCAGGACCAAAGAGAGGAGAAGCAAAGGGGCTAAAATCAGTCTCACCTCTGCTCCTAATTCCCCGTAGGGGAGGGAGGAGGAGCTAATTAGCCTCAGGCTGCCTCTGTCTCCTGCCCCCATGGTGCATTACCTTAGAATCACCTGGAGAGCTTTTAAACACCAACAATTCCTGAGCTCCATCAGAGACCAACTGAATCAGAATGTGGGGAGGGGCAGAGTGGGATGACCCCAGTGACTTCTGTTAGCCAGCATGGATGGAGAACCACCATTCTAGCTGAAGCCTGCCCAGGGAGAGACAGGAGGTTCGGGGGAATAACACGTCTAACACCGGGAGCACATCCAGGGAGCTCAGGTTAAGCAGTATCTAAAAATGCCTGCCTTGGCTACACGTCTTTAAACACTAGACTAAAATCCCAAATCCTCAAGGAGTTTCAGCAAAACCACAGCCTTTCTTTTCTTTTCTCCTGTACCACGTAGAGCTCCAGAAACTACAAATGAACAAGGCCAAACAAAGGAATTAACTCTTCCACTTGTGAACACAGTTTTAGATACAAGGGAACTTGGTTTGAATTTTCGTGTTTAACATGGAAAAGTAGATTTGTTTAAAAAAAAAATCATCTAAACTGAAAGACAAATCGACACAGGTTTTCTTTCCAGCAGTCTGACCCCATGATATCTTTTATAGGCTACTGTCTGAAAATAAAATGGAAGAAAAATTACTGCAGCTTTCAAGCAAATTAGAGAATTTCATTAACACACGAAAACAGGAAGCAGAACTAAACAAAGTAAAGCATATAGAAAATAAACTATTCAAAAAGATGAACCAACTGGAAAAGCTCATCTGGGGTGAATTAGAGAAAATGCAGAATGAATATCAATCAGGTGAGCAGATACCTTTGCTTAAGTCAAGAACAGTCACCCTTTTCTACCCAGTCCCTCAGGGTTTTCTACTTCGAGCTCATGGCCAGGGATCAGTCTCGTTATTAGTGACATCCTTTTGTATTTAATCTGAATTTCTTAAATATCCCATAGAATATCAGCATGTCACTGCTAGGTAGATAAATACGTAAAAATATACTTTCTTCATTCACACTTGGTAATGTCATAAGCTTGCCATTGCTGTGAGCTTTAACTCTAAGATCACAGAATCATAGAACTGTTAGACTTGGGAAGTCCTTGGTGATCATCAAGACCTGGCTTCTGGGTATATCATGAAATGAGCCTAAGTCAAATGCCCCGCATTGATTGCAAGTAATGAGCCTAGACAGATGTCAGACTGGAGACCTGACGTTTAGAAGTGAGAAAGAGAGATGAGTTAATGGAAGTCCAGTATAATGACTGCTTTTCTTCTTAAGGAGGCTAGTGGTGGCAGAGTCAAGCTGAGCTAACTTCAAAGAGGATTAATTGGAAAGGCTCATCTAATTTGTCAGAGGGAAGGACATGGGACACGGGTTGTGGAGCAGCCATCTGCCTCGAGTCACAATTCTGAGGGAATTACCAGGAATCAGAAGGTTCCTTTATGAGAGAAAGCCCCAACTCATTTTCTTTCCCCTAGATGCCAGAAAAATTCATGTAAATTCTAACAAATTTTGGTCCATTATGGAGATGCCTTTGGAGATGTTCTGGGAAGACATTATGGTCTCATTCTGCCAGATGTTCCTGGCATAGAATACCTGACCCTCACCACTCCTGCCCTCCAACTCCCACCACCAAATCAAAAGAATGAATTTTCTGGCCAGGAAGGATGTCCCAAAATTAACTGGCCCTTCTTTTAGGGCCCTGCTTGCTACTTAGCTAGCAGAGGTTTAATTTAGTCATTCCATTAGTACCACCCCAGAATGAAATGAAGAGAAATTTGCAGTCTACATGTTTCTGCATTTTACAAAGTGGGAGTATAGCAAATGGGGACTCCAAACTAATGGTTTGCTCTTTTATGCCTTTAATAAAAACGGGTAGAGAAATGATTATGTGAAAGTCTCCAGTGAATAAGAAATGGGCTGTACCCTAAGAAGCTTGAGGTCTGGTAGGCTGTGGTTATGAGTGGCTAGACTTGCATAAGAAAGATGTAAAGTGCTGGGGGCAGAGGTAGGGGTCGGGCACTGCCCGTGGCCATTCCTTGGGTCCCTCAGACAGGTGACGTTCAGAGGTTTAAAATCTCATCTGTGGCCCTTGCTTTCAATTTCGTAACAAGAATACAAGACCATCCAAAGTTCTTGTCAAAGTAAACAGAAATTAAGATATTTTAAATTTCTCTCTGGAAATGCAGAATTATTTCATTATGCAATATTTTGGGGTGGAGAAGGAGAGGAACTGAATTTTCACAATAAAGCCAGATGCAAGCTAAAACACTGTTGCTAATGCATCTTCATGACATACGAGAAATGGATTACCGTATATTTTTAGACTTGTCTTAACAGAATTTAATGTGCTTTGAATTAAATAATGATCAACTATGACCAGACTGCTGATTAGCAACTTTTGTTAAAAAATTAAAAAGTTCCAATGCATTGTTCAGTTGCAGTATACCTATTCTCATATCCTCTTACAGGATTTGAATCGATTCATGACTCTCTCAGCTCCCTCCAGCAAATACAGAAAACAAAGATGGATTTAGAGAAATATAAAGTGCAGAAAGACCTAAAGAAATTACAGCGTAAGATAGTGAAACTCCAGGAAGTGTAAACTTCCCATTCATCTCCTTTTTCACCAGCCAGTGGAGTGGTTTGTTGGGAAAGATGGGGAAAAGAAAGTTAATATCTCTGGGATGTTTACTGCTTCTATTTCTTACCACCTTTTTAAGGAGATAAATGTACCAGAAAACCCAATAAAGCAAAGAAGCTTTATGATGTCTTCACTAATTTACTAATGAAAAACTTGAGGAATTTCTTTCCATATATACCTTTTCATATTTTTATTTGCCCACAAATCTACATATTGTACATAAATGAGTGAAGTAGGCCTGGTATAGTACATTCAAGAATGGTAGAAACTGTGGAAAATTGGAGACCACTTAACTGTCTAAAAAGAATAGCCACTAGACAGCCCCAGTTCATTATTAACACTACATATAATCCATTATTGCCAAAAATTTTATTTTTCAAAAGAAACCAGAAATCTGGTTTTATATGAAACCACTTATAAGCATGAGCAACTAGTTCAATTGGTAGAGCTCATGTAAGTGAGGGGCCCTGGAGTTCAAGAGCCATCATTTCATAGTAAATCCACCTCTGCTTGGGGGACCAGTGGAGCACTGAGCTTCCCTCCTTTTGCCTTTATTTTGCAACAGATCAAAAAGGATGACAGAAATGAACAGTCCCCCTTGAGAAGTTCAGTATACAAGGCACTTTATTCTTTATCACACACCAACACTTAATCCTTTGGGAAATGTCAGACTTCTCTCCCCTCAGATACAGGAGAAGGTGTGAGCATCACAGAGTCTGCACTCCAGATTCACCTGCAGACTTGAGGCACATGTTAAAATGTCTCAGAGAGTCCTCACTTCAGGCACAAACACCATCTAAGTAGGCGTGGCTAGTCCTAGGGTTTCACTGACACCCAACATTTCTTGCCATTGTCTTCCTTAGCCAAACCTGCCCACCTGCCCTAAAGGGGAAAATCATACGAAATTATTTACACTGAGGACTAAATGGTAATGTTCAAAATATTCTGTTTCCCTACTGAAGATGAAGGACAAATCCCCCACATAACTGCCTTCTGAGCCTCACTGTAAGGTGGATACACTCACCACCTGATAGCCGGACAGCAGTAAGGCTCAAGGTCAAAGAAACAGCATCCCCAGAGTGCTCTGGACACCATGAGCCCTCCCTTTTTCTGCAGAAACTTACCAAACATCTTCTCACTTTTATGGTGTCACCGACAATATCAGCAAGTAGCACCCAAAAACACCAAGAAGGAAAAAAACTTGATCTGTAATATATATGCAAACATACATACATATTCATGTTTTTACCTTACAAGTAGGGTCTCCAAACTTTTGTGAGTTATTCATATTTTCACAGCCTTTGTTCTGTCAGCCGAGGGAGTCTGGAGAGGGATTCGATGAGGTGAGCTGCCCAACTGGAAAAAAATGCGTGAGGAGCCGAACATAATGCGCGAGGAGCCGACACGGAGTGAAACAGAACTTTATTCTAGTTCAAGCGGGTGGCTCCTGTGGCAAGAGGCGGTGGCGAGGCTTTCTTTCAGTTCAACAAGATGGCGCGCCGCCCGCGTGGAGCGCTCGCCCTTTTTTCATTCGGCCCGCACATGCGTATTGTTCATAATGCGTACGCATGCGATTCGCGCATGCGTATTATTCATGTTTACATAATGCTATCAGCGCATGCGTACATTTACTTCTTCCCTCAAACACAGGCAAGTTATTGTGACCTATGACCTGGGTCCCACGGCCTACTCACTTAAGGCTGCCGACAGTTCATTCATGTGCTGGGCACTGGGGATACAATATTAAACACGGACCCTGCCCTTAGGGAACTAGTCCAGTGGAAAAGGCCAACAATCAAATTTGCAAATACCTGAGCAAGTAAAGGGTCTAACGGGAGCACCTGGGAGAGGCATTTAGCAAAAACATGGGGAATCAGGCGCAGGGGTCTTCAAGAAGAAGGAATATCTAAACTGAGATCTCTAAAGCATAAACAGAAGTTAGCCAAGGGAAAGGGGCCTGATTGGTAAGAGGTGGGGGCTCAGGCAGGTGGTGCAGCCTAACCGAAGGCCTGGAGGCCAAAAGAATGGGACCCATGCCGGAACCGAAGAGGTTCAAATGGTCAGAACCTAAAGTGTGTGTGGCGGGTGGTAGGGGAGGGGGACTGGAGGAGGGGAGCAGGAAAGAGGAAACTGGAGAAGTTAGGGGAGTGGGGTGTCTGATCACAAGGGCCTTATAACTCATGTTGAGGGACTTGGGCCCTGTCTCAGGGCCAGAATAGCCTTTAAAGGATTTCAAATAGGAGAGTGACATTATTAGTTTTGTTTTAGAGAAACCCCTCTGCCTGTAGTATGGAAAAGAGGTTACAGACACAGTGGGAGAAACAAATTTGGGTGGGAAAGGAGGGGGATAATGCAGGAGAGGGAGGATGATGAGCTCAGTTTTAAACTAATTGATTTGGAGATACTGAGGGGATGTCCAAGTGGAGGGATCCAGTGGTTAGTGAGGGATAAGGACTTGGAGTGTGAGAGAAAGATTTGAACTGAGGATTTAGCACAGAAATTGTTACTGGAGTTATGAGTGAGGAAGGAAGAGATTGCCTAGGCTTGGGAGGGGTGGTGTGGGAGACATGATGATTACAGTGAGAAACAGAGACCAGAAAAGAACTAGAGGACACCTGACACTGAAGGAACAGGCAGCAGAGGAGTGTCGAAGTCCCTAGGTGAGTACACAGAGACAGCAGTGAAGCAGGAGAGGAGGGATCATAGTTGGAGAGTTTGTCTTCCCTGGGAGTTCCTGCCAGCAGATGGTGTCAACATATCAAGCTGGAGTTCAACAGATCTCTGCCTGTTGAAGAAGACTCTGTCCTACAATGTAAACTCAAAATTTGGGTGTATTACATAACTCAAGGAGGAAGGTTAGAAATGCTTTCAGATTGCCCTTCATACCGTGAAATAAAATGTGCTGCATCTTCTCAGAGAAGTGGTGAGCCCTCCCAGAGAGAGGCAGGATTATTGCCAGGAAAAATATGAGGCTGTTTTGGCCCCTAGCCAGCTTGGCATTTCCCTCTTCAGGAAATTCAAGTCACATACATTTGTGATAAAGGTTTGCTGCTTCAGATCTTCCCTTTAATATACAGTCATGAAATTTTCCAGCTCCACAGACTAAACTTCCATAAGCCCATGTTCCTTGGTAAAGTTTTCCCACTTCATTTTCAGAAGATATTTACACATGTGATGTGAGTGAAAAATGATTGATGTGCTCAGCAGTTCATAAACCAGGCCCTCTTTTATAACCCTCAAAGACACAAACGGAGAACACAGAAAAATAATCCAAACTTCTATGCTGAGAAGCCTTCAGGTCTGACAGACCTGAGTTTAGAACCAGTGCCACCAATTATTATCTGTGTGACTTCGGATGTGTTTTCTAACTTTGGAGTCGTAGTTCACTCATCTTAAAATGGGAATAAAAATATCTACCTTGTACGTTATTAGAAGAATTAGAAAAACATTTATTGAGCTATTACCAGATATCAGAGACTGCTCTAAGCACTCTACCTGAATTACTCATTTAATCCTCCAAACAGACACCGATTACTGAGGCACAGACTTAGGTAATTTACGTAAGGTTACACAGCTAGCATGAAGTGGAGCTAGGATTTGAACTCATCAGTCCAGAGAATTTGCTCTTAAACATTCTGCTGTATTGTTTCTCAAAATATATGTAGACCATCTAATGCAGTGTCTGGTACATCATAGGTATTGCACTTGATAAATGGTACTGATTAATAATAATAAACAGAGATTTTGATCTTTATGTAAAAAAACAAGTTCCATGGTACTCTTCCCCCCCCCACCCCACATGGTACTCTTCTATCCAACTCTAATTCAGATCAGTGTTCTAAGAACATGTGAATTCAAAAAGGTCCTTGTACTATATATACTGCCTTGCAGTAAATTTAGACATGGATCAAATCAGAAGGAAGTGCAAAGTATAGATTACTCTTGGAACAAAATTATAATTGAGGAAGTATTCCTCTACTTTAAAACCATGTCATATTGTCTCTGGGGAGGGAGGCTAACAGCTATAGAAACATGGTCATTGACTGGAGGTGGGCAAGGTGCTGGGGCCAATGCCTAGAGAAGCATATTTCCTCCATAAGTCCTGGTCAACAGAAGCAAATCCAATAGCCACTACTACAGGGTCAAAGTCATTAGTATCCAACTACCAGATGCTTCTCCAAAAAAGTAATGCACTGCCTTCACAGGGGAAATATGCAGGGATGGACTTCAAGTGCACAGGGCCTACATGGATGCATGGAAATGATGCTGGATAAACCCACTCCTGCAACCCAAAACAACTCCTAAACCAAGGAATCTACCTTGTCTTTATACCTAAATTCCACTGTTTAGCACTTAAAGGCTTTTAAGTATTTACAACATAAAATCTTCACAAAGAACACACACTCACGGGCCTTATGGATACCTCCTCTGTAGGGATTAGTTGATAACTAAGGAGAGCAAGGTCTTTCAAAACCAGGAAGCACTAGGTACCTAAAGAAATGGGAGGGCCAAAAGAAAGTCCAGTCGATGAAGAGAGGTTAGAAAAGCCAAAGCAAAAACCAAGGGCTGGCATTTGTGATATTATCAAGAATTAACTGAAACAATTAGCTCACTATTGGCCTCAGTTTCTATCCGAGTTCAAAATCTAACAAGGGTGGAGTATTCCTTATCATTGCATAGGTTTGAATTTGCAAATAAAGCTGAAGGCAAAAGTAACAAATTTGCAAAGTTAGTCCTTTGGAAAAGATTCTCTTCCTCCTAAGGTTCTTCCTAGAATTCAGATAGTGGCACCAGGTACATGGTATCATCAGAATACACCTTGGAAGGCTAACTGAGTTAGTCCCAAAGACACGCACCTCAACTCATTCACATTTCTTTGAGGTGGCAGCAATTATTAACAAAATTTGACAATAATATTGGAAATTACCTTGGGGGCCAGATTCTGTCTGCCTAAGAATATAGACAATTTTAAAAGAGTGAATCTCTCAGCTTGCTTATACTCTCTCTCACTGTAAAATGAGGGTAATATCTACTGTAAAAAATTATGTGGGAATGAAATCAGGTGACAATGTAAAGAGCTTGGCACACAGCAGGCATTCACTCTATCCCTGCTGTAAGTCCCTGGATGCCAAGGCTCTGGGAGGTAGTGACCACTACCTTACAAGCACAAAAAACTCCTCTGCTGAAGCCAGTGGTAGTACCAGGTCCTCTGCAATGTTAGATCTTACTTGGGCTTTCTTAGATGCTACTTGACATGTACAAAAGCTTAATGCTGCCTACATGTTTCCTGATGTTCACAGGTATTCACTGCTGCCTAAATCTGGGTCTAGTGAGCTAATAAATAATTTATTCTGAAACTAGTTCTTTGACACAAAAGCCATGCATGACACTTGATCTGACAAACTGCAGGGCTGGCCTCAGGCAATTCTGAGATACATTTATTTCTATCCTCTCGAAGCTGCTTTTGACAATATAATTTGCCTTCTCAGCAGTGCCTTTTCTCTCCAATCTCCTTCTTTCCAACACAGAGAAACTTCTGTTCCATCTGGCTTTTCTGTTGTGCCCAGAGACACTCGTGTCTCAAACATAAAAGAAATTAACACTACCAGGAATGCACAAAGGCAAAAAACCCACGTAACTCTGTCTGCCAAGACAGACCCTGCAGTAGTCTTTCTTGCACACCACCTGACTTCTCACCAGGCTAATTTCCAAACTCCCGAAGCCAGCAAATAGTCTTCACATAAAAACTGTTTGTACACTACTACTTTTCCCTTTCTTGACCTACTAAAATTGGACAGAACAATTGAGACTAGAACTTTTAAAAACAGAATACAGTGGTTTTCCAAAATAACTCCTGATCACCTGATACTGAACTATGCAGCTTTTTTTTCTCCATGGAGATTAAGCAATGACCATATTTTGCATGATCAAAGGAGAGGAAATGACATTAAAAAGGCAGTCTTAGAAATTCAAGTTATTTAAGTCACCTGGAAGTCAGATAATCAAACAACGTGCACATTCTACTTAATGTGAGTATTCTCTCTGAATGAAGTATATATAACCTGTTTGGCGCGTAGCAGGCACATATAACTCCATTCAACCATTCACAGAAGCTGGCTTTCATTGAAATATTCTCAAAGTGTAGTTCTACTTTCCTTCTCAGGGTCTTAGTACCTGGTACTGATTACCCACCTTTGTACAGTGAAGTCTCTTTTAAAAGGGGTTCTACCCTAAGCAGGTTTGTAAGCGGGGGTGGGGGTGGGGGTGGGGGGTTGTGGCAGCAGGCTGTTCACTGGAAACCAGGAAACTGCTGCTTCAGCAGGTACTGCACCAAGCAGTTTATTTCAGTATTTCGCTTTAGCTCTCTTTGGGACTTGGAAAACCTTGGTGACCTCAGAACAACAGAATGCTGCCATTTGAAATCTAGCTCAAGGTCCTGATTTTACAAATTCACATAAAAGGCCAAGAGATAAGACTTATTCAGTCACATCCTCATTCAATATTGAAACCCAGTTTGAAATATGCTACTTAGGTTTTGTGAGTATAATTTAATGCAGTTCCTTTTAAAGAGAATTGGAATGAAGTACTTAACTATGTTGGTGATGCTGTGCTGTGAGTAGAATATCAAATGAGAGCAGACGGATACTATTACAGAAACGAACAGCCTCATGTTCCTTAAACTTAAATACTTTTGAAATTTATGTTTTCACAATAACCATTTTTAATAACTCATCATCTTCATCTGATGACCCTCTTTTTGGGCAACAATTTAGATGACGATCCCCAGTTGCAGTGATCTGGTAAAATTCAAATTCAAACGGATGTGTTTTCATTTTAACGGTTTTCACAATGAGCAGTGTCCTAATTTTCTACTGCTGTCATAACAATTACCACAAACTTAGTGGCTTAAAAACAGTATGAAATTATTATCTTACAGTTCTGTAAGTCAGAAGTCCAACATGGGTCTCACCAGGCTACAAATGAAGTATTAGCAGGCTGCATCCCTTTCTGGGAATTCCATAGGACAAAGTCTGCTTTTTCCAGTTTCTAGAGGCCACCCTTATTAACATGTGTGGTGGCCCTCTTTTTCCATCTTCAAAGCCAGCAATGTCGAATCTCTCTGACCTTCTTCTTTTGTCACTTTTCTCTCTCTGACAGGCTCTCCACTTGTAAGGATTCTTCTGATTAAACTGGCTTCACCTGGACGATCCAGGCTAATCTCTCCATCTCAAGGTCCAAACCACTAATCAATCATATCTGCATAGTCTCTTTTGCCTCATACTCACAAATTCCAGGGATTAGGACCTGGATCCTTTAGGAGGTCATTTTTCTGCCTACCACAAGCAAAAATAACAAGATGAGCATTTTTTTCATTACCTATCATCTCTCCAGAAAAATTAATATAACTTAAATATGTTTTTATAATAGGTATTATATACAGGGAACATATATGGTGAAGCATGAAGCCCAAATGAACTTTTGTAATGATTCAAACTCAGGAGAGATCACGACATACTAATTATTTCGACAGTTCAGTGATGTAATATGGAACCCACTGCCTTTTTCAACAGATACTCCAATTTTAATGATCTCTCTTCTTGCATCATTTCCCTTCACTAAAATAAATAGGTATTTCAATTTTAAGTTCAAAATACAAGAAAAAATGTTGCAAACATTTCATAATACTGTTAAAGAAATACTACTCTTAAATTTCTTATTTCAAAACATTTTGAGGTCTAAAGATAATTTAGCATTTATAAAAAAAAAATTGTTATATAGGGCTTCTATTTTACACTAGAATTTAAAGTAATACTGCTATGCAAAAAGTTGCTAATCAGCCAAAGAAAGGAATTATTATACAGCACAGGGATAGCTAGACATTGTGAGTGGTCTTCAGGTGCAAAAGATCTTAAGTGACTATATTTTCTAACCCAAAAATGATGCATATACTCTAGGGGAATTTTTGACCTTTTACTTTACCTGTACTTTACTTTTCAAATACACACACACACACACACACACACACACACACACACGGAAAGATTACTGTACTTGTATGTGATACACAAATGTATCTTTCTAAAGTTCCTCTCCTACAAATTGAAGGTCAGTTTGTAACCAGCAGCTGAGTGCTATACCTTTTAACAAGCAGCATGGAAGCCCAAGAAGTTTTCTATCCATTAAAACTAAAGTGGGAAAAAGGAAGACCTGAATAGAGACAAGGGTCAACCTTGTCAAAACAAAGTTTTCACATTTTTTAATGCACAAAAAGTAAAATCTGCAAGCCACACTGACTCATACATAAAATGTGTTTCATTTTTGTGTTCTTTAAAATCTCCCCAAAGCAGGTATCAATTTCTTTATGGAGTAACCAAATACATATCTTTTCACATTTATATGTTACTTAGCATAAAATATTCACCTAACTATTATGTTTCATATTGCTTTAAATAACCACACCTTTTAATTGCCTTACTGTACAAACTGAGTATTGCTGTCCAATCCTGCTCTGTATAGATTCCCAAATTAAAGGAAGTTGTCAACTCATTTTATAAAGTGGAAGAAGAGTACAGCATTTTAAACTACAGTGTTTTTAGTCCTGACAAGAAATTAATGCAAGGGACATTTCAAGAAATATGACAAGTGATCCCAAACAGATTGTGTTCCAAAAGTTTACTCATAAGCTGAAATGTACTTCTCCCATAAGAAATTATCAGATGCCAAGCTAGCCTATAAACATCTAATTAATCAATAAGCAAATAAATAAAAATTAGTAGAAAATATACTATGATTCTCAAAGAAATAATGAATATAGTGAAATATTTAATATGGATGCTAAATATTTGTATTTCAGGAAATAACTTTCAATCTAATTAAACTTATATATAAACTCTGAAGAGAAATTTCAGTCACTTTTCAAGTTCCTAGAATCTGGTAACAGTGATTGACTTCCAATTTTCTTTGCTTTAAGCATGCTGTTTAGCACCATTCTCCTTTACTGAGATTAAATGACAATGTTTAAATACTTAGCATAGGTCTGGCACAAAGTCAGTTCTATATAAATTGTATAGTTAGGAATGGTTCGAGGCTCACAGTAACTGGGCAGTAATTTGAAGCGAAGACAACAAACAAAAGAGAGGATGTGTCTACATCCATGCAAAAAAAGAATTACCTGAGATACTATAACGAAGGTATTTTCCAGTTTTCCTTTCTAGAAAACCTGGGTCTGTGGTTCCTGAAGGCCAGAACTAGGCAATGGAGTCAAAAGCTTACTCCTTGGATACAGGCCTTGAGCAAAGGCTAGCCAAGTCCATAGTGTCGGTGAGTGACCTTGTGAAGCAAGTGACACCCAGAAAGCAGATGGAGAACAAGAACTGACTCGTAAACATGCAAGCAGACAGCTGCAGCTCATTCTGCAGGTAAAGGCCCATGTGCCTTCCTGAGGAAGCAGGAGGGCGTGCGCACCAGGGCTTCACAGGCAGCCTTTTCAGTGCAGCTCTGCTCAGTATATGGACCAGGCTGTTAAAAGCACTGAATCTGTTTGACAGTTGTGAGGACAGGATCATCAATGGACAGCAGTTCACAAACCTGATGGCCCAACATTAGACTCTCTCGCATGCCTTTAACATGCGCTCATAGCGCCTACTCTAAAGATTCTGACTGCATAGGTCTCAATGATGATAATATTCAGTGAAATTTGGGGATTCATCAAATTATAGTTACTTCAATAGGTTAACTTCTGAAGTAAAATTTACAGAATATTATCAAGTTATATTATCTCACAAAGTAATATTGTGAAGCTGATGGTTTAGAGAAACTATGTGCATAAATTATGAATTACCTATTTTCATACAATAAATATGTAAATGTCTGAAAACATTTTTTAAGACCACAAATCCAAAGTAGGCAATGTACAGCTTCTTCAAATATATAAAGGGTTTTTTGAAAAAATAAAATACGTAAATGTGCTTTCAAGTTTTAAAATTTGAAATTATATCTGATATTGATACTATAAAGAAAACAAGACATTGTATTTTTTTAGTTAAGAAAGTTCATCTTATCACAGTTGAAGGAACTACATGATTAAATACTGTCAGCATTTTTCCAAAATTTTCCATTAATTTTTTAAATACAGCCATACACCTGAGTGTTTTGAATTACATAAACATATCCATTAAGTCTAAGACTCACCAACATTTATATTATGCTTCAACAGAATCTGAGATGAACCATTATTTGTTATAAGATTATCTGGATTTTAGATGAGTTGGTCTCCTGAACTCTAGCATTCATAGAAGGAATTAAATCTTTTAATTTGTTGTTTAACAAATGAAATTCTGCTTTGTGCTAATATGCTTTTGCACATTATTTAGAAAATGACCATTAAGGCTTTATTGTAAGGGATTACTTAAAAAAATCCTATTGTGCACCATGCAAGATGGAGGAAATAATGGTTTACAAAAAACTAAGCAACTAAGGGAATCATGGTTTTTCCTTTAATTATGGACTTTTCAAAATCAAATATGTTTTCCAGATTAAAGTTATATTAAGAGTTTACAGCAAATTACATCCCTAGCTTAAGAACTTAAATATCTCTAGATTTAAAGAAAGGCATGGATGATTATAACTATAGTTTTTTAAACTGTTGCTTTAGGGAAAAGTCTTGATTCATTGTTTCATTCTTTCTAATAGCTTTTTCTTTGCTTGCTTACTTCTAAAATAATGCATTGTTATTGTGAGGACAATTTCTGATTCAATTCCAATGCTCTTGTATCTCCGTGAGTTGTGGCATTGTTTATCAGCACCTATGGGAAATCACACACAGGAACGTTAGTGTTTCGTTTATTAACAATATCTACATTTGACTCATAGAAGCCAAGTATGCTAAAGGGCAGCAGGGAATATCAAACTACAAAAGAAAAGTGACTATGTGCAATATTTCAGTCATTTTTCCTAAAATAAACTGTTCAACCAAAGCTAACATCAGAGATAAGCACAATTTGTTCAAATGCTCAATTAGTATAGATGTCAACGTTTTGACTATTACCACTGTCAGCACTGCATAAAATTAACAGTTTTGTTTAGAGTCTTTACTTACAATACTGTCACCTCTAAACCCTCACCCCAAAGACCATTTTATGCATAGAACTGTCCAAATGACATTGCTTTCCTTTAAAACCACAGCTGAGGCTCGAGGCTCAAGGTTTTAAGCTCTGTCAAGAACTCTTCCATGATTTTCACCAATTCCACAAGCTAGATTAATTTCAGATGATCATTTGATTACTCAAATGTTTTTTGATTGTTCATTTTCAAACACTGTGAAGGGTCCGAGATTTTGCTCTCTTTGCCAGCTAATAAGTTAGCTGTCACAGTTGCATGGATACTGCCAAAAGGCACAGGCCTCCTGGGTCAGAGAATTAATAAAAAGTCTTTATCACTCGTGGTATAGCGAACACCATGAACATTAACATATTTGCGTCTGTTCCCATGGCACTCTAGTCTCAAAGAGGTGACATGGATGGATGCATACAGCTTCCCACATACACAGTGGGCTGCCTGACAAGAGAGGAACCCTGAGCCCAGGAGACTTGACTCATGACCACTCTCTGCTTTTGGAGGGAGACACTTATCTCAGGCTCCCAAGGCTCTCACTATACAAACATCCTTGAAAAAACAGTCCAGAACAATGGGCAGTCAGGTCCTCTGCTCACAGGATGTTTAGAAATGCAAGAGACCCTGCGGAACTGTCTCCCAACATTCAAATGCCTTTCTCCAAGCATTGTTTTCATCAGTATTTATTAAATATTGTATTTATCACTACACCAAACAGTATTTCAAATGCTGTAGGTATTAAAAAAAACTTCTCATTAATTTTCATTGTGATTTTAAAATTGCTGGCTGGAAGGAGGATATAGCTCAGTGGTAGAATGCGTGCTTAGCATGCATGAGGTCCTGGGTTCGATCCCCAGCACCTCCATTAAGTACATAAGGAAATAAAGAAACCTAATCCCCCTACCCCCCCAAAAATTATTGGCTGAAGTTATAAGAATTTTAACCCAAAAAGTGTTTTACATACTCTTCCTTTTAAAAAATTTATATGTGTGTGTATATAGTATATATATATAATACACACATACACACACACACACACACACAGTTGACCACTGAACATTGTGGGGTTAGGGGCACAGACCCTCTGCACAGTGGAGAAAATCCATGTATTCCTCATAGTCAGCCCTCCATATCCAAGGTTCTGCATCTACAGATTCAACCAACCACAGATCTTATAGTACTAGAGTATTTACTATTGAAAGAATCTGCATATAAGTGGACTCACACGGTTCAAACCCATGTTGGTCAAGGGTCAACTATTTATGTTTACATATTTAGATACCAGAGCCATGCCATGAGAAATAGAGTAAAAATTGTCATGTGCATTTTACAGAAAAGACAATAAGAAGTAAAATAACTTTTCCAAAGATAACATGCACATTCCATTAAATTCTACTACTTCTAAACCTACCCTATCTACCTATTTGCCTCCACTACAATGGTCATAAGGAATATTACAACCAGGACTTGGCACCTTCGTCTATCTTTTCTTATGCTACAGAGTACACTAGGGGAATATATTTCCCACAGGTTAAATCAGTGGTTCTCAACCAGGGATGATCACACCTCACGTATGATGTGGCAATGTCTAGAAGGCATTTTCAGTTGCAACAAGCTGGGTGAAGGGAGGAGGGCAGTGTTACTGGCATCAGTGGTTAGAGTGGTGAGGGATGCTGTGAGACATCCTACAAGGCACAGCACAGCAACTCTCACCCCTCCTCCAACAAAGGTCCAAGATGAAATATTTTTAATAAAATCAACTCTTACACCAATGAGCTCATCGTCATTTTTGGCATGTAAGTGTCTCAGCAGGTACCAACGTGCAGTTGACACAATAGACTTGGGATACCCAGGCTGATACACCACTCTCTCCAAAAGTCGCCGTGTTTCTCTGGGAAAAAGGTATTTACATTTAGTAAATTTGTTAATACAAGATATTTACATTTAGTAAATTTGTTAATGCAAGATATTTCATACACAAGTTACAGGCACACATTATCTTTCCCATTCTTTTACAGGCATGGTGCTGAACACTCATGAGTTTTTTATACATGTAATAATAATGGTTAATATTTACTAAGTGTTTATTATATATGAGGTACTATGCTAAACGTTTTAAACATATGGTCACATTTAACATTCACAATCTTGTAACATAGAGTGCTATTACTATTTCCATTTTGCAGATATGTAAATTAAGGTTCATTCCAAATACAATGGAGAAATGGTCCCTATTTTATAAGCACTTCTGCATGCTCTATCTCTACTTTTTTTTTTTAAATAGGCAGGTAATAAATACATCAATAAATAATACAAAGATAGTATAGAGTGGAACAAGAAGAAATATTTAACATCTATACTAGAGGCTAAGTGTATAATATCAAGCTTTTAGTGTGTTTTTTCAAGAATATGTATAATATTTGAACCCATGTAAATAACAGGCTGATTTACAGTTGTGTTTTAATTGTTTATTTCCTAACTTACTAACATCTATAACTCGAAAAACTTCTGTACTGGAAGAAAAAACACAAACTGTGGTAACTTCAAAACTGCTGAATAAGTAGCAATTGGTTTCAGAGAGAAGCTAAAGAACTTGTCTTGAAGATGCTTTTACATAGGAATCACTTAGCAAGTACACTGTTTTTTCTTTAGCTGTTTTTATTTGGGCTGATTTTGGGTGGTGATAAAAATTATGGGAGGTGCTGACAGAGATTACGAGGGGTTGTGGGTTATGGCCCCCTAAGTCATGGATACTGAATTCAGCAGAAGGAGTTCATTAGAAAGTTCAAATTATACCCTAAAATATTTCCTGGTAAAATCAGTCATATAAATAATGGCCTCCCAGAATAAATAAATGATACTGGAACTGCCTATTAGCCATAGGTCTTAACTCTTCCTTCACTCCTATTTTGTGGTGCTGATGTGACCTCTGTCACATATTTATATGTGTTAAGCACTATATCTGTAATGTCTATTCTGTTCCAGTAACATGTGCTCCTAAGCCACTGTTTTACTTACAGGTGCTTTGTATTACGTGTGATATCCATTGGAGCTAGATATTATTCTCAGAATTTAAAAATATTCTTGTCTGTTTTTCCATCCATATAATGTTTAAGTAATTTTCTTCAAACTTATTTCTAACCCCATCCCCTCCTTCAATAAAAAGACTGCTAAAATTTTTATATTTTAATCTATGAAGCTTTTGGATTTTTCTAGATATAAAAATCACATTATTTATAATGTCTCCCACTTTTCAATATTTATTACTTTTTTCATAGCTTACTATCTTGCAATAACTTATGTCAACCTAGCCTTGAACTTGGGTCTTCTGGATTTTGTTTGTTTCTAGAATCCACATTTATATACTGTTGGGTCAACCTAAAATAAGTGAAAAGCAAAAATTCCAAGGCCTTTTTCACTTGAAATGCTGTCATGCCAGATCTCTCATATTCTATATCTGTTTACCAAATTACTTTTTAAAAATAATTTTAAGACTTTATTTTCTTCTTTATTGGGCTATTAGAACTAGCCTGTCCATAGTAGATATATATGTATGAATTACACCAAAGTTTTTTAAACTAATTCTAAATCTTTGTTTCCTAGAAGGATTAAAAGTGAAGAAATATTTCCAAGGAAAAAATGAACAAAAGATTCTTGATACCTTGCCCCCATTTTGCGGCTGAATTGTAACAAAGCTTGTAAAAGGACAGCCAGTGGACAAAAGCAAAGTTTCAAGGCTTCAGTTGTAGCTTCCTGAACCAAGGATGGCCAGTGATTGTTGGAAATATTAGCCTAAAAAAATAAAAGACAAATATTAAGTCATTAAACATTTGACATGTTAACTTTGAAAAATGCAATCAGTTCTCATTTACTGAGTGCCTACTTATCCAAGCTGCCATGTAAATGCTACAGGAAGCATAATTCTACAAAATGGCTAAGATCTGATCCCTACCCTTAGGGAGCTACAAAACAAGGGTTGACTGGGATTAAAGGAAGGTTTCAAAGAGTAGATATCATTTTAAAAAACACTAAAATATTTGTTAAAAGAAAATGCACTACTCTATTATATAGATGAATAAAATCTATTAATTACTAAGCTTCTGGTCTACCAAGTATACAAAACTCAATTTAATATGATTCTTTAACTGTTTATGATAAATACAAAGTTCTACATTTCAAAATTATCTAAGACAAAAGCCTGAAATGAAATATGTTAATGAAATCTCAATATAGGAAAAAGGTGCAAAGCAGATCAGAGATAAAAAATTAAATCAAAGTCATCAATTCTGAAAACTTTTTTAAGAATTTCACTTAATGGGAAAAATGTTAAGATACCAATACATTTCTTAGGTTGCAAACTTTAGTTTCTTATAGTATGTATTGACTCAGAAAGAACATAGATAAATATTTCCTAAGGAACAGTAACTGAAAATAAAACAGTGAACACTCTACAAATTATACTAAGGAGAAAAAAAATGCATTTAAAATCTTTCATTAGAAACCTCAAATTGTAACCAAGATCTCATGATCACAGGTATCTACAGTACATGTTTTAATAAAGTCAACATAATGAGTCAATACACAGTCCATCTCAAACACTAAATTATTTTTTTAAAGTTAGAGCAATAAACTCTGAGTGCAGTACAGACAATAGTAATTTGTGTAATCAAGGAAGAGAAAGCCATAGCGATAATGGATTTGAAAACAGAGAACAGAGGTTGTGAGGCATCTTCCACAAAGCTGAGAGCAATAGGATCTGGCAAAGAATGTAAGGCAAGGCCCACACTAATAAAATTATTCCGAATATATTTTTAAAAACTGGTAACATAAAACTCTCACTGGTTGCTTTTATAATGCACTCTCCAAATTCCAAGAATTCATGTAAAGTAATCTGCAAAGTTAGCCCAAATATTAATATATAATAGCTTCTATATGTAACTGGTATATTAAACAATGTGGTTAGAATATACTTATTTTTGTCTCTCATCATGTCTTTAAAATTTATTATATGAAGGAGACTTTTCCTTCACCCCTGGATGTAAATTACAGTACGTCTCATGACTCTGACATTCATTCACAAGCACAGTCATAATTAGAATGTTCTCTTCTTTTCAATACTTCAATCTTCACCCAAAGGTGAAGACTGCATCCCACTCCCGTCTCCTCAGCTCCCCACCAGGGTGTGCTTACAGGCAGCGGGAGATGACTTACTCCTCTGAACCACACTACTACCTTTTCTTGCTTGTAGTTTCAGGCCCCAACTGAAATATCAGAAATTTGTGTTTGACTGGTACCATTGTAAAATGATGCTAGCTCTTTCAGCTTGACAAATCTTTAAAGCTCCTTCTCTCAACCAGAGTTTCCTGGATTTACCAGAGATTCCCAACTTTGTGGGTAATCTCTATTGCAGGACCAGCTATGTAATCTGTGGGACCCAGTGCAAAATTAATACAAAAATGCAGGGCCCTTTGCTCAAAAATGATGGAGAATTTCAAGATGGTGACCGCAGAGTATTAAATGCAGTGTGGAGCCCTGTGCAAGTGCACAGGATAGGACGCACACCCACAAAGCAGTCCTGCTTGGCTGCAGCTCCACTAACCTGGACGAAGGTACTCCATTCCACTTACTCTCTTCACATCCCTCGGCAATCTGGAAATCTCTAGCTTCCCTTCTGCTGAGATCCCATCACTCCTCTAGGTGGCTCTGCTGGACAGGGTCTAAGATAATCCCTATGCCAGTCCACTATCTCAGCTAGCATCATTCATTCCTGGCTCTAACAAGCTCTGGGAGTGCTGCCAACTCCACATGGCAGCAACTGTCTTTCACAAGATAGAGGGCATCTTATACCCAAGCACAGACTCCAACCCACGTTTAGGATTCACCCACTGCTGACCACTCTCTCCCAAAAGCACGCGGTCACTTTCCAAAACATAAACAACTCCCTCCACAGCAAGTGGAGCCCTGGCTTCTGAGGCATGGGTCAGACACCTGTTTGTGTGCTTCCAGACACGTGCCTCGGGACCTCAGAGGTCACACACCAAAGCCTCCCTCTCCCTGGCAGCACTCCCTTCCTCACCTGCTGGGTATCTGTGTGTGGAAATGTGCCAGGGAGACGATGGGGGAGGTAACAGCTTTCTCCAAAGACATTTCTTCACAATCTTCCACCTGTACTCTTCTAATCCTTTTATTCCATATAGGTCAGTCTTCTACCTGCTTCAGAAACCTGTATCTTGATCTGATATCTCTCTTTGGAATCTGATATTTAATATCTTAGCTGAACCTTTCGGTTTAATAGCCTGTTCATATATTATCACACATACAATAGCCTCTCATAAAACAGTCTAATTTTAATAGACTCATCCTCTGCACACTGCCAGCTATTTACCAGAGAAATGTGATATCTCCTTATAATAATTATTGGGTATCAAATCTTATAACAAGCAAATGAGATGTGGATGGTACTTTAAAGTTTACAAAGGCATTTGTAAATGTTATTTCATTTGATATTCCTAACAACCCTGTAAGAAGGCAGAGTAGGTATTACTACCTCCACTATTACCAAAAAAAGAGGCAGAAGGGCCTCTAGACAGCTTAATTGGCTGAAGTTTCCAGAGGAAGTAAATGGCAGAACCAGAACCAAGGCTCTCAGAGAAAACACTTTTTGTAGTGGCAGCAGTGGTTGGAGAGGGGGAGGCAGGTATGCACGGGTATTACTAAATTGTAATTCCTCATCTGTAAAATAGGGTTCTGATGAATATTAAATAAGTTAACATGTGTAAAGCACTGTAACAGAACCTAGCACAGGCTGAGTGTGCTGTATGTTTGCTATTATTATTGCTACTATTATTTTACTCTAGGTCAGATTCAATTTTGCAGCATGAAGAACAAACAAAAAATCACACCACTAAATAAAATTTATTAATTAACAAATCATAAGTTAGACTAGAAGAGTATCCACTTCTCGAGTTCACATATTCAAGAGCATTTATAGGTACCACATGTGGCTTCCACAGCCCACCAGCTACCAAGGTCACAAAGACCTTTGTTAAATAAAAACATGGGACAAACAAAACAAAATGTTTGGTGGTCTACAATTATGATTAACCACCATTTCTTTCCAGCCAAATCACCTCAAATTTGACTACTGTTACTATTTGTTCATTCATTCAAAAACCACCAGTTGAGGAACTCCTATGTGTAAGGCAGAGAGGTAAAGCAAGGATGCAAAGATGAACAAAACATGGCTCCAAGCTAAGGAGCTCTGACATATGCTCTATAGTAATAGCACCAAAGCTGAATTAATTTCCTAATTCTTATATTTCTTTGTCAAAATGTCTAGTTAAAGCAAGTAAATAATGTTGGCAACAGATTACTATGGTAAAAGCATGAGTTAATTCAGGCCTGTCTAGGACAATTTCTTCCAGTCACATAAACCAAAAAATGACATTTTATCTTTTAATTACAGAAGTAACATGCATATGATAAAAAAATCAAACACCATCAAAGGATATAAAATGACAAATTCTCCCCCACCACCACTTAAGACCCCCAGTACTACTCTCCAACATAACTGCCATTAAGTTTCCTTTATATCTTTTTACATCTATGTCCCTATTAGTGTGCACACATGTAAATGCACAGAATATATTTCGAGATACATATTCTTAAAAATATATACCTCACATAATACACTCAAATACAGTATCATACACACTGTTCCGTAGTTTGCCCTTTCACATCCACTTAAATATTTATCTTGAAGAGTTTTCCACAGTAGCATATAAAACTTCTACACTAATATACCTAACTTAGTGTCAGAAAACATATCAAGCCAAAAAATTACTAGAAGTCCCTCTTATAGAATCTCAAATTGAACTGAGAAATGACTAAAATGTCAATTATTGGCATCTCTGTCACAGATGACTAGCTAGGTTAATTCTAAGTTAAATCACTAAGAAACAAAAAGGTATATTTTGCCAAAATTCAACTTTTAAAATTATAATCTTTGTTTTTTCCCCTAAACAGTGACAATGTTCTGCTGTAATCTATGGGTTTATGTTATGTTACTCTTATGCCCATCAAAAGCCCAAATACAAAGTCCATAAGGAGACCATGCTAGAAGGCGATGAGACAATAGGCACTCTATGGAATATCACTATGTAAAAAGCTTTTATCCTACAAAAAATAAAAGAATCAATTTTTCATAATAATAATAACAACATGATCTTACCATGCAGACTTCTAATGCAAGCAGTGCTAGTCTCAACAAACTTGAGAGCTTCCCACTCCAGCTGCCCTGCTGGGATGCTACTTGGAGACTTTTCCTATAACACATCTCTGCAGCACCCATCATCCCTTGCGACTGATAAATGTGTGCCAGCCACTGAGGAACAGAAAGAGAAGATCCCAAAAGATTTAGTTTAGTACACAGTCTACTTCCAACAAATTCAATAAACTTTGATAAAGTTACAGTTTTAATTTAATTACTGGTAAATTTTGTGCCCCTACAACAAAAATCACAAGTCAAGAAAGAGGTAGCCATTCTTGCCAATTCCATTAGCAACAGCTTACTTACTATCCGCATCTACTCTGAATTCTTAAAAAGTCTCCCAAGATGGCAAGTCAGGAACAAAATAAAAATTCAATGTGATTTTTTTTTTACACATTACAGATATATCATATAAATACTAATCAAAGCAGTTTTCATAGCTGTACCAACAAAGTAGACTTTAAGACAAGAAATGTTAAGAGATAAAGTCGGTTGCTTCATAATGATGAAACAGTCAATTCAACAAGAAGATATAACATTCTGACATTTGTGTACACCTAATCACAGAATTTATGAAGCAAAGTTTGATAGAAATGAAGGAGGAGACAGATCCAGAAACAAAGTTAGAGATTTTAACATGCCTAACTCAGTAATGATGAAAGAAACAGACAAAAGAGTAAAGATACAGAAGATTTAAACATAATCAGCTTGCCTTAAATGAAATATTTAGAAGACTACACTCAATAACTGCAAAATACATTCTTTGCAAATGTGTATGCAGCATTTATCAAATCTGACCTTACAATAGGTCATAAAACAAGTCTGAACACATTTGAAATAATTAAAATCACACAAAGTGCATTCTGATTAAGTGGAATTAAACTAGAAATGAGAAAACATTTCAAATGAATGATAATGAAAGCATTACATAAAATCTTAAAAGGTGCATATATTGCAGAAAGATGAAAAATTTTTAAGTTTCTATGTCAAGAAGCTGGGGGTGGGGGGGACTAAATCCAAAGAAAGTTAAGTAAATAACAAAGAAATAAATAACATGTAAAGAAAGTATAATAAAATCAAAACAAAAAGCTGGTTCTTTGAAATGTTAATAAAATTGCTTGTTATCAAGACAACACAAAACTACCAATATAAGAATGCAGAAGGGAAAATTATTACAGATTTTACAAAAAAAAGAGGATATCTTGAACAACTTTATGCTAATAAATTTGAAATAGAGTTGTGCTGAATAAATTCCTTGCAACTCACTAATGTTAAAGAAACAGGAAATCTTCAGAGTTCTATGTCTATTTAAAAAATTTAATCTCTAATTTAAAAAGACACAAACTTTTCTATAAAGGAAATTCTTGGCCTGAATGGCTTCAATGATGAATTCTTCCAAACATTAAAGAAATAAATGTTACTCTTATACAAACTCTTTCAGAAAATAGAGAAAAAAGGAATAACACAGATACCAAACCTAACAAGAACCTTAAGAGAAAGAAAAATTACAGCCCAATCTCTCTCATGAATATAGGTACAAAAATTCTAAACAAAGAAATTAACAAATTGACTCTAGCAATATATAATATGTCATGACCAAGTAGGGTTTCTTCTAAGAATGAAATGTTGATTTAACGTTTGAAAATCAATGCAATCTACCACATTAACAGAATAAAGAAAAGGAACCATTTTCATAGATGCTCCCTGCAAAACCCACTCATTCATAATAAAAAACAAATCTTTCTCGATAAACTCAGAATAGAAAAGAACGTCCTTAATCTGGAATATAAACTGGAAAGCCATTTTAGAATCTGATAGACAAATCTACAAAAACCTAAAGCAAATATTATACTTAATCATGAAATTGTAAATGCTTTCTACCTGAGGTAGAGAATAAAAGAAGAATGCTCCCTTATCAGTACTTCTGCTTAACATTGTATTCGAGGCTTTATACAGTGCAATATGGCAAGAAAAAATTAGCATAAAAATATTGGAAAGAAAAAGTGAAACTTCATTATTCCAAAGCACATAATTGTGTATATAGAAAACCCAAAACCATTTCAAAAGAATAAGTGAATTTATTTAGCAAGGTTCCTGGAAGGTTAATATATAAAAACCAACTGTATTTCTACATGTTTGACACTAACATACAGAAAAAATACTACTTGCAATAGAGCAAAAAAAATCAACTTAGAAATAAATGTAACACAAAAATGTAAAAGACCTCTATATTGAAAACTGTAAAACACTGCTTAGAGAAATTTAAAACTTAAATAATGAGGACTATAAAACATTTCTGGATAGAGAAACTCAATAGTAATACTTTGTCAATTCTCTCCAAATTAAACTATAGATTCATGCAATTCCAATCAAGATCCCAGTAGGGCTTTTGCTTTGTTGGGGAGGGGAGGGTAATTGACAATTTATATGTAAATGTAAGACCTAAAATGACTGAGACAAACTTGAAGGAAAACAAAAAAGCTGGAGCTCTTAATATTAACTCCACACATCAAAACTAATTATAAAGCTGTTAGCAAGAATAAACAAACAGATCAGTGAAAAAGAAGTAAAAGAATAGGGAGCCCTAAATGACCCACACATACACAATCACCTGATTTATGACAAAAGCATCACTACAATCCAGTGGAGACATAATGTTCTTTTCAAAGGATGGTGCTAGGACAATTACATGTTCACATGAAAAAGAAATGAACCCTGACCCTGTAACATTCACAAAAATTAATCCAGGATGAACTACAGATTTACATGTGAAAGGTAAAACAATTGTTTCTAAAGAAAAACAGAACAGTATCTTCATGAACTTGAAGTTAAGCAGGGTTCTTAAACAGAATGCCTCAATAAAGCATTAACCATTTAAAAATGATAAACTAGATTTCATTAAGAACTACTTATCAAAAAGTAATATTAAGAAAGTGTTAAGCCAGGCACAGATGTGAGAAAATGCCTGCAACAGAGACATCCAAAACTGTGCTTGTACCCAGAAAATACAACAAATTCCAACAATTCAGTAAGAAAACAACCCATGAAAAACTGCACTAAGGAAAAAATACTCTAAAAAGAGGATATCCAAAGGTTCAATAAGTATATGAATAGAGGCTCAACAGCGTTTGTCATCAGGTAAATTCAAGTTAAAACCACCACAAGATACTACTACCCACACATTCACTGAAAAGGGAAAACAATAATCACCATCTAGGAATATCAGCAATTCAGCTGCTCATAATTTGCTGGTGGGAACTTAAGTTGGACAATCATTTTAAAAAACCATTTGACAGGACCAATAAAAGTAAATATACACATACTCTATCACCCACCAAAAGACATATTCCAGGATGGACTCAGCAGCATTAATCATAATAGCCAAAACCTGGAAACACAGTGAACCCTTGAACAACATAGTTACTGTATCTATAGTTCCAAGGATTCAACCAATCATAGACCGTACAGTACTACAGTATTTACTATCGAAAAATATCCATGTATAGGTGGACCTGTGCAGTTCAAACCTGTGATGTTCAAGGGTCAAGCGGAATCCAAATGTCCATCAACAGTAAAAGAGATATTTTACAGTATAGTCATAAAAATAAATGAAAAAAACTATGGCTATATGAAACAACTAAATGAATTTCACAGAGGTGATGTTGAATGAAACTAATCAGATACAACAGGATACTCCATTTATATCAAGTTCAAAAACAGGCAAAATTAGATAGAAGTGATAGAAGTCAGAATAGTGGTTCCCTTTTTATTTTTATTTTTTTGAGGTGGGAGAGATTACAAAGGCAGTGGCACAGAGGAGACAGCTAGGCTGTGGGAAATACTCTGATATAAAGGTAGTGGTTAAAAAGGTACATACATATGTAATGAGTGGTACTTTTAAGATTTTTACACTATATTCATTGTGAATTATATCATAGTATAAAAGAAAACATACACCCTATCTCTTAAGACTTTATTCACTGTATAATTTATCCTTTAAATTTTCCCTTTTAGTTTGACAAGATGTTTTTCCCCTTGATAAAGAATATGAGATCATCAATATCCAGTTGACCTCAGAATTAAAGTATCTTAACCCTCATATGGCAAATTTATTCTGAGGGAAAAAAGCAGCATCTTTCTTCAAGAATTAAAGTAAAAAGGAGGCTTAGCTTGCATAATCCAACTATTTTATACCATTACATAACCTTTTTAAGCAGCAATCAAAATGTTGAAATAACGAAAGAGCTAAATGAAGAACAAACTGTTGTAAAATAAGCTTCTGTAAAATCTATATCAAAAAGCCCCTTTCATACTGTCTCTGGAACACAGAAAGAACTATGACAAATTGAATAAAATAATGACATACTTTTTGTATTTTAGTATCAGTAAGAATAAAGTACACAGTGATCATTATGTATTTGTCATTGTGGATAACCAGAGTCAGCTGAAAGGGCAGACAGTCTATTGATTCAGGAATCAATCCTGAAAATATTTCTAAAGGCATTAAAAACCCATTAAAATCTTGGATATACGTTACCTATAAAGTGGCTTAAAAAAAAACTACACACACTGCCCCTAAAGGTAGAGTTAAACACCATTATGGGAACCTTATTATAAAATGTTAACACTAAGCTCTCTTACATTAAACCTCCTGTAAAAGACAGTATTTTCAACACTGTTTTAAATGGAGGAAATTTATAATCAACAATTTTAAAAGCTTTGAAGCAGTGTAGCAGTAGATCCTAAATGAGTATTCAACTTCTTTAGTTTCTCTAATCACAATACCCTTTAAATCTTGAAAATGAGAAATATATGGTGAGTTTAAGGGCAAGACAAAGAAAATGGAGCATACCCTGACCTCATTTGATATCAAGAAGCATTTTAATTAAGGACTTACATTAAAAAAGAGGGAATTTACCTGCCAAGCTGGAACAGAGGTTGAGTTGGACATGACTGTTTTCTGCAGCTCTTCAAGGACAGCATCTGGGAGAGGTTTTTGTGACTCCAGGAGTGGTTTACATTGAACTTGTCTCAAAAGTAATATAACAGCTGGCTGATCAGGGTTACTTTTTAAATTCTAAAAATTAAATACCAAACAGAAATACATCAAATAGGTTCTTAAATGTTAAATGTAAAAGGCAATTAAGCTATTCTCCATACTAAAAACAAAAACACCTGAATTTAACTTTTCCTTATTAAAAAAATAAACAACAGCCAATGTAAAACAAATAGAACATCTTGGGAATATCAAACTCTACATTTAAATAAACTCTAAAATGAATAATGCTATTACTGTAGTGTATGAGTCATTAATCTTAGATTTAGGACGTCCCTTTGACTTGGTTTATTCTTAGTGACATCCTAAAAAATTAGATTCCAAATGTAAACAGCTGAACTAAGAAAATACAAAATTAACAGTGAAGGCTAATATTATTCCTTATTGGAAGAAACTATAATATGTAAGAAGGAAAGAGCTATAAATCTTTTCCTTTCTCAACCTTTTTAACAAAGATACTCATTGTATGTCCTTCCTCCAGGCGCAGACTTCTTACATACTGGGAGTAAGAGAATTGATCCATTTATACATTTCCCTAAGCCATTTATTTATACCTTAAAACATAAATATACACATACATAAATGTATTATATGTGTATAAATATATTATGTATGTATGTTGTACACGTATATATGTGTGTGTGTGTATATGTGTATATATACACACAAATACACATACAAGAAGAAGTTAAAGAAGTCCTTCCACTATTGTTTTAAACAATTCTTTAGTTATTGCTTGTCTCTCAATAACACACTTCGCTACTTTCTATTATTAGGTCATAGTCCTAAATGTACTTATTTCTGAAATGTTTGTGATTGCTTTCTTTTAAGTAAGAGACTGGAACATTAAAGTAATGAGGAAAGATTCATAAAATTATCTCTTATTCTGTTAGAGAGAGCATGAAGCAATTGTCAATTTAAGCTTACTAAACACTCACTGTATTATACTAACCTATCCTGAACTTAGATGGAATTTCTTAAATAAATAAAAGAGAAAATGTATTACTCTGCTTTTCAGAGAATTCATGGACCAAAGAGATCTTCAAAGATCCATTCTTCTTTCTCTGTAAAATTTATATTGATTTTTCCAGAAAAAAAAAATTCTATAAAGACAATACAATCTCCCTGGTAAGCATTTATGAAAAAAGATGATTTCAGGAAAAGTGGTATTTAAAACTCTCTTTATCCATTAAATTATTTTTGAGTAGATTTATGAGACTGATTTGTTTATTCAATAAATATAGTAAATACTATGTGTTAGGCAAGGTATAAGAATTTACTCACAGAGCCTACAATCCAGGTAGGTAAAAAGTAACTACTCAATAATTCCATTCACCCAGTTAACAATCAACATAATCATTCTACGTGGTTCAGAATTTTTGAAAAATGCAAGGATGCTGGAAACCATTACATTCTGAAGAAAGTAACCAGAAATCAAAAGAAAATACTGCTTCTACATGGTACAAAAAAACCAAAAAAGTTAAAACCTTAAGTCTTAAAAGTCAGACAAATGAGAGCTCAAAGTTCTCTAAGCTATCAATTTCTACCTGTGAACTCTTGTGCAAATCATCTACCCTCTTTAAGCCTTAGTTTTCTTATTTGGAAAAATGGGGATAAACACCTATGTCATAGGATTGTGAAGTTCAAATACAAACTGTTGACTGTATCGACTGGCTTATACGTAAGCACTCAGTAAATACTGGGTACACCATCATCATCACCACTACCACCACCACCAAAAGCTTTTTAAATAAGGTGTACTCTATTTTTGAAGTTATTTTCCAAGTAGGGTAAGAATCCGTGAATCTCAATTTCATAACAAGACCTTTGTGCAGAGGGCTTCAGCTTCAGATATCCTTCCTGTGTCTATTAGGCCAGTGACAGCTTGGGAGAGAGACCACTTTTCAAGAGATTGGTTGTAATTTTCAAGGAATTCTTTATCTTTAACTGTAAACAAGAAATGTCAATGTTACTTTCTTCTGCAATTTATAATGTGTTCTGAGAGGAGTAATTAGTTACTAAGGAGTATTATAATTAAACTTATCATACGTATATAGTTCTTAAAACTTACACATATCACTGGAATACCATAGACTATCCTGACATGAGACAGGTTTCTGAAAAGTTTCATAGTATGGATATTTGTGGCTGAATAACTTAAAACTTTATACACTTGTGACTAACATAAAGTATCACTGCGATCTTCAGTAAAACTGAAAACAAATTCATTGAAAAAAATTAAAGATTTATTGCAATATAATTGATATATGATAAAATGCACATACACACATATTCAAACTGTAAATCTGATGACTTTCTGACATATGTATACATCCGTAAACCATCACTACTATCAAGATAATGAACATACTCATTATCATGAAAAGTTTCCTCCAATCTCTTTATAATCACTTCTGTCCCCCATCCCACCTCTCCTCTTTCCCTCTGTCCCCAGGAAACTACTAATTGTTTTCAGTCACAATAGATTAGTTTACATTATCTAAAATTTCATATAAATGGAATTATAAAGTATAAACTCATTGGTATCTTTCATAGCAGTTAATATGGTAAGTTACATTCATTTTCAAATATTAAAGCAACCTTGCATTCCTAGGATAATCCCCACTTGATTATGATATATTATCTTTTTTGACATGTTATTAGATTTGAATTGCTAAAATTTGGTTATAAATTTCTGTATCTGTTTATTTAACTTGATTTCTGTATTCTATATATTTAACTTGATTATTGATATGGTTGGGTTTAATTAACTCTACTGTTTTGTTTTCTCTTTATCTATTCTTTGTTCCCTTTTCCTCCTTTTTGGGATTATTTTTTATATCCCATTTTTTCTATTTTGGTGACTTATTAAGTGATAACTTTTTTTTAGTGTCTGCTTTAAAGTTTAGAGTATTCATCTTTAACCTGTCACAGTCTACTTTTAAGTATAATCAGCCCTCTGTATATATGTATGTGAAACCCGTGGATACTGAGAGCCAACTGTAGTATATCATTTTATTTAAGGGACTTGCACATCTGCAGATTTTGGCATCTGAGGGGGTCATGGAACCCATCCCCCACAGATAACAAGGAATGACTATAATATTAAACCACTTCACTTATAGTATAAAAACTTTACAACAAAATACTTCCATTTTCCCCTCTCGGTCTTTATGCTATTACTGTCATATGTGCTTTAAATAGTCAATTACATTTTCTTAGGAGGGGGTGATATTAAGTTTATTTTTATCTATTTATTTATGTAATGGTACTAGGGATCGAACCCAGGAACTTGTGCATGCTAAGCACAAACCCTACCACTGTGCTATACCTTCCCCCAAGTCAATTACTTTTTAAAGAGATTTCTATCATGTGTCATTTATGGTTCTGTTTCTATTGGTTGATTCTTCTCTTCATTGTGGGTGTTATTTTTCTGCTCGTTTGTATGTATATTAAGTTTTAGCTGGATACTGGACATCGTGAATGTCACCTTGTTGAATGCTGGATATTTCTGTATTCCTATAATGTTCTTGAACTTTATTTGGTATGCAGGTAAGCTCCTTCAAAATGATTTGATCTTTTCAAGGCTTGTTCTTAAGCTTTGTTACAGGAGCATGTAACAGCTTTTAGCATATGGCTAATTGTGCCTGCTACCTTTTGGCAATATCCTTCTGAGTACTCTACCCTGAATTTACCATGTATTAAATGCTCTTTTAAACTTACTTGAGGCAGAAATAGCAGATAACAGTGCTAAGTATAAGTCCATCCTCTTTGGCTGAGTGTTGTTCACTAGAGCCAGTTTATTATCAGCATAACAGGCTGCCATTAGCCCGGCCCAAACAGCAGGATCACCTAAACACAGGAAATACAGTTTGAAGGCTTGTTAATATCAATACCTTGCTATAAAACTACCAAAAATGAAAGTAAGACTTTATAAATATCAAATTAATTAATTAACTTAATTAAAGAGTCCCTCCAGAAAAATTTCATTTTCTTAAAGAAAAACTAATTCATACTTTTTCCAGAAGCCACATTACTATATTCACCCTTCAAGATTTGTCATTTTTTTCCAAACACATCAGAAAATGAGAAATATCCTATTAAGCTCTTCTTCCATCACTGGTTACCTCACTTGCCTTGACTAGTGTGCTACTGTGAGAAGGTCAATTATATTCACTTTCACTGAACACTAAGGGCTACTCTCAAAGAGACATCTGCGTTCATCATTCAGTCCCTGTATTAAAAGGCTCAGTCATAGGAAAAGCAAGGTAACACAATTTCTCAGTTCTTAAGAAAAGTTTGAGTCAAAGGAAAAGCTCAAGACAACTCCATTTTACTTATGTTCTAAGAGTCAAGCATGAAAGTCACTTTATCATTGCAAGTGAAGCAATTAAATGAGTATATATCTCTTCATTCATTTGCTCTTTTCCTCCTTCCTTCACATCTTGATAGTAGCTTCAGGAGAAAAGGGAAAGCCTGGTATCAGTGGGTTGAGGAGGTAATAACAGAGATTATGAGTATAGACTCCTCCTTTCATGAAAGTTAGTTGTGAAAAGAAAAAGGGGATTGGGATTTGGAACTTAGGTGCTTTTTCTTATTTGTTTGATCTTTTATTTCATAAATCATATTTTGCAGGTTAATATTTACATGGTTAATATTTTAGTGCTGCTATCCTTAAAAAATGGTAATTTTTAAATCCCACAAGGGGTGCTGATTAACAATACAGTCACTTAAACATAGGTTTTTGCTCTAGTTTTATTTTTTTTCCTTACCTAACTGTCCCATCCAATATATATCTCCTATCAGATGTTTAAAATATATATCTGTTTCATTTATAGATGGTCAGTATTACTGCTAATTGTACAAAAATCATTAGAAATCTTATGCAGATGAAAAATTTTATAAAAAATTAAATATATACCTTCATATTACAAAATAATTTCTGCCCAGATGATGACTACCTTAGTTTAAATAACGTAAGATATAATCAAATCCAGAAAAAGGACCATTTCCTAGAATTTATGATGAGATCTGATTACTATATAATGAAAGGCATATGACTGAGTCTTAGATTAGGGTTTTAGGTCTAACAATGCCACTAATTAACTGTGCAGTAGCTTTTCCTTTGGGACTCATATTTCTATAAAATAAGGCATCTGAATTAAATGATGGCTCAGGCGCCCTCAGGTCTAAAATCCTATAATTCCAACTGAAGTAGACTCAACTTCTGAATATTGACCTATTTCTAAGATTAAGTGAACAATTCATTTAAGGATCTTAGGGTATTCTATAGCTTAGATTTTGGGAGAGGGGACTGACATTAGCTGCAGCAATTTCTTGCTATAATTCAAAAGAATTGCTATTTTCGTTAACTCTCCTATAGATGATTAGGTAACTCAAATTCTCTATGAAACAAAGTGATAATGTAAATATTATTTATATTTTTATATATATATATACACACACACACACACACATATACACATGCATAAAGTAGAAACCCCAAATTTTTAATATAGTTTCCTAAAAATACCTTTTAATAAAACAGAAGCACTAATCTAACAGAAACTGGATTTCTTTCCATCAGTTTTAAATTACTGGAATTATATTTAAACTTCTGAAACAACTGTACTTTGTTTAACTAAAGGTCTACAAAGGCTAGGTGTACAGCTATTACACATAACTACAATTACATTCACTTTCACTGGATTCCAAAAACAAGTCTCAAACAAGCACTCATCTTCATTGATCAGTTCCTGCTTTAAGTTTCTTATATGATGACTCTGTTTCTTTGTGTATGAATTTTTCCAAATATGGGAAAATCAGAGAAGATGATTAAAGAAGATCTCATCTGGGCAATCTCACCTCTCTAAAGTATATGCCACTTACACAATCAAAAGTTAACAGATCTTCTGTCATGCTAGATCCACAGTAAAAATTCGAAGAGTGATTCTATACCTAATACTTGCTTAAGGACACCTTTTAAAATCAGAAATTCACCCAATATATAGCACAGACAAAACCAAATGTTTAGGGTTTCTTTTTGTTCTATTTCAAAAATGAAAGAGAGAATAAACAGCAAGACAATGGTCTGTTTACTTGTTTTATAGAATAATCTCTGAAGTGTAGTTCAGATCTTTACCATCTATTGTAAAGATAGCATTTACCTGTTCTTTGTACAATGTGTTTCCCCAGTCGGTGGCCAAAAGCAATAATATTCTGATTTAACTAAAGTCTGAAGTGCTCTGGCGGAATATATTGTTTATTGCTATATATCACATTAAAAACAAAATTATATAAAAATACATCCCATAATCCTACTTTGCTAAATATTCCAGTCCTCTAAAGTACTCCTCCAGTGTGGTAATGGAAGCACGCTGATGCAGTCCAAACGCAGTTCCTTGGTACCTTTTGTGACCAATGGCAAACAAGCAACTCATCTGGTTACAACTAAAGACAGGCTAGTCCAGTGAGGCCAGCACCTCGGCAGTTCTAGCAGTTACCACAGAAGACATCGCTCCACTCTTCAAGGAGCTTATCACACATAAAAATAACTAAATTATGTTTATTAAATAACTTAGTAGCTATAGATAAATCTCATAAACAAGACTGATAGAAAACAAATAAAACTACTTCTTGAAAATGTATAATTCAGATTTTCAATAATGGGTAATAAAGTATTTCTAAACAGATAACCCTTTGAGCCTACTTCAATAGCTTATTATCTCTTAATTATGAGAATTACTATCTGATATTAGATACTAGATATAAAATAAAAATAATCTGAATGGAGATAATCAAATAATATGCAAAATCTTAAAATATTTTAAAATCCCTTTATTTCATAAAAATACAAACTTTGCCTCTATAAGTCACAAATGCAAGATTGACAGAGTCCTAAATAATGAAATAGATTATATTATATTCACCTGGAGAAAGGAGAGCTGCCTTTTGAATAGTCTTTAGTGCAGTATTTTTTTCATCTTCTGCTGAATTGCTTCCCGTAGCCAACTGATTGACTGCAGTGTACAGTAACGCCTTCTACATAAGAGAAGGGAAGGATGTTAACCAATTCTCTCTATAGTTTCCTGACTTTCAAAGTGACTAAAAGTAGGACTATATTGGATATGATGTGACCCTAAGCCTAGGAAGAAAAATTACTCTTTCATCAATAATACTATTTAACAAGTAGAACACTTCGTTTGAACAGGGGCAAACTAACCTTTCCATGATTTGAGTCCAGGATATGAGCCACATTTCCTGCTACTGCACCTCCCTATAATAGTAAACAAATGATTACTTAGATAAATGCATAAACTTTCACAAAAAGTGAAAACAGACTGATAAATCTTTACATTAAATCATTTGAAAAGTTTGCTTTTATCACATTCATAACCCCTAACTTCTTAAGTACCAACTTATTACTGCTTTAAAAAAAAGTTTAATATTTTTATAAAAGAAAAACCTTTTTCTACTATGATCATTTCAACTCTGTTCTTTTAAAATATTCATTAAAGATCCAAAAGTTACATGATTTTACAGTGGTAACAAACAAATATATAATTTTCTAACAAGATACAAGAGTGTGAAACAAAGACTGAATGAGAAAAAAAAAAAAAACAGAAACCACAAAACTTATTGTAAGATAAATATGGCTTCACTCCATGAAAAACAGTATTTTTAAAATGTCCATAGTCCCTAGTAAAATGAATAACTAAAGTTCAGAGCATCATGAAGCTTGTCACTGCTTTAATAATCAACTCAATATTAAAAATAAGGAAAATATATACAGCATTGTGGTTTTCACAAAGTTGATTTGAAATCCTTAATTTTTAAAAATTCCACTAGACATTTTACCTAGAAAAGTGAATTATAAGAATTATTTCATTTTAAATTAGAAGTATCCTATATTCTTTATCTCATAAGTGTATCAGAAATGTTTTCAAAATCGTATTTAGCATATAAAGAATGTTAAAAATAAAAAATTTTTAAATTTCAATATAAAGCAAATAGAAGATGGATTAAAAAGAAGAAAGACAACACAGCAGAGCAGGAGGATTCAAGAGTTAGATCTGAGAAAAACCATCACCACATCTACTAACTGTGATTTTGCTCAAGTTATTTAATCTCTATGTCTCAAGCGTCCTCCTCTGTGGACATTAATTGCAGCTATTTCATATTAAACGACAAAATATATAAAAATACCTAGCATAATAGCTGGCCCATAATAAGTACTTCATTCCAGTGTCTAATAATCATGGTCTTTTAGGTTCTGTGAACAAACTCATTCACTGAAAAGAACTAAAAATGTAGGAAAAAACTATGCTACTCAAAGTGTGACCTGTGCACCAGCACAACTGACATTCTCCAGGAGGTTGTTAGCAATGCAGAATATCAGGCCCCACCCCTGACCTGAATTAGAATCTGCATTTTAACAAAATTATCAGGTGATTTCATTTGCACATTTAAGTTTAAGCACTGGGATAAAATATAAAAAGCATGTATTCTTAAAAGCACTAGAAAGCTGACAAGATATTAAGGACTTACCAAGCCAAAACTAAAAAGGAAAACTGGAATTCACAGAGGTAAGTGAAGGAAGGCAGTTCTGCATTTGCAGATCCTAACAAATTTTAATTTTCAGTCTGAAGGACTTGCGGGCTAGTGGGACAGAAATCAGAGCCCAGGCAGGGCTCACACAAGGAAGGAGTATATAGGAAATTCATATCAAAATAAGCTAAGATACTTGACCCTCCCATCAAGGTGCTATACACTCAGATTAAAAGTGAATCAAAAGTAAACCAGGATTCAAATGACCTTGAAACCCAGGCACATAGCAACCTGCTTGGTCCAGAAACCTCAAGCTATAAATCTTTTTTAAGGTGGTTCCAGATTGGTGAAGCTCACAAACACCTGGTAGAAAAAAGTACAATTTCTTTCTGTAGAATTATACCTCAATTCTAGGCCTCAAATTATTTCCACAAAAAAAATCTACAAGCTCACCCAGTCAGGCAAACCAAGAAACAAAGCTAGTATGAAAACCAGCAGAAATAATAAACAAAAAAAGATGCACACAGACTTAAGGCACTGGAATTATTAGACGTAATAAGTGTTCAAAACATATTAGCTATGACCATAATGTTTACCAACTACTTATGTAAACTATGAATGGACATATTACACACAGAAAGAGGTTAACAAAATACTTTATAGACTCCTGAAAATATCCGGCTGTTATGAACTAAAATACAGTGAAAATCCCTTTTATTCTAAAGAACATCAGTGACTTCATGTTTAGATTCACATTTTCAGATAATTTGCAGTGTTCCAGTGCTTATTTTCTTACCTTCAAGAAGCTTTTAAGTAAAATTATCTTTTGGGATTCAGAGACACAATAGCTAATGCTTACTAAATGGCAACATTACAAGCATAATATTATCACATAGCCATTAACATGTTCAAAAAAGTCCACCTCCTTCTCTCCATTTTCTGTAACACCCAGAGCAGTACGATAGCACATGGAAGAAACTCAGTGTACTACTGATAGAAAACTTCATTAAAGAATAGAATTCCCTTGCTATATTAGTTAATTATTTTCCAGAATGCTAATGCTAATACTTTAAAATTATATTATTTACCACATCACAAGTTATTTTATCTTTCTGTCAGAATTCAGGACAGAAAGATACTCACTTTTGCATTTCGTTGAGCATGCTGGGCAACCACTCGGGACAACAGAGACCAAAGAGCAGGGTCAGCTGGGTTACTATAAAGATGATAAAAAAAAAATAGAGGGCTTAGAGATGTTACTTTAATAACAAAAAAATAAAAAAAAATCAACATTTTATTTAGTACCTAACTTTAAAATCTTTTAGATAATCTTAATTCATAATGTAAAACAAGTTCACATGTAATATAATGTAACTGTATGGACACAATTAGTCCATGTGTGGTTGAAACTGTCTGAATTTTTAGAAAACATACTTTTATCTCATATATACACCTATAGTCTTTATTAAAATAAGAAGGAAAAATCAGCAATGTGATGATTACAAAGCCATGATATCTAATCAAGAAAGGTTAAGGAAATTTAATATGTTATATTCAAAGAAAACACACAGAGATGAGAATGGTGGAAGGAAAATAAACTGCAGACATAACACTTTACTGCTGAAAATAAAACAAATAAATAACCACTACTGCTAATGATGACAGCTTTCTAAATTTTGCATATATTAATGGATGTTTGAGTGACCAAAAAATTCCTAAAACCATCAAACTTGGAAAGTATCAGATAACAAGCTGACAATATCACACACTTGAGAATTTGTAAGGGCTTTCATACTAAAACAAGGTTTGGGCCTTAATCTGAATAAGGGAAAAATTTCTGTTCTCTTGTCTTCATTAACCGAATTTTTAATTTAAATCATTATAGGTGAAATAACTGTGTACGGTTACCTGGTCCTATGTACAAATTCATGAAACCAAAATGTGGTTTCCAAATATATACACCTACCTCATTGTATAGTCTTAATAAGGTCCAAATCTCAAAGACAAACTCATTAAGCATAATCAGACCCTGAGTGCACAAGTACAGAATTTACCTGTGAACAGCTTTAGATGCCTGTCTCTGCACTGCCACACTGCGGCCTTGCAGTGCATAAACCGCTGAAGTAAGAAGGCACCTCTGATAATCATTGTCTTTCTGTTTGACGTGCTTCAGTAACTCATTAAGTGCAGCTTTGGACAGTGTAGCATCCTGCACTGCCAATCCTAGAGCACACAGGGTTTGAAGGCTTTCTGTGGTTGGTTCCTTTAAGATAGAGCTGTAAATGTATTTTTAATTGCCTATTAGCCATGAGTACAATAGTGTGAAACTATTAAAACATACTTAACATTTAGTAGGAAAAACAATTTACTTATAAATTCACCAAATGATAGCCCAGCTTTTAAGATACATATAAAAGCAAATTCCTTGGTTTCTAGGAACAGTAATTTCCCTAAATTTCTGAAGCAGTTAAAAGTACCAATGGCCTTTCACAGAGTATTAACAGCGAAATTCCTTTTCTGGTCATTTTATCTAAGTTTAGAAACATATATACATCACAGTCTCTTTGGATCTCAGTTCTAGATAAATAATTAGAATAGTTTTACTAAAATCTCTAGTTTCGAAAAAATCCTAGAAGGTATAAATTATACAATGGAAAACCCTTAATCTAAGATCTGATTTTTTATCATTCTCAAAAAGCTTTTTCTTACTGCTCTGTGATGCTATATATAGTAAGTATAAATACTACCTATATCTACCAAGTGGTATATTTGTAACAGAAGGAGAACTTAAATTTTGTATGTAAAATCAGCTTTTTTTCCCCTTCTTCAACTGTGCAATTTGATTTAGCCTTACAGAAGTAAAAGTCAATAATGTTTAGGAATCCTTATTAATTTAAATGAAGAAAACCTTAGCTCCCTACAAACTTAGTAATACTTCAGATAATAATTACAAGTGTTGTACTGTAACAAAACAAAGGAATTTTGAAAATCTTTGAAATAAAGTTTATTAAAATATAACAGAAATATTTATTACATTATAAAATATCACATACCTACCACTATGTCTTTCTATTATTTTTTGAGAGGGGTAAGCAAACTGCTTAGAATTTGATTTTAACAAACATGTATAACATGAATTTTCATGGGCAGCTCTAGAGTACACAGTACTTAAAGCATCCACAGTAACTCTCTTTACGATAAGGGCTAATAGATATAGGCATTCAAACAGGGAAGAATATCAGTCACAGTCATTTCCATCAATACAAATCAAGCATACTGTAAGTTGTAACTTAAAAAAAAAGCAAATACTAAAATATAAATTCCAGTACTAACAACAAAGGAAGAAATTCTAATTTGTGCCTTGACCCAGAAAGGAGAAAAACGTACCTACTCTCGTATTTATTAATACACAAAATCTAAATTATAATCAAATGACTACATCCCACTAAGTTAACATGTGCTGAATGTGCAGTACCTTCATGTTGTCCTGTACCATGTGCTAGGGATTTTATATGTAATTATTTAATATCATAAACTGTATGAAGTTGGTAAGCAATTTTTTTCCCCTTATATGTTGAACTGACTCATATTCCCCTTAAATAAGCACCTAGGACATTGCTTAGTTTCTATCATACGAATGCCAAGCACGACCAATTCAGAATTGGTAACTGTATTTTTCACAGAAAGGAAGTCAAAGAAAAGAATGCCAAGGAGCAGGAAAGGGAGCAGTTGGTAGTGTTAAGTTTAAAAGATGACATGCAGAGAATCAAAAACAAAGAAACATGAAGTAGATAAAATATCTAGCCCTGGATCCAACACCACAAAAAAAGAAGATAAAGGTTTTCCCTCATAATAAAAGGGGAAAAGAATAAGACTATATTCTATCACTTTTCTCTACTTCCACTAATGTTACTGTTTTAAATAGTAACCCAAGACTAATCTAATTGTGTCTAAATTGGGGTTGCTTTTGTTCTTGATACCTGCAGTAATACAAGGGCATCTTTGATTCTTCTCCCCAAGCCATTTGCAGCTTTGGGTTCTCTGAATGTTACATAGCCATATATTCACATTACATGAGTGCATCCATGTAAAGTGATAAGATTTTTTAAAAATTTTGATTGGTTTTCTCAAAATAGCTAAAAGGAGGAGAAATAACTGTTTATTTATTATACAAGAAAATTACTTTAGTCAGGATGGGACAAAAGTATCACAATGAATACACAAATACAGAGCTTATCCTACAGAAGTCGTTCTCAACTAGTACCAGCTAATCATTTCCCTGCCCCCACCGTTGGGTGGGGGAGCATAACTGGAGATATATGGAGACACTTTTAGTTTTCACAATGATTGAAGAGTGCTATTAGCATTTAACAGATGCGGGACAAGGATGCAATCTCGCTGCAATAGGGAGGCAATTTTGTACTATGAGGATTCATAACACTTAAAATGCCAATAAAGCACTCATTGATAACCACTGTCTCAATAGCATTTATTAATCATCTACTACTTTTGAAGGAATTAAGCTTTCACAAAAGAGAAAAAATTTCAAGAAGTCAAAAAAATACCACATAAATAACCATAGATATCAGACGATGTTGTTTTAGTAACAGAAATCATATAAATAGTTATGTTATATTGGGTTTTTTTTTAAAGACTCAATTTTAACTGAACTTTATCAGGTAAACCTGAAAAGGGAAGAGGAAAAAAAAATCTCTCTGGGAACCCACAGGACCAAAACAAGCCAGTTACGGCTGCCTTAATAAAAATTTCAAGATCCTACCAGATTAGGTGATCAATTACTCTTTTTAAAAAATAAATAATACACCCAGAGTACAAAATGACTTTGAAGAATTGGATGGATCCAGGACTAAGATTAAATCATAATCTCTAGCTCTAACTGTGACTATTCAAAACCAGGTAGGTCCAATCCCTTTTATTCACCAAAACATTCCTAAAACATTAAGAATGTCATTTTACGTTACTCTAAATTTTCACCCAATATTTAAGGATCTGGTCATCTTAAGTGTTGATGTTAACTATACATACCATTTAAATAGCAACGTCTTGGCTACATCCACTTTTCCTTGTTTATATTCCGTTATTGCCAGAGCTGTCAAGATATGGGCTTTGTCTTGTTCTGATTCAACAACAGACAAGGCTCTCTCATAGGCTGTTACACAGAGTCAGAAACAAAAGCAAAACAATGTAAAAGCAACCCTGATTGACAAACTGGGGTTTTTCCTTTCCTAATCCTAGCTTTCAAAATAGTCTAACTAAAATTATATATTATTCCTTTGTTCTCAAGTGAATAGAATAAAAACTCATAAATAACATAACTTGGTTTAGCTGTTTCACAGTGATTCTGGGGATATCATTAGGATTATTATGTGCCATTTCCCAAACTGCATCTTCTGAATCTATAGAGAATTCTGAGTCACTAACATTAAAAGAATTGGAGGCCTACAGCCATTGAGATATCAACCAAATCCCCATGAACAGAGCAGGAACTTCATTAAGCAGTAGATACTTACAATGAGCTGCACACACATAGGTTTGGCCCATTTATATGGAAATGTACTCAATAAACATTTCTGGAGAAACCAAAGTATATTATTACTAACAATGGTTGAGGTCTTCATTTATCAGAAATGTATACTGAAACACTGTGGAACAGTAAAGACCAGCTTTCAAATGCTACATTACATGTACACCATCAGAGAGCCTGGGCCTCAGTTTCTTCATCTAAATAATAAAGATAATACTCAGTTCACAACACTGCTAAATGATGACATTATTATGGTGACTATTCATCATAATAATATACTAAATGAGGGAACAAGCTAAAAAATACCTAGTATTTTTCCTGACTCCTAGTCAGATTTTTAATAAACACTGCAGCACCTACCCCCATCTTAATATCACATTTTTCTGTATATAAGCTTATCATGATTAAACTCTTCTCTGGAATCTGGTAGGATGTACCCTTTAGCTTTAAGCAACATACTTACCTTTGCTACTCTCTTTGTACAGACCCTTCATAAATAAAGCCAATGCAAAACCTACGATGTCTTCTAATTCCTCAAGGGGCGTGGACTTAAAAGCCTGGATAGCTTTATCATATTCACCAATGGAACTAAGAAGCAAAACATAACTTACTTTTAATATCAAAAATCACTTTCATTTATCAAACTACGGAGATATCATCATACCAAGGTTCTTTAAACAACCTACTCATTTAACATGTTAAAGCTGTAGAAAAGACTGACATTAAAATAGAAGGCATATCACTTATTTCAAATAGGGATTTAACTTCACACTTTGTTTCTTTTAAATTACATGTGAAAATGACCAGTTCTGCCAAATTACAGTGTCTTTTTTTTTAACAAACTTGAATTAAACTCTCAAGTTATCAAAATAATTTCAAGTTGACTTTTATAAAGAACTCTAATTTTTTAAGCTTAATACACTAATTAAATATTACCCTATGAGTACAGTTCTAGCATCTTTGACAAGGTTAACAAGTCATAAAATACCCAGTCAGAATCAAACCTAGCCTTTGTATAAACTGTTTTTAACTGCACACACATTTTTGGAAGGCATATAGATACACTAAAATTTCACAGACAAAACTATACATCATCTTTTCTGTATTTAATAGGAAGAAAAGTAAAAATTGTCATATATGATACTAACATAGAATGCACAAACACACAAATACTTGTTCTGTTTATTTAAAAATGAAGAGAAGCTACCATCAACTGGAACAGAATCTTTGAGATTCTTATTTCTGGCATCTATCACTGTAATCAGAAGCTGTTTCTATTTTTAATGAGTTATTGGAAATCTTTTCATAAAATCTTTTTAATCTTGGGGGGAGGTGTAGGTGGGAGCTAAAAATACAGGCAATCTTTGCTTCTAAAATTAGTTTTATGAAGGTTAAAGAACTTAAACATCAATAAACTCAAATTTTGATAAATATTTTAATAAAGGGAAGAAGACTCCCTTAGATTATTAATAGATACATACATATATATTACAAGTTTTTTTTTTTTAATGAAAACTATCTTCAAACTTTTGTAGAGAAAACTATGGAACTAGAGAAGAGCACAAGGGGGCTTCAACTTTATTTGTAACTTTTTTCTTTGAAAAAGAAACCCGCAGCCTATTAACAGAATTTTAGATCTGTTCTGAGTGCTGACTTTTCATTAAATTATGCTCCACACTCTATTACTGTATTTGGCATGTTTAATATATTTCATAATAAAAACAAATTAAAAAGAAATCAGATGACCAACTTTCAATGGGAGGTATAAATTTTCTTCTAAAACAGTTATATTATATGAAACATCAAGCTAAAGAGAAAGGATATTTTGTTCCATACAGTTTCTTACAACATATTTATCTTCTGCTACAACAAAATCTTGGAAGTCTAAGAACTCTACCAACTCCTAAACACACAGCTTAAAAGAATTAAAAGGAGAAGCAATCAAAACAGGAAAAATTTTTTGTCTATAGCTCTGATTCAGTTACATGGTTATAAAAGAAAAGAACTGGTTGGCTACCCCAGATTTCTACTATGCAGCTACTTAAAAGATGTAGGTACTAATCCCAAAATATCAAACTATAGTTCTAACAATGTGTCTCAAACTGAACAATCAATTTGGGGGTAGCTCTCAACTTGAGGAATCCCTCCTTACTTTGAGCCAAAAAACTTCCTGCCATTAACATGTCTGTTCTCCGGACCTAGTTCTATCTTCTGAAATAACTGGTTTCCAATCTTTTTCTTTTTTTAATCTTTTTTTTGAAGTTAGAGATCTTTGAGAAGCTGAAGTTAAATGGCTCCCTCCCCACCCCTAAAATGCACACACACACAAAATTTTGTGTACTATTTCAAAAGGGTTTCTAGACCCTTAATTCCATCCCCAGTTTTAGAATATATGGCAAATCAGAGTAAGTCTAATCCTCTTCCAATTAACTAGGCTTCTACTAGTAGAGACAGTAACTACCTGTCTTCCAAATGTTCTCCTGTCTAGTCCACAACCATCAGTTCCACAGCTGCTCCTCACGAAGCACACTGGGGTTCAGTGTCCTTACAGGGACAGGAAACTGTTAAAGCAGCTTGGTGCGGTGGGAATTACGTATTCCAGGGAATGTCACCATCCTACTCATCTATACATGTCTCTCTACTCTAGAAACTGGACATCACCTCACCAGTCCCATAACTTTCACCAGGAAAATGTAACAGATTCACAGAATTAATGGGAAAAAATATACTTACCATAACAATCTGCCATAATTTCTCATTGTAACATTGTAAGTATCTTGGTCTTCTGCAGTCTGTAACAACAAAATTGCCCTTTAAAAAAAGGACAAGTATTTAAATTATCCACGTGCAACAGCATTCTTTTACTCTTCCTCCTTAACTGGATCTACTAATTCTACTAATGGTTTAACTAGTTCCATACAGCTTACTCATATTTTATTAAATTGGTACCACAAACGTACTTTTAGTTAGATTTTAGGTTGTCAGGAAAATAACTTTAATAAAGTGACCTCTTAGTAAATGAAATCATTTATCATACTTGATTTCTAAACAATCCAAAAATTCTAATCTAAATATGGGAAACAACTGTATTGATGTTTTAAAGTTTTGAAATACTTGAAGTATATAGAATCTGAGGTACACAGACACCCTTAAAATTATTTATATACTAGTAGTTTGAGGTAGGAAGCCAAGAAATGGAGTGCTCTCATGTGCCTTTACCTGTTACACACAGAAAAATATTTAGGCTACTCTGAATTCAGAGAAGGGAATGAGTCACCAGGAGTCCCAAGAGGCTTAGAATAAACACAACATGCCGACAGCACATATTTTTACCTTCTCATGCTTAGTCCCCTGTGGGCAAGCAGGGAAATGTCTCAGCAACTATAGGAGTCAGATATAAGACTTTCTGCTCTTTGTTTTGTTTCGTTTTGTTTTCTGTTTAAAGATTAGCCAGGGAGAAATACCTATGAAAAACTTTTAATGCCCCTAAAGTTACATGAAAAACAGAAATTTGGCAGAGAAGTCTAATAGATAGTAGTATAGAAATAGTATTATATTAAAAATTAAACCTCTAGTTAGATTTATACCTAATTTGTAGTTTCAAGTCTCCAACACTCATTTAAGGCAGAAAACAGTGATGATCAGTCAAGAAAAAGTGGTGCATATCCCAGTGACTGGGGAGTTGCCATTTTAAGCAAAGCAGCATTAGACTCATGATATTTGCAATTATAATGTACGCTCCACAAGAGTAGCAAGCATTCAAAAGCTGCTTAATGTTCTCTGAAAATCGTGCTCACTGCTGTATTCTATCACTTTTATACAGTTTCTTTACTGGTAACTTTATTGTAACACTGAAAGAAACAGACCTCTTTCCACATACACCTGGCAAAATAAGCCTTGACTGCACAGCCTCCAGCACCATCTGGTGATGGCTTCTCTGAGCGCCTGAGGGATCTGTACACGATGGCAAGCATCTGGGACACATCTCGGTTATTTTTTTATCTAACAAGTCTTCTTCCAAGTATCTACTTGTTTAGATTTAGGATGATGATGTGCCTCAGAGGTGAGCTAATCAGGTCTTTTAACTTTTTAACTAGTACTCACAAGACCAATAATTTTCTTATTCACAGATCAACTGACTTGTTGAGAATGAAACTTCAAGTTGACCTTCATTTCCTCGCACTCTCCTGGCTGGTCGTCTCACCCGAGCACGCAGTCCTTGCCTCCTCAACGTGCCGAGTCCACCCCGTTTAGAGTACTTGCTCTCGCTGTTCCCTCTGCCTGGAGTGCTCTTGCCTTGATAACCCAATGGCTTGTGGCCTCGCTTCCTGCAGGCCAGACTCAGCCGCCTCCTTAGTAAACCTACGCCTCTTAAACCTATCTCAAATTCCCTATTTGCCTGTAGTGTCTGGCCCTTTACTCTGCTCTGATTTTCCTTCTTAGCAATTATTACCATCCCAGATGTTTATTAGCTTACCATGTGCCTCCCCAACCAGAACCCGGGCTCCGTGAGAACAGAGCCTATGTCTGTGTAAACTCACAGCTACGTTGCCTGTGCCAAGAACACTGCCTGGCACACAGCAGCTCAACAAGTATTTACTGAATAAATAAGTACTATATGGTAGATATTAAAGTGATTCAAACCAATATATAATGTTCTCATTTCTCTCTGAATAAATACATACATTTAATAAAGCTAGACAAAGTCTAAAGGGATAGATTTTTCTAAAATAAAATCCGAGGGTTTTTTTAAATTTGGTTCTTGTTTTTTCTTCTCTCTCTCTCTCTTGCTCTCACAGGAGGAGCATAAGAAATCAAATTACAGCTGAAAATTTGGAACTGCATCTTTTTACCTTCAAAGATGTAATAATAACAGATAATGAAAGATCAGGAAAAGAATCAGAATATTTTATCAGTACCTTCTTCATGAAAATGAGACTCTGTTTTTTTAAAAGGGCCAAATGACAAATAAGGGTCAAATTTCAATTAAACGGAGTCTTTACCTTTGGTATGCAGCTGCTGCTTCCTTTTTCAGTTGTAGATGTTCATTTAAGTAACCCAACATTGTGAAAGCTGGAGCATAATTCTGAATTCTTTCTGGAAATCCAAAAATATCTTTTCAAGTGCATGATGGTTGTGTTTGTAAAATACTAGTTTTACTTTCAATTGCTTCAAAATCTTAAACACCAGATTATTTCCTGATTTCATTGGCATTGCTAAGAACAGTAGTCTGATTTCATCATGACTATAAAATACCAATCATCATTTTACGACTCTTTAAAAGTATTGAATAACATCTATAGTTATGTATGGTTTCTACTTATGTTTTAAAGTTTAAATATTTTTATTTCCAAGGATACAATAATTTGAAATTGTAGCTCATGTTAAAACTAGTCATTTGAATTACAAGGAGATTCATTCTTTGGCTAATCACTTAAACCTTTCTGTGATTAAATTTAGTAACAATTTCTCTTGGTGGTTCTGCTTCAATTTCCATGTTTTAAAAAAAAATTCAGTATTGTACCCTAGAAACAGAAGATGATTTGAGCCCTTTCAATGCAGTATTTTGAAATTCTAGTATCAAAACATATCATGTATCTACTAATGAAGAAAGAAATACATCTGATGTACTTAGTTGTATTGGGAAGCAAGCCTTCAAATTCTTTAAACTGTTAAACAAAGTATAGTATAACCACATCTTATGTGATGGTTAGGTTCTAATGTCAAAGCATAGTGTGAAAATCACATAGTCAAAATGATTCTTGAAAAATCCTAAAGTCAGCACACAAGGACAGGTCACCACACTGAGTCAAGCTGAGTAAAAGATCTATGCCCTCCATCCACACTCACTCTGAGGCAAACAGCAGGACAGACGATTCATCTGCATTCTCTCTTGTCCACTGCCCTTCTTTTTTCTGCTTCTAACTTACTTTTTGGCCAAGTACACATAGTTAAATTCGATAAATAAATATATGATATGGCTCCACTACAGACTCAAAAATCTAGCTATGCATAATTGTCAGGGAATGATTTGTTCATGTTCCAGGTATCTGAATTTTGCAGAAAGCTAAAGCTTTACCTCTTTATATAAATCCTTTACAAATGTTTCCCATCTGTAAGGAAACCTATCAAAATTTCTGATCATACACTTTCTCAGAGGCTCTAGATATTCACTAGTCATTCCTTTTGGCACATTGCATAACATGTTAATGTCCCAAAGTGCTGATATCTGGAAACTGCCTTCTACTCAAGTGCCCCAGCCTCAGTGCACGAGTGTTACCATCCTGCATATTACAGTGATGAGGCATTTTCTCTCCCACTTTTCAGTCTGTCTGATTCTTCAGATTATTCAACTGTCAATATTTCTGTTAAACTCCTAGCTTCTTTATTAGAATTTTGTCAAGGGACAAATAAGATGCTAGTGAAACTAACATTCCTTGAGCATCTAGGATAGGCTGGGTACTCTGCATAACGTTTTGTATATATATCTCATTAAATCCTAAGCAATACATATTTTCACTCTTGTATTATAGAAGGGAGGACTGAAATTCAATTTGGTAAAAAGCCCAAGATTTCATTTGGCTAAGTGGTGGAGCTGAGACTGAAACCCAATGTTAGTTTTATTAAGGAAGAATGGAAATTATTACACTAGACGGTTAATAAAATTTCAGCATTCTGTCCTTTTCCTAAGCCTAAACATATTTTTCCAGTATCTTGAAGCAAGAGCAGGTGCTAAAGGGGGATGTTAAAGGCACTGGGTTTGGAACCTGAAGCATATAATATTCATATAAGTCTCACAACCCTGCAACCTCAGTATTGTTATCCCTACTTTTCAAGATTAAGAGATGCTAAGGGAAGTAAAATACTTGGCCTAAGACTGCAGAGAAAGTAAATCACAAAACTAAGCATTAAGGCCCATTAAGCTCCAAAATGCTTTCTACTACAGCATGGAAATCACTTCTATCTTGAATCATTAGGTAACAATAATTCTCATTGCTCATCTCATCAACAATCCTTACTAAAGTTTACTAACGCAGAATACTTGGTCACTGGTGAGGAAAGTGCAAATTCCTATCTTAAAGAATTAGTATTTAATTTGGAATTAACTTTAAATTTAATTTAAACTCTTTAAATTATTTTGACAGTTATTCATATATCTTGCCATTATATAACAGGTGCCTTACCTATGTATTTACTCAAAACAACCTGTGCTGCTGGAATTGCATTCATCTGGAGGATGTTGTACTGGTACAGCTCTGTTTCTCTGTTGCTTTTATCTTGCAATGTTGTACAGACCCAATATGCATAACCTATTGCTCCTTCAGTCTGTAAAAGTGCCAAAGTTAACATATGAACATAGGGTAATAAATATCCCAATAAAAATTAAGAAATGAAACAATGCACCTCAACACAGTAAACATTACATCTTAGTTTTCTTTAAGTCAACTGTTAAATGCCTTTAAATGAAGAGTTCCTATGATAAAATATAGCTAAGAACATAATTAAATCACTTGCTTCAAATCTAAGTAGAAGAATTAAATGGGATAAATACAGGGCAGAAAACAGTCCTGACGGGTGGGTTGGTTTGCTGCTTCTCAGCACCACTCCCATAGGTCAAATGAATAATTATCAATCAAAAGAATTCTAAAACGCTTTCATAAATAATCCAGAAATGTCAACTAAATTTAGTTTTTCAATCTCACTTTTTTTCCCCAGAGTCTCAGTTTCTATTCTTTGTGACTATTGCATCTATTAAATCCCAATGTCATTTATTCATCAGCTCTTGAAGTTCTCTAAAGACAGCAACCTGTTTCTAAGAAAGAATGGTGCTGTCATTAGCATCTGATACCACCATGTATTCATTTTCTCAACAAGGGTAGTACTTTATTCACTAATGAATTCTGAAGAATGAACAAATTCTTACATGCATACTGAGTTCTGTAGTGTGCCTGAAGAGGTCCATGGTGTCATAACTTCCAACTGTCTCTGCAATTAGAGCCTATAAAAGGAAAAAAAAGTTCTTAATGTGTTTTAATGGAATAATAATAATAAATGAAATTGTTTGGAAGAACCACTAGCTGTGCTTAAAAGCAAAGTTAATTTCTTTTTCAATCTTGGCTACCATGTTCCCTTGGCTCAGAGGACCAGAATAACTTGTTAAATTGGCCCTTAAGCTGACAGATGCTTGCAGAACTCCATTTGAAACAAGGCAGTGGTGGAAAAATCCACATAAAATTCCTCAGAACACTGATGAACTCCCTTCTCCCTTTCCCCTCACCCTTGATCTAATCATACTGGCATTTGTCTGAAGTAGAGTCACCTCAGATTCAACTGGAAAGCTTTTTAAAAAGGAGGTCCTCACTCCTAGAAATTCAGCTTCCATAGATCTCAGTAGAGTGTGAACATGTTTATTTTTAAAACTGTCTCAGGATTTTAAAAATTATATCTATGCTTTTGACTTTATAGATTATGTGACAGTTAAAATTACTTTCAAGCTTATCTATCTTTTATAAGAAATCAGGGTTTTTTTATGTATCACACATTACTAATTAAGAATTTAGTATTGAGTCTTACTTATATTGTCATCACTTCTAATTAAATCTACTAGTTACCTCCTGAAATAAATTATCTTTGAGAATAAAAAATAATTGAAAAATAAGGCAAAATTACTTAGGTAACTCTGATAAGCATCTAAGATCTACTGACCTATAGCCATGCTACTCAGAGTGAAGTCCCTGGACCAGCAGCATCCTCCTCATTTGGGAGCAGTTAGAAATGCAAATTTTGGGACCCCTTGGTCCAATGACTTACATAGAGATTACTGTAGTAATGCCACTGCCCCAATGCTACCAGTTGATGGGAGTAAGAGTTTGCTTTTTCCAACTCTGCTTGTTTTACTAATTAATCAGAATTGGACCCGAGGTAAAATACAATAAAAGATATCTAAACCCTGATGAATGATTTTTCAGTATGGGTAATGCTCCCACTACTCTCTGAACTGAAATAATGAACCACTTACTAATTTATTACCATTTCTCAACCAGAAGACCCTGGAGGCCAATCAGGCCAATCCCCTTCTTTTTCAGGTGAGAAAAATGAAATCCAGCAGTGGTATGCTAAGGTAAAACAGTCAGTCAGTGACAGACTCAGACTAGTAGCCTGATTCCTATTCGGCAGTACAAAAATCTAAACTATGCGGGTGGCGGGTAGGGGAGGAGGGTGGGCACTCATAAACAAGTACCAAATCAAACATGAAGATTTTACAGAAAATGAGAAAATGTAATCAAAATGATCTCTGTAAATGTTCATTATTTTTAGCAAATGTATGCTGAGTTCTGGGTTTATTTTTTAAGCATAATAATGTCAGACTGACGGTGCTCAAAGCCTCTCAAATCAAAGCTTAATCATTACAAGCTGTATGATCCTGGAAGTGATACCTGGCATCTCTGAGCTTCAATTTTCCACATACAAAGAGCCTAGCACAGTGACTGGCACAAAGTGAGCCCTCCAATGTTACCTGTTATCATTATTATCATCGTTGTTTATACTAACATGGTATTTATACCACTTTCTATTAATAGGTTATTTATAGCATAGGTTATGCATAAATATATGTTATACAGCTTACTTGTCCAATCCAGCATATTAAATAAGTTGGATCAAGGGACTGAGCCATTTTGAAAGCTTCATGAGCTTGCTAGGGGAAAAAGGCAAAAACAAACAAAAAAAAACCACACATCAACTCATTTTATAAACTTAATATTAAATTGCTTAGATTTAAAAAGCACAAAATAAAAGAATAAGAACAGTCAGATTTGTCACTGTAAATACGCATGAACCTAAAACTTCACTGCTGAAGCACGATCGGCAATGCTGAAAACAATGTTTCAGCTACACAGTCCTGGAACAGTGCTGGGCACGACAGTTTCTCTACAGGCTTAGGGATTCTGGTCGTCAATGAAAAGGCACTCTAACTCATAGTCTGCAGCCCTTTTAACCAATCACCCATCCATTTGGTAAGCCACAGGTCTGATGGAAGTAATTAGAGGAAACCTGTGTCTTTTCCCTTCTCTTTGAGCTTAACTGGGAAGATAACAACTAACAATCAATGAGTTCTGAGACACGTACCTGCTACTGGGTGACAAGGAGTGGTCGACATAAACCTGTGCTAAGCAGTCAGGGAACTTTCAAGATACCCTACTTGGACACACTAAGTTGCATGCTTTTTTTTTCTGCTACAGAGAATAACTTGCCATTATATGCTGCTTTATATTGTTTTCCCAATCTACATGTGGCAGGAAGTAGTCTTATTTTTCTTATAAAAAAGTAAGCTCATGGGCAGTAACTGTGCCATGCTACCACAAAACCACACTCACAGTTATTAACTAACACCTGGCTTTGTTTACATTTCAAAAATATATTTTCACATATTTTAAGATCCAAATTAGTATTTTTCTTCATTGAATTTACAATCTTCTAAAGCAATCTTTGCAGTGACCTAAGGTATCCCTGAGAATATTACTGAAGCTATTTTAAAAGGATGATATTCAATATACTGACTGAAACACAAAACAGTACAGATGTGCTATTATCTATAAACTTGTGGAAATTTCTAAACATGACCTACAGACATGCTCCCCATTACTATAGTTTCAATTCTCTAATATATAACTGTTCAAGTATGACAAATTACACCATGGCATGTACAGGGATTAGTATCTGCTAAAGCCAAATCTAAATCACCCAAGCAGAGGTTAAATTTCGGCTTCTAAAGATTACTAATCATTGCCCTTATTTTATCATACCACCCCCAGCACAGCCTATATGGGACTCCTCTTACATGTGAATATAAAAAGAAAAACACCCAAATAATTCACAATAGAATTGTTTTAATGTCTAATTGAAAAACCAACATAATTACAAAACCAGGAATTTCTTGTGGCAAGGACAGGAAAATAAACCGTACACATTCATTATTTAATAAAATAAACAATGTTATCAATCACTGAGCAGCAAATTGGAGAGCATACTAGATAACAATGTGCAAAGTATTTCTCCACAAGAAGTTGAGCTATTATGAAGAGATCATAAATAGAAAATGTTCTTTACTTTTAATACAACAAAACAGATAATATATTCACCTCAATTTTTTCACTTGCAAGGTATAACACTCCCAAGTTGGTCCATGCAGCAGCATTCTAAAAAACACACACATATACGAAATTAGGTCCCTTGTCCACAAGGCAGTCTCAGAAAATTATTAATACTAAATTTTGAAGTTCTTTTTTATAGATAAGATACACAGAAACACTCACAATTTGTTCTGACTGGATTGACTTGATAAAACAGTGCTGAGCAAGGGCATAATTTTCAATACCTGAAAAATACACACTTTGATAAAACTGAACTTCATTGACTGTAACAGACAATCTTCTAAAAATATTGAAGTGTTACTCAATTCTTACCACTATAACATGAAACTACACCAAGAGCATTCCAGTATAAGTGGTTACTACTGTCGAGTCTCACGGCTTTTTTCAGACACTGAAAAGTTAAATTAGACAAATTTTTATTTCCTGGAATATCAGCATTTATATCAAGAGAAATGTGGTTTTATGTAAAAACACTACAAGATTTACTTTATCAAAAACATCTTTCAGAAAAGCCCTTAAGTTTTAAAAAGTTTATAAAAAATTTTCAAAGTCATACCTGTAAAGATTTCTCCAACAATTCTTGAAGATCATTCGTGTTGTTACCTGTTTCTGTTAGGTGTTGTGCCTGGCGATAATAATTAATTCCAAGATCACACCACGTATTAGATGTAGACATTAGTTTCAATGCACGGCCATAACACCTATGGAAATACAAAAGTCAATGTTATGTTTTGTTATGACATTCTAATTCAATTTGAATGTCATTAACTGGCAATCTTTGTAAATTACCTTCCTCCAAGATGGAGGAGCTCATTTTTCTTTAGTACTTGTTTTCCTTCTTTCTGACCTAGAAGGATTCCTAGAACACTAACGTTCACTTTAGACGGTGAGACAGCATGGAGACTGGTACAAGCATCCCCAACTAGCTTCCAAAGGCAAGACACGTCAGCTTGATGCTGCAGAGCCCTAAAAAAAGAAACAGTATAATTCTTATAAATTACTTCCAGAAAGTATAGAGTTTATCTTCCTCACTACTATATACAATTAAAACAGAAAAAGTGTACATACAATCCTGATTAAGAGCTTTTTCCTTAGTTAAATGTAGTGAATGCTTTACCCTATTCCTTCTAACCATCTTACATCTTATCACTTCCCTATTAGGAAAAAGAAAGGAAGAGGAGGAGAAGGAGAAAGGAGAAGGAGAAGGAGGAGAAGGCTCTGTTTAAGAGCCAGAAAGTTCGCAAATATTTCTTTGGTATTCTTCATCATTCTTGTTAGAAGCAGCAGAAATCACATAAGCAAATCAATAAACTGTCCAACACCAATTTGCCTTCAATACTGAATCTTTTTAACTATGCTCTTTGCGTTTGCTTATTTAAACAAAAATCAAAACAGTATAGCTGGTAACTCTCTCACAGTTGATTATTATTAACTCAAGTTTGCTTACAGATCTTCCCTCAAACAAAAAAGGACTACTAAATGTATGATATATTAACTATATTTGGTGGTCCAAAGGATTTTTACTGAGATCAAGAATACCAAAAATCTAAATATGGAAACATGAAAACTCAATTGAAGCAAGTAAGAGTGAGTGGACAAGCTCAAAAACTAAATAAAAATATTAATTATGGTGACAAAGAACACTTCTTTTCAGAATGAGACAATCTCAGCTATACATTTCTCCTCATTTTTCTCTTCTCAAAATCTTATAAATAAAACACAGCAATATCACAATTAAGCCAAGTCTTGATAATCAGCTATCACAAACAGCTATGTTACTGGCAGATGGACAAGCAGATGGAACATTTTTCATAGCCTTTTCTACTTATGGAGTCCAGCCAAAAATCATTTTCCAATGTCTTCCTGAGAAATAAGACTAATTACTGCAGTCATCACTGAAAGCCCACTGAAGATCAGGAGGAAGAACATCACTATTTGTAGCTCCTTTGCCTAAACATCTTATAATAATATCTAAAATTGACAGCATGAAAGAAGTAAACAGAGGGGAAAAAAGAATAGAAACACTGGCAATTTTAACAACCTAAACGCTTATCTCCTTTCACATTCAATGAAAAATAAAATATCTGTAAAGTGAAATAACTTTATCACCCTTACATAGTTTGAACTTTTAAGTCTAGAAGTAAATGTAAGTTTGGGGATATCACTTTAAAAGTTTTATATACTCCTTATAATTAGTTGTGAGTGCTACATATTATCCAGAAACCAGAAAGGCAGTACTGGTAGCTGACGTATCATCATTCAAAGGTTCACAACTACTCTTAAATACTAGTTCAAAGAAATACCCTTAAAAACCCTCTTCACAATATCGTCTTCTTTGGAAAGAGCCATATGTATTATGTGAGACTTGAAAAGTAGCAATAAAAATCAGTGGGAGAAAAAAGACAAAGGTTTTCATCTCAGACTTGGTTCATATTCAAAGCAAAGCAATTTTACAGCAACAGAGAAACAGGAAACAGAGACGAAGGTAAGTAGGTAAAGAAGTGAAGCACAAGATGTTTAAGGACAAAAAAATTAGTGTATGTCTAACTTGTGTACTTTTTAAAGTCATCTACTACAAAAGACACTTCCACCTAATGAATTGAGTTCTATAAAATAACCAGATTTACTGAAATTTTTCGGCTTCCTTTCTTGTTATTAACATCTTTTTCCTACACAGATTCTCTCCAAGAGCAACCAAATTGCTCATTTCCCTTCACCTTCAGCCCTACCAATGAGTCTAAGATAGGCCCTGAGCACTGAATATAAAGCACATTGTGCACCTGAAGCCTCATTTTCCAGTCAGTTTCAATTACAGATACTCACACCTTTCGGTGTCCTGAACAAGAACACTAACACATGGTATCCAAGCTGCTGCCCCACCAGCCGACTGCTTCTTCCTACCTACCCTTCTCTATGCATCCAGCATGTGAGCTGCTAAAAGCAAGAAACTGTATCTGTCCCACAGTGCAAAATTAATATAATATGTATGTTACAGGATTAATTTGCTAGTCCATTATTCTTTATATTTCATATTCTGAATGACTGCTACAGCTAACAGGATAAACAGAGTGATTTTCTAAATCTGGCTTTATTACAATACTAAGAAAATAAACACAATGAATAATAAGAGTAATACTACCTAGTAAAATATTCCAGTGCCTTCTCTACATAGTCCACAGCTTTCCCATCAAGATAATCGACTAGAGCTGCTTTTGCCATCATGAGATGGCATTCACCCAAACCTGAAATCAGGTAAGGTAGTCGTTAAAACATGTAAAAGAACCACTTAGAATGAACTTCAAATAAATTTATTGGTGTTATATTACATCCACTTTCCAAAAAACAAAACTTAATGATATTTTATAAAAATTATCTTTAAGCATGGTCTTTCATACATTTAGCAAGAAATTCAAATGGTGGGGTTCTGCTGGAATAAGCATGTACAAAAAGATAAAAATTATCTATGGAACCTAAGAATTTCCTTGACTTTGGGCAAAGTACTTATCTCTTAAAATCTTAGTTTTGAAAATGGGGATATTACCTAATAATATCTAATATGATGCTACTTGCTATCATATTATTAATTAGCTGTTATGAAACAAGATTTGATCTCTTTATATTCAAAACTGTACAGCAAACTATACTATAAAAACTAAATAAAATACCATTTCTAAAGTGCCTAGTAAACATTTAATAAATGTGAATTCTCCTTCTGTGGAGGAGTTTTACAAAATTTTTTTTAAAAGGGGTACAAGGCCTAAGTTACATGTCACAAAACATACAGTATTTCTGAATTAAACTCCAATTGTTTCTTCAAAAAGAAAAAGGAAAAGGAAATGGGGGAAAGCAAATATAATGGGCTCTAGGTTTCTTTAAATGGTTAGAAATAATCATAAAAACTTTAATTAGATATGAATGTGGTGTTTTACTTTATATTACCAAAAATAATTTGTTAAGAAGGAACAAGTATCTATAAAGGAAATACAATTAATTTAGATAATTACAAAACAATGCAATCTGCCTCTAAAGTTCAAAAATTGAGAATCTGAGCTTCTATAATTTACAAAGTAACTAAAATGTATTAAGGTATTCTGAGGATATAGTGAATTAATTATCAAAATATAAAAGCAGGGAAATTCTTGTCTTAGAGATCCATTTTTAGATCCAACAGTTATGCTATTTATTTAAAAGCTAAATCTCTATCATATCATATTTATTAACTGTTATGAAACCAAATTTGATCCTTCAATTCTCGATTCTATATAACAAGCTATATTATAAGAGGTTCATACTGGACACTTGCTGTTGACTAAAGAAGCCCTTTTCAAGTTATTTGATACATTTAAAAATTTACTCAAGGATTTTGTACTTCAGTATCACAAAAGTCAAAGGAGCTATTAAAAAGAAATTACCTTTTAAAGCAGGCACATAATCTTCTTTGTTTCTAATGATCAGCTGGTATTGAGCTACTGCTTCCTTATATTTGCCTAGGATTTGCTGTATTGCTGCAACCTTAAACACACTGTATGTGGATTCTGGGTTCAGCTCACTGGCTTTTGTGAAGGATTTCAAGGCCGTTGTATAGCCACCTCTGCTTAAGTATGCCTCTCCTAATGACTCCCAACAATTGAAGTCCTTTGGGTCTGCCCTTAATGCTGCCTGTAAACTAAAATTTCAAGAAAGAGTAAGAGAATTAAAAGTAGTTGAACAACTTCCACGTACGAAAGAAAAATAGAAAATAATTTAACTGAATCATACATATCTATGGTTCTTCCTAAGGATAAAAGTGCTATTTTTTTCATTATAAGACTTTAATTTATTTTATTTTTTATTCCTTAGTGGAGGTACTGGGGATTGAACCCAGGACCTTGTGCATGCTAAGCACGTGCTCTACCACTGAACTATATCCTCCCCTTTATTTTATTTTTCTTAAATTTTAGTATAGTCAGTTTACAATGTTATGTCAATTTCTAGTGTACAGCATAATGTTTCAGTCATATATATACATAAATATATTTGTTTTCATATACTTTTTCATTATAGGTTACTTACTACAAGATACTGAATATAGTTCCCTCTGTAAAAGTGCTATTTAAAGCAAGTATACCTATTGTTTTTACAATGTGTATTTCTTCAATACTAGGAAATTTTATTGTAATTTTGGAATGAGTAAGAACAAATTACTTTTTTGAAGAAATGTTCACCAAAATTTATTTCCTTGACTATATGGGAGAGCTTCAGTTTCCTATCCTACCAGAAGAGGTATCTTTCTCAGTATGCGTCACCAGCCTATAAACCCCCACGAAGCCTCCTAACAAAACAAAAACATAAGAGTAGAAAAATAGGAATAACAGACATATTTTAAATTTCCGATCAAATTCCATATACATGAAAAAGTTTTAAATGCCTGTATTCCAGATGATAACGTAAATCAGAAACAACTTTGATTCAAATATATTTTCTTCACTCTTAAGTACAGTTCAAACCAAATTACTAAAAATGAACTGCTCCAAATGCCCTTCAAGCTGCCAACATCTCCCCTGTCCCAAACAATGCTCATCAGTGGGAGAACAACAAAGATATCAACATTGGCTTTTTACCCTTCCGCAAATTTCTATTAAGAACCCTATAATATATGATATTATCAAGATGTCACATCACTGGACGTACACCTCCACAAGAGGACTTCAGTTAATTCACTGTCCAGTAATTCCAGTGCCTTGCAGATAATAAGAACCAATCAACCATAAATAAGTTTTGCTATTTCTTCCCTCAAAATACCACCTGGTACGAGGCAACTTGTAAGTCATTTGGGTATAAATGGAGTTTAATTTAAGGAACACTTCGGCTGTCTAACAGAGTTTAAACATAGTAAGGCGCCTTACTCAGCCACGGCTTGAGAATGTTGACCAGCTTTCAAATAGTACAGTCCTCGCCTAAGCCAGGCCCATTTGGCCGTTCCAGCACTTGCCTTCTGAGTGACGGCTGTTAGGACAGCTAAAGCAGTTTCCTAACAATAAGAGAAGACTAATATTAGCGATGTTAAATATTATAAAACTACTGAACACGTATGTAAAGTACACAAATATATTTTCATTTTCACTTCTGATTTTTTTAAACTTATACACTGGTATAAACTGAACCAGTTTAACATTAAGTAATATAATTTCTGCCAATAAAGACAAAATTCATTCTATTTATAAACAGTGGCAAAAATATTTCTATTGCATCTACAAATAAAAATAATAACTTCAAGTATACATGTATAAACTATTTCTATTTCTATACTCAGGGTAAAAAAAAGACAAAAGTGTTTAAATTATTAGACATACCATCTCTTCAAGCTCCACACTTAAGTCAACTGCTGCAGCTCCAGATTCAACATCACTGTCATCTAATTCAAAAGCTTTCCTGTAACATCCACGGGCTCTGTTTTTATCTCCTACTACATCTCGGTAATAATGACCTAAATAGCAGAAAACTTTGCCCATGTATGGATCCAGTTTGGCAGCCTTTGCAATAAAAATTAATAACAGAATTTTAGTTTGTTTAAATGAGTCCCTTTAAAAACACAGAATATATATTTACAGACAAAAGAAAAAAATTAAATATACAAAATATGCTAGAAAAGACTTTATGTAAGGCTGATTTAAGACATGAAAGCTGGTCATCATTGCTCACAGAAAACAAACAAATGTAAAAATGTTATTTCTTTGTTAAAAGAAATGTGAAATTTAGAGTTATTATTACATTAATCTGAGTCAAGAATGTTAAGCTTCTAGATGTTAACATACGTAAATATAAGAAGTTAAACACATAGAAGTATATAAGACTCATACACTGATAAAAGTACAGTGGAAATTACCTAAAAACAGTATTATTTTCCAGAGACAATTATGTCTTCCGTTCTATAACATGTGTTTCTTAAATAAGTTAACTTTTACATTTTTACGGTTCAGTTTTCTCCTTGAACACCCGTATAACATTCTCACAAAACCTTACATGTGAGATGAAACACAAAACACAATTCTGTAAAGTATAATTTTAAGTACCTAACTTACATGAATATTATTTATAATTTTGTAATGAATACATTTCAACTAAGAATTGAATGGTAGCAGGTGTTACCTTTAGAAAGTGGGTAAGAGTCTTTGTTTTATCTTTTCTTGTTTCTTCACCCATGGACCAATATGTTAATCCAAGTTGGTAATGATATTCAGCAACTTCAGCATCTTTCTCAAGAGCTCTCTGAAAACTAAGTCACGAAAGGGAAGTAAGGAATGTTAATATACACATTTATATATGTAGTTGGAGACTCCTAACTGAAACAATAAGAGTTCGAGCAATTCAAGGATGCTAAATTACAAACAAGTCATTAATTTAGGATTTAGATTATGAGAGAAAAAATGACTTGAAGAAGAGGAACTTAAAACTAAACATTATGTATGTCTAATGAATATTATGATCAGCTAATGAGACTTCAAACCCATCATGAAATTTTGTAATAGTTTGTGTTACATGCTAAATACATTTCTTAAAAAATACTGAGGTTTACAAAGATCAAATTTATGCAAAACAGGATCTTTATCAAACCTACTCATTTTGAATTTTCAAAAAATAATAAATTAAGATATGATTGGATTTATTAGCAATCTAAATACATCCTCACCATTTTTCTGCTTGTAGATAGTCCTTTTTGGTAAAATGAATCAAAGCCTCCAAGGCATGAGCTTCAGCGAGGTCAGGATAAGAAGAGAGAAGGTCTTCCATAATCTATAAAGTATATGTCTGTCAATTCCATATTCAGATAAAAAAAACTTCTAACTTAAAAAAAAAAAAAACCCTCAGTTTTAATGAAAACACCAACCTTTGAAGCTTCATCTAATGAGCCTTTGTTCAGATAGGCCAAGCCTTTGAGAACCAAAAGTCCTGGGATATTATTTGCATCAGAAACCTAGAAAATAATTGCAAAGAATTGCTACAAATCTCCTACAACATAATGCAACAATGTTTGCTTTAAAGAAGGACCATAGAATAAAAACTTAAAGATCCTGATTTCTATCACTATTAACTTTCATTCTTTGTAAATTTTTTATTAAAGAAAATTTCAGATACATTAAAAAATTAGAGAATAGTAAACCCACATGTACTCATCATCCAGTTTTAAAATTATTAACTCAAAGCCAGTCTTTTCTCATCTTTACCTCCACCCATTTCACCTCACTCCTGATTAGATTACTCCAGAAATGATACCTTTCCATCTGATACTTCAGTACCTATATGTAAAAAATAAGTTCTTTTCTACTAACATAACCGTACTACCATTATAAACACATAAGCAAAACCAACAATACATCCTTAATATCAAATAATCAGCCAGTGTTCAAATTTACCAGTTGTCTCATGAAGTATTTAAATAATTATTTTAATCAAAATCCAAATAAGGTACATACATTTCAATTGGCTGATATATCTCAAGTCTTTTTTAATCTATAGGGTTCCCTTCCATCTCTTTTTTTTTCTTCTCCCTTACAATTTAACTGTTGAAAAATATGGGCGGTTATCACAGTTTCTCACAGTCTGGTAATTGCTGAATGTATGCTCATGGTATTGACATGTTCCTTGGTCCCTTGTATCTTCTATAAGTTAGCAGGTCTAGAAGTTTGATCTGATTCAGGTTTGATGTTCTGGAAAGAATACCTCACGTGCACTTGCACCTGGTTATGTGTGGTTGTCTTTTTTCTCATGATGTTAGCAGCCATTGGTCTCCAATGCCTAGATCTATTAATTCATTATGGATTGCAAAATGGTGATTTTCTTTCATTCCTTCTTTCCTTATCTGATGTGATACTCAAAGAGAAAATTTCCCTCCTCTCATTTTCTACTTGAGTATTCTGAGGAAAAATTCATAACAGAAAGGCAGGATAAATACTTTGATTCTTTCCAATCGGTTCCTTAGCATCCTCCAAAAATTTATGGAGGATATTTTGTTGATTTTTTTTTGTAACATCACTAACACATGGATTTAAACATAAATGATGTCTTAATCCACGGAAGTTATTAGTGCTCAAACTATTCCTCTTTAGCCTGTAAAAAATTAATTCTTGCTTGTTCCTCAGCCCTTCTGACATAATTCTAACAGCCTTATACAGTTTCTTTGCTTTTCAGCATTATAAAAAGTTCTGGGCTCACCTTGCACATTTTCTGTCTCAGACCTGGAGTCTACCAGTTCTTCAAGAACTTTTCATTTTGTTTTTTTGGGGTTTGGTTTGTTTTTTGTTAAAAAAAAAAAAAAAAGCATTGGCGAGACCTCTACAAAGCATTCACACAAAACACATTATTGGTGGAAGACAAGCAGAAAGAAATTAAAGGATCCTGACAACTGTTCTAATTTTAAAGAAATACTATGAAATGCAAAGCCCTTTGAAATATACAAAACAATTTTTTTTACAAAAATTCAAAACCCTTCAATATACTGAGTGATATAATTTTAATTTTATACAAACAACAGCCTTTATCTGACAAAAATCTTTAAAGGCACCATGCTATTATAATTCATAATTTACTAATTCATTTTTATTAGGGAGTTTCAAATTGAACCAAAAATAGTAAGAAACCAGTTTCCTTCATAAATATCAATCTTCCTCTGAGTGTTTTTTAAGTCGAATAAAACAAGAAATATTTTCTACCATGAAGCTACTACTATCTTTAATAATTCTTGTCAATAATCAATGAAATATTTTCTGGAAGAAAAAATTAAGAATCTCAATTAATAATAATCAAGTAGTAATAACCTAAGAGGGCAAAAAGAGAAAAGGAGAGTAAGAGGAAGAACTGAAGAAAGAAACTGCATCATGTAAAGAGAATTTTAAGTACTTAACCAAGAGACAAATAACTTTAGGAGTTTGCGAGTGTGTGAATGATTAGAAAAGTGCAGGTGATGGGAATTCACACCTCTAACACAAAATTTTTGTAAGTAAATATTTATGGTAAGGAGAGGGTGGCTGACGCCTGGCTGACAGGCAGCTAAATAAGTTGAAGGGGAAAATTTGATAATAAGACTACCTGATCAAGAGTACGAATTGCTTCCTCTGAAGATTCATAATCTGAGAGTTTAATCAAAGCCTCTGCTTTCAAATGAAGACAAAGATTCTTCTGATGAAGACTGCCACCAGACACACCAAGATTATCTATGTTCTTCAGACCTGACAAAATTAAACACATCTGAATGAAGACAGCCATACCACTTCAGTTTTCTTTTTCTTTTTAAGGGTAACACATAACAAATTGCAGATACAGCAAGAATACAATATTGCCAAAACAATACACATGAGGAATAATTCAAAGCTAAATATAAATTCTTCCCTGAACTCTTTATGGAAATACCTGAATTTAAAATAGAATAGATCTAAATTTAAAACCTCTACCTTCACATAACATATAATAAAACTGAACATCCTGAAACACAACAATGGCTATCTATATTTTGCTACATAACAAAGGTGAAGCCTTAGCCAAAGCATCTCTAACAAAAATAGCACATTAAGGATAATAGAAGGGGAAAGAAGCTGAATTAAGATGAACCACAGTGAACTATTTCAAGGCCACCAGCTGCATCAAGAGCAGCGAATCACTTTTTATGTTTTCCTGTCCCTGCACCTGACTTATATGAACACATTCAAATAGGCTCCAGGATACCCTTGTGTATCTATTATCTACATTAGAGGAATCAAGAATCTACATTAGAGTGAAGGTAAAAGGACACACCCAAAACTTCCCTGTTACAAAGACAGGGCATCACCATCCACGCCTAAACTGACTCTGTCAAAATTCCAAGTAAAGGAAATCTTTGATAAGAACTCATTGTCGATTTAAAAATAACTATACTAGTGGGCATGCATAGAGACTTGGAGTTTTTTTTTTTTTTAACCTCCTCCATGAAATTTAAATTAGTTGGCAAATTAAAATATAAAATATAGCATCTGGGTTTTAAAACCATTATCTTTCTCCTTGAAGTTGAGAAGAAACAGAGTCGACCATCCTTAAAGATGTCAAGAATACCTTGATTGCATGAAAGAATAGCTTCCTTAGGTTTATGCATTTTGACTTGGGCTTCTGCGAGACGATACCATCCAGTTGTGCAGAGAGGGCTTTCCTGTAACCCTAAAGGGGTAACAGCAATCACAAAATCCAAGGTTTCCATTACTAGTTAGATAAATGGCACCACCATCTACTCCCCAAATCAGATGCCTCCCCTCTCCCTTGTCTCCCATGTCTAATCAATCACAAAGTGACACTGATTCCATAAGCCAATCCATTTCTCTGCCACTACCACTTCAGTTCAGACCTCCATCATCTTCGTCCTAGATCACTGCAAGCGTTAGCCACTCCAATTCATTCTCTACACTATAGCCAGAATATTTCTAAAAACACAAATGGGATTATGAAATTGCCCTGCTTAAAACCTCCCACTGGTTCCCAGCTGTGCTTTCGATAGTATGCAAACTCTTTAATGAGGTTTGCAAGGCCTCTATCCAGCCTCAATTATTGCCCCTTCTTTCTCCCATACTCATTCTCAAATCTTGCCGAAGTACCAGGAGTTCCCTGAACCCCAGCTTTCCTCTCACCTCAGGCTATTTCATCTCGTGGCCTTCAATGCTCCTCCCACCACCAGGCTTATATATTTGTCATTCAGATTGCAATTCAAAAGAAAGTTCATCCGGAAACCTCATGCCTGACAAGACTAAGTTAAAGCCTCCTGAAGATGGAGATGTTATCCTTATTTGACAAATGAAAGCACTGAGACAAAAACAGTTTGCTTAACTTTTCTAAGGTCCTGAAATTAGTGAGTGGCAAAGTGCAAATTCAAACTTAAGCAGACTCCAGAGTAAGTATAAGTACATTGTTTTGCTCCTATCTTAAATATATATTCCTTAAAGAAAAGCCCAAAGATAAACACCTGCTGAGTGAGTAACAGCTCTACTTCATGTTATATGCTACATACTCTACACTTACCTTCTGTTAAGTTCTTAACAGCATCTTCGTATTTTTTGTCTTGTAATGCTTTAATGCCTAAACCAATGAGGCCTGGACCACTTTTTGAATCCATTTCCACTAATCTATAACAATACTGTTCTCCCTCATCAGTAACACTTCCTGGAATTAAAAGAAAAAGTTATTAGCATACATATACCAGTATGTGCCAAAGCCCACATACTGAAATCTCACAGGCTGTCATACATGTACATCTGCACATCCTGATTCCAAGAGTTCAAAACTTAAATAGACCAGCAAATGTAGAAAATATTAACATTTCATGAAGAACATTACATTCCTTCCTCTTCTTAAATACTGGAAGTAAGAACCCTTTACCCACAGCAGTATGCGTAAACTGAACCTTGCAGTCATACTCAAGGGTTTCAAACAAGAAACCTACCGGGACTTGCCACCAGGCTAAGACTCAGGGCCCACTGCCTGCCACCAGCTCTCCCCTTCCTACTCAGCAGTAACAATTTTGGTTGTTAGATGAAGGAATTGACAGTCTCTTTGCCAGTCTCTCTCCCTAGGCAACAATGTGCTGCTAAAGATGGGGCAGCCAAGATGCCAGACGCAGTGGACTCCTCCAGCATCCTAGGATTAAAAGACAGCCTACTCGGTAGGACACTATACAAAGACTTAGTCACATTCTTCTTAAGCTGACAGGTGCAGCAGCACATTTCTGCATCCTTTCAAAACTTTTTTTCCTATATAAGTTAACAGTTAAGCTCACATAATAATCCTCCAATGCCTACATTTATGTGGAATTTACTCTGGTAAAAATATTTGGTTTAGAAAATATGGTAAGTTTTATTTCCATTTTCTCCAACCTCAGTCAATCTCACGATTCCTATTCCCAGAAAAGCATAAAAATATGTGATTTCTGTTTTGAAAAAAACTGTGAATAGCATTCACCACTTTAGTAAATTGTTTGATCACATAGGAAGATTCTTAAAAAGTAACTGAGACAGACTACAACTTAAAACAACAAATAAGGGGAACAAATAAAAATAATTTATCTGAAAAAGAAACCTGATGCTTTAATATCTATATAAAACATATCATCCCAAACCACATACATGGAACCGCTGTTTCAAGTCACAGATGTCAAAGGTGAATTCTTTGCATGATACCATTTAGGTTACATGTTTCAAATTTTTCAAAACCAGATGTACACCAGTACATATTTCCTAGGTAATATTTTATATATTAATGTAGAAATCCAAGTTAGCATAAAAAATTAGAAGAATTCATAATGGCTAAAGAATTAAAACTTCAATACTATTTGGTGGAATACGAAAATAAATTGGAAGAAATACTACTTCGGTTAATAAGCCGGAAAAAAAGACACGAGCCTGCTTCTAGACATGAATTTCCTTCTGTCGATACGTTCTCATTCTCACTTCCATAAATATAAATTCCAATAATAGACATCTCTAGTTCCATACACCCCATATCCTCCAAAAGCAAACCACTGGGGGTTCCCCTCGCTTTCTATCCAGTGCAATTGTCTGAAAATCTAGACATCAGAATAACCTGGTTCACTTGGTAAAACACATGCTGAAAATAAAAATGCTGAGCCCCACTCTCAAAGTTTCTGATTCAGTAGGTCTGGTATTAAATCTGAGAATTTGCATTTTTAACAAGTTCTTGGGTGATACTAATGCTACTGGTCCAGAGATCATACTTTAAGAACCACCAGCCTACTGTATTTACCAGTACCATATACCACCTGTATTACTAATTTTATAACATAAAAATGCCTGCCTTTGTTGACTCTGTAGCTAAATGGTAATTTCTGAAGGGTAAGGAATAGTATGGGATCTTGTCTATGGCAGACATTCACTAAATATAATCATCCTTTAAAAATATCTTTCAGAATAGATGTCCCAAAAGGCTTAGTCCATTAATAGATAATGGCTAAGAATTACTATGAAAAATTAAAAACCTTCAGCATTCGAAAAAAGAAAATAAAATGGCTATTAAAATTCTACCTTTAATTTCTACCCAACTGAGTCAAAACTCTCTTACCCCATAGAAACATAATTCATGACAGACCAGTGTGGCTAAAAAAACTACCCTTATTACAGAAAACATACCTGGCATGAAAAGAAGGAAAGCCAATCACGCACCTTTCCAATGATCATCCACATTTAGGGCCACTAAAAACTGCACGTAAGTAAGCAAAGTGTGCATAGGCACATGAAAATAATTTCCAAAAGGCCTAGAATGAACACAAATTTCCTAATATATTGGGAGCACAATTGCTAACATCTGGGAGCACAATTACAGAAACAAAAAGAGATTTAGGCCTTGGTCTCTATATATGATCAAGGGGCACTTAGAAGATTTCTCTATAGTATTTCCCAAAACCATTAACAGTAATAGCAACACTAGTCATCCTGCGTAAAAAGACAGTGAATATTCAGCCTTCAACTCTCAATCCATTTCTTCTCCATCCTAATTCTTGTTGAAAATATACCTAAATAAATGTGGAGGATAAAAACAGAAATGAAATAGACTTCATTGTTTTTGAAAAGAAAATAATTTATTTAACTTATCTGCCCTTTTAACATTGAAAAGATTCTAAGATTCCAGATTTAGTGACTTTAGAACAGTTTGGCAATATTATTTTTATTTGTTAAAAAGGCAAGGTAGACTTGGGGCTGATAAAAGATATTCTGAAAAGGTTCAGAGTAGATGCTAAGTAATGATTATAAGAATTCTGTTTCCTAAAGTTTATCATAAAAAAGGTAAGAGATTTTTTAAATGACTAATTTATTTCTGACATCCCAAAGAAACCAACCAGTGCTACAGAATTTTTCTTTTACATTAAGCTAGCTTGGCAGGGAAAAAAAAACAGTGTGTACTCATTTCTTTATTTTCACCTGGATTTTCTAATATTTGTAAAACATAAAATCTTAAGCTCTTTTCTGTTTGGATTTGAAGAACCAAGCTTCCTTATCCTCCTGCATTTTAGCAATAAAGCAAAATAGAAAAAAAAACCCAAAAGGTCACTTAGCATGAAATAACATTTCATCAGATGACAACTGTGAAAGCTATTCATTACTTGTTATGTAAAGCTTTATAAACTAAGTCATTTTGAAAATGAATCTTCAAGCCTCAACATGCAAAGGAAGGCAAAAGAAAATGAAATATATTTGTCCCCAGTGGAAAAGAACCCAGTGATTAACTGCTGTGAAGTAACAAATTCCGCAGGTACTAAAGTATTCTGGGGGAGGATAGATCAGCCTTTAAGAGAACTTACAGATTTTTCAGAAGTTCTTAATACTTTGGCTTAAAGGGGCAATGAAAAGAAAAGAAAGAAATCATTAAGCACAGCTTCTAAATGTCCTGCATGAACTATTAAACTTCCACCCCAGAAAAATGCTTCACCCTAGAAAGTACCTAAGCCTAAACTGCTCCATTCCACAAACCCTTACAACGAACATTTCTGCAGGGAAAGAAGTCTTCCTCAGTGTACCATCCATGTAACTGTCCACCTGTCCGCTACCCTTTGCCAGGATATAGATCTCTCTTTCTTTCAATTCTGCAAAATATTCATCCCCAAACCCTCTTTAAGAATGACTTCTTAGGGGGCGGTGGGTGGGAAGGGACAGACTGGGATTTCAAAATTTGTAGATACTGAAAGGCATATGTAGAATAGATAAACAAGATTATACTGTATAGCACAGGGAAATATATACAAGATCTTGTGGTAGCTCACAGCGAAAAAAAAAATGTGACAATGAATATATGTATGTTCATGTATCACTGAAAACTTGTGCTCTACACTGGAATTTGACACAACATTGTAAAATAACTATAACGCAATAAAAAATGTTCAAAAAATTAAAAAATAAATAAACCAGCCACTCTTTAGCACAGACACACAAAAAAGAATGATTTCTTTTTTTTTCACATAAACCAACACACTCTCTAATCAATCAGAATAATCCCTTTGCTATCTCTTTATTAGAACACTTGGTCAAGTATTGAATTTATGGGCAAAACTCTGCAGACTATTTGTTGATCCATTTTCTTCCATAATTTTATAGGCTTTGGGGAATATTCAGGCATGTTCACTCAACAAATTCACATTATAGGCATATATGTGCCTATTAAGAAAGCATTCAGTCTTCAAAAAGAAATGTCAAAGTATCCTCTTGGGCCAATTAGCATGTGAGCAGTTCAAGAATGAGGGAATGGCACAAACTATTAACAGCTGAAAAGGAAAAGAGAGAAAAGAGGGAATACTAGCCATCAATTTCTCAATAGCAATTGTAACAGCAGAAAAAGGGGTGGAGGGATGGATACCAGAGACCATACAATGAAGAAAATCAGTTCATTTGTCTTGGGAATCACATTGGGTCTCATGTTAAAACTGGAGGAAACTGGGTGATTTAGAACTATGCTTCCTATCAGCGGAAAACAAACAAACAAAAAAACCACATGCACAAAAATTCATAAGCATGCTCCTTGTACTGAAAGTCTGTTAGCATGTCTCATCCTCCTTGACCTCAGTGCAACATCCATAGTGTTAACCAGCCATTTCTTTTTTTTTTTTTTTTGAGTATAGTCAATTTACAATGTTGCGTCAATTTCCAGTGCACAGCATAATGTTTCAGTCATACATACACATACATACATTCATTTTCATATTCTTTTTCATTATAGGTTTCTACAAGATATTGAACATAGTTCCCTGTGCTATACAGCCATTCCACCCTAAATGCACCTTATCTTGTCTGATTCGGAAGCTAAGCAGGGTTGGGCATGGTTAGTACTTGGATGGGAGACCTTTTTTCTTGAAACTCTCCAGCCAAGCAACACTACTGCAATTCACTTTGTCCTCTGACAGCCTACTATCCCCTTCTCATCCTCTCCCTTAAATGAAGTCAGTCGGTCCCTGAATTGCTTCTTTCCATACCTGCTAAGCACTTCTTCCTATTCTTTTTCCATCATTGTATCCCAAGTTCCAATTCAATCACTATGATCAAAAAAGACAGCCTGACTAAAGGCCTGCTAATCATAAAATTAGTTTCTCAATCTGTCAAGACAGGTCTACTTTCTGAAACCTCTTTCCTTGCTTCCTGTGTTGCTTCACGTTGAAGTCCCCCACCTTCCTCTCTGACCTCTTCGCTCCTCTGTTCTCCATTTTCCTCTTCCCTTTCTTCCTCCCTTTCCCTTCAAGCTAGCCAGCACTGCCCACGGGCCAGTTTTCACCTTTCTGCTCTTTAGTCATCCTCTGAAATCATCTACTCCATTCACCTTCACTTACATGCAAATGATCTCCAAACCATACATCTAGCCTTAGTACTGATTTCTCGTTTGTAAATCCTGATGAGCATTTCCCTTTGAATGCCCATTAATATCCCCTCTGGACAACTTACCTTTCATACAAACTATCATTCCACATTAGTACAACTGAAACTGAAAATTGATTTCTTCCTCCCTTCACCTCTAAGAAATCTCCTCCCTTTTTTTTTTTCATTCACCTGTTACCTTCTGTTGCTATCATATCCCCAGTTTATTTGTTCCTAGTACCACTTAGTCTACCCAATCTAGTCTATCTTCTGTACAGTCTATCCTGCACACTGTATTAGTTTAAGACTTTATACTTCATAAATCAACTTACTAAAACACTTAAATGTTTTTTCTCATGTTAGTGAAAGTGCTCTAGCAAGTCTATCTTTAACTCACTTAGAGTAAGGAAAAGGGGATCCACTTACTTCTCACTGTAAAAAAAATCCAAGACTGAAGGTAAGAGTTCTGGGTGTCAATTCAGACACGAGGGAGAAAAACGTACATGCTGGACTTAAAAGGAAAAGTGAGAGTCGGGAGAGCCAAGACAGGTGCTATGAAACTTTTATAACAGGAATTTTCCCTCAGTTATCTCTAGCAGTAGTTTTCAACCATTTTCCAATGACGAAACATGTAATGGTCATTCATATACAAATCATTCCCCCAAGTATACTCATTTAGCAACAAGTGAAAAAACTTAAATGGATTAGGAAAGCTCTGCAATAATTTACAGGCACTACCACACGGGTGCTGGTACTGTTATTTCCATTCCAATGACTGACTTCTGTGAACTCTGTTCATTTCAGGTGAATACAGGCATGGGCGGGAGTGATATTCAAATTATTCTTAAAACACTTATTCAGCACAGACAGTGGCAAAAAAGACAGTGGCTGTTGTGAAAGCCAATATGGTCAACAACCTGTAAACTGACTGACAGATACAAGACATCCACAGCTACAAATTTTGGCAACTCCCAGCACACTAGCTGTCATCACTTCTCTCTTTTCCCCCACAGAAAGTACACAAAGAAGCAAGAGCAGGAAGCACACACTAAGACACACTCTCTGACTTGAATCTGCTCTAGTTTAATACAACAGTAGTTCATTCACAAACTTCATTACTTTATCATATCACAGTAGTTGTAACAATGTACTTGTGAAATTGACACATAACATGAACACAGAGAATGCTAACCTTTCACAAAATCCTTTGCATGACATTCATCTCCCTGTGTAATACCGTACAACCCACTTAACCAAAAGCTGATTCTTTCCACTACAGCAAATAAAATTATTTTACTATTCCCAAAAATTGCACCTAGTTTCATCATACCTCTGCTTATGCCATGTGGAATATCTTTCACCTCCTACTATTCATCTAATTTTTATGGAATAGTCAAAACCCACTTCAATTCCCACCTTCAAAAAGACTTCACTGATCAATGATGAATTCAGTAACTCATAATTCCTCTGCATCACTATACTTTCCTATATTTCTTAGCTTTTTCATGGGCTCAAAGACTCACTGTACTTCCTTTTAGGTCCAGAAATATTGAAACAATACCTTAAACACAGCATGCACTGAAACAATTTTTGATTGATAGCAACATAACTCTCACACCTCTAGGACACACAATATAATAAAAAAGAAATTACCTGATTCAATTAAATGCAAACAAAGGACTTCTAATGGATACTGTACAGTGGGGTAGATGTTTATCATTCCTTCACAGGCCTTCTTCAGCCTAGCAGTCTCATGAGGAAACTGGAAAATATGGAAGTAAAATAAAAAGCAGCAGTAAAATATGATTGTAAGCACTTTCCTAATTAGAATATAAAAGTCACATTACAGATGTTTAAAATCAACTTACTTTGGATAAGCACTGAATGAAATGTCTGTAAAGTACTTGGTGATCTTCACTAGGAATCTTGTCTGATAAGTTCAGTGCATTCTCAAAAGCAGTTAATAGCTGAAACAAAGAAACAAAAAGCTATCATCTGTAGCAAACTTAAGTGACAAAAATAACTAGTTGAACATAGAAGGGTCACTTATACAAACTACACCCTCAACTAATAACTGCAAATGTGTTTTACTGTCTAGCCCTTTACTGTCTAGATTTCAATGGGGAAAAACTGCTTATTGAAGTTTGGAATATATCCTAACTCCAACTGGCCAGCAAGCTGCACTGAACTAATTGGGGTTAACTATAAACCAGTAACATTGACAAAAATTTCTTGTAAGTGCTTGCTGCTCCCTTCTAAGTAATGGAGAGGTACAGTCTTGTACGTCAACGTAGCTGCCACTGCTCAGACCGCTTTTAAAACATCTCTTCTGAAATCACCAGCACATTCTTTGGAAAATCTTCATGATAGCGAATCTTCAATCTCAAAAAAATTTTTTATGAAGTTAAGTTATACTTTTAGTAAAAGAAAACCAGAGATATGGCTGGACTATAATGAAATCATTTCTCTTACAGAGTATTATTAACTGATTTTGAAGAACATTCAACATTCCCATAGGAAGCCTTCTAAATGTGTCCTGAGCAAGAACAGCAATACTAGAATCCAAGGCATGCACTTTAAAGAATATTCATTTGGTTACATAAGTTCTACATTTTTAAAAATGAATTTCCATGATTTTATAATGAAAACTCATAATACAGATCACTTTCTCAAACTTTCTTTGCAAAGTATGGTATAAAGTCTACATGAATAAGTAAAATTTTACTACTCTGATAAAGTTAATGATCTTGTAAAAAAAAGGAAGCTAACTTAAATAGTCTAGCACAGAGGGTTTTTAAAAAAGTAATGAAATTAATCCACATGGGAAAAAATGACATTTTTTAACACACTTAAATTAAGCAGTATTCTGCAGTATCATTAGCATTCAAGGTGAAAATAATTTCCCCCCTCCAAAAAAAAAAATCCTTTTATCTGATTTTTAACACTTAGAAATCAAATCTTAAAATGATAAATATAATTAATTCTCTTTCATGGAGAAGTTTAATATAGGTAATTTAAAAACACATTTTACTTTTTTGATATGTTTGATATTCTGGTAACTTATACTGTTTTAAGGAAATAAGGAAGTCACAACATGAAGACATGATTTAAGAGACGTTAATAAATCACCTAATTTTGTCACTGCTCAGTTTTTTCCACAACTGAATCTATACACAGATAAACCAATACACAAACAAATGCAAATCTTATTCTCACCCTTTCGTCCCCAGCATTGAGGACACTGCCTGACATAATATTTTCTGACTAAAGGAACAAATTAATGAGTGAACAAATGAACAAACATACAAAGAAATGAGGTTCCCATCCTATATAGAGCCTATAATTGCTTATGGTTAAAAATTCCACTCAATTTAAGAGGTGTACCTCAAGTGGCTATTTACTATACTAAGAATGCAAACATTTTCTCCCATTCTGCAGATTGTCTTTTCATTTTGTGTATGGTTTCTTTTGCTGTGCAAAAGCTTTTAAGCTTCATTAGGTCCCATTTGCTTATTTTGGCTTTTTTTTCATTACTATAGGAGATGGATTGAAAAAAAAATATTGCTGCAATTTATGTCAGAGTGTTCTGCCTATGTTATCCTCTTGAAGTGTTAAGAGTATCCAGTCTTACATTTAGGTCTTTAATACAGAGAAATTGAGTTTACTTTTAAACTTACAAATATAAAAAAATAGAATGATGAAAATATTTTCCAGTTATGGTTCAAAACCAATGGGCTTTTTTATAGTCTTTTAAAAATTCTTTTCAATTACTTCAAAATGTGTACCTTAAAAAGGAGTATTTCTAGGTATAAGTACTCTACTAGATACAAACATTCTAAATAAAATATTCTAGTTCAATTGTTAAACCCCAAAGTAATTTAGTACTCCTAGTTCACAAACATGAACAAACATACATTTAAGGTACAACATTTTAGAAATTACAGCAGTTTTGTAAAAGCCATTTTCATAGTTTCTTTTTCACAGTGATTAAGTAACTGATTTATTGTGGATTCTTATGAATACAAGGAAGTAAAATTCTGATACCCTGAATACTGTTTCCACTCTGTCCAGACTTAGTATGAGACTGCAGACTGCAATTCTGACTTTAAAAGGAAGAACCTCTATGAATTTAAAATTGACCATTTATAAAACATCTAGTCTGATATACAGTACTTTTCTATATTATACCATTATGTTTCCATTTTCCAAATTCAATTAAATAATCAATTTTCATGACACAAACTGTGGGGAATAAATGGGTCAGTACCAATTGCTGGGTCTCATTATTCTGATCCTCAGTGCTTTCAGCCAGCAACTGAGTCAATTTCCTCCACAGCTGATGAAGCTCTTGGTTGTCTGCACCTTCCTCCTGCCGTGTCTTTATCAATTTGTGCCATGTTCGGGCCACCTATCAAGAAGGAAATTGAAAATGGTTACTTTATCTTAATTATTAAAATGCAATTAAAAATATAAAATCTGCAAATCAAAATATTTTTTATCTGCTAATATGTAAAAATAGAAAAAGCACAGAACTCCATCTATTATGAACTCCATAAACAGTAAGATAATTGGACAAATCCACATGGCCCTTATATTAGAAGCATGGCTGAGATAGCAGAGTACAACCGGGAATAATGACTACATGCCCCCATCCTCATAACTCACAGCATCATCTCTGGAGACACCACAAATGGGTCACTAAATTTTACAGATTGTACTTTTACTTATTTTATTTACTTCTGCACAGCTTCAAAACCTTTTTGACATTATGATATCTAAAATTTGAATTCCAATTTACAGCTTTCAAAGCACTATAATTTATTTTAATAACATACTACACATTAATTTTTTAAAATTTTTCCTTAAGCTAAATGAAAGCTTTCCTCTAATAACGGTTTTATTAAAAGAAATCTACTACCCCAGCAAATCATTAACCAACCTCTATGTGTTTCTTTTCTTGGTAATACAGATCCACAAGTTTCTTACAGACATCACACCACTTCTGTTTGTCAACACTTAGAATTAAAAAAAAAAAAAAGGATTTTGAATCTGGTTAATGAAAATAAACAAGGACTTAAGACATAAAAATTTACATATCCCCAAATACTGTCAGGCACTATTTTAAATTAGAACATATTCTCTATCATACTACAGTGAAATTTTATAAAATGAGCCTCTCATAAAAAAGAAAAGGTTTAAGAAATGTTATCTTTCATTATATTGACTGAAAATAATATCAAAGTTCTCAAATTAGTCAAGCCTCTGTTTCAACCAAAATCAAAAGATTCTGTAACACTTTGAAAGAAAAGTAATTCCCAGTTCCCAGTAAATGTTCAGATTACTTCTGTATAATTTTTAATCAGTTTATTCTAATTCAAGCTTTTAAAGAAACTAGCTTCTCCCCACATATTGATTACCTTTCATAAAGATCCAGGAGCTTTTGGTAAACACCAGGTAAGTCATCCTTAGCATTTACATGATTACATTTCTCATACAAGCTTGCTAACCCCTAAAAAAAAAAATAGTAGAGATTATTCTTCCAAAAATGTCAGGTGTGCTCACATTTATTTTACTAAATAAAGTGACAACCAATAGAGATTATTTATGGTAGAGATTATTATAATTTGTGGATGGAAGCATATGTCTGGGATTTGCCTCCAAATAACTATGGGTAGGAGAGAATAGGAGAAAGCATAGATGGAAAATATTGGCCACAAGTGGATTTTCACTGAGGCTGGGTTATGGGCACAGATGGGTTCATTTTACTGTTCTCTTTACTTTTGAAAATATTTGAAATGTCTCACAATAAAAAATACCTTTTAATAATTATTATGCAATCTTAACCCCTAAGATTTTACCACGTGACACTACTTTTATATGGTCAGACAAGAAAAACCCAAGTAGTCTGTGGAAACGGTCATTTTTGCTTCAACTGAAGATCAGCTATCCTAAACCAGTCAGTACATAATAAAAGCAGGCACCAGAGAGATGTTACCAGATATGCCGACTCATGTTCTTGTTCACGTGAACCTGAGACAAACAGGCTCATGTTCTCTAGGCCTACTACTTCCTATTAATCACAGTTTCTAAGATGTGATTGAGATGAAACAGAATTATTAAATACAAAAAAGCTGGAGAAGCCAAGTAAAAAGCACAAAGACTATTAAATAAGAAAAAAGATTTTAACTAGTACTCAAAAGTACAAAGTTTCAAAATTTTGTATAATTTTTTAAAAAGCACATTAATATACATTTCTTCTTCCCTTGGGTAAGCATAAAGAATATTCTTGATATATCTATCATATGCACATATAATTAAGTTGGAGATGTATATAATCATGTTTTAATTTCTGTCGTAACGTGGACACTGGATTGGATGTTCAACAGTGATAAAAAGCATCCTTGGCACCACTTTTTTTTAAACTAACTTTCAGGTTTAGAAGATCAATAAATGTAATTTTTTTCCTATGTTGGGTAAATGGAGGCTTAAATGCTTACTATAAAGCTGTTACCCCTATTTTTAAAAATGAGGAAAAGTTCTTTCCTATAACACAGTTTAAAAAAAAAAAGTCTACATACCTGCCAAGCTAGTAACTGGTCTGGCTCTAGTTCTGCAGCCTTCTTATAGGCACCCTGGGCCTGGTCAGGCTGTTCCAGCTCGGCTGCAGCAACACCAATAAAAACCCAGGCATTGTAGTTATTTTTCTCTTGTTTTAACACTGTCTGATTAAAACATTAAAAGAGAAGGTCATTAAATTTTGGGAGCTAATGGACAAACAACAATAAAAAGACCACCTACTTAAAAGTCAGGAAATCTGGATCCGCCACTAACTGGGCAATCTTAAGAATACCACTTAACCTCTCTGGTCTTCAGTTTCCTCAGGAAGAGAGGGAGTTGGACTGGATCAGTGATTGCAAGGGATCTGAAATATGAGGCATATTTTTTAAAAGCTACCAAAGTAATCCTGATGCCTCTACCAAATGCCTCCCTCTGCCTCGTGAGAACACTGGGTATAAAAAGAACAATAAGACTGTTCTTACCACCCAACCAACCCACCTGCCTCCACGCCACACTGCTACTAGTCACTCACAAAACCACTTTCGATATCATTTCACCTCATCCAACGCCCATATTTTCCTTCTCTATGATAACATTTCCCCACGTTACACAGATTTTTCACTGAAATTATAGGCTAGGAAAGTAGGTTGACTCCAATGTGACTGTATCAAATACGTTAAAAAAAAAAAAACAGTGGCAATGAATATTTAAACAACACCTGTCAACTAGAATAAGAATTATATGCAGAGTTATTTCTTTCAGAAGTAACTACTACTTGCTCAGGTAAAAGAGTTTGAAATAGAAAGCAAAGATGTTCCAGTGAAAGAAAAACAAAACTGGTAGCTAAAATGAAATTAGCTTGTAAGGTTTTACATATTATAGAGAAAATAAAAACATTTCCATGAGTTGAACCAGTCAGATTAGGCTTATGTGCATCCACGTAATGCTTCTAGCAATCTGTCACCAATATATCTTACAAATTCCATCATATCCCATAATGCTAACTCCCAAAAAACCAACAACAAGATAACTACCAAAGCTAAGCTCCCAACACTGGGGCCTTATTAACACTTGTGACCCCAACACCAACATAACTGCTGAACAAATGACATATGCCATCGTCAACCAGCAATCAGTAAGGACCTGCTATCTGCCTAATGACCAGGTTTTCAGAATCTGAAACAGACTTTTAGGGAAATAATTATAACAATGTAGTGAAAGCAGATATGGAGTTCTAGGATAACATAAAGAAAAAAGTGCCTGACTCCAAACTCCATCTGCACAAGCCAAAGGAGGCTCTCTGAGGTATAGAGGCACATGGGCAGACAAGGTGCCAGATCAGACAAGACAAGGCAAATACACTAAGATGCACCATCTCTTCAATAAAAATATCACTGAGGCTCAATCAACATTCTGCATTACTACACCTAAGTAATTACACATTTGCCACTAATTCCTCATCTTTGCTTTCTAGTTGAATCTCTCCAGTATAAATCATAAGCTTCTTGGTGGAATTCATATCTGAATCAGAAAGAAGACTGCTGAGGTGCTGCTGCATATATAACAGAAGCAACCTCCTTTGTGTATTAGTTAGATAAGCTCAGTGCTGAAGAAAACAGTCCCTCCCCCTCCCCTACCTCCTTCTTCTCTCACCCAGTTTGAACAGACTGCCCACTCTCTTCTGTGTAAGGGTCAGTTCTGTAACAGCTTCCATCCCTGCTGGGCTCACTCACCACTAGAAGCCTAACCTCTCAAGGGCATCCTTCACCCTTCACCCCTTAAGACTCTCATCCTATACTGCTATGCATTTCCCCCACTCTTACCCAATTCTCTCCCTCTCACTGTCCTAAACTTTTTATTGTAACCTCTAGAACTTCCAATCTGGACCAGTCACGTTCCCTCTATATTTTTAACCTTTCTTTTAACTGTCGCAAGTTCTGCCTCGAAGAAACTTGGCTATTCCCTTATGGATCTCAGATGCTGCAGCTGATTTCTTTTTTTGTACATCCCACATATCATGGAGCAGGAGGTGAGGAAAGGGTTCTCCTTGCTCACACTGTCACCTACATCCTTCTTCTGCTCCTCCTTTGAAAATCCCAATACCCTGAAGGTCGAGCCATCAAGCTATACTATCCTTCTGGTCGCTACCATCTACCAACCTCCTAGGAAGTCCTCTTTCCCTCACTGAAAATACTGTATCCTTCCTCTCCACTTCATTCCCTGTAATCACTCTAACATTTACATGGATGACCCACTGAACACCAAGGTCTCCCACCTACTTAACCTCGGCACTACTCAGCCATCCAAACCCTGGATTTCCAACATGCACCACCCCTATCCTCCCAGTTCAGTTACTGTAAAGGGGACAATTCTTTAACCTCTATTATGCCCATTTTTTCCTACCTCACCCCCCTCTTCCACTATCACCTCATTTCTCAATTCTTGTCTCTCCTTTACCAGCTTAGACTCCACGACCCATCACTGTCATCATTCCTTTGCTTCTTTCCCCTCACCTTTCTTACTATCCATAGTTGAATTCCATCCTGCCCACCCACCTCCAAGCCTGAGAAGTTGAACATGAAGGAAGAAACTACACAGCTGAGTTCACTGATTTCACTTTAATAACAGGAAACTTCAAATGAACATTCATTAGAGCCTGGGAATCCTTCCAGTCCTCCCTAGTAAGTTCCTTTTCCCACTATGAATAATAACAATCTCACACCTTCTTTCATCTCAAACCTCCTATACGACTCCTCCTCCATACTTAGCTTATACTTCACTAGGAAAACAGAAGCCATCAGAGGGGAACATTTATCTTCCCACCCTCAAATCTACAAACCTGACAGCTATGAATCTCCAACTACCTTCCCTCCTGTTAAGATGAAAAAAGTATCAAAGCCCCTCCTCTCAAGCTCTGGGTCCCATCCCACTCACCTTCCCAAGGACTTCACTCCCACCACTAGCCTGCATCCCTCCTGCACCTCCAGCTTCTCCCTCTGAACCGGAACATTCCCATTAGCATATAAAGGAACTTCAGAATCTTGATTCTCCCATCCACAAACCAAAGAGAATTAAAATGTCAACATACCATTAAAGGATTAAGACATTAAGATACAACAGTGTTCTGTGGTACAACCCATCAAAAGATACCAAAGAGACATTCAGGTTTTGAGCACTAGGCTTTGATTAAGTTACCAAAACAGAGAAAGACAAAAGTAGCCTGTCCTAGTAAGAATCTCACTCTGATGGTTCTACTAAATGGCCTGACCACTTCTGTTATACCCAGACAGGAAATGAGTCACACATTACAAATTAATTATGCTTATAAATGGGTAACATTTTTTTGTGGAAGAAAAAAATATCAGTTACCTTACAATGTTTCAAAGCTTCTTTGTATTCTTTGTTTCTAATTGCATCTCGAGCACTTTTTAGAGCAGTCTTTACTTCCTTGCTGGACATTCTGTCAAAATAAAAAGCCTGAATGAAACTACAGTGATAAGTACTTAACTGTAACAGTTCCAACAAACTTAACAAACTTTACCTCTAAAAAATGCACGTATAATTCCTTCTACATGGAACGTTCTTTCTCCCTAAAATAAACATAGCTTATTCTCTCATCTTTTCAGGTATTTACTCAAGTCACTTCCTCAGTGAAACCTTCCCTGGCCATAATATTTAAAATTTCAACACTTGCTTCTCTGCACTCCCAACCACTCAATATTCCCTAACCTCCTCCCTAACATTGCATTTATTTTTCTTCAAAGCACTTATCATCATCTAATATAGTATTATATATTTTATTTATTTATCTTATTTGTTTTCTGTTCCCCAACTCCACCAGAATGTAAGTTCTATGCAGGCAGGGATTTTTGTTTGTTTTTAACTGCTGTATCCTAGGCATCTAGTATCTGACAGATTGAATATACTAAAAATGTTTGTTGAAATTGACTTGTATTTGAATTATATTTACTCTCAATATAGTAAACTAAAACACATGTTATCTTATGGACCAAGACCCCAAACACATACCAATCTCAATCCAATTCCACACAAAGCAGGTAGAACAAGCCCAAGACATAGAGTAAAAACACTAATACAGATAAATTTCAGTAACTATGATGTAAGAGCTTAAGAAAGCATTCTGTTTTAATGTTAGTTTCTATAAAACATAAATTAGGATATTAACTTTCCTCACAGTAAGGATTACTTTAGGATTACAGTATACAGTATTCTTTATAATTAAGTATATTAATTTAATTTTAAATAAACTAGTATTCCTTAAGATCTCACAACTTATACTGCTTTACCAGTAAACAAGTCAAATTCAATCACAACTCAGTGTTGGAAAAAGAAACATTTGTATTTTTTTCCAGCTCCACTGAACTCTAACCTCAAGAAGGTACAACAAAGCTAGGTAAACACTAGGTCATCATAGACTGCTGATGTTCAAGGCAGCAAAATGACAAAAAGATGGCTCGCTGACATGGTATACTGACAGTCCTTTATGTCCAAAGAGGCTGAGGCAGAAGTACAAGATCAAAGAAATTCAAGAAGCTAGGGAACTTTTTTAAAACACAATCCTTTTGACTCAAAGAATTTTAGATTCAAATAATATAAAAACTAAGATATCATAATATCAATTTATTTGCAGCCAAAATGAGATTCCCTAAATAGGCAGAAAGGTGACTTTTTACCCAGTTACAATAGTCATACAATTAAAGCAACATATTTCATGTGTTCTTCTTTTAGAAACTTCTCTGTTACCTGAAATTATCTTGGCATAAATTTATAGACGCAAACTTCAGAAGGATTTTTTTTTAATAGTCTACAAATCTTGTTTGGAGCAGGCAATAAATTTCTTTGCTGATTTCACATTAAGTTTCTCACACCAAAGTTATCTTTGGTGGATAAACCTGCAGACTAAAAAGAAGATAACATCAAAGATGATGACAAATAATCTGGACCAATGGGAAGGGATAGAGACATCAAGGGAAATAAAAATCAAGAGATGTCCATATCAGAAAAGAATAAAAACAGCTTCAAGATACTAAGCAAAAACAAACAGAAGAATGCAAGATTCCCAGGACAAAGATCACCAGGTTTTCTATCATCTAGCGTGTGAGTGGGTTCGAGTGCAATAGGAGCTCGGAGAAGAGAAGAAGTGTGGTGTGAAGTAACCACAGCGACTAGGAGGAGAAAGGATTTGGAATGGCAGGAGGAAGGAAAATTACTCCAGTCACAGGCACTGCAACAGAGTCAGAAGACAGAAATGAACGTGGCACATGTAGGAAACAATGAGGAAACTGGGCTGAATGGAACAGAAGGGACTTGCTGAAGAGAAGAAAATTAGGCTGGGTAGGCAAAGGAGAGAACCAGATTGCAAAAGACTCTGCATATCAGACAGACAAGCCTGGATTTCAATGGAGCAGCAAACACAGAGCTGTCAAATGCTTCTAAGTAGGTAATCTGCAAAGACCGTGTGGACAAACTCCACTCTTCTCTTGGTAACCAATTCTACCGTTCAGTCCCCTTCTATACCCTATGTGTCCTCACACGTAATTACAACTACTCTTGCTGCAAGGGAATCCTCTATCCTTCTCTTCCTTTTCCTTCTTCATTTGATTCCACAGTTAGCATAACAAGCTAGCACTGAGGCCCTCTCTCTTCACCTGAAATACATACATATACCATAAATATCACTTTCAGGAGATTATTTTTCAAAAAGACAAAATAATCTACCGCTTTCCAGTCCTGAAAGTTTCTTCCTCTTTTGTGGGGAGGTGGCGTGGAGAAGGAAGAGGCTCATTCACTCATTTTCTAAACAGAGCTTTACAGGGCGCCTACTAGGTACCATCAAATCCATTTCCTTCACAAGAGTATAAAACCCGACTACACACAATGGTTCCACGTAACCTCACATTCGTCTCCTTGGGATACTTCCCTCTATTCCCAGTGTTCCTGACACTCCAAAGAAAAACCTAGCTCTCTTACAAGTGTCTTTAAGAGTCTCCCACAGCTCCACACACTTTCCCTTATACCTCTCCTCCCACTGTTTCTCCGCAAGCTCAATGATTTTTTTTTAAACAAGAGCATTCCTTTTGCACATTTTCACTCAATGTAGTTTTTTTTTACTACCAACCTAAAGGATTTTTATTCAACACATCAAGAATAAAAAGTAGCAACAACAGCACTTTAAAAAAGTTAGAAAGTGACAACCATGCCAAAAGACAATGATATGCCTCAGAACTAACAAATACAGGCAGATGAACTGATATGTCTACACACCCCAGCTAAAGCTATGGGAACTTAAGTTATATTCAGTTGTGCAGATACAAAGATTCCACAACAGTAAAATTTAAAAGAATACTGATAAAAAATAGTAACAATAATGACAATGGAAGATAATTACAGAAAAGCAAAATATGATAACTTTAAACCTAATGACAAAAGTCTGAAGGTACTTGGTGATGATCTCTAATCTGGTGTGATGACCTCTAATCCAGTGTGATGACCTACACCATTAAACCTTCCTTCTGACAGGAACTGGTACCTACAATCACTAAGTAAAAGTAGACTCCAATTACCTATTATTTACTATTCTAGACATTTAACCTTTTACCTACTATCACTACCTCTATCTTCTTTTTAAACTGAGTTGCAGATTGTCCCTTAAATGTTTATCCATCTAAATTAAGTAAAATATCAGACAGGCACATTAAAAAGATGATGTACATAACCCAAAACATAATGAATTCAACACATAAGATTCAGGTTCAATTTTCATAATTCATAATTTAAAACATAAGAAATAATTATATACAATTTTTCACCTTTTTCCCCCCAAAGAGACACTAATCTTAATCTCCAAATTTCTGAATTGGTCTATACTGTGTTTCTGTAGCTTCAAGGTGATAAATGGAACTTCCATAAGCAATCAGAAAGATTTGGAAAATTCCATAAACTCAAAATACACTAACTTCAGTATAAAAAACTGAGCCAGAAGAGAGTATCACCTACTTCCATGCTACTTTGCTTGGAACGTAGGGCAATTAAGGGCACTTCTTTATTCCCAATTTGCAACCTGACTACACTAAGGTGAACCTTATTCTAAGCCACATAAGGAATTATAAATGTGAAAAAAGTTACCCACATCATGCAACTAGTTTGTAACTTAATGAAATTAGAGCAAAGTTTTTTAAATATGAAAAATCTGAACAGCCATCTGAAATACTACATGACTACAAAATCTAAGTATCTTTTGATGGCAAATCTGGAATGGATTCTGTCAGACAAAATTAATCTAGAATGTTTCCTGGAAAGAGTGGAGGTGGTTTTGAAAAACTGAATGAAGTTTTTTTTTTTTAAAAAAAGGGAAAAAAACGCTACTTTAGAACTAGGAAATGAACAAAATTTAGGTGAAACAGGTGGGGAAAGACAAGAAATAAAAGTGAGTTTACAGTCCTAAAACATACATACTTAAAAAGAATGGTTAGCTCCACAGAAAGGGGTCTTACTGGTAAGAAAAGAAACTACTGTGATCCCAACAAAGTTTAGGAAAATAAAATAAAAGTTAAACAAGGGGTGAGGAAGTCAAATAAAAGTTAAAGCCTGACTCTCCATTTCTTTAAGGCCCCAACCAGCCACAAGTGATTATCCTCCCCACCCAATCTGATTTTACTGATTTACTGATTTATTCAGTCATTTCAACTCTGTTCTTAAAAAACACCCCAGATTTTGTCAGCCCTTTCATTCAGCCATATCCATCCACCAAGTCAAGACGGATGGATCAAGTCTCCGCAGATCTTGGGCACCTTCACCTCCAAACCTATGTCCTCGTTAATAAAGTGAGGATGACATCCCTTACCCGACACGTACGTGGACGGAGTACCTGAACATGGTATCTACCAGTTCCGTTCTCTTTATCTCCTGCCACCCTCTCAACCAACTTCACTACTTTTTTCCCCATTCTTAACCTACAATGGTTATTATATGCTTTTTCTGCACATTAAAAATCCCCAGTTCTTCCTTGATCTCTCAAGAGGTAACTTTCTGGTCTATGTTCCTCAAAGATGGCTATCATCAAACACAATCCTCTTCAAATCAGTCATTACACGAATACTAGACTAAAGCCTGCAAAGGAAACCACTCCTCTGAAACACTGAAGCACTTAGTGATTGAGCCACTCAACTGAAATTTAACAGATGCTTTATGTTCTACACAGATGCACTATGTCTTTCAGATCAAAAAAAACCTAAGTAAAGGTAATACATTTTTGGAGTTCCTTACATATCCAACACCTGCTCAGTACTATGACCTTCCAGCTGCCAAAGCCTACTCAAAAACATTTAGTTCTTAGTTTCTCCACAGTCAAAAAGCAGTAATTCTCAATTCGCTAAAGTGAGAAAGGAAGAATCCCTTTTTCAGTATTAGCTCATGTTACTTTTTATACTTTGATACTGTTATTAAATGAACAACACACATTGAGATGTGCACATACAACTCAAAAGTACTTCTTCTGACAAAGTAAGTTACTGATGAGCAAACATGCGTTATGTCCAGGAAAGAGTGAGCAAATAACAAACAAACCTGAAACTATCTGATAATTGCCTAGGGAAGGCCTGGGGGTGGGGGAGGATTGGTGGGGAAGGTGAGAAGGGTTTTTCGAAAGGAGAGATTATTCATGTAAAAGTGAAGCTCGATGGACTAATTGAATAGTCCAAAGTAAAGGGAGACTAACTTCGGCTCAAAAGAAGAGCTTTTAATAATTTGACCTGTACAAATATGGAATGGGCTGCTCAAAGGAAGTGTGTTTCCCATCACCGGAGATGAAAAAGCACAGACTGCACAATCCACTTGGCAGGAATATCACAGGACAAACTGAATGTCAGATGAGAAGTAAATCTAGAAGCCTCTTAGATTCTTCCAGTGCCATGTGTCTGGGGCCCTAAAATATCCATCTTGACCCAACCCACTCCAGCACCTGCTCCCACTGACACTGTTCAGTGGGAGAGAGAAGAAGAAAAAGATGTGTCCTGTCATCCTGACGAAGAACTCAAAATACACGTTCTGTGAAAACAAGGCCATAGAGAGTAAATAGTTTATAAAATCAATACTATGCCACAGATGAAATTAAATATATTTTTCACAAATCTCAATGTCAGTCAACATTGTTTCTATGGTCAAGTGTGTTCTACATTCCAAATTAACTCAACACAGATATTTGAAACATATCCTGTTCACGAGGGAGCCTGTGTATTACCTTTCAGGCTGTACTATTACTTCGCTTCTTTTCCCTAGAGTGTAAGTTACTTGTGGTCAGGGACTATTGCTTATATACTTATATGCTCCCATAGATCTTTAGCATGCTGCCTGATTCACTTTGCTGCTTCTCTAATAGAGATTAGGTTCACTAGAATGCCATGACATTTTGCAGTTTAACAGAGACAGAGCATTGCAATGAGTTAGGGCTCAAATTAAAGTCATACTCAGACTGGCTTCCTGTGTAACCTTGGACAAGTCATTTAACCTGTCTAACTCTCAGTTTTCCTATCTGAAAAACGGTGAAAGTGAGGATTACAGAAAATATTCCATGTAAGTACCTGACACACGGTAGGTGCTCAATAAATGTGTAGTATAATGCTCAGCACATAGTAAGTTCCATGCGAGTATTAAATAAATAAGGTCTGTCCCTTATTACAATTATATTATGCAAAAAAAACTGTCAGATATCAGTATTTAAAGTTGATTTTATGTAAATAAATGCAAATCCTCCTTTTCCTGTCAAAATACTAAAACGACTAATGTGATGCACAAATTACATACCTGAAACCATGATAATGAAATCAAGAATTTGGCTCTGGGACAGAAATCTGCTTCTTCCAGATTTCTCTTAAGGAGTTCAACAGTCAAGAGGATCAGTGATTTTTCAAAACCATTGCAGCAAAACAATGGTATTCTGAACCCACGTCAGTTAACAGAACACGTCACACAGCCCAACATTTCTTCCTGTGAGAGCCCGCTCAGCCTCTCCTTTGCACTCTGAAGGCAAGGTGCGCCTAAGCTTATTCCCACCTAGAAGGTGAAACTTTTCTTACTAGGCCCCGCTCCTCACTCAACCGAAGCACAATAAATCTTTACCGCACGGACAAAGCGGGGAATAAGGTAAGGCAGGCTAGAAATATCCCTGGGGGGTAAGTATCTGAGAGGCCACACAGTATCCACATCGCACCTTAGGCGGTCCAGAGGCCCCACAAAGAAAAGCCCGATCCAACTTAGTGACAATCGCCCTGCCACCTCATCATCGCCAAGTTCACGGACTCCCCCAACACTCAGCCACGCTTGCTTGGCGCAAAACGAGCAGCCTCGGCCCCTGATCCTTTCTCTTTCTAGGTACCATTTCAAATGACTACCGGCTCCAACTTCTGCAAAAGCGACAGCGACCAACACCCACCTGGGACAGATGCTTCTCCTACAAACGCCAAGTCTGGCGTCAGAGCGCATGCGCACTTCCCAGGCATCGCTCACGTGACTGGAAGCGGCTGGGTTTTAGTTTGCTCGGTATTTGATTAAAAGGTCTTAACTGTGAGTTGAGGAAGAGGAATTCCTCCTGTGCGCATGTGCGCACTCCGAGCCTAATGGGAGTTGTAGTTCTACGGGTGAAGCGCATTGAGGAAACCGAACTGCGGTGTGTGCGATCCCCGCCCTCCTCTTCTCCGGAGGGTGTTCCTAGAGGGAGGGGGCGGGCCCAGCGGCCCGGCTCTCAGAACCGATCCCGGTGATGCTGCTGCTGTGGGTGTCGGTGGTCGCAACCTCGGCGCTGGCAGCACCAGCTCCTGGGGCAGGTGGGCAGAGGCGGGGAGCTTGGCCAGATGCGCCTAACGTGGTGCTAGTCGTGAGCGATTCCTTCGTAAGTATCGAAAGGCAGGGGAGGGGATGCCCCGCTACACCGACCGGCCCTCAGCCCTTCCTGTGCTGCAGGCTTTGGTGAGCAGAATCTGAGCTTTCAAACAAGCTCTACCCCGATGCAAAGTAAGAAATGTAATTTGTCTTGAGGCCCCGTACACACATACGTACACCACGTAGATACGCATATAACACACTTAAAACAATACTTCAGAAAGGTGCACTCCGATTAGTGTCTTTGCACATTTACTTTAATTGCTGGCCTCGCCCAACTAAATTATCTTACCATTACTAATAAACTTTCAGTCGACTCGATTGTGGGGGTAAAATAACATTCTGCATCAATATAAAAGCCTATTAGCTTTCTATTGGTCACTGTTATTTTTATTACCAGGGTATCTGATAATCCTGTTAGTGCTGATTTATATTCGTTAGTTGGTATAATTTGATCAACTTGCCCATGTTCCAGATAAACTGTGTCTATGTGTGTTCGTGTTTAATCTCAAATTTGAACAGTTTTTGGAACTTTCCCAAGCCAAAAACTAAACAGAATACTACTATCAACATTACCTGATACTTCTAGTATTATCCATAATATTAAAACTACTGCTTGAACGAATGCTTGGATACTAATTATAATATTAATTTATTATGACTGGATGTTACTGTGGTCACACAGATTGTTGGTGCTAAGCGTGTCTGGCACCAAAGAGTGCTTTTAATCATTATGTTGTATTGTCTTCCTCATAGATTAACCAATGATGATTAAAGTTACATAATCTGGAAATACCCATAGATTTGTTAAGAATATTACTTAAAGTAATCTTTATGATTAACTAAACTTAGAGACCAGGCAATATTGGAGAGTAACAAGAAAGAGGTTTATTAGGGAATGCTCCTGAGATCAAAGGGAAAGGAAGGAAGCAGGATTTTGCAGAGAGAAGTCAAGTTTTGTCATTATCTCATTGGAGGCCTCAGCTGGTCTTATAGGTAGCTGTCAAATTGGAATGATGCTTCAGAACTGTTTACACTTGGGGTGAAGGGGCCAGGCCTTTGTACCCTCATGTTGGATGGCCATTATTTGTGGAATGTTCCCAGGATGGGGCGTCACCTTGGGCAAGGCAACTCTTCAGCAGAGGCAACTTTCATTCCTAAAAGGGAATCTGGGTGCTGCATCACAACATCCTAGAAACTTCCAAAGATGACTGAAATATTTGGTTTATTTTTTTGGTATGGTATGAACACATATTTTATATATTTGTGTATATAAATACATAAATATTCTATGCAGACTAATATCTCTTATAGAGGTACAGATCCTGAAAAAATAACTAGCAAATCAAATTCAGTAATATACAGAAAGGATTATACACTATAACTAAGTGTGATTTACCCTCAAATGTAAGCTGGGCTTAATATTTGAAAATCAGCTGATGTGATACACCACATCCATTGAATAAAGGGCAAAAAATACATGATCATTTCAATAGATGCAAAAAAAACATTTAACAGAATTCAATAACCCTTCATGATAAAAGCACTCAGCAAAGTAGAAATAGAAGAGAATTTCTTCAAACTGATAAAGAACATCTACAAAAAAGCCAGAGCTAATGTTATACTTAACAATAAAGGACTGAATGTTTTCTCCTACAGATCAGGAACAAGACAGGGCTATCTGATCTCACTGCGTCTGTCCAGCAATTGTGCTGGAGGTTCTTGCCAGAGAATTAGACAAGAAAATGAAATAAAAGTCATCTAGGTTGGAAAGGAAAAAGTAAAAGTATCTCTATTTGCAGATAACATAATTTTATATAAAGAAAATCCTAGGGAATCCACTACAAAACTTTTAGAACTAATAAGTTAGTCTAGCAAGGCTGTAGGATAAAAGATCACAAAAAGCAATTGTATTTTTATACATTTGTTTACTGAAAAAATGGAAAATAAAATGAACAATTCTATTTAAAATAGCATCAAAAAATGAAATACGTAGGAATAAATCTAACCAAAGAAGTTCAATTCTTATACTCTGAAAACTGCAAAACATTGTTGAAAGAAATTAAAGAACATCTAAATAAATAATTAACATTTATGAATCAGATTTAATATTGTTAATATAGTAATAATCACCAAACTGATCTACAGATTCAATGCAATCTCTATAAAAATCCCTATGACGGTTTTGCAGAAGTAGAAAAACCCATCCTAAAATTAACATGGAAATTCAAGGGACCCAGAATACCCAATAAAATCTTGTAAAAGAAGAACAAAATTGGAAGACTTACACTTCCTAATTTCGAAAGTTACCACAAACTACAGTAATCAAGAGAGTGCGTTACTGGCATAAGTACAGACAGACATAGAAATCAGTGGAATAGAATTAAAAGTAGAGAAATAAACTCACATTTATAGTCAATGATTTTTCAATAAGGGTGCAAAGACCATTTAATAGGGAAGAATAGACTTTTCAACAAATAGCACTGGGAAAACTGACTATCCACGTGCAAAATGCCTCACACCATTTTCAAAAAGTAACAAAATGAATCAATAAATCAAACATAAAAGCAAAAACTATATAATTCTTAGAAGAAAACATAGGTACAAATCTTTGTGACCTTGGATTAGGCAATTTAAAAAATGGGCAAGAGATCTGAATACACGGTTCTTCAAAGAAGATACATAAATGGCCAATAAGCACATGAAAAGATACTCAACATCATTCATCATTAGGGAAATGCAAATCAAAACCACAATGAGACACCAGTTCACAACCACTAAGATGGCTATAATGAAAGAGACACAATAACTAGAGTCAGCAAGAATATGGGAGAATTTCAACACTTACACACTACTCATGGGAATGTAAAATGGTGCAGCCACTTTGGAAAACAGCTTAGCAATTCCTGCAATGTTAAAGATGAGTTACCATATGATCCAGCAATTCCACTTTGAGGTATATATCCAAGAGAAACGAAAACATGTGGCCACACAAAAACTTGTACATGAATGTTAATACTGCCAAAAGAACAAAAAGTGGAAACAACCCAAATATCCATCAACTGATACATGGATAAATAAAATTCAGTAATATTATTCAACAATAAAAATAAATGCAGTACTGATACATGCTGAAATGTAGATGAACCTAGAAGTCATTATGCTAAGTGAAAGGAGCTAGCTACTCACAAAGGACCACATATTATATAAGTCTATTTAAAAGAAATGTCCAGAGAAAGCAAATATATAGAGACAGAAAGTAGAGACAGAAAGATCAGCAATTGCCTAGGGTCTGGGGGAATGGGAGGATCAGTGAGTGACGGCTAAGGAATACAAGGTTTCTTTGGGGGAGGATGAGAATGTTCTAAAATCGATTGTGGTGATGGTTGCACAACTCTGAATATACTGAAAACCATTGAATTGTACACATTAAATGGGTTAGTTGTATGATGTGTGAATTATATCTTAATAAACCCAGTTTTGAAAAGAGAAAATAAGCACCTCTGCCTAGGTCTTAAGGGGCATAAGGATCTTCTCTGCCTCCCCTCTTCCATCCCTGCATCTGCACTATTTATAGTTTTGGTGAGGTTTCAGGAGTGGGAGGTGGGCTCAAGCTGTATACCACAGAATCTAGTGAGGATCTCATTCAGTCTGATGGACAGATCTGAGAAGAAAGCTCCGAACAGTTTTGCTGTGATAATAGATCAGACAGTTAAAGTTACTGTTAACATTCTTTCATCAGAATGATGTCTTGAAATCTAAATTTCACTCGTTTTCCCTGTCCCAGAAGGATGAGGAACTGACTACCAAGTCATGGTTCTAGAAGGAGCAATCCAGATCACAGATCCATATCTACCCAAAGGCTCATCCAGCCCAAGGAGGAAAATGCCTGGACCAATGAGAGTCTAGAATAATAGCAGAATGTAGGAATTAAGGCACTTGGTGTCATTTTGGTCACTTTTATACAGAAAGCCAATTAGTGGGCCTCTTTTTATTTTTTAAATGCCCTCTCTTTTTACTGTCTCCCTAAATGGTTTCATTCAATCTCACAGTTTTTGATATCATGAACATGTTAAACACTTATTTCACTTAGACTTCCCTGAGCTCCAGATTCCCCTCTGTACTCAGCAGCCTACTTTGTATATCCATTTGGAAATCTCAGACATCTCAAAGGTTTATGTATATCCCGTATTTGGGGTTGGCTCAGTTTTTAAACTGTACTTTATTTACATTTACACTGAATACATATAATAGCTGTAACTCCAGGACTAGACCATTCTCTTTTCTCTTTCTGTTCTTTCACAAGGAGAGTTCTTCAATTTCTAATTCAATTCCAAAATGCGTATCTCCAACCCAAACATCTCTTCTAATCTTCAGGCTCATTTATCTAGCTGCCTAACTGTTATCTCCACTTATGTCCTGCAAGTATCTCTAACTTTGCATCTCCCTTAAATTATTTGCATGCCTGGAACCTTCTCATTCTTTAGGTCTCATTTCCAAGAGAAACCTTCCCTGTTCACTCTATCAAAGTAGATGTCCCTTGTTATTCTGTATCTTAGGTTTTTTTCAAAGCACATATCCAGTAAGTTGTAATTATCCATTGTTCATTTATCAGGATTTTTTTTTTTTGCCTCTGCAATGAGGCTGTAAATTTCATGAGGCCAGGGACTCCATTTTTATTCACCATTTTATCTCAGATCTTTCACATGTGCCTGCAGATACCAAATATTCAGTAAACATTGGTTCGATCAGTCCATCATCCCCCAAAAGGAACTTTCCAGGAGATCCTTTCATTTATTTACTATATTGAAATGAATCCAAGTGTCACACTACATTGAATTCGCAATGTTATGAACCAGAGACTAATAACACTTTCTATACTTCTTTTTCACTTTCAAGGATTCTTAGGATCATACTGAAGTCTTTTGTGGTTAAAATCAAAGGAAATTATTTTCTTCTTTTGTGATATAGTCAATGTTAATTAAATTTCTTTATTCCAGGATGGAAGACTAACATTTTATCCAGAAAGTCAGGTAGTGAAACTCCCTTTTATCAACTTCATGAAAGCACATGGCACATCCTTTCTGAATGCCTATACAAACTCTCCAATCTGTTGCCCATCACGTGCAGGTATGATCATGCTTAATATTATTGGAAGTAGCCCCACGTGGAAAATGTTTTCACAGTTTAAAAGATTATACTCCCATATAGCATAATAAGTCATATTTGGTGTCTACTAAAAAAGATTTTAATATATGTAGTGTGTGTTGTAAGTTTGTATTGAGTGCTAGAGTTTAAGAGTAGCAATTTTATCACTGTTTAGTTCATGTGTTACTGTTTCATTTCCTTATGATGGGTGACTAAGAATCTTTTGACTATCCAGTCAAATTAGGAAATGCTCTTATTTCCAAGAAGAGTTCTATTTCCAAGGAAATTTTTCAGTAAGAGACAGGGAGTTGGGAGGGAACTTCAGAGTATACCGCAAAGTAGTTAGAACTTCTCATACATCAGGTTTCTGGATTTTTCCATATTATTTCAGATTACATAGCTTCTCTCTCTCTCTTCAGTCTCAATTTACTTCTATCCCAAATCTAATTGTTCACTTTTATTATAGGCATAGTTTTAGTGGCAAAATGTCCATAATATTAAGCCACGACTAATTGAAAAATACGAGAAAACTGACATTTTTATAAATTCTGTTCTCTGACAGTTTTCTTTTTCCTCTAATTTATGATTGTTTGCTTTGGAACCCATAAATAGCACCCAACAATTTTCTTTTGTCCATCAGTTCCTCACATCATATTCTCTGTGATTTGAATCTCAAGTTCTTTCACCGACATTTTCAGCACCATTAACTGTATAATCACCAATAATTAAAGGAAACTTAACTTCTACTGTAAGTGATATTTCAGTGATCAAGACCAGGTATATTTAAAAAAAAACAAAACACTTCCTGTAATTTTTTATTCTTTATCAAGCAAGTGGAATGAGCAGTGAACTAGGGTGAGGTGATGATTCAATGGACCATGTCAAGCAAGTCCCTCAGTTTCCTTACCTATAAAATGCTATATGTGCTGTGTCCCTCACAGGGTTTTCCCAGCATCAAATGAAATAATGAATTTAAAAGTGGTCAATGAACCCAAAAGCTTTCAAAAATGTTAGGTGATGCTATTCCTGAAAGAGGCATATTTTGGAGAGTTTGAACAAAGAGAAGGAATAATAGTAATACAAACTAACATTTATTGCTTTCTTACTGTGTACCTGGCAATATTCTAAGTGTCTTTATTTATATAATCCTCATATTGCCATAAAGTAGATACTGTTCTTATCCCCATTTTGCAGTTGAAAACAAAGTACTGAAAGGTTAAATAACTTATCAAATGTCACTCAGTAACTAGCATCATTGGGATTCAAACTCAGGTAACCCCCCTTTCCACTTGTCATAAGAAAGCATTTTGTTAGATGAGAAAAGGATTCAGTCCTACTATGTGTGTACACAGAAAAGGGAAATGGAAAAGGACTTTTTCTAGTTTTACTGAGATATAACTGACATATAAAATTGTATTAGTTTAAGGTATACAAATATTCTAGAGAAAACAAGAACAGTTCCATGAGTTGAACAGTCAGATTAGGCTTACATGCATCCACATAACACTGCCAGCAATCTGTCACCAATAATACAGCACAAGCTCTGTCCTATCTCATAATGCTACCTCCCAAAAAAGCAACAACAGTGAGGTAACTACTGAAGCTAAGCTCCAAACACTGGGGCCTTGTTAACTCATGTGACCCCAACACCAACATAACTGCTGAGCAAATGATAAATGCCATCGTCAACCAGCAATCAAAAAGGACCTGCTATCTGCCTGATGACCAGGTTTTCATAATTTGAAACAGACTTTTAGGGAAATAATTATAACAATGTAGTGAAAACAGGTATGGAGTTCTGAGATAAAAAAGTACCTGACTCCAAACTCCATCTGAACAAGCCAGAGGAGGCTCCCTGAAGGGAGGCTTCTACTGAGGTATAGAGGCACACAGGCAGACAAGGTGCCAAATCAGACAAGACACAGCAAATACACTAAGATGCAGTATCTCTTCATTACATATTTCACTGAGTCTCAGTCAACATTCTAGATTACTACACTTAAGTAATCAGACCTCTGCCACTGACTAGTTCCCCATCTTTGCTTTCTATTTTTCATTTACTTGTGTCTTCTTCGATTTCTGTCATCAGTGTCCTATAATTTTTAGTGTACAGATCTTTCACCTTCTTGGTTAAATTTACTCCTAGGTATTTTACCCTTTTTGATGCAATTGTAGATTTTTTGATAATTCCTTTTTCTGATAGTTCATCTTTAGTATATAGAAATGCAGCTGATTTTTGTATATTGATTTTATATCCTGCAACTTTACTGAATGTATTGATTAGTTTGAACAGCCTTTGGGTGACATCTTTATGATGTTCTATATATAATACCATGTCTCTGCAAATAGGGACAGTTTTACTTCTTCTTTTCTGATTTGCATGCCTTTTATTTCTTTTTCTTGCCTACTACTCAGGCTAGGACTTCTATTAGTATATTGAATAAGAGTGGTGAGAGTGGGCACCCTTGTCTTGTTGCTGATCTTAGAGGAAAAGCTTTTAGCTTTTTACAATTGACCATGATATTAGCTGTAGACTTGTATATATTACTTCTATGCCCAGTTTGTCAAGAGTTTTTATCATGAATGGATGTTAAATTTTGTCAAATGCTTTTTCTGCATCTATTGAGATGATAATATATTTTTATCCTTCATTTTGCTAATGTGGTATATCACATGGACTGATACACAGATCCTGAACCATTTTTGCATTCCTAGAGTAAGTCTCAATTGATCATGATGTATGATTCTTTCAGTGTATTGTTAAATTAAGTCTACTAATATTTTGTTGAGAGTTTTTCTATCTATGCTTATCAAGGATCTTGGCCTGTAATTTTTTTTTCTTGTAGTGTCCTTGTCTCATTTTGGTATCAGGGTAATGTTGACCTCATAAAATGACTTTGGAAGTGTTTCCTCATCTTCTATTTTTTGAAAGAGATTGAGAAGGATTGGTTTTAATTCTGCTTTAAATGTCTGATAGAATTCACAAGTGAAGCCATCTGGTCCTGGATATTTCTTTTTTGTGAGATTTCTGACTACTGATCCAATCTCCTTACTAATAATTGGTCTGTTCAAACTTTCTGTTTCTTCAAGATTCAATCTTGGTAGGTTGTATTTCTAGGTATTTATCCATTTGTCCAGTTTGTTGGTGTAATGGTTCATAGTAGTCTCTTATCATCCTTTAAGTTTCTGTGGTATCAGTTGTAACATCTCCTCTTCAATTTCTAACTTTATTTGAGTCCTCTCTTTTTTTCTTGGAAAGTCTAGCCAAGAATTTGTCCATTTTATTATTTAAAAAACAACTCTTAGTTTTATTTATGTCTTCTGTTGTCTTTTTAGTCTCTACTTCATTTATTCCCACTCTGATCTTTTTTATTTCTTTTCTTCTACTAACTTTGGACTTTGTTCTTCTTTTCTCTAGTTCCTCCAGATGTAAAGTTAGGTTGTTTTTTGAGCTATTTATTTTTTCTTAATGTAGCCATTTATAGCTATTAACTTCTCTCTTAGAGCTGCTTTTTCTGCATGCCATTTGTTTTGATATATTGTATTTCCATTTTCACTTGTCTCAAGATATTTTTTGATTTTCTTTTTTATTTCTTCTTTGGCCCATTGTGTAGGAGCATGTTATTTAATCTCTACAAATTTCTGAATTTTCCAGTTTTCTTCTAGTGACTGATTTCTAGTTTCATATCATTGTGGTTGGAAAAGATGCTTGGTATAATTGCAATCTTCTTACATTTATTAAGACTTGTTTTGTAGCCTAACATATGATCTTCCTGGAGAATGTTCCATATGCACTTGAGAAAACTGTAGTCTGCTGCTTTTGGATGGAATGTTCTGAAAATGCCTGTTAAGTCTATCTGGTCTAGCATGAAGTTCGGTCCAGTGTTTTCTTATTGATTTTCTGTGTGGAAATCTATCTACTGTTCAAAATAGGATATTGAAGTCCTCTAGTATTATTGTACTGCTGTCTATTTCTCCCTTTAGGTCTGTTAATATTGAAGAAAGATTTACTGAATAAACAATCATAGCTGTAGAATATGGGAGAGAAGACATAGTACACATAAGTTTTGTTTTGTTCTGTTTTGGGGGGCTTGGGGTGGGGGTTGTGTGTGTATGTGTGGCAAGCCAGTACAAGGACAAGAAATAATGAAAATCCTTGAGGATTTTTGGGACATAAGGTCTGTACTTCATTTGACCAACTTGGAAAATTAACCAGAAATACTAAATGATTATCTTTATCATTGAAAGAAGACTCAAGTCAGACAGGGTTTATATTCAATTCCATCTGTATTTACTTTAAATAACTTAACCGTAAGCCTTAGAGACTCACCTGTAAAATGGATATAGTAACTCATTTCAGTTTTTCCCTTGATAAAATGATGTAACCATCAAAAATGTTAGATTAAAAACCTAATGCACATATATCTTATTGCAGAATGTGAGCTGTAAACTAGTAGACTCTTCTGTGAGTGTAATTGTCCTAGTCATTAAAACAAATATTTAAGCTTTACGCTAACCCCATTTTTCCCCCAGCAATGTGGAGTGGCCTTTTCACTCACTTAACAGAATCTTGGAATAACTTTAAGGGCCTAGATCCAAATTATACAACATGGATGGATGTCATGGAGAAGTATGGCTACCGAACACAAAAATTTGGAAAACTAGACTATACCTCAGGACATCACTCCATCAGGTAAAAAAGAAAATAACAAGAATTCTAATAGGCAGCCCTCTGCTATAATACATACATGTACTCCTTTTGATTGTTTATTTCTCCACACAGGTAAAAGTAAATCTCTTAATCCCTCAATTGTGTTATTTTGGCTCAATCTTTAGCTTTCTTTAATCTCCTTAAAATATTAAAATTACTACTGTGCTGGTAATTTTGTTCCTCTTAAACATTAAAGGTCTATAAAATTGTTTAGCCCATGATTTATTTTGATTTAGTTTTTTTACATAATGGCTACTGTTTAACTGACTTTACAATTTGTTCTAAAGACTAAAATCTTCTTGCTAATTGCTTTTGTTAGTTCTTGCCAATGTGAGTCTATTGTAACTTTTTTTCCTTTCATTTTACTTAGTCCTCAAAAGTTAGGCAACCAAGCATAGTGGATAAAAGTAGAGATCAAGAATCAGATTGCCTACTTTTGAATCCTAGTTTCTCTGTGTACTACTAACGTGTATAAGTATAATCTTGGGAACATTACCTAAACTAACTGAACTTTAAATTCTTTGTTGAGAAGATTAAACAAAAAGAATATGTGCAGAAAAGAGCTAACATAGCAGGTTTGAAACCGCTATCCTTAGAAAGGTTTGCTTTCAAGGTTGGTCCTTGGCTGACATTGGGAACTTGAATTTCAGGAGTGTTCCCTTTATTCCCTAACTGATAAAAGTGACTCAGGATGTACCTAGAGTATTTGTACAATGTGGTTCATGCTAAACAACTGCTTTCCTTCTGGGACTGGCTTTTAGTATTTGCTAGGCAGAGGGTACCTACATGATTAGCCCACATTAACAACTTGGGTACTGAATTTCTAATAAGATTCCCTGGTAAACAACACTTCACATATATTGTCATAGTTTGATGCTGGACAGATTGTGTCCTTTGTGACTCACTTGGAAACTCATATCTGGCTTCCTGTGGACTCACCTTAAGTACTTTTTCCTTTTGCTGATTTTGCTTTGTGTCCTTTCACTGTAGCCAATCATAACTATGAGTACAACTGTGTGCTGCATCCCAGGAGTCCTTCTAGTGAACTTGGGTGTGATCTTGGGGTCTCCCAATACTTGTGACCCCTGGCACAAATACATATTAAGATCTTAGAGCAGTACCTCTTGCTTAACAGGTGCTAATTGAGGGTTATGGTAATGATATTAGTGATTATGATGATGCTAATGATTATAGTAAGAACCAGGAAACTAATTCATTAAAAATAAAGGTCACTATATTGAGATGAACAGTGTTCCCCAAAACTTCATGTCCACTTGGAACTTACAAATATGAACTTACTTGGAATTATCCTGTTTGCTGATGTAATTAGCTAAGGGTTCAAGATGGAATCATCCTAGATTTAGAGTGAGCCCTAACCCCTGACTAGTGTCAGGGATTACTAGAAGAGGAATGGACATGGACACAGAGAGAAGGCAGTGTGAAGACAGAAGCAGAGGTTGGAGTGATCACAGCTACAAGCCAAAAAATGGCAAAGATTGCTGGGAGTTACTGGAAGCTAGGAAGAAGGCAGAAAGAATTCTTCCCTAGAGCCATCAGAAGGGAGCATGGCCCTGCTGATACTGTGATCTCTAGTTTCTAGCCTCCAGAACCATAAGAGAATAAATTTGTTGTTTTAAGCCACCCAGTTTATGGTAATTCATTACAGCAGTTCTAGGAAACTAATACAGTGGGTTTTGGGTAAACAGATACATATTAGTATGAAATATAGAATAATCTGAGTATTAGTCTTGCTCTTCTTGTTAATGTTAAATCTCTTTCCCTTTCTGTCTTCCAAAATCTAAAAGATATCAATACTGAAAACACTGAAGTGATCCTGACATCTCTTCCCCACCCATCTAATGTATCACCAAATGTTGTCAGTTGTACTTTTAAAATATTTCTCCAGTTTATTCACTTATCATCATCACCAACCTACCGTCATCTCTTGCCTAATCTATTGAAATGACCTTATAACTTATTTTCTTCTATCTGAACTATTTTCCATAGGCAGCCAGAGTCATCTTTTTAAAACATACATCTGGTCAAATGACTTACCTGCTTAAACTCATTCTGCAGGTAGGCTAAAATCCCAAATCCACAACATGGTTTATAAGATGCTACAAAACCTGGCCCCTGCCTACCTCCAGTCTTATTTTGTACCACTCTCTCCTTCAATATGTACTTGATCTTCCTTTAATTTCTTTAACATGCCTTTTAATCCCTCCGGACCACTGCACAAGCTTGTCTTTCTGTGCAGAATGCTCTTCCTCCACTCTACTCAGCTAACGGAGCAGAAAGAAGAGGTGGGAGGGGTTGGGCTGGAACTCGAGGTGACTTCTTTAGCTACTAAAATGATACTACCACCTCATATCCACTCAGGCAGAGAACCCTTATACTACTATACTTTTTAGAATAAAGGACCATTTGCTACTTTGTGGAAAAAGCAATTGTGATAAAATAGTTTGGCTATGATTATAACTCTAATGGTTTAGATCACACTCACTACTTTTACATCAAAAAAGGAGAAGATTTTTTCTTACATTTTAAATGTAATCCCAAAGGCTGCCTTTATTTAAGTAAGCCCAAACTGCAGCAAATATTCTGTTAAAGGCTATAGTCACTGTCACCTAGGAATTCAGAGTTATAAATAATGTTTCTCCCACAGGGATGAACTCACTAGCAGACTACAAAATGGTTAGGTAGGAGTTCACAATCTGAAGTCCATGCAATCCCTGAGTACCCCCCCCACTCATTCAAAACAAAACTTTCGTTTGAAATTTATCTACTATTATATAATTTGATAACAATATATAGTTGCATAAATATATTTATAATAAATACCATAAAATATAAAATATATAACAGAATACCTATATAATAGTATAATTATTAATATATTATTTCATTATAAGATAAAATGCATAGTATCGATATTATTTATTATTAAATTATATTATGTAAGTATTATTATATAGTTTTAATATTATTGTTTAGTGGCAAAAAATCCATGATTTTTATCATATTTATGAATAGCTCTATGAAAAAGATTAAGGAGCACCAGCTACTATTATTTCATTAAAAATAGAAAATGGTTGGAATTCATACACTTGGTCAATTGGAAAACATGCATATATTGAGCATTTAAATAATATATATTGAAAAGTGATGTTCCAACCTGAATTGCCAGAGTTGGTATTATTCATTCAACTAAAACAGACTCTTTTTGTAAGTAATCATATATGAAGAGATGACAGCCTTGTGAATCCCTTAAAAAATGATATGTGTGTTTCTCACAATTTTGAGAAGAACATTTAATGGAAATGAATATGGATTCTATTTTCTCTTAGCAAATTTGTTATGCTGATAGTGAAGTTTGCAAGGATGTGATTCAGAATTGTAATTTTTCCATGCAGGAGACTTACTGGAGACACATTTAGCTGTTAAAATCCCATCAAGAATAATGAGTATGTGTGTGACACAGAGAAAGAGCTTGATCTCCATGGAACTCTTTAAATTCTGAGATAGTTGATTATCTTTGGAATCTCAGCAAACTGAAGGTTTAAGTCTAGGTTCCTAATTCATTTGGAAGAAAACTATGTTCTCATCAATTTTAACATGTGATATTTTTCAGATGTGACTGTTACTGTGTAAATTAATCCTGTGCCACCTGTGGACTGGCTGTAACCGATGCTGCAGCAGTAGAATTTGGCACATTGGCCAGAAAACCCACACAGCAATGGCATATATACAAATTTATGTAATAATCAGTTGGTAATGGGATAGTTTTATTTTCAATTTATATTAGGAGGTTTTGTTAAAAAGAACTAATCAAACTGCTGATTGTTGTATAGTGCATTTGTTTTCTGGAATTGATCCAAGGTAGAATAATTCTCCTATTCATGGGCTACTATGGAAACTATTTTGATTATCATATTCAAAAACAGAGGGTTTTTTGCATAAAAAGTCTTACACCGTTATGTAGAGCAGTGCATCTCAAGATTTAATAAGCATGCAGATCACCTGGGCATCTTATAAAATGCCCTTGCTGATTCAGTGGGTCTGAAATGGGGCCTGAGATTCTGCATGTTTAATAAGCTCCCAGGTGATGCTGATGCTGCTGGTCAGTAGACCACTCTTGGAGCAGCAAAGACATAAGGGACCAGACCACAAGGGAGGTAGGACAACATGTAACCAATTGTGAATACCTTTATCAGAAACATGTGGTTATTGCTACATCTCTTGAAAAGAGAAGCCCCTCTTATATTTCTGCAAAGAGGTAAAGTAATCCTTGGACCACTGGAGGGGCACAAAATGACACAGTGAAGCCTCTCTCAGTTTATAGAAGACAACCTCCTTTGACAAAGGTGTTCTCCACGCCTGAACTCCCACCTGAGGCTACATGAGAGTGCTCTCCTCCACTGTATACTCATGAGAGCCTGAGAATGAAAAAGGCAAAAAAAAAAAACAAAAAAAAACAAACAAAAAAAAACCTAGTATGACAACAGTTTTGACCTCGTGGACCCACTGAAAGCCTCTTGGGGACCTCCCAGAGATCCCTGGGCCACACTTTGAGAAATGGTGGCATATAGGAAACTACGCATTGTGTGTTCATGCCTATTTGCAAGTAACAGGGCAAATTTATAATGAGAGAAGCCAGTTGAATCATAAAGTATCTAAACCACAGGTAGTTTGGGTTCCTCCTCCTTAATAATACCCTTTTCAATTGTTCTGATTGAAACTATACTCTTAATATTCCAGACAAAGTACAAGGAAATGGAATGGAAAGAAATTTGTTCAAAATACATCCAGTGACCAATTAATTAGAAGTTTATATTTGGAGGAGGTTATAGCAAGTAATGGTGGGAGGTGGGGTGCAGGGAGGGAGAGACAACACTTTGAACAATAAGACAAAGTAAGTTCAAGCACATGGTCAAAAGATATTGTTTCCTGGTGCAACAGTGTGGTCTGGTTAAGAAGGGGTGGAGACGTTGGTTGGTTAGTAGAGAGGGTGTAATTTTAAGAGTTATCTTTCTGTCACAGTAATTGTCATCAGTTATGAGGTTACATATTCACATTCTCTTTCCCTGTTTTCCTCATTAGTGCTACTAGCCAGGAGAACTTTGGGCTGGGGAAAGGGACTCTCTGAGCTGAGAACAGCAGCTCCTGTTAGCAGCCTACTGTGTCTACTGTGTCTACTGCTTTCTTGTGCTTAACAAGGGCCCAGAAGGCTTGGGCTGGAACGTTTACCTTCAGCCATAATCCTGTCCTTGCTGCCCTAGTAATGCTGAAAACATTCGTTACCCTCTACATGAATACCAGCTGTTATCGAAATCATGCCAAAAGCACACATACTCATGAATAGGCAAAAAAAGATGCCACTAACATAGGAGGGCAATCACATGTTATTTAGTAAGAGGGCAAAAAATAAAGCTAAGTTTGAAATTAGCCATAATGATAAGACTGGACCAAAATTAACTTGATTTAAGCCTTTTTATCTTTACGGAGACCAACCTGGGTTAAAAGAATCTCATGAACACAGAATAAGGAAATTAAAAAGGGAGGGGGCATAATCTGACCAGAAAGATTAAATTAAATCACACTTACTAATTGCTGTGGAAAAGATGGTACTCTGAGTTCAATACAACCATCTTTCAGGGCAAGAAGATCTTTCCTTGAGATGTTCTAAACTCACTTATGACTGCATCGTTAAGGTTGATTGAGTATAATCAGGACAACAGTCTATAACTGAATTAATCAAAGCCGGCTAAAGGTTCTGATTACCAATTAGAGTTCTGCACCCAATTCCAATCTGTGGGGCAGTTTCCACACACTACCAGTTCTCTGGACACCAACTGGGTGTCCTACAGTTTAACTCAATTCCACAGGTTAAGAGCTTAATCCTACAAGACTGCCCCCTCCCCCAAACTGCAGACACAAATCATAAGTCCACGTTATCATCTATGCTTCTGACCAACCAATTATAAAATCAGAGGGTCCCATGATCTCTTCCTTGCATATGATTAATTTGCTACAGTGGCTCACAGAACTCAGAGAAAAATTTCACCTACTACATTACCAGATTATTATAAAAGGACATAGGAACAGCCAGATGGAAGAGATGCATGGGGAGAGGGTGCAATGCTTCCATGCCCACTCCAAGCCCGCACCGCTGTCCTCCCCTTCCCCAGCCCTCTCCTGTATGGGTTTTATATGCAGGCAAGATTGACTAAATCTTTGACCCCTGGTGATTGAACTCAATCCCCATCGTCTCTCCATCATCCTCCCTCCCTAGAGTTCAGGAGGTGGGACCAAAAGTTTCAACCCTCTAATCTCTTGGTTGGGACTGGCAACCAGCCCCCATCCTTAGCTGGGGATCCCAAAATAACCTTATTAACATAACAAAAACACTGCTGGTGTAATAAACCCCAAACATTCCACTCTTCTGCAATAACTCTAATAATAGCCACATATAGTGAGAGTTCAGCAATGATTTAAACAAAAGATAAGAAACTGTTAGATTGTTTTGATAGTGTGATAAAGTTTACAATACTTATTATTTCAGGGATTTCTATTTGCTGGACAGAATTAATTAGAATCTGTTAGATAGATGTAATTCTGCTCAAATTCTGGTTTTCATTTTTTATCAAAATATATTGAATATCTACTATAAAAATTATATTTTTATTATGGTGCTTGAATTTCTTTGCCTGTCTTCAAAAGGCAGATAAGTTATATTTAGCTCATCTATGAGCCATTGGTCATTTTGTGTGGCTTTGAAATTTCCCTTATGTGGAGTATTGTTTTAATATAAAATATTCTTTATTTCTATCTTGATATCTGAATATTTTAAGCTCTTTTGTTCATTGGTAGGGTACTTCAGAGGTGTTTGCCTCAACCAAAACTTTATAAAAAAAAAAAGCATCTTAGAAATGTACAAGACTGCTTCCTAAACAGTTATGCCAGCTAAAATACTTACATATTGATTGAGAAAAAGTAGTAGTACTACTACTTACTTATCAAGTAGTGAGATAAAATATTTAGAGAAATTTAATTGATCATTTAGCTTTTAAATCAGCTAAAGAAAATATATCTAGTTTATAATGGAAAAGAAATTTGCATCACTATTAGCTTAGATAGCTTAAATCACAGTTAAAATTGTTCTTATAATGAGAAAAGATAAAGCAGGAAACAATTTAAAACATGAGACCTCAAAAAACACATGAGGTACACAAGGGAGGTAAGAATTATTAAATATAGAGATTTAGTGATAGGAGGAAATTACAGTCTTTAGTTAGAACTGCTATCTCTTATTCTGACAGAAAAAAAAAAAAAGAAAAAATGCTAGAAAATTCAAGAAATACTAGGAATCTGAAATTTTTTTTATTTTACTGAGTATCTTGTTATGAGAAAAAGTAACCTAAATAATGTTAGTTTAAAAAAAAATCATAGATGAATATTTGGTCCTTGGTATGTTTTTTGGGTTTTTTTGGTTTTCTTGGTTTTTGAATTTGCAATGCTCAGTAACTTAATGAAATCTAATGTAGTCAGTCTGAAGTCTAAAAATTGTTTTCCATATTAATCTCATATTTATGCATTGACAGATTTTTTTTTTAACTTTTAAAATACCTTACAATATACCTGTATTTTTGCCCCCTCAGCAATCGTGTAGAAGCCTGGACAAGAGATGTTGCTTTCTTACTCAGACAAGAAGGCAGGCCTATGGTTAACCTTATCCCTAAAAAGACAAAAGTAAGAGTAATGCAAAGGGACTGGAAGAGTACAGACAGAGCAGTCAACTGGTTAAGAAAGGAAGGAATTAATTACACTCAACCGTTTGTTCTATACTTGGGATTAAATTTACCACACCCGTATCCTTCACCATCTTCAGGAGAAAATTTTGGATCTTCCACATTTCACACATCTCTTTATTGGCTTAAAAAGGTAGGTACACTGTGTGTGCTCAAAAGTAGAAGTCAGCACTATAGCGGTATGTTATTACTGTTTGCTCACTGCTTATTATCACTTTCAAAGAAAAATGTGAAAATTGTATATTCTCGTTCAATCAAACTTGACCAACAACTGCTTGACAAACACTAAAGGGACAATTTTACGAAAATAAAATGTGTTAAAACTCAGAACCTACTTCTAAGATGAATATATTTACATATAGTATGTCTATACCTAGGAGTGCAGGCAGTCCTCACTTCGCATGGTTCAGGATCGTAAAAATGACGATGCAAGCTGAAATCATACAAAGAGATCTTAAAAATCAATTGGGAAAATGACTATTTTTCTAGGACTCTAAAAACATTTGTCAAAACATGAGAAACTCTTCTTTGGGGTTATAAATGTATAAGGAAATGACAAAACAGTAAAACAAAGGTTTATTTAATGCATTGTAATTGCAGACACTAGAAACATTGAGAATTAAAATGTTTTGGTTTTTTGTAGAAAAATTAAGAGTAGTTTGAACAGTGCTTGCCTTCTCACTGTGTAACTTAAGATACAGAGCAAGCATCTTCTCTCTGTCTTGGCAGATTGTCACATTCCTTTCTAAATTTGGGTCACCTTCCAACACATTACCCTTTGCATTTTGAATGTCATGATATACTTCTCAGAGTTCCTTTAATGTGAAGTTTTGCTAGTGTCACTTCCCCGAGGACCTTCTTCGTTTATATCGAGTGTGTTTTTACTGAGTGCCTCTGGCTATGTACCTTGAGTGTGTCAAACTGTGGCACTGTCAGCGTTCCCAGGTCAGCTATTTCTTCTATAACTCCAGTTAACGTTTGATTCAAATTTCACTTCCAGGATTACCACTTTTTATTTCTTTATTGTATATTCTTTCACCTTTGTTGACCAATTTCCTCTTTTGATTATCCATTTTAATGTCACATGGATTTATCACTGGGAGACAAGGAGGCAGCACACTTATACACTTTGCAGTCTGTGTATGGACTGAATAAAAGATGTGCAGTGACCAATTGTTGACAAACTTTGAAAGAAATGACGTCATTAATCACTGATTGTGGTACATATATATAGCCTGCATAGTGATTTGGAGACTAAATAACTAGCAGCATATGAATGTGAAAGTCTGTACTTCACGCAATAACACATGGTTAATATACCTTGGTACTGATGACAAATTGACATTATAATGGAGTAATGACAGTCACGCACAGAAAATTGAGTCGGATGGTCATTAAGGATCTGGGCTCAGACACATCTCTGCACTGCTGAGAACTTGAACTTTCTCTGAACTGTACCAGACCCCAGTTCTGGCACACCACCAGCCATATTCAGAACAAACACCTGCCAGCTGCAACCTTAGGGTCTCAAGGTCTCCCCTTGTAACTATGCAACCACTTCGGGCTCCAACCAGTCTAAGCATCTTCACTTCCTCACTTTTTGTCAACTCCAATTGTAATTCTTGATAAACAAGTCATGTGACTAACTGCGCCCTTGCAGGTTTTTGTCTTTATAAGCCTCCCCACCCCCCAATTCTGGCAGAACTCTGAGAAGTGCTTCTTGAAGTCTGTTTCTCTCAGGCGGCAGTCCTAACAAACCCCAAATTAAACACATTTTTATTTCAATCAGGTCTCCTTTTCTGATACTTTGGCTAACAGTAACTAAAATTTGAACCCTGTTGTTGGGAAACTGGTGTTATTTAACTAAACCTTGGAAACTGATATTCATGTGTATCTGAACCATGCAAAGCAGGGCTGCCTGTGTTTTGAAATGCATCATCTTAAATCAAATTTAATTTACTTTAAAACCTCTAACCAGATACATTATTTAGTGCACCCTGCTTTACAGGAAACAATGTTGAAGTTTTAGATACTTCATATCTTCTTAAAAAGTTCCAACTGGCTCTACCTTGAAAAACTTGTTGGGAGTCAGTGCTAGTCTAATGAAATGAGTCAAATAATTTTTAAGTAAGTAGTAAGTAGACATTTGAATTTTTTAAAGATACATGACTAGAAGATATACATGACTTAAGTCTAGTCTTAATTGTTTTTACCAAACCTGTAATCATTATACGTATTAAAAAGTTGTATTTGATACATATATATGTATAACTGAATCACTATGCTGTACACCAGAAACTAATACAACTTTGTAAATCATCTACACTTCAATTTTTTAAAAAAAGTTGTATTTGTTCTTAACAAACATTTGGCTACCTCACTAGATATTGGCATTTTTACTAGTGAACTACTGGAAAAAAAGGAGTCTAGATTCTCAGGTTATTGACTCTGAAGTTTTGAATTGATCACACAACTCTGTTAAAGTACTTAGATACTTATTATGGAATAGAATACTGGCTAATGTAGCTCATTTTTTCCATTGACATTTCATTTTCATTTTCATGTTTTCAATTTTTCAAGTAATTTCACAACTGTCTTACTATGTATACAGATAGTGATATATACCTTTTGTTGTTACTGGGAATATTGACAGTTTGTTCCTAATTTATGCATTTGATTTACTTTTTTCTCTAGATAGTTCATAACAATTATTTTCTACTATCCTAAGTAATTAAACAACATACTTGTTGGAGGGGAGGAATATTACAGCTTTGTTTTTCTCTCCTTTTTAGGTGTCTTATGATGCCATCAAAATCCCAAAGTGGTCACCTCTGTCAGAAATGCACCCTATAGATTATTACTCTTCTTATACAAAAAACTGCACTGGTAAATTTACAGAAAAAGAAATTAAGAATATTAGAGCATTTTATTATGCTATGTGTGCTGAGACAGATGCTATGCTTGGTAAGTGGTATCATTAAAAAGCAACTACGTGAAGAAAAAGTATAATATTTTTCCAACAAACTGTGATCATGCTGGTTGGTGACTTGTATGAACATCCTCAGATAATTTCTCACAGTAGTTGCTGAGATCTGTCAGGCTTAGAATTATAAGACTCTTGGCACATATAAAAGTTGGATAATTTGCATTAATTAATAGTAGAATAAAAATTTTCTATCTTATTCATAAATTAACAGATCCTTAGATTTGTTCATATATAAAGGGTCATAGAAAACTATCAACAGCTTGAAACAAAATGTTTTATCAGCTTTAATCAGGAATCAATATTTAGCCAAACACAGTTAATTTTAAGGCAATTTGGGTTCTGGGAGATGAGACAAGATTAGATGTAGAATCTTGTGTCTTCTCCCAGACTTGTAATAACTGCAAACAAATCCATTGTTCCTAGCCATTTAGAGCAAGGCTTAACTAAAGCTGAAATCCATTTTCCCACGTACATTCTGGTCCAGAATTATGTTGAATCTCTTTTCCTAGTTCAGCTCAAAGCCAAACCTGCATCCATAAGATAATGGTCAGGAAAGTGTTTTGCCTGTTCACTGGAAGACTTATGGCAATTTCCAGTTCAGATGTGGACAAATCCCGGTTTTTAAAAATACCCATTTTAATAACAAATTATTTTCATAAAACTGTATCATTTATTTTGCTGCACTTTGGAGTAGGGCATAATTACATTAGTGGAGTGTGGGTAGCACTTCTGAACAAAGTAAACCTTGGGAGTGAACAAGTAAATGGCTATTTCTTAAAAAGCATTCATTGGGCAAAAATAGAAAAGTATAAAGCAGAAAGCAAAAAAGTCATATGAATAAACTATTTATAATATTGCAAGTATAATATGTATTAAAAGTCCTAAGGACTCAATCTTAAATGCAAATAAGATTTTAAGTGAATTTCTTCAATCCTAAATCCATACAAATACCGAATAGTATTTCAGTATTTTCTAATGTTAGTAAATATTCACCCATTTGCACCCTGGAAATCATTTTTGAAAGTTTGCTGCTAACCATTCATCCTTAAAGTGAGATATTATATATATAAAATATTGCTGCAGGAAGTGTGGGAATACCTCTTGAAGTCTATTCAGAGAAAAAAATGCAGCCACTTACTTCACATTACAAAGTTTATGGAATATACTGTATCCCTTTGTTAAATTGACACTGTCCTGGTTACTCATAGTATTTATTACTGTTCACTGTATTTGCTAGCTTTCAGCCACTATGTTGAACACTGGTGGTACTAAGCTGAATATTATTAAGAAATCAAACATTAATTAAAAGCACTCTAACCTCTTATCCCACCTCAGGGCCTTTGTATGTGCTGCTCCCTCCGCCTAAGATGCCCTTCCCTTCGTTTCTTACAGGGCTGGCTATTCTCAGTCTTTAGCTGTCAGCTCAGATATCACTTCCTCAGGGATATCTTCCCAGCCACTCTAAATTAGTATACCAGCCACATCATCTTACTGACTCTACCCTTTATCACCTTGCTTGTTTACATCATAATCTTTAATTATTTTGTCTATTGTTTACTGTCCATTTCCCTTGAAGAATATGAACTTCATGAGGGCAGGGACATTCATTCTTATTCATCATTGCATCCTACGTGCCTAGCTTTGCATCTGTGGTGCCTGGCATATAGGAAAAACTCAGTCAACACGTACTGAATGAGTCTAAGCACTAGCAGTTATAACATGGTGTTGTAACTGAAGCAGTAAGAAGTTGTAGGGTTCTTGGGGACAGTGAATCGCTCTACCTGGAGGAGCAGGGAGTAATGCTTGAGCTGGGTCCTAAAGGAAGAATGGGGATTTGCCATGTAGAGTGTGGGAGAGAGACATAGAAGGCAGAGTATGTACAGAAAGTCTAAATGAATTATTATTCGTTCAGGGAGTTCTAAGTAGTTTAGCATTGGGAAAGGTCTAGGGGTAGCTGAAGGTGCTGAACTTGTTGAAGACTTAGACAGTGGGAAGCTGTGGGAAGATTTTCAGCTGGGATGTGACCTGATCAGATATTTCAGAGAGATAGCTACCGGAGTGGTACAGGGAATATTAGGAGGGAAAAGAGGAGCAGAGGCAAGAAAACCACTTAGGAAGCAATTACAGTTGTCCGGGTCAAAGACTCTGATGGTCTGAACTCCATAAGCAGTGGGTCTCAGATCTGATCAGAGCTCAGAATCACCTGTGGGTTTTTTGGGTTTTGTTTTTGTTTTTTTTTCTTTTAACCATACAGACCCCTGTAGGCCAGATTCAGGAACTGCCAAAACAGAGATGACTCTTCTCTTTGGACTGTGCCTTACTGTGTTCTCTTAATTGCAAATGAGGAGGAAGTTTCATGGCACTAAGAGACAGGGACTGGTCAGAGGAATTGTACTGTCCAACAACATGCCAATTATATTCCTATGCCATCTGTATTGCTTCCAGCTCTTCTTCAAAGGTGGGATTTCCATAACCCTCAGCTAACTTCCTGGGCATGATATCTGGTGATTGGTGATTTGAGAGAAAGGGTAGCAGGGAGGAGGAGTTCTTACCCCTTTTATCCCCTCCCACTGGGCAGCAACTGTGGGTCAACAGTGATATCGGTACTTTCGTGAGATGTGCACAGTGCCCACATCCAGGCTTGTCTTCCATTTCTCACTGGAGTCACTGGGGTAATGTTCTCCCCATTCTCTGACAGAAACATAGAAAGCAAGTCAACGTGATCTCCAAATAAAGTAACTTAACCTTTGGGGATTGTATTTTCTCCTTCCTCTCTCTAGTCTATCAGCTGAGGAGCAGGCACGGGAAACCTGGCAAAGTTACTTAAGAGCAGTAGATAACACTCAGATGTTAAGAAGCATCCTGACAAACTCTTGTAGGGTCTGAACTTACTGCGATAGAATAAAACAGGAGCTGAAAGCTAATTAAGATTGATCTTGATTTATATTATAGGTGAAGTTATTTTGGCTCTTCGTCAGTTAGATCTTCTTCGGAAAACTATTGTCATATACGCCTCAGACCACGGAGAGCTGGCCATGGAACATCGTCAGTTTTATAAAATGAGTATGTACGAAGCTAGTGCCCATGTGCCACTCTTGATAATGGGACCGGGAATTAAGGCCAACCTGCAAGTGTCAAATGTGGTTTCTCTTGTGGATATCTACCCTACTATGCTTGGTAAGTAATGCAACTCTGTAAATGTTGATTTGTAATAACACTGGAAAATGAGTAGGCAAAATGGTCAGAGGCCCTGCTGACCTGTTCATAACCTTGAGCAACTCATTCCACCGTGAGTCAAACCCACATCTGAAAAATGAGGATACTATTCCTAAGTTCCTTTTGCCTTCACTTACTATAGTCATTTTTTCCTTTGAAAGATTCACAACCAAGATATGACAATAAAGTAAGCCACGTAAGATACTCAGGTTCATGACTTTATAGATGGGATTTGTATATCACTTGGTTCTCTACAACCACCTCCTAAAATGTGAGGATTTCACTTCTGGATTATTCCATCCACTTTGAAACTACTAATTTTTTTTACAATGCTACAAAAGTCCCTCAATGCTGATGCTATGAACATATTTCTCCTCAGAATCTTAAGATTTTTCTGTCATATTTGTTTCACAAGCTTCTTAATGTCTATAAGCATAACCATAGGCCTAGAACAGCAACATTCAGATAGGGATAGTTATCAATTTTTGTTAAAGATACTAGAATAAAGCCATCATAAATTTGGAGGAAGTTATACAGAGCTAACTGTTAGTGTCTATCTACTTTAGCAGAGTACTTTAAATTCAGTAACACTTAAAGTCAATAACATCTAAATACTACATTCTAAGGCACCATCAATTGCAAAAAAGTACCATCAATTTATAAATAGATTTTGGTGAAAGAAAAAGATAACACAGCATATGTTATGTTTAAAATATATATATTAGAATGTGACACAAACATACATCTGGAAATTAGCAAAATAAGGAAGTTCTTTCGATCTCCTTTTTCCTGATACCAGTCTTTCACTTCATTTAACGAAAGCCTATTCCATGGTCTTAAATCTCTTTACAGTTAATTTAGATCAGTGCCCTCCTTTTCTGTTTTATTTCACATCACCTGCATATTTCGAGCACACTTCTTTATTGCTCTTTTGCCTGATGTATATTTTTAATCTCTTCAGTTTCTTAGTCATCATTTGCTGGTTCCCCTTTGTCCCAAAGCAATTATCACAGAGTCATCTCTCTGCCGCTTTCTGGCTCCATCAATTTCCAGGCAGCCCCTATTATTTTCCTCATTTCTGTTTTTATAAGAAATGCATGTGCAATTATGTATATTTATGTGTCTCTCTTATTGTCATCTTTGTAGTCTTATGAATATACACTTCTCTTTTTGGTAGCATTTCTTTACCGTTTCCTTTACTAGTTTTTCCTCATACAGAATTTCCCCACCCCATTTCCAAATTTGCTTAACTTTTTATCCTTATTCTGCTTTCTTGAGGGACAATGACCAGAACTGCAAAAGATTACTAAAGGCTGGGATAATTCTTTCTTAGTTTTTCTTTAATATATTTCTTAGTGATATTTGGTATTTTCTTTATCTTTTTGGCTCTAGTCACTAAATAGTCCAGTTTCTGTAGGGAGTTGTCTGCAATGAGTCCTAGACTATTCTTAGTAATTCTATCACCTTATAGGTTAGTTGATTAATACGCACTGTTTAAATCATTTTTCTTTAAATGTTATTTTATATTCAGCTATAATGCAAATTTTCTTCTCTATAATCTTGATACACCATTATCACTACTTGCCATTTCATACATTGTAAGAGTTAAAAGTTACCTGCAAACTGGAAGATTTTCTAATATATATATGTCTTAACATAATTGTATAAGAAAATACTAAATAAAGTTGTTTGGAATGAGGGAATTTTCATTTATCCACCTAAAGGGCACCTGCTGCCCCCTGCCTAGTTTATGTTACTTGACAATAAATATTTCTCTAGCCAAAACAAAAAAATTCCCTGAAACTCCTTTGCATTCCTTCCTCACTCTTCTGGAAATTATGTGGATTCTCTGAAATTGTAGATTTTTTTCCTATAATTAGTCAATTATTATAATTTCCTAAAACTCATCGTTCTACATAGATTTTTATTTGTTTTTATCTTCGACTGATTTCTGGTAATAGATTCCTTCTGAGTCACATTTCCTAGGAGAATATATTTTATTAACAGCATTTTAGATCATGTGTTGATTAGACCTGCCCAACTAGAATACAGTAGGTAAAGTCAAAAATCAGTGTCTCTCCAATTCTCAAATGGAAACTAACATCTTCAAGGCTTAATGTGTTTCATAATGAATATTTTTATAATGAAAAGGAAGAAGTTACATTTATATGATTGGAGGAGGACAGTAAAGAGAGTATCTATGTATGGATCTTTATATAAAACACTGAAACACTTATTAACCAGATGTTAACCAGAGGTAAGATAGAAAGAGAAAGATGCAGGGTTAGAGGGGAGAGTTCAACAGGAACCTTATGCTGGAGCCAGGAAACAACATTGTAACATTATTTATCTAAAGTTAACCTTTTTTTGGAATGAAATAATGTCATTTTCAGCAACATGGATGGGCCTAGAGGTTATTATACTAAGTGAAGTAAGTCAGAGAAAGACAAATAACATATGGTCTCACTTATATGTGGAATCTAAAAAAATGACACAAATAAACCTATTTACAAAACAGAAAAAGACTTGCAGACAGAGAAAACTAATTTATGGTCACCAGAGGGCAAAGGGAGGAGGGGGAGAGAAACTGAGTTTGGTATCGAGAGATGCACACCACTATGTACAGAATAGATAAACAATAAGGTTCTATTGTATAGCACAGGGAACTGTATTCAGTGACTTGCAGTAATCTGTAATGAGAAAGAACATATATATAACAGAATCACTATGCTGCATACCAGAAGCTAATGAAACATTATAAATCAACTATACTTCAATAAAAAGTTTTAAAAAATAAGATTAAAAAAATTAAATTAAACTTTTTACAAATAAAAGGTTATTAATAGAGCTCTCACAAATCTATAAGAGAAAGAGAAATACCCTATTAACAAATTGACCAAATATATAAATAAACAATTCACAACAGAAGACAAACAAATGGCCAAGATATTTTTAAGCTTCAAATCCAGTAGTCAGAAAAATATTAAAACAAGAAGATACCATTTTTCTTTCACACATAGAGTTTGCAAAGATTTTTAAAAAGCAGAAAAGCTTACATTGGAAATAGGCCTCATTCTGCTGCTGGGAGTATAAACTGGCGCAGATTTTCTGGAGGCAAATGTGGGCATTATGTTCCAAATTACTTAGAAATATGCACACATTTTGACCTAGAAAAATTCCAATTTTAGAAAATAACCTGTAGATACACACAAAGATTTATCTCCATGGATATTTATTATTTATTATGATAAAGAATCAGAAACAGTATGAATTTCTAGTAGTAAGGAATTGGGTAAAGTCAATTTTATTTGAAAAGGTGAAATGACACATGAAAGTGTCCCCATGTATGACTGAAAAGAAAATGTAGACTTTAGAACCATATAAACAGTTTTTGTTTATTGAGATAGGGTATCTATCTAATTTATTTTCCAAATTAGCACATGTTTTTAGAGTAAAAGGATGCTATACCAATTACACCAGTATTAACAGGCATAAATTGAGTCTGTCGCCTTACTGAACAGCCTTACCAGACAAGGCAAAGATAATTCTGATGGTCTATGTTTAATCTGATGTTTACCTCAACCTTTTAAAATGAAATTACTCAACACCAGAAGAGTTTAAAGCTACTTTCAGTAGCGATTCATTCTAAAATTAGAAACTGTGCATCAGTATATTCTATTTTACCTATGCTTACAGATTTTGATAAAGTGTCTACAAAGGACTTCTTATTTTGAGATTCTTCTAACCAATTAGAAGTTCAAAATAGATACAAAATATAATCTATTCTTAGAATTCTGAAGGTCCTTTCTTTATTAGCTTAGCCATAGCTATATTGTTTTGTATGAATCCAATTTATACACAAAGAGTATGAGATTAAATTTCTCAGATCAAAGCTTCAAGCCAGACTGCCTCTTCCCTTCCATTCTATGGACCTTAAAAATATATAAAAGATGATGACTCAAAAAACCTTAAATAGAAAGATATTAAAATAGGAAAAACTCATTGGGATTCCTGTTTTAATAAACCCACCTTACTATATAAAGAGCCCATTGAATTTTAAAATGGTACAATGCTTTTATTTAAAAGTCTGAATTTAAAAATAGCTTTTTGAAGGTATTTTAAAAATGTGGTTCTTTCCTATAAAATGATTATTTTATCATAAAGCAGGAAGAGTATTCTTAGTCTGTGTATCTTTGTAGGTCCTTTATAGTATACTATCACATTATCATTTTCTTGTAATGGCAAAAAAGTGCCATTGTTATGAACAGGAAATCTTTATACTGTTGAAGTTGATATCTTTATGTATTTCAGAGATCATTCTTTAAAAATTACTCCCCAAAATATTTTCTTCCCTGATAACCTAGTATCAGCATCCTTTAGCTCAGTTAGATATAAAAGTAGTCTCATTTTTAAATTAAAATTGTTTTGACTTTCTCTTTCAAATTTATTTTCATGTGATTTTTTTTTCATTTAATAGTTGGCCTTTTTTTTATAAAATGTCTGCCTTCTTTTCACAGAAAGGATAAATCCAGAATTTGAATTGTGAAAATGTAATTGTATAAAAATGCAGTTGTGCTTAAAAGAATGCTTCACTGCTAGTGATTTGAACTGTAAAGCCCTCCTTGTTACAGGATCTTAGTGAAGGGTTGGGAGGGTCATTCTACATAGACTATTTTGTTTTTCTCAGCTGAAGATGATCGTGAAGTTTAATAACTAGGGTAAAACAAGACTTACAGAGTAGTACTAAAGAGTCCAGAGATCCTGGAGTCAGACTGCCTAAATTCAAATCCTTCCTTCAAGTTGGGGAGTTTAATCCTGACTTCTCATAGAAAAACAAGAGAATTATTTAAATTCTTAGTCTAATAAGCTTTTTTAGGAAAATTAAGCTAAGAATAGATCTGAAATAAGGTATTTCTAAGTATTAAAGTGTATTAAAGTGCTGAATACAGGAACTCCCCTGTCATGGCCATGTGCCAGTTGGTCCCTGCTTCCCAGCCATCTTCAACATCCTTTTTTCTCCCTTCCTGAGCCTCCCAGCACTGCCCCCTGCTGGCTGACACACAGCCCAGCCTGGCCCAGCCTATTCCCCACTGTCTCCTAACAGCAGACCTTCCAGTAAGGAGCCTACTGTCTGGCGGCTCAGTTTCATCTTGGGCAGTCTTCTTCCCTTATGTACATCATCTTTTTAACATTTTTGCTCCTTCTCTTTTTTTGTTTTAACCAGTTATCTCCGAAGTATTTCTCTTTCTCTCCTTTTTTCACTCGTTCTTTCATTCCTTCTTTCTCAAAAAAGTCCCTGGTGATGACTGGTTGGCAGAAGATTAGTACTGGTAATATGCCCCTTCCAAGGAAATGTAAGATATGTATTTTTTAATTAGGTTATATGTAAAAAAACAAATACCTTCAGGAGATTTACAGAGCTCTTGTCTACTTCCTTATTCTCCTTTAATCTGTTTTTCCCCAAATTTCTTTATTCAACTTTAATTTCTAGCATTGCAGATATATTACTTTCTATTTTTCATTGGAGACATTTAATTATTTCTAAATTAATGTTTCTAAAAGCATGGAACATTGAAACCAGAAAAGCTGTGGGGGAGGCATTTACAGACTAATTTTGGAACTGTCCCAAGTACCAAGCCATAATTCATGGTAATTTTTCTATAAGAAAAAGACAGTTTGAGTTCCAAACAAATACCTTAAAAGTAATTTTTAAAAATATAACCTCTTTTTAAGTTAGATATTTCTCATACTAATGCTGTTTTATATGACTATATTTGATAAAGAAAAAATAAATTATTTTTCTCTAAATCAGTTTAATCCAGGCTTTCCCAACATATGTTCTGAAAAAGACTAGTCCCTCAAGGTGCTACTTAGGAATAAAAAGAAGTTCTGTCATCAAATAACTGAGACACATGGCATCCTATAAACCACCCTTGATACACCTCAGCAATAAATTTACATCTACAATAAATTTACCTATTTAATTTTAACCATTGTTTGCAAACATATAGAAGTACTAAACCCCTTTCTTACATAGGTCTTATTAATATCCTATGGAACAAATTTGAAAAACAACTGTGATTACTTCACCATTCAGAAATAAAGCACTGATGATATTAACTAATATTTGTTGAGCATTTCTGATGTGTCAGGCACTGTTCTCAAAATTTTACATAAATTGTCATATTAAAACTAAAACAAACCTGTGAAATACAGGCATTATTATTATCCCCCTTTTACAGATGAGGAAACTGGGGTTCAGAATGGTTGATAACATGCCCAAGGTCACAAGTCTGATGGAGTCTAGGCAATCTATTTACAAAATAGACTTGGATCTAGGCAGTCTATTTACAAAATCCATATACCATCCCTAGTCTCTGTGACCTTTAATGATATCATTTATCAAGGTTCAACTAATGAAAAAATGAGCCATTAAAAAAATATCGTATTATTTTTGTTACATAGATATTGCTGGAATTCCTCTGCCTCAGAACCTGAGTGGATACTCTCTGTTGCCACTATCATCAGAAATGTTTAAGAAGGAACAAAAATTCAAAAACCTACATCCGCCCTGGATTCTGAGTCAATTCCACGGATGCAATGTGAACGCTTCTACCTACATGCTTCGAACTAACCAATGGAAGTATATAGCCTACTCTGATGGTGCTTCAGTATTGCCTCAACTCTTTGGTAAGTTTGTTGATATATACATATATTTTTTTAATTGCAGTATAGTCAGTTTACAATGTTGTGTGAATTTCTGGTGTAAAGCTTAATAGTTCACTCATACATATACATACATATATTCATTTTCATATTCTTTTTCATTGTAGGTTACTATAGGATATTGAATATAGTTCCCTGTTCTATACACTATAAACTTGTTGTTTATTGTTGATGTATTTTTTAAGTTTAGTATTATGTGTAATGAGCTGACGTACAGAGCATTTGCTCAAGGGAGCCAGTAATCGTCATCAAATATATAAATATCTACTGCTTCTCATACTAGGACCGTTTACAAAAGGTTGCCCTTGTGAGGAGCAGCTACTTTGTAAATCAGCATCTGAATTCCAAAGTAGGTGCGCTAAGACTTTTAATCTGGGCCTCAAGATTAAAAACACCACTGTTTTTTCTGATCAAGCTGTCTTCTAACACTCATGGTTATCTTTCCCAATCAGTAGTCAACATCCTCTCATTGTACCTTGGTTTCAGTTGTTCTGGAGGATTAATACCTCTATCTTAGGGAGTCTGACGTGCTACATTTATTATGTAATGTTCACCCCAACCCTACAAGATGATACCATCATCCTCATTTTATAGAAAAGACTAAGGTTCAAAGGGATTCAGATACCTGCACAAGGTCTCACTGCTACGAAGTGGCAGGGCTGGGATTTCAACTCAGGTCTGACTCCAATATCCATGCTCCTTCCATCCTACAAAAGCCTTCACTACTCTATGAATTCATTTTTAAGCATTATTATTAGACTTAAAGTTCTACTTATCCTTTGCCCCCTTTTTGCATATAAAGTATGTGCTAAAGCTAATTTTATATTCCTTTTTTGCTAATTTTTTCCCAGTTTTGACAAATGTCAAAATTATTAATTCAAAATAATTCTTTAGAGGCCAAACTGATTAACCTCCCCTCCCACCCTTAACTCTAAGAGCAGGAGATTCTTAGCTTCAGAAGACAGTCCTTAAATTTTCATCCTGATGAGGAATGGGCAACTCTTGTTTGTTCATTGGTTATGTTCTTCAAAAAGCAGATGTGACTGTCAAAGATCAGTGGAGAAGCCTGCCTTTCTTATATTCTCTGGGGTTTATTCACTGACTTCCCTTTCCTAAAGAGGGGGCATCTGAAGTCACTGAGCAAAATCATAAATGTCTTTAGGGGCCTCCTGGCTAGTGCACTCAAATAGACCTGGAGGGGTTTTACCCTCAAGGTGCAAGGTTCATTTACTGACTTAAGTAAATTGTCATAAGATCTTTGATTTGTCGTTTTTCCAATTAGATTGGCATCCTAGTTATATTGTCTGTCTTCCTACATTGTAGGTAAAAAAGGTGTCTATAAAATATTTATCATTATTTCCTCAGTGGTAGTAATTGAGAGTTTTTACTTCCATGCTCATTTGCTCAGACAGTATTGATGAATGTAATTTTCAAAAACTAAACATAAGATGTTAATATATTAAAAAAAAAAACCCTCAGAGTAAGTAAAGTTGCAAGAACACAACTCGACTATGTAAAAAATTCCTACAGCTGGAATGTTTGGGGCTGTTGAAATGGGACAATTTAAGCATTCCTTTTTTTTTTTTCATGTCAAAGTAAGCAAGGCATCAAAAGTAGGAAGAACTGGGCCTAAGCCGGCTCACTAGTTTGACTGTTTCTGCCATCTAAGAATAGATAAGAAAAAAAAAAGGGGGGGGGGGTGGGGAAAGCAGGATGAATGGTAAGAAGGAAAATAATTTGAACATACATTTAGAAAGGTGTTTAACTTTTTGTATATTATTTCTCCATTTATACTGTTCTTTATCTTACTACACTTAAAAGAACTGAAAATAAAAATAAATTATAATACATTATCTGTCACAGAATAATGACATTCTAAAAAAAAATTTCTAGCAGGTAACTATTTGACAGCTATTCAATTTTTTTTCTTTCAGATCTTTCCTCAGATCCAGATGAACTAACAAATATTGCTACAAAATTTCCTGAAGTTACATATTCTTTGGATCAGAAGCTTCGTTCAATTATAAACTACCCTAAGGTTTCTGCTTCTGTCCACCAATACAATAAAGAGGAGTTTATCAAGTGGAAACAAAGTATAGGGGAAAACTATTCAAATGTCATAGCAAACCTTAGGTGGCATCAGGACTGGCTGAAAGAACCGAGGAAGTATGAAAGTGCCATCGATCTGTGGCTTAAAGCCCACTCTGATCCAAAAAAATTTGAACAAAAATAAGAAAAGCATGTTCTAGAGCTATATAAAAATATGTTAAAAGATCATGATTAATTTTGCATTTTAAATGAAGTTAATAATTACTGACTTTTAGATACTTTTAAAGAATGCACTCTATTTTAAAATAAAATATCAATCAGTATAGGATTATATATTTTCAAAATGATTATCAAGACCTCATTCTTACCAACTTCTAACAAATTAATATAAGTATTAAAAAGGATGGAAACAAATACCATGTATAAAGCTGTGTTCCTCTGAATATTACAGAATATAGAATATTATAACAATTATTATTACTATGAATCATAAAATAGGTATTTGTGAGTCCTTGATGGTGTCTGATGAGTTGTTTCTATTTGATGGGACATAGATCATTTGGACATATTTGATGGGAGTATTTAGAGTATTCGATGGGGCATAGACTGTGAATAAAGCTGAAATTTATTTTTTTAAATAGGTAATAAATGCACAAGGTACAAGCTTCAAAAAGTTACTAAAGGGTTAACAGTTGACATGAAGCCTCTCTCCTCTCCCAGTCCACCAGACACCCAGTTCCCCCTCTGGGAGGCAACTACTGTAACCCGCTTCCTATGTATCCTTTGAGAGACAGACATGCTTCTACAAACTACATTCTTCCCCAGCAAACCATCCCCCTACAAGTGGTAGCATACTTCACAAAATGTTCTGCATCTTGTTCTTTTTTTTTTTTTTTTCACTTAACAAGAGACATCTAGAAGTGAAATTGCTGAGGTAAGACTATATCTAGCAAAATTACTCTAGAGACTACCAAATTACCCCAAAGAACTTATACAAATTTGTACTCTCACCAGCAATACACGTCCTCACATTTGTTGCCAACAGGGTCAATAAAAAATACTTTCTTTTTCTTATTATGAGTAAAGTAGATCATACTTTCGTATGCTTAATAGCCACTGAAATTTCCTTTACCGTGACCTTTCCTATTTGTGTCCTTTGCCCATTTCCATAGTTTGTCTTTTGACTTTGTCCTATTCAATTCAAGAAGTCAGAGAAGAAAATACTCATAAATGTTGAGGTATGGATGGTAAAGGATTGGTATCCTTAAATAACATTTTGAGAGTTCTGCTTCCACATAGGATAGGGAAAGTTGCAAGGGAATATTGCTTCCACATTAACAGAAACCAAAAGGAAAAGGGAAAAGCTAGATACTCTACAAAATTAAAACTTTTTGAGCCTCTCATAGGACTGAGTTGCAAGGCAATAAGTGAACTGAATTGAAAAGGGTGGCCAGCCCTTGTGATGAGAGCTGAGACATCAAACTGTTCCACCTATGGCAGAGCACAGGAGGAAAAATTAGCAGCCCGAAGAACAGGTAAGAAAACAAACGGATATTCTGACAAATTCATAAAAGCCACATGTGTGTGAAAATAACAGTAGAAATGCTAGGAGTTGCACACACAAAGGAGACCACTCCCAGTAATGAGCTTTTTTTCAGGGACCTCAACCAGCGCTCATGAGAAAGATGGGAGCAGGACAGGAGACTTCACGGAGCCTCTTCACTGGGACAGATGTATAGATGGGGAGGGGCTGCCTCTGGAGGACAAGCATATAGCTCAGAACCTTCTCTCATACTAAGTAAAACTCATCTGCTCCTGGAGCAGGAAACCAAATCACCCCCAGTCATCAGCAAAGGGTCAGCTTCATTGGGAAGGGGCAGAATACAGCAAAAGCTCTCTGCTAAGGAGAGGCAGAACAGAACCCTAGTCATGCTCAGATTCCTACACTGAGAGAAAGCAAAGACCTCTTGCAGCAGGGGAAGGGCCAGGAAACTTGCTCTTTTGCAAGTTACAAGCTGAAGTTTGGCCGTCATAGGTGGAAGGGACAGAAATGTGAATAAAGCCCCACCCTTGAGGCTTAGGCCCCCAGGGCTTAGAGAAGACTGTGGCCGGGATAAGAGAGTTTCTTTAAAAGAAAATCAGCCTGCTCCCACCACGAGCAACAGCACACTACTGCTGGGAGAGGGACAAAAGGTATGGAGCGAGAAACCTCCCACCCCGGCCGCAGTGGCCAAACGTGCTGAAAAGTTGGTGGTGAAACAGGAACCCCGAGAAGAACCCTCCAGCATTCCAGGCCTCTCACTAAAGCAAGGTATCAGCAGTAGGGGGGAGTGCTGAGTCTGTAATATAATAATGGCAACTATAGCAATGACAAAACCCAAAGTTAGCTCAACTACTGACTAGATTTAGTTAGCCCTCCCCACCTTAGTGGCCACCAAATGAACAGGCATGCCCATTTTCAGGAGCAAATACTATTTACATCAGTCACTATTTTTCCTTTACATATAATGTCTGGCATTCAGTCAAACTTACAAGGCAAAAAAGTAAAAAAAGACCCATTTTGAAGAAATAAAGCAGTAAAGAGAACCAGACTGAGAGATGGCCCCAAAGTTGAAACTATGAGAAAGTGACTTGAAAATACTACAATGAATCTACTGGAGGATCTAAGGGGAAATATGGATAACATGCATGAACAGATAGGGAATTTCAGCAGAGAGATAGAAACTATGAAAAAAAGAATAAAATTGATTCACTAGAAATGAAAAACATGCTATCATATGAAGAAGTCCTTCAAATGGCTCATCACCAGACTAGACACAAAAGAAAACTATCAGTGAACTTGAAAAAAAATAATTAGTGAACTTGAATGTAGGCCAGAAGAAATTTTTCAAAATGAAATCCTGAATTTCAAATGGTAAAAAGAGAAAAAAGAATGGAAAAAAAAGAAAAAAAGAAAAGTGGAGAAAAATTGAGCAGAGCATTCAAGAGCTGTGGGATAATCCGAAAGGTGATACTATATGTAAGTTGAAATAACGGAGAATAGAGAGAAAATGTCCAAAGAAATAGCTGAGAATTTTCTAAAATTAATGAAAGATAACAAATCACCCACCTAAATGTTTAGGGAAGCCCAAGCAGAATACAAAGAAAAATGCACATAAGCACATCCAAGTCAAACTGTTGGAAAATACAGAAAAAGAGAAAATCTTGGAGGCAACCAGAGGTGGGGAAATAACATTCCATACAAAGGAACAGAGATAAGGATTAAAGCAGATTTACCATCAAAACTATGTAAACCAGAAGACAATGGTAGAACTTCTTTGAAGTACTGAAAGACAAACTGTCATCCTAGAATTCTATATACCTAGCATAAACATTTTTCAAAAATGAAGAAGCTGAGAGAATTTGTTACCAGCAGACCTGAACTATAAGAAATGTTAAATGACCTTCTTCATGCAGAAGGAACATGGTGTCAAATGGGAATGTGCATCTATACAAGGGGAGAAATGGGAACACTCGTACATTACTGGTGGGAACATAAAATGGTAGTCCTTGTGGAAAACAGTTTGGAAGGTCCTCAAAAAGTTAAACATAGAATTACCGTATTACCCAGCAAATCCACTCCCAGGCATATATCCTGGAGAACTGAAAAGAGGTGTTCCCAGAAAAACCTGTACACAAATGATCATAACAGCATTACACACAATAGTCAAAAAGTGGAAACAACTCAAATGTCCATCAGCTGATAAATGAATAAGCAAAATGTGGTTTTGTGTAATCCAAAATGTGTAATCCAGACAATGGAATATTATTTAGCCATAAAGAGGAATGGAGTCCTGTTACACGCTACAGGATGGATGAACCTTAAAAACATTATGCTAGGTGAAAGAAGCCAGAAACAAAGGCCACATACTGTTGTTATTACTGCATTTATATGAAACATCCAGAATAAACAAAAGGAGACAGAAGATGGATCAGTGGTTTCCAGGAGCTCAGGATGAAGGGAATGCATAAGAAATTTCTCTCTGGAGTGATGAAAATGTGCTAGAATTAGATAGTTGTGATGGTTACACAAACTTGTGCACTGAATATACTAAAAGGCACTGAACTGTACACTTTTAAAGTTTGAATTTCATGGTTTGTGAATTATATATGAATTTGGAAATGATGAAGTAACAATGAAACACTTATTTTTTTCATCTATGAGAATGACAAAAATTTAAAACAAGGATGAGGCTCAATACTAAGTCTGTGGGGAAAAAGACATGCATTGCTTGTGCCCCTTGTCAAGGGCAATGCAGCACCATGTATTCAAATGCTTAAAAAATGCATATGCTTCTGCCCTAGAAATTCCAATTGTAGAAGTTTATCTTGCAGGAATAACTGAACTTGTGTGCAAGGACATATATAAAGAGATGTTCTTCACTGATTTATAAAGTGAAAATTAGAAAATCTTTGTCCAAAAACAGGGGGTTATTCAGATAATTGTAATTCATTTCACATTAAACAGACAGTTTATACCACATGTTTTTATTGGTTGACATGGAAAGTTATCCAAATACTACATTAACTGGAAAAATAACAGGATGTAGAATACTATACATGATACATTTTTATAAATATATATGTATATATATATGGTCATTATAGTCTAAAGGTTACATAATTTAGTATTAACAGCAATTATCCCTGGGTGATATATTTAGTGATTTTTTTTCTAATTTTTCTGCAATTAATATGTACAATTTATATAATAATATTTTATTTTAAAAACATGTATGTCAAGCTTATCATCACCAATATTGAGACAAACTAGCAGTGTGTGTCCTCAAAATGATGCACTGAGGACACAGTATTACCTATGTAGTATTTCAGCCCTGAATGTCTAATCCAAATTTAATTATATGGAAACACAACTTTAGAGACATTCTGCAAAACATGTGTCATGGACCCTTCAGACCGGTGAGTTTCATGAAAGGAAAAAGAAAGTCTGGCAAACTTCTGGACTAAAGGCCACTAGAGAAATATTATAGTTAAGTGCAATTCATGATCCTCAATTTTGCCTAGCACAGTGAATGAAAATAAACTCATTGCAAACCACATCTTCGTGAAATTTGTCAGAGACAAAGAGAAGAGTCAATAAGCTTCCAGAATGGAAAAGGCAATAGCATCCAAGCAAATCAGGAGTCAGAATGGCTTCAGGCTTCTCAACACAAACACTTAGAAGCCAAAATGCAATGGAGCAATGCCATCAAAATTTAGAAGGAAAATATCGCCAATATAAAATTCTAAACTCAGCCAAATCATATTAAATGTGAAGGTAAAATAAAGACATTTTCAGACATGCAAGGTCCCCAAAAGTTACCCTTCCTCAAGAAACCACTGAGGGATGCTTTCTACCCAAGGGAAGAAAATAAACCAAGAAAGGAAAAACAAAACAAAACCAAAACAAAAACAAAAACATGAAATTAGAAAGCAGGAGAACCAGCATGAGCTAACTGAAAGGAGTCCTAGGATAATGATAAAGGAGATGCCCAGATGACAGCTGGCCCAGAAGGCAGCCTCTCCTGATTGAATCTACATGAATCAAGTAACAGCCACAATGAGGGCTCTCTCTGCTCTGTCCTCAGCCTCTGTCCAATCTTTTTAACTTTATGACATATCGGATGATGTGTTCTACCAAAGGAGAAAAAACCAAGAAAAAAGAAAAGAGATCCAAGAAACAAAAACTCCAACCTAAGAGAAAGGCAGAGCATTTCACTGATGACAACAAAGAGACGTTTCGGGACAATCGGAAGGCGGCAGGCCTAGAGAGAAACCAGCCCATACGTGGAGGGAATGGAGGTCTCTGGTAAGAAGGGTTACAAGAAAAAAAAATTGGAATTGCTATAGTATGTTATGAAACTGACCTTGTGGAAATTGTACTGAGGGACTCTTTAAAGGTATAGCTATGGTAATAATGAAAACTAATAAAAGGTCATTATTGATGTGAAGAAAAAGAAAATAATGATATTCATAATATATTACAACATTCAGCTGTGAATATTTTCACTTCAAAAGAACATAAACACTGAATATAGATCTAACCCCAAATTATAATATTTCTATATTAATAGTGTAAGAAAGGAGAAACGGTGGGGACAGAGGCATGAAAGCTAAATCTTTATCCTAATCTAATAAGAAGCTAACAGATAATATCTAAAACCACTGAAGCAATAAATAGTATTACACACTTACTATTTAGAATTATGGAATTAAGTAAATATCAGAAGAAACAGCAAATACAAACTAAACTGGCTCCCCTCTAGTGAAGGTATGTGAATGGGGAACTCTATGTTGTTACCAGTCCTCTAGTCCTCTTTCCAAACTATATGCAGGTATTATCTTGAGAAGGATTATTTTTTAAAAGTCATTGTTTTTTTTAATCAGGTCTTAGTAAAGTTCTGTGAAATATAATTTTGCTGGTAGAGTCTTGCTTTGTTATATGAGAGCATTTTAACAAATTTGAGACAAATTATAGAATTATCTTGAGAAATATTCAACTGATATGCCTTGGCTAGGAGAATCATTGAATTATGGGTATTGCTCAGAGAGAGCTCCCTAGAAGAAGTGGATCATAAGCCAGAATGATGTATGTTACAGAGAAAAAGGCCACAGGCAAAACCGTCTGAGGGAAGAATGTGAAAATTAAACCAGGAGTTTGATTTCCCAAGCTATCACTCTACCTCTTAAATGTTCCACCAAGAATGGCTATTCCTGCATCTCCCCAGGGCTTCTTTGGAACTTCTGGATGATACTGGCATAGGTATGAAAGGCATTTTTTTCTTAGGTCGGCGGTTTACAGTAAAGGTAGAAACATTTGCTCAAAGTTACCTGAAATGCATCACATATTCATTAATCCATCAACTCAAAACATATTTATTGATGGACCTACCATGTGTCAGGTCCATCGCTAGGCACTGGGGATATAATAAAAATGACCACGGTCTCTGGCCAAAGGACAACAGCTCAGGAAATGAGATTCCTACAGCAACTAGCAGGACTGTCCCCTGCACCCACCAAACCCACCTATCCCGTGCATCTTAAAAATGCCAAATGTTTCCTCAGCCTGGGAGTGCAAACCTCAGCAGACGCCCAGACCAGGAAGCACAGGGAGTTTACTTTCACCGCGATTAATGTGACAGGCACATAAAAGACAAATTGATGCTTCCAACGGTAAAACTAAAATTTGTTCGTGAGGATGTAGGGCTGAAATAAAAGACATAGCATTTAATCTAAACCATTTCTTGTGACTTGGATTTCTTTTTTAAAAATTGGCCGCCTTATCATTTTGTTAGTCACCTTTTCTCTAGGCTTATTGGAGGCGTAGTCCCTCCTAGCAACTTCCCATCTGCTAGAAAACAGAATCAAGAGAATGAAGAGCCGTGATGACACATCCATCACTGGGTGAAAATATTAGGAGAAAAGCAATAAAGGTACTACCTATTTGCATAAAACCTATTAATGCCCTCTTCAGAGTAATGAAATGAATTTTACATCACGGAGAGCAGCTGTGATCCACTGTTCCTAGTAATGAGGAGTATCTGAAACAATCTACAAACCTACTGCTACTCCTAATTGCCAAGCAACACCCTTGACTTTAGTTCTCTCCAAGTGAAATACTCTCATTTTTGGCCAGAAAAAGATTCATCTATTGTTCTCCTCTTGACTCAAAAAGCTGTTAGGTTTCTTGTGTTCCTGTTTTTCTCACACTAGTGCAGATCCAGGGCATTCCAAATCTTTTTCTTTCCTTTTCCTTTTCCTATTCCTTCCCCTCTCTCTGTCTCTCTGTCTCTGTCTCTGTCTCTTTCATCAAAACTAGTGCCTTTTCTATTTTTTTTTTCCCCTACTGCCAACCTGAAACCATTTTAAGGGGGTACAGTATTAGTCAGGACCTTCCTCTCCGGTGTGCTGGTCCCGGGTTAACAATGGCCAGGCGAAGCGACCTTCTGGCCAGCTGTGCTCTACAGGTAAACAGCGAACGGGAGGAGTTCCTAGAGCCCAGTGGTTCGCGGCATCCGCGAAGGCCACGTGGGGGCCGCGGCAGAGATTGGAAGGGGATCCACCGGGATTGGGAGGAGAGACGCGGAGGGGAAGGTGGAGAAGAGGAATCATGTGTGTTCCTAGTGTGTACAACCCCCATTTGAGTGACAAATGACGAGGACAACCTATAAAAACAACTAAGCGCAAAGCTATCCGCATCCATCTCCCTGTCTGTGAGTGTGCGTTTTCAACTAACTTTGGGAACTCGTAGACCCGGCGTTGCGCCCCGCGCAGCCTCGCCTCCACCTTGATTTCCCGCGCCCTGCCTACCCTCTTCGGTACCTCCTCTTCCTCCAGGCTAAGGATGGAGAATCCCTTCAGCCCCTCAACTCCGTCGCCGGCGCCCAACTTTTCCCTACCTATCTCGCTGGGCTGGGGTCTCAACCTGACTTCCGGACAGGGAGCCCCCGTCCCGGGGCCACCGCGGCCCAGCCACCGCGTCCGCCTGGTCTTCCTGGGGGTCATCCTGATGGTGGCGGTGGCAGGCAACGCCACGGTGCTGTGCCGCCTGTGCGGCGGCGGTGGGCCCTGGGCGGGTCCCAAGCGTCGCAAGATGGACTTCCTGCTGGTGCAGCTGGCCCTGGCCGACCTGTACGCGTGCGGGGGCACCGCGCTGTCGCAGCTGGCCTGGGAGCTGCAGGGCGACCCGAGCCGGGCCGCGGGCGACCTGGCATGCCGCTTCGTGCAGCTGCTGCGGGCATCTGGCCACAGCGCTTCGGCCCACCTCGTGGCGCTCATTGCCCTCGAGCGCCAGCGCGCAGTGCGCCGTCCACAGGACCCGCCACTGCCCGCGCGAAGCCTCGCCGTCCTGGGCTGGCTGCTTGCGCTGCTGCTGGCGCTGCCCCCCACCTTCGTGGTCCGCGGGGGCGCCCCCTCGCAGCCGCCTGCCGAGCCCCCGAGCGCCCGCGCCTTGCCAGGGGAGCGTCGTTGCCGCGACATCTTCGCGCCGCTGCCGCGCTGGCACCTGATGATCTACGCGCTCTATGAGGCCCTTGCGGGCTTCGTAGCTCCGGTCGCAGTCATGGGAGTCGCGGGCAGCCGCCTGCTCTCCGCCTGGTGGCAGCGCTCGCCTCCGGCCCCATCGGCTGCGGTGCCCAGGTCGGCAAGTCCCGGCCAAGCCCCCGAACCCAGCGCTCTGCCCCGCGCCAAGGTCCAGAGCCTGAAGATGAGCTTGGTGCTGGGGCTGCTGTTCGTGGGGTGCGAGCTGCCCTACTTCGCCGCCCGGCTGGCGGCCACGTGGTCGTCTGGACCGGTGGGAGACTGGGAAGCCGAGGACCTAGCGGTGGCGCTGCGCCTGGTGGGGGTAGCCAACAGCGCTCTCAATCCCTTCGTCTACTTGTTCTTCCAGGCGGCCGACCGCCAGCTCTCGCGGCGGCTGCGGAGGCGCCTGGGCGCAGTGTGCTGCCAGGGGGAGGGAGTCGCGGAGGACGACGAGGGGGCCCGGAGCCACCAAGCGCTCCACCGCCACCGCTGGCCCCACCCCCATTATCACCACGCTCGGCGGGATCAGCCAGCCGAGGGCTACTTGCGCCCACCCCCGCCGCGCCCCCGGCCGCTGCCCTGCTCCTGCGAAAGCGTCTTCTAGGTGTTCGATGGCCAGAGGCAGGTCATCTGTCGCCGCGGCACCGCCTCCACGCAACACGAGGCCAGCTGGGGGTCTATCTAGATCACAATGGCAGGAGAGTCCCCAAGAGCGTTACACTGAAGCTGTCCCCGTTCTCCACTCCCCTATTATATTTCTTTCTAATGTTTATATTTTTTTACACTATTCTAGATTCTTTTCTCCTTTCCAGTTCTTCTCACATCCCCCCTTTGGAGACTAGAGAGTGAGCCACTGGGAAGTTGTAAAAACAAAGTTATAGAGTTATTTTTGCAGTTCTTTTTCGCTCCCAAAGTGTTCTGGATAAGATCATTTGTTTTAGCTAAATTGCCAAGCTTTCAATATTTGCTATATCTGTTTGTACGTATTTTGGATCATGTTTAAGTGTACCTTCGGGACCAGAGAATTCGCCTTTCTGTCCGAGAGGAATATCCTCACGTTGCTCTCCCGAAGGAGCCTGGAAATTGTACCAGTGATACTGTTAGAAATGTAATCTCGCTGTCACTTCAGAGCGACAGAGTATTTGTAAAATAAAAATATTTCCCACAGAGCAACTAGGACTTTTTTTTTTTTCCTTGTAACATAGTTACGTGTTTTCTCAATAGAAAGTCAATGTGGCCTTTATTTCCAACCTAGCTTCAACTTCAGTAGAAGCTGGGATTGTAGGAGGGAGACATAAAAGCTTCCCGTAGTCCCTTTCAAATATGCCCAGTTTCTGTGGGAAACTGTCACTGTGCCCAGACCAGCCTCTACAGCTGAGATGCTGAGCACAGGCAGTGCCTCTCAGTACAAAATCCCCAGCAAAAGAGAAAACGGAAGCACCTGGGTGGTGCGGGTGGGCGAGGCTCACCCTCCCAGGTGGAGCTTTATGGAGATTTGCAGGTAGGAAGAAAGCTGCAACCTCCCACTACTGCATGTATATATAAAACTCCCTTTTTTACAAACAAAGGTAATGCCTATTGGTGTGGATTGCTTAGAACCAAGTCAAGGAACAGATATGGTCAATGACCTCCTCCTCCTAACTGTCCTTGGTTCTAGAGAAGCGGCAGCACTTAAGAACAAATATTACCAGTGTCTTTCAGCTAAGAATCTGCAAGCTTTCCATAATAGTGTTTCCTGTTCCTGAACAAATGCAGGACAAAGATGCAGAAAGGGGAAATGACTGGTGAAGTGCACTTGTCAAGCCAAAGCTCTCTGAGGACTTTGTTTTGTTCACTGATATATCCCAAACTCTTAATGTTTGATACATAGTAGGCACACAACACACATTTGTTGAATAATTCATCATGAGTCACCACACAAATAAAATGGATAAACGATTTACAAAAAGAAATCTTTTTTTAAATTGAGTTATAGTCAGTTTACAAAAAGAAATCTTCATTCAGCTTGGCTTACCTTCCTCCAAAATTTTGTCCAAAACTGTTGCAGTTACCAATTTTCCTTCCTCTCGTACACCCTCTACCCTGCTGAGGATGCTATGGTGTGCAACATACCTAGAATAAGTCACCTAAAGCAAAAAGAACATAGGTGTCTTCATATACCCAAATCAGGGTTACAGCATTATTTTTATTCATTAATAACATTGATTACTTGCTTATTTCATGCCAAGCAATGTGCTAGGCATTGAGATGCTAAGATGAATAAGAAATATCTTGCCCTCAAAGACCTTATCATCATCCCTAGGAGACAATCTGGCAAATATACCAGTGTCGGATGTGCTTTAATAGGGTTCCAGTTAGGGTGTCAGGGCACTGAAAAAGAACATCTGACAACCGTGGGAGACAAGGAGGTGGGGTGGGTACAACCCATCAGATAGGGAAGGGAGTTCTATGCAATTGGGAATAGCATTTGTAAAGCATATGTGAGAGAGAACAAAGCATGGTCAAGGAATGGCAATACTTGAAGTATCTAGCATTAGGGTACTAGTGGGGTCTGACCTGATGGGATATGTGGCCAGAGAAATCCAACATGGACCTAGTGAAGAAGAGTCTGTGTATCACACCAAGAAAGCCACAAGTAGCCTTTGAAAGATTTAACCAGGGTTGTAATATGATCAAATTTGAATTTTGGACAGGTCATTCCAATAATGGTATGAAGGATCAACTAAAAGGGGGATACCTAGAGGCAAAGATCAAGGCAGAAGCTCAGAGAGACCTCAAAACATAACCTGTAATGTACCACTCAGAATGCTCTCAACTGAGATAATTTAAGCCAGTTGAGTCAGATTTTCTGTTTTCTGTAGTTGAGAGCACACTAACAGAAAAACAGATTGAGCTGGCTCTAATTTATTATCTCACATAACAAGAAGTCCAGTGGTAAGGCTGCTCCAGAGTTGGTTAATTGAATAGTCTCATAACTTCATAACTAAGGATCTAAATCCTTTTCATCTTTCTATTCTGCCATCCTGAGTTGGTGAGCTTGACATTAGTTCCCCTTGAGGTCACAAAATGGATGCTATAGTTCTGGGTATCATATTCAAACATGACAATTTCCAGAAGAAGACTTTCTCTCTTTTTTTTTTCCACTCTTTGTAAGAATGAAAAAACATTTCTTAGAAGTCGTTGACAGACTTTACCGCATGATTCACTGGCTAGAATTATATTATTTCCACATCCAGATGTATCACTGCAAGGGAAATGGGGCCACCATGATGAGCTTGGACCTGGAACTGAAGATATGAGTTGCATAGGGAAGAGATGAAAAATGAGATTCTCATTTTTCTATTAGGAAAGGAAAAAAAGGAAATGCTTGTTGGGAACACAAGACTAAACCCTTACACAACTGCAAAATTATTAAAGAGATTGATTTTTACAATCTATTAAAAATTTCCAGCTGATTGCCATCTAGAAATTCTGAGACATTTCCATCTGGGTCAAAAAAATAGAATGCCAATTCAAGTAGTTAATTTTAAATACAATTAAACTGCATTTTCCCTAGCTTTTGTGGAAAATTTGCTGAAGCCCAATTCATACTAAAGTGCTTTTCTTCTATAACCAAGAAACTTTCTCTAATTTTAACTAAATCTGAAACTTGAAAGTAGATCTAGGTGACCTGGTTCCCATCGCTGGTGGCATTTGTAAGTTAAGAAATTTGAAGCATCCTCTCAGAATCAGCATCGATTCCAGAAACCTACATTGGTATAGACAACTCAGAGATTCAGTTCTGCCCCAATCAAGAAAGTCTCCAAAGGTTATTCTAAATTTAGACCTTGCTAGAGTAGGACATACAATTTAAATTTCACAGGAAAGGTAAATGAGCCGTTGACCCTGAACTTGATCTCTTTTCTAGGTGTCACCCAAACAGGATATTACTAGAAGAGAAGCTAAATCACATACTTGGAGTTTAAAAGAAATCAAACAACACCCCCTCACCCACGGACTTAGATTTTAACCAAGCTGCTGCAGCAAGTCTGGACTGCAGGACTCTAGGGGGCGCTATTCACATAGACAACAATGTAAATTTCACCACAAGAACTTTAAAGACTAAATAGAAATAATTCTATATTTTTTTAAAAAGAACTAGCCATACCGTAACATATAGCTAAAATAAGTAAACATGACCTAGTACATAATTTTAAACAAAGTATGTAGAAAACAGCCAGGAATATAACTAAAGCCACAACTAGCTATAAATCATTTACTAAAAATAGAATAGTCTAGCTCATTTGTGGAAGAGGAGATAGATTTAAAGCATTTTTTTCTAAGCAACTTTCTAGGAAGTATGAAAGAAAGTAGAAAATTTGAGGAGTTTCTCTTCCATTCCTAAAATGTTCTGACTTGATTGAAGGGAATGTATTAATAAAATACTAATAACAATGAATAGTCCCATTAAGTTAAACATGTTTTTTTGAGTTGGGAGACAGTATAATATAATGAAAAGAACACAGTTTTTGGAGCCTAAAGACCTGGACTTGAATTTCTTCTCTACTATTCAGTAGCTGTGTGATTTTAGGCTCTTTGCTGAATCTTTTTGAGTCTTGGTTTTCTCATCAATAAAATGGGGTTTATGTTATCAGTTTCATAGTGTTAATGTATGTAAAATACTTGATTGGTGGGGAGGGGATTCTGGTCACCTTGTCTCTTCAGAGTCACCTGGTACTCAATATAGCTACTGTTATTCTTTAACTCTGGGTTGTGAGGGATAAAATTCAGCTGAGTAATATTACATGAAGGGAAGCAAGAGGTCTTGGGGAGTCTATGAAAGATTAATGCAACAAATGGTGCTACATAGTGACAGGGAAGTTAGGCCTTATAGAAGGTAGAATGCCCACAATAATTGTCAGTTGCCTTCCTCACATCCATTTCCCCTTTTCTAACAGTTCTTAGATTCTTATTGGTTATCTACGCCTCTTGTGAACAAATGCTTTGAGGGAAGCTGACCCCTCTCCCACTCTAAGACTGGGCCCTAATTAGTCTAAACACATCAAAGTAATTCCACCCCCCCTTACTACCATGTCCCACTCAGAAACAACCATGTGATCCAGTTAAGACCAATGAGATTGGGGGTAGGGTTGTTGGGCATCTAGGAAGGAAGTCCTAAACTCTTCTGAGAGAGCCATGGGAGCCAGCATGTTCTCTCCACGTCTCTCCCACTGAAGGTAAATGAGGGAGCATGTAGTGCTGCTGGCTGCTGGCAGCCCACCTTTCACCATGAGGGGCACCAGTCATAATATGAAGCCAATACCGTAGATATGGCAGAGTGGAGGATGAAAGAACACAGGTCCTCAATGACCTCACTGAGCTGTCACATTAAACACCACTGAGGCACATCTACTGGATGTCCTGTTAAATAAGCCAATACATTTTCTTATTGCTTAAGGCAGTAAAGCTGGAGTTTTCTCTTATTTGTAGCAGCAAGCAGCAGCCTCTAATTGAAATTTGGCAAGAAAAAGTGTTTCATTTTAGCTTACTGAATGTTTTTTATCAAAGAAATAGGAAACATTCCAAGTGTACTTTAATTTAATCCATCAGCCAGTAGGTATTGAGGATCTGTATTGGGCATAGTGTGGCAGATGGAAGAAAATCAAAGACGTAACTCTTATATTTTAAAATTTTATATTCCATGAAGAACTGTAATTTTTATGGTAAAGACTTTGTTGAGGAATCTCAACCTGTAATTATTAATGTTACAGTACATTATTTCAAATTCTTGCCATGGTAATTTTAATGAATTATTCATTCATTTTGATATTTATTTATTAAAGCTCTATCATGTACAAAGTACTATATTTCATATAACGTTTAGCTTTTGGGTGAGAACTTAGCAGCAACTATTGCTGTATTTTCTATAGCCAGATTTGGAAGTGACAACCCTACAATGTGCTGAGGTAGATTATTATTTAATGGCCCCCGTGAATCAGTCTTCTGATATCCATCCCTCGTGTAATCTTTTCCCACAGAATCTGGGTTTGGGCACGTGACCTGTTTTGACAATCTCTCACAAGTAGGATCTTGATAAGCATTTATGCACAAGACTTGTCCTCTCAGAAAATGTGCCCTGAGACCACCATACCATTAAGGAGCCAAGAATGAGAGATCATATGGAGAGGGAGGCCCAGCTACTCAGCCATTCCAGCTGGGCCCAGTTCCCAGATGACCTTCCAGCTAAATGCACCCACATGAGTGAGTCCAGGGGAGACCAACAGAGGAACTGCTGAGCTAACCAACAGACTTGTGAGAAATACTAAATCACAGCCATTAAGTGTTTGAGTGGTTTGTTTTGCAGCAATAGAGAACTAAATCATGGGTAGAGTAGTAAAGTGGTGTTGGATGAATTAAAAATGGGAGTCAAAAGACCAGATATCAGACGACCTGGGTCCTAGTCTCCAACCACATGTCAAATTGGCATATTTAATTGCTTACCATATAATTTGATGAGGTATCACACTAACTTGAAATGAGAGAATCCCAAGCTCAGGGACAGAGTTAGAGCCCCAGCTCTAACCCCTTTTCCACATGGTGAGATCTCCTTCTACTGACAAACCCTGGCAGTTCTGGGTATGGTTTTATTAAGCAAAGCACTATTGTCTGCCTTACAAAATACCCAGAGATAACTAATGGGAACCACAACAAATAGCTAAAATTTATTAAATAATTTCTACGAAGCCTGGCACTTTACAAGTGTTAATTCATTTAATCCTTAGAACAACTAAAAGGAATGTATTATAATCATCTCCAGTTTACAGATAAGGAAACTGGAGCTAAGGATAACTTGCCCAGGGTCAAACAGCTAGTAAGTGGCAGAGCTGTGGGGTTTTTTGCTTATTTGTTTGGGTGTTTTGGTTTTTTTTTTTTTTTCATCATCTGAATAGGTAATAGCCAAGAAGTCCATCTGATCCTCAGATACAAACAAGTCTTGCTTTACAGACTTATGTATCTGTTAAAGACCAGCTTGAACACACACAAGTGGGGTAGGGGGGAAGTGCTGGATAAAAAAGGCTACCTGAAGAGTGAAATGCATTCTAGAAAAACAGTATAAAATTATGCCAGAGAGTTTCATCATTTCACCCTCCAGACTGTTTAAGAAAAGAACTCACTTGCTAGAAATGGAGGAGATGGCCAGCTGTACACCAAGGTCCTTTTTATGTGGCTGCCGGGACAGAGACTATATTTCCCAGTCTCTTTGCAGTTATTTACAGCTATGTGATATGTTCTTCGTGACCGAAATGTGAGCAAAAGTGTCACGTGTGGCTTCCAGACTTGGGCCTTAAGACACAGGGCTTGGGCTCCTCCATGTTCTCTTTCCCCTTTCAACTGGCTGGAGGACATGATGTGACAATGATCAGATGAGGACATCTTAGAGGTTCCTTCAGGATCTTGTGGGGCACAGACAACCTAAACAGGGCAGAAGATTATATGAGAGAAATAAATTTCTGTCTTCTTTAAGCCACTGAATTTTGGGAGTCTATTTATTACAGCAAATTAGTCTTTACCTCTACTAATATTTTGAGGTTGTACTAAATTAGACTAGGGGATGGTTTTGCTCTTCAGTTTTCTGTTCCAGAGGCTCTCTGTGCTTCTAGTGTGGGGTGGGGGGTGGGGGTTGTGTGAATTTAGGTGGAGTCAAGCATAGAATGTGAAACTCTTTACAGGCTTGAGGAGGGACCTTGGGTGATGTCTGAGCCAAATCATGCCTGTGGGATATGTGTTTTATTTTCCCCAAAGGAAGTCACTTAACCTCAGGAAATACTTTTTTTTTCAATCTGAAGGTTGAGTGTGTTAGAGGACCCTCATGTTTATGGACATCAATACAGGAGCAGGCATCCAAAATGTGGCAGGCCCTTGGTCACCCACATTAACATCTAGTATTCTCTTGCCTTGGTAGAGGAATCCTGATTGTGTTCAGGATCACCATGTTCCAGTTATCTATTGCTGTGCAACAAACTATCTCAAACCTTGTGTCAAATAACCACCAATTATTATGTGCGTGGATTCTGTGGGTCTGAATTGGGACAGAGTACAGTAGGGCTGGCTTGTTTCTGTTCTATGATATCTTGGGCCTTAATGAGGAAGAGTCAAATGACTGAGAGCTAGAAATCACCTGGGAGCAGCTTTTTTATTCATACGTCTGATGTCTTGGCTGGGATATTCAAAAGCTAGACTCGTCAGGAATACTGACCAGAGTGCCTACATACTGCCCTCCATGTGGCTGTGGCTTTCCCACTTCATGACAGCCTTAGAGTAGTCAGACTTCTCCTAAGGCAGCTCAAGTTTTCAAAAGCAAGTGTTCTAGTGAACAAGTGGAAGCCACATGGCTCTGTATGGCCTTGCCTCAGAAGTCACACAGAAGCATGTCCTTGGTACTCTAGTGGTTAAAGCAGTCATAAACCTGCCCAGATTCAAAGGCAGAGAGCATAAACCCTACCTTCTAATGGAAGAGGTGTCAAATAATTTGCTGTCATATTTTAAAACTGCCACACCATTCACGAAGGAAGATAACTCTATAATGGGGAAGATATCCCCATTTCTGGGATATGTATCTAAGACAACCATGGTAATTAACATTCCTCCTGCTAGTTGACTGGTTTTGGACAATGAAACTAGAGGTAAGGGCTCTGGGGGCTACTGGCAAAGGTTTTATAACCTTAAATAGTAGATACCAGTAGAGGCAATTCCTCCTCTCTGGATGTTATAGTTTGTGGATGTGACCTAAGTTCTAATGGCTATCTTGCAACCACAGAGGGAAGATAACCTTAAGAGAAGGCCAACACCTTAAGGCTGGAATGGTGGAAAGGTGAAAAACCCGTCTTAGATGATGTGGCTGAGCAGCTGAAATAACCAAAGTCTGAGCCATTCAATCTCAGATCTTATGTGAAATAACACATTCCCTTGCTGTTTAATCAGTTTGAATTGCTGTTTTCTCTTTTCTCTAAAGGCATGCAAATGGATATAAGAAACGCATTAGTCAGAGCTCTCCAGAGAAACAGAGAGAGAGAGGGAGAGAGAAACTCATTAACAGGAATTGGCCCAAGTGACTATAGAAGCTGAGCAGTCCCACAGTCTGCGCTGTGCAGGAAAGAGACCCAGGAGGGTTGGTGGCGTAGTTCTAGCTCAAGAGTCAGAGGAGACTGATATCCAAGCCCAACACTCAAACAGAGAGTGTGAATTCTCTTTTCCTCCACCTTTTTGTTCTATTTCAGGCCCTCGATGGATTGGGTGATGCCCACCCCTTAGGGAATACAATCTGCTTTACTGAGTCTACCAATTCAAACATTAACATCATCTAGAAACACCCTCACAGGCACACTCAGAAACAACCCCATGGCCTGGTCAAGTTGACATATAAGTAGCTGTCAAAAGAAACTATGAGGTCTCCTTATAACTTCGTCCCTATTAAGAAGTGTCAATTGTACTTGCAAATTTGTTTCTCTTCCTGAAAGTGCTCTAAGAGAGCTATCATTTCATCTAATTCTTTAAGCACAGAAGAATACAGATGATTGAAACTTTAGCCTGTGTGTGTGGGGAGGGGGTTACACTAAGAGAAAGGATTTGGGTAACACATACTAGACACTTAAGAGTCACTATTCGAGCTGTGACCTTCATTCCTCTGGCCGAAGAAGTCACACCACTGTTGAGAGTATTAGAATGGCCCCATTGTAAACGATACAGCAAACATTTCCTCAGTTAGCTGGATGGAGTTTTTTTCAGTATATTTTGAATTTTTAAAAAGATGTTTACTCTTCACTAAGCATTTATCATCATAGTCTATTTTTCTAATGTAGCCACTGAGAGCCTCCCCTAGGCCAGCGTGTCCAAGTATACTTGGTGAAGCAGCAGATGCTTCCATATTAATATATTACAAAGAAAAAAAGAGTTTCATAGTTAAATGTTTGGAACACTAGGTTAAATAGGTTTCCCTCTTTTCTTTTTTACTTTTTATAAAATAGACAGAAAACATGAAGAATAACACAGAAGTACACCCACATATTCACCACTGAGATTCAACAGTTGTTAACATTCTGCCATCTTTGCTTTTAGACATATTTTTTGTCATTGTTTTTGAATAACCTAAAAATTATTTGCAGACGTTATGCCATCATTACACCTCACCTCTGAATACTTGAGTGTGCGTCTCCTAAGACATTCTTGCATAACCACAAAAGCATTATCATACTTCAGAAAATTAACAATAATTCCCCAGTATCACCTAACACGCAGTCCAGATTCAAATTTCCCCTTTTGTCCTCGATATAACTTGAACAGATTTTTGTTCTTTTGAACTGAAGTCTAATTACAGTCCACAAATTGCATTTGATCATACGTCTCTTTAGTCTCTTTTGTTTTAAAACATCCTCCCTGACCTTTTAAAAAAGATATTGTGTTTTTGAAGAAACCAAGCTAGTTGCCTTGGAAGATATCCCACATTCTGAATTTTTCTGAGTATGTCCTCATGGTATTTTTTAATTTATTCCTTTCTTCCCAACCAGGTTTCTTTATAGCATTAGCTCTCAGAGCCTTCAACACGTTAATGTGTAAAATGACTCCCATAGTGGACCCCTTTTCTGAGCCTCTGCCCTCTTCGTAATAACCCTTTCTTTGGGAATTGTCCCCACCTCCAACACACACACACACACACACACACACACAGGCCTCTAGCAGTCACATATGGACTTTATAACTCCATCTTCAGGGTTAATCCATTAGAATAACCTCCTTGAAGACTCAGGAAGATATGATGAGTAGTTACAGAAATTTAGACAGTTTTAAGGTGGTGGAAACTAGAATCATTAGGATAAAATACTCAAGGTATTAAGGATGAGTTTGAAAGTGATCCAGGTATTGTAGTTGTAGGTATTGGTAATGCCTATACCTTAAAGGAACAAGTAAGAAAAAAGTGTTGAGTTAGAGCTCCAGAGAAGACACAGCCAAGATGACACAAACAAAAGTAAAGCCAGGCTGGACAATGACAGAGCAGGTCCAGGGCTGGCTTAGGTGTTGATCTGGTGGGAAGTTATTTCCTATTGGATCAGCCAACTAAAGTACAAGTCGTTTTTGTGCAGCGCATTATTTGTGCAGATTGAGGGGGGGAAAAAAGTCTGGGCTAGAAAACAGAAGGAAGTAAAAGGAAGCAAGGAAAGCACTGAGTCTGGCACACAGTGCATGTGGCAGAGAAGAAAGAGCTCAATGGAAGAAGCAAGTTAAACTGTCAGAAACTAGGCCAAGCCTTCCTACAAGGAACAGCGCACAGCAGAGGGGACTGAAGCATTGAAGGCACATGTCACCATGCAAAGCCTGGGACATCCAACCTGAGAAATGGCAGTGCCTTGAAAAGCACATGGCAGAGGTATTCTTGCTCCCTAAGACCTGAGGAAACCAGATTTGAAAGCACCAACAGCAGAGACAGAAATGTGCACAGGTGATATCCCAGGAGAGAAGGTGAGAAATACTGGGGCATCCTTCCTGTAAGCAAGTTGCACGAACCTAATCAATTCTCTAACAAAAGGGGGTGAAGTCAGCCACTGTGTTCAAGACTCAATATGCTGCTCACAAGTGATGTGAAGACCTTGACCCTATAGAGAGCCCACCCTCAATACAGTATACACTTGAGCCAGAAATCCTGGGTTCCTATTTCTCACTTAAGTTACATGACTTGTATGGCTTGATGGAAGTGGTGAGTTGGGGGGGGTGCTGGTCTCTGTTCCACACAGTCACTCAGGGCCCCAGGCTGATGAAGGCACCATCTAGAAAGTCAACTGTTGTGAAAAAGACACAACTGCCAAGGTCTCATATCTGTTCTTCTGTGCTTCAGTCTGGGAATGACACACTGCACTTTTACCCACAACCCACAAGTCAAAACTAGTCACGTGGCCTCAACTGACTGTAAGTGGGGCTGGGAAATGTGAGGTAGGAGATGGGATGTTTGGTGAACACCACTGTTTATGTCAAAATACCCAGGTAGGAATATTATGCTGGCATGCACACAAATGACTGTTGTGTAGACCTCCAGTTAAGAGTCATAAGCAGATAGGTGGTATTTAAAGCCATCCTCACTTTCTCATGATCATAATCCCAATGGCCTAATGGAAGCCAAAACCAGCTTTTCCTTTGTGATCTTGCCCCACAATATCTTTGTCTATGAATAGTTTCAAATGTCCCTTTTCACTTTTGGGAGCCCCCTGCTCTGAATGTCAAGCAATGTTATCACCCTTTCCTGGTCTGAAGGAGTAGGAAATCCAGATTGGTAGATATTCTTCAAATCTCTCTGTAGTGAAACTAGCAACACACGAATGTTTTCACTAGCTCCCAAGACAGACTTTGGCTTAGGATTGAAGGCAGATTTTGAAACTTTCTGAGAGGAAAGGCTTGGTCTCAGAAAAGCTTGCCTAGAAACAGCTTGATGTTTAGAGCAGGGGGCTCACAAAAGTGAGAAGGGACATTTGAAACTATTCACAGACAAAGATATTGAGGGACGAGATCACAAAGGAAAAGCTGGTTTTGGTGACTGGGAACAAAACTCAGGCCAGGGCTACCACTTGGTGTCACTAGTAGGAAAAGGAAGGCTGAAAGAACAAATGGAGGAAGGAACAGAAGACGCAAATTGATTCCAAGGAGAGAGGTAGAAATGGCCCCCAAATATCCTCAAGTAGAACTTTGTGGGAGTATTGCCCACACTGCATGGAACTGCTCTATTGCAGAGAAAAAAAGAGGTGGGGGCAGAGAGGGAGGGAAGGCAGGCAAGAAAAGGAAAATGACAGTAGGAATCATGAATTTTATTCTGAACTATAATGACTTTCAAATGAACTTTATGGGTTCCTGCTGTTAACTCACGTGCATGCCTGTGCCATCTAGGCTGTGTGCCTGCATTCAGGTATGTGCAGAAGTGGAGGGAAGTAGTTTATTCTGCCTCCCACTAAAGCTTTCCAAGCATTTCATAATTTCACATGACCAATCACATTAATACTTTAGGTAGAGATAAGAGAAAGTTTTGTATTTCTCTCTTATTCTGCTTTGTATGTATAAATGCATATTTACTGAGGTCTCCAATTAACTCAAAATCAGACTTAAGGTTGGTGGATCTAGGATGTGTCTCATTTTAATGCTGGATTATGCCAAAGCAAAAAAGAAGTACTTTTATTAAAATGGCAAACCTTATAAACCATAAAACACTTTGGGATGGCTAACAGATAACATAAATTATAATAGATAACATAAATTATAATAATTATATTATATATAATAATTATAATAAATCCAAATATATTTTATTATCACTGGTGAAGTGATTCGTCAAAACTAGATGGCTCATTTGTGCTTGGATCAGTGAAACAAATGGTCAAAAGAGAAATTATCCTGTAAAATATTACTGTCACCCTTAAACTATATGGAACAGAATAGAAACAGAACTGGAAACAAATCCATTAATGTGAGCTTCTCAATCTTATACATGTTTGGCTCATAGAAAAAAAAAAAGGCATTTATATGGTATACTGGGGTAAATGAACAAAGTTCCTGGGTTTCAGCTGCCCCAGGCCCATGGGGCCTTTCTAGGAACCAAGATCAGCATGTTAACATATAAAACATAGATTGCGGTCTTCAACCCTGAGATCACTCTGGAATTACTTGGGAAGTTAGAAAAAATACATAGATAGATAGATAGATAGATTCCCCTGCCCCCCACCAGCCCCTGGAGTTTTATTTCACTGGTCCTGGCATCATGACTCCCAGGTGACTAAAGTGTGACCAAAGTTAAGAACCATTGCATTAGAAGATAGCCAAGGAAACTTAAAAAAAAAAACAAAAACGATCAGACTCATCTAGTTTCCAACTCTGAAAACAAGTATGAGGTTTTTTTTTAAAATTCAGATAAGTATAAAGAGAAAAAAACAAAGTTGAAAGGTTCAAAAAATGTAACTGAAAATCCATCTCCTCCAAAGTAACCACTGTTAAGTTTTTTAAAGAAAAAGCTTATGTATATATCTACATATCTGAATCTCGAGAAATAATTTTTATTTACGCTAAAGAAAGCACACTACACATAGTATCTCATACTTTGCTTTTTAACAAATTCAATGTATCATGAAATCTGCTCGAGTATGTGGCTACAAAGTAATTCACGTCTACACTGTATTTTATTTAACCATTTCCCTGTTGATCATTTGAGCTACTGTGATTCTTTCCTTGTAATAAACATCTTTATACATCGATTATGTGCCTCGTTAAGAAATTTTGCAAATCTTTTTATAAGGTAAATTCCTAGAAGTAAGATCCCTGGGTGCGTTTAAAAATCTGGGTAAATGTGGTAAGCTAAACAAACATTTAGAAATAAATTGACGGCACCTACGTTCGTCAAACACTCGACTGTCAGTTCGGAGGTCCTGGCAGAGTGCTGTGGGTCGGCGGTCGCCGTCAGGGGGAGATCATCGCTTCCCCAGGCGCCACAGAGGCCCTCCCGGGGGCGGGCGCGCTCGTGTCACGTGGGCCGCTTCGCCCCGCCCCGCGGAGATCCACGCCGTGGCCGGAGCCCTGGCTCGCGCAGTAGCCACACGCGGGGGGCGCGGCGGCCGGCTCTGTCGGAGCGGAGCGAGGGACTCGAGGAAGGTAAGCTCGGTTCTGGCCGCGGCGCGGGGCGGCCGGGCGCGGGGCGGGGCTCCCGAGCTCGCTGCTTCCGCCCGGGAGGCGGGCCTGGGCACGGACTTCCGGCGGCGGCGGCCGGGAGCAGGGGCGCGCAGCTGACGGGTAGCTTTGCTGCCGGCCCTTCTGAGCCCTGCGGTCTTGCTGGCCGCGATCCCGCGTTCCTTGACCGTTAACCCCCAGGGCAGCCTTCCCCTCGGGCACTGCGAGGCCCGCCGAGCTCGTTCCCCGTCCAGTCTGGGCCCCCACCCCGGAACTGCCGCCTCAGTGGGGCCGGCGGGGCGTTTTTAATGAAACTTCCTGGCATTTGTGCGCTCACACGCATCATAACTGCCCCAAGGTTCCTGCAGCCCCAGCCATCCTGGATGTCCATCTCCTAAAGTCTGCAGACGGAACGATCCGCCGCATCTGGCTGCCACGCTCTGGCTCTCTGTGGTTCTGGACCGCCGCTCCGTCTAAGGACGGCAGGCGGTCTTTACTAAAGCGTTAAACACAGCGTGAGGTCATTGCGCATAAGCTCTCAGAGCTGCAGGACCTTAGAGATGACCGCTACCACGATCGCAGCGCTTCCCACGGTCGGGCCCTACTCCAAACACTTCATGGGTGCTGAAGCGTGTATCCCTCACCACGGTCCGAGGTACGGAGCCGCCTTCTAGCTGTGCAAACTGCGCACAGAGAAATATAGCTGCTGGGCTTAAGTCATGCAGAGCCGGGATTCAAACCCGGGTGAGCTCACCTGGTGCTCAAAGATCTCGTGTCACAGACGGCAGTAGAGAGTTCCAGGGCAGCTACGTGACTTTATTAAATTATTAGGGAAGTATTCCCTTTTAAACATTTGTTGACAAGACTCTTGCATAGTAGCGTTCCTAAATTTAAAAAATCAGGACTATCATCTCTGCATATATAAATGGTGTATACACACATACACACACACATCTTGACTTTGCTGAAAGGTTTTGAACCTTCAAGATAGTGTACTTACAGGCCACTTATTTTTATAAATCCGTGGATACTACTTAGATAAAATGTTAAGATTTATATATATGAATGTTCACAAAGTTTAGACCCATAAGATCTCGGTTTGAATCTTGCCTGATACTTTGTGGGTTTGGGCAAGCTTTTTGTTAAAGAAAATCCTTTACCTTAGCTTCCTCATCTGGAGAATAGGTATAATACGTACCCCTTGGCATCTTTCTGAGGATCAATGAATTCATATATGCAAAGAATCCAAGCAGTTGGCACTCACTGAAGGACAGCTAGTTGTATCTGTTGTTATTCTGCCAGCCAAAGAGATACAAAGCTAAGGCATTTCTCTTCTCTGAACCTAAAAGCAAGGGTGTCACCCTGGAGCTATGCATTCTGATAACGTATAGGCCAAGTCCCCAGACTTAGTAAAAGGACCTTAGTGCTTTTGTGCTCAAGAGGAATTACAAGTTCCTTTAACTTCATGTTTCTTTTGTCCCTGTAAGAAACTTAACTTATGCTTTTTAAAACTTCAACCTGAATAGATGCCCTATTCTGGAAAGGTATGTAATAGGGACTAAGGAGCCATTTAGCTAATTTGTAATTTTATGTAATGTTAGCACCTTTAGAAACCTTATTTTAAGCACAGGCCAAAAAATACTTCTAGAAGAGAACTTTGGAACAAAATGGTCAAACTTTTCAGAAGGAAGTTTTCTTCTCCTAGGGCTCAAACTGGAGAAACCATTTAATTTTTCTTTCTTTCTTTCTTTCTTTTTTTCTTATTCTGTTAAGATCCTACTATCTTAAAGTTGACTCAAACTAGAGGAAATGTGCAGGAGCATGTGAATAGTGCATCAGAGTAACAGTAATCAAGGTGAACACACTGACTCTTGTTGTCTGAATGGACCATGATATCCACAATATTTAATTAAGAATAACATGGATGTTAATTATAGTCACCAGATATCATAGACAGAACCATTTGTTATGCATAGAGGGAACAGTTCTTTGAAGAATGAGATAATAGTTTTCTAAGCAAAATGCAAGACTAATCATATTTCCCTGAAATCTTTATCATTTAGTCCCAGCTTTCTCTGCTCATTTCTTATCAGCCCCTGCAAAGTTCCCTAGTTTTTCCCTGGTTGGGGGCAAACCCTGCAAAGACTGTTGGCTCTAAGATTCTGAAACCTGAGGGAGGGTTATGTTTGGTTCTCATTTATTTGGGAGCTGGGGAGAACTTAATTAACTTCTGATGCTACTCCACATCTCATGTATTTTGTCACTTGCTTGATACTATAATAAGTTCCTATGAAATATGACAATATTGCTGTATTTGAACATGTAGATTAGGAAGGATCACCTCCCTAAAATTAGAATGCTCATTTGAAGCTGATGTGTGGTATACAATATTGTTAAATATCTTAAATTGTAGACAAGTGTATGTGTGTTTAATATCATGAAAATTCCATGGCAAACTTCCTATTAACATTAACTGGGTCTGTACAACCAACATCACTTAGATTTCTCTTCCTTTCCTTTTCTATATGTAATTCCTTATCTTGTATAAGGCAGAGTTGGATACCTCTCAAGTTATCTGGGACTTTCTGTAGTTTCCTACTCTGATAAAATTTCCATAAAATGATGCAATTGTTAAAATGGAATTGATAATGAAAATGTTGAGTTAACCCAGTCTTGTCACACCTTTAGAACTGTCCTTACTTTTTGTTTTGAAAGGCTTGTGTCAAAAATAAACATCTATTAAGACATTATGACTAAAGAGTTATTTTGTGTTTAAAATACACACATATACTATTTTTAAGGCTGACTGTGTACTTAACTTTGAATTGCAAAAGAATGGCTCCTAGATGGTATGTTATACAGTGATGTATATTAATATTATTTTGAGTCACAGACTGGATCAGACCTATATAAAGTTGGCCCTTGAGCTAGTAACTGTGAACAATATTGAGAAATTTCTTAGGCTTGATTTTTCCTTTTAATTTCTATTTTGACCAAAAGGAGTATAAGAGATGAACTTTAGAAACACAGGGAAAAAAGAGTAGTAATAGTTAATTCTGGATGTGAGCCCTTACTTAGATGTTAACCAGTATTTGATTTCTATGAGAGTGGAGGTTTGGGGAATTAAGTGAAATTACAAGGGGAAAAGGGTATAAGGTAGGCCCAGCTCTATGAAACAACCACAGTTTTGGGACAGAGTTTCCTAGGAAGCCCATGTTTTCTTCATGTATCATTCATTGCCTGATATGTAGAGGTGGCCAGCATTGGAATGGATTTTACCTCATTGCTTTCCTTTTTTGCTGGGTTACCATTTATTTACCATTTGAGGAGAATATAAGATAGAGAAGTGAGCACTGAATGAATTTCATTTGATTAGCAATAAACTGAAAACTCTACTGGTCTTGCCTCTCTTCAGGCTCTCTTCTGCATGACCTTTAAATGATGAATGTACGTTAGGAATTATATGAGACTTTCTTCCCTATCGACACTTTCTCCTCCAAGTGATCCTGTTGAATTTGGTAATTTGAAAACTCCCAGATTTCTCTCTCTAGTGATTCTCAACTGTAGTCTGAGATACCTGACTGCTGACTTGGTATCTCCACCTGATGTTTCTTAAGTACCTCAACTCAGTATGTGCCAAATGTCGCTAGTTCTTGATTTTTCCATTCCTGCAAAATAGCATTCCTTTCTCAGTCTTTCCCATCACAAGTCATAATCTACCTAGTGGCACAAACCTAAAACCTGGGAGCTATCCTTATTTCTTTCTTTTCTGTTGCTCCTTCATTCCAGTTCATCAGCCCAGCTTCTCTGTGCCTCAGTTTTCTTGTAGTAAAATTAAAATGATACCTTCTTTGTAGTAACATGTTGGGGGATTCAATTAGTTAATTAAATAAATGTTAAGTCTTAAAACATAGTGCCTGACCTGTAGTTAGCACAATGTAATTTTAGCTACTGCCATTATTATTATTATATTGTTGTTATTATTACTTTTTCTCCCCCATAGAATCAACACCCTGATTCATGCCCCCATCTTCTCTCCCTTGGACTACTGCAGTAGCTTTCTGAATTCTGTGTGTCTCCTCTTGTTTTGCTACAATCCATTCTCCACTCAGCCAGGGCATTCTTTTAAAAACTGATCATGTCAGCCTTCCCACTGTTCTTAGAATAAAATCTACACACAATGCTGCATGACTTAGCTCCTGTCTCACAAATTTCATTATGCTAGTGTCTCCTTTCGTTCCTCAAATCAACTAAGCCTTTTTTTTTTTTCCCTTCCTTCAGGTTTTTGCTGTTCATTCAGCTTGGAATTCTCTTCTAGTTCTTAGCATGTCTAGTTCATTTGTACTTTTCAGGTTTCAGCTCATCTGTTGTCTCAGAGTCACTTTCCCAGCCCATTCTTTGCAAAATGGACTCCCTCTGTTTCTCTCATTTCACTACCCAGTTCATTTTCTTCATGTCTCTTATGACATTGTGTAATTATCTTACTTGTGTATTTGTTTACTTATTAATGATCTCAGTAACTAGAATATAATTTCTAGGGGGCAGAGACCTTATCTGTGCTGCTTTCTTGAGATGCCAGTCACATACTGGTTGTTAATAAAATATCAAATGAATGACCATCTCTAACAAGGAAGGAGAACTTTGCAGAAGGAGAATCTGAAAATCCATTGTTGAAGACAGTTTTTTAATAATTCTGCTGTGCCAGATATTATTGTCAATAGCTACCCTTTGAGAATTTTGCCTGCTTGCTTTTTCAAACATATATTTCTCCCTAATAGATTACAGAGAAACTTGTCCATCAGTGTCCGAAAGATAAAAGTAGGTTGTGATTAGATGTTACCAGGAGTCTTTCTTTTCTATCATACAATAAAGGGGTTGAAGTAGCCTTGCTCTAAGATAATGGTCCAGGTACACACAGCATCTTATACTTGAATGTTGTGGGCAGCCTCTTTCCTGCCCCCCCTACATCGTGGAGTAAGCTTGCCTTATGCTAGCTGCAGAGTTGGACATTGTTCAGATGGTTGAAGATTCCCATTCCCGAGCAGAGGGCAGACACCATGCAGGGCTATCTGATAATGTAATTATTAGGAGATAAAGGAAAAAGCAAAACCCTTTGAGTGTTCTCAATTTTTGCCTTGTGATTTATATTTCATTACATGCATAGATTCAAAATATGCTCTTGCCCAGGAGACAGAGCTCTTTGTCAATCCTAAAATAACATCATACATGCTTCTCTATACTTTTTGAAAGTTATGGACCACCACAATCTTAATCCTGAGATAGGCAGGAAAAGCAGGAATGCTTCCAGAAACCTTGGGATAGCAACTCTAATGAAAAGAAGGTAGGAATAATAGGATAGATTTGGGATTGGAAGTGGAGAAATAATAAATACAGAAATTCTTGGCAAAGCAGGATATATAGTTTCATTCAGAAACCATCATAGGAAAGAAAAAAAAAAAAAACCTTAAATACCCCCATATGGGAAGCCCTTAGGAAAATCCTCTACATGGGGCCTGAAATCCCTAACAATGATATATCTTGATACTTCTTTCTCATATGAAATTAAGAGACTATGACTATGTTCTTAAAGTATACAGGTCTCTTTGAAAGGGTTGCTTTCAAAGAAATAGGCTAAATATCTGTGCTGAGAAAAAAGTGTATTTAGAATACCTGCAAATTCTCTCAAATTTAATCTTCTTTTATAAATTAATTGAAGAGAACATCATCTTCTTGAATAAGATAAGACAATTCCCCAAGTAAGACAGAATTTTCTATCCACATTAAGAAAATGAAAGGTGTCCATTCACACTTACTCCCTTCTACTAGAATACAGTTACGTGATTCATCTATAAGAGGTGGCTGTCCACTCGGGGCAAAACCAAGAGAGCCACCTTAACCAAGAGGTCCAAGACTACTCGGACTATTGAAGAGCCCCACCTTCAACCAAAGCTGAAAACAACACTGAGAATGAGCAGATGCTGTTTAGCACTGACCTCGATAGGGAGTAAGAGGATAGTGAGAACTTCATTACCTGTTTTAGGAGTTCTGAAATATCTGTCTTATGCAATGAAAGTGAGTCAAAAACAAATCCAGCCTCCAAGTGGGGAGTCCTCCCTAATTTTGGCAAGCTTTAAGAGCTCTCACTCAAAATCATGACTAACCACAATCCACTATTTATTTTTTATTTTATATAGCTCCCAAAAAGTGCCTGCATCAGTCTCAGAGAAATCAGACTTCTCTTATAATATAATTATCTCTGAGTTAAGTGTAGCCAAACTAGGGAAGATGACTTGCCGTTTTTTTTTCATTCTTTTTTTGTTTGTTTGTTTCACTAGCATGGATTTTGATGGCTCTGAACAAGATCCTGAAATGAAGACATATTCTACTGTCTGTGTTGGCAGAGAAGACGATATTAAAAAGTCTGAAAGAATGACAGCTGTTGTCCACGATAGAGAAGTGGTCATTTTCTACTACAAAGGAGAATATCATGCTATGGATATTCGCTGTTACCGTAAGATTTTACTTTTCACTTGTAAACCTTGTATTTGTTTACTATCCGACAAAACTGTCAAAATGTCAGCTTTTTTAATAATGAGATGTAATATTCAATTCCTCTGCAGACTCAGGAGGACCTTTACATTTGGGAGAAATAGAGGTATGTAAAATTAAATCTGTTCTCAACAAACCCAGATGTTTCCTACTTATAGTCTTACTATATTTCATTCTTTATTCAAAAATAATATATATTTGGCTTTGAACTATATTTTAATGCTTTGAATATAATTGCCAATATTCTAGGAATTCACAACCCTACAAGGTAAAGATAACCATTTTACAGGTAAATATGAGAAATATGCATGTCTTCTTACCTAACAAATATACTGAGATATCTACCCTGCATATTAGTGCACAAATGTTTAAGTACATATATAGAGATACAGATACAGATATATAGATATGGGAGAGGCTCATTGTAACATTTATTGTAATGAAAGACTGAAGACAATCTAAATGTTTTACAATAGGGAACAGTTTAAATTGTGAATAGCCATGGTATGGCATACTATACAACCATTAAATTAATAAGGCAGATCTATGTGTGTTGGTATAGGATGTCAACGATGTAGTTTTGATTGAAAAAAGTCATAGAATAGTAAGTCTAATGAGATTGCATTTTTTAAATAAAAATAACGTTCTCTTTTTACTTTATACACTTCTGCACAGTTTGAATTTTTTCCAATGTGTATAACTTGTATAATGTAATAAAAATATAGATGTGTATATTTTAAGAAAGAAACAACACTTTGAAGGGTTAACTGAGGAAGGAATGAGGGAATTGTATTTCTTCCTTACATTCCCAAACAAGCTGTCTTAATTTCTTGTTTTCTCTTTAATGAAACTGATATCTCTCTCTCTCTCTCTCTCTCTGGTATAAAATACATGCTTAAATAAACCTAGTGTTCCATTCTCTCTACACATCATATCTACCTAGTGCACACCTGTCCTCATGTTACAAGATGTGTGTTTACATTTATGAATATGAATTTATGATTAAAATGTTGTTTGCTGACAGTTCTGTGGGAGTACAAAACAGCATTTCTGCTCTTCTGGTATAAAGATAAAATATAAGCATCTGGATGATAATGTGGAAGAATTTCCCTCAGTTTCAGACCACAATGAGAGCTCTAAGACCTTTCTACCCAAATTGTGGTCTGTAGACCAGCAACACTGGTGACACCTGGGAGTGTCTTGGAACTGCAGAATCTTGTGCCCTGCCCTAGGCCCACTGCACTTAATCAAGATGGGCATTTAAACAAGATCTAGGTGATTCCCATGCTCTTTAAAATTTGAGAACCACTGCTTTAAGACAGTTAAAAAGTCGGGAATTAACTACTTTGGATCATAAATTGCTCTCCAGTTAACATATGCACTTATGCCTTTAAGTAATCTCTTGAAATTATATCTGAAGTTTACCATTCTTCCACCAGCTAGTGAAAATTCATCTAGAAGCACTTGAAGGCCTTGCCCTGTTTCTGTCAAGGCAGTGACATTAGTATCTAACAGATAACACAGCTGCAGTCACGTGGTTTAGTTGCCTGAGCTAGCTATCTTCTGATAGAGGTCTAAAACACTGGGAGTCTAATCAGCTGCAAAAGGGACTTGATGACAGCCAAGATTAGGTTCTGCCTTATGCTGAATAATTTGTAAATGAGAGGGAAAAAGAGAAGCTGGCCTGTTTTTTAACCTGGTTCTTCTGCAATTGGTTCTGTTCTGAGTCTGAGGTCTATTGTGAATGTTGGAAATGTCATATTATTAAAATCAGTTATTTGTTTCCCCAGGAATTTGATGGACGACCATGTATAGTTTGCCCCTGGCATAAATACAAAATTACTTTGGCAACAGGAGAAGGACTGTATCAGTCTATAAACCCTAAAGATCCATCAGCAAAACCCAAGTGGTGTTCCAAAGGAATAAAGCAAAGGATTCATAAAGTGACAGTGGACAATGGGAATATTTATGTGACTCTTTCTGATGAGCCTTTTAAGTGTGACTCTGATTTTTATGCCACTGGAGTCTACAAAGTAATTCAGAGTTCTTCCAGATAAAATTATATGACAATGAAAAATGTTGTGTATGTTTTGAAAGTACTTTTAGAATAACCTTGCTCCAATACCAAAGGTGATTAACTGTTTCCAACAGAGACACAGTTATTATTTTTAACAATCATATAAATGAGAGGTTCAAAAGCACAGTGTACTTAGTATGATGTAAGGATCACTATCAGGACCTATAGAAAACATTTCATCCAATCTTCTGGATTGAGTGGAAGCTTAAGGTTATAGGTTTGGAATGTGCATTGGAATGTGAAAGATGAAAATAATCTGGAGAAACCAAAGTGAAGAAAAGTAGAAAAAAAAAATCTACGAAAAATTTGGGGGGTAAATTACTACTTGATACAGCAGACCTTATCACGGAAAAATTTTAATATATACAAAGTAAACAAAGTAATATGACAGACTCTTACCACCCCTCCTTCAATAATTATCAGCATTTTTCCATTCTTGTTTCAATGATCTTTGCATGCATTCCCCACCTTCCCTGTTGATTGTTTTTTTGTTTTGGGGTTTTTTTTAGATAAAATTTAAACACATTGAAATGCTTAAATCTTAACTGTTCAGTTTTTCCAAATATATAGCAGACATTTTTACACTTAAAAATGGGATCAATTTACATGCTGAATTTAAAAATAAGAAAGTTAATTTGCCTGATATCAAAACCAAATAAACCTTGGCTCTGTTTCTCTCCAGTCAAGGCAGACAGTCTCAAAATAAGGAAGACACACACAACTGCTGCCCAGCCATAGGAGATGTGAAATCTGTTCAGTGAGCCAAAGTACTCTCAATGCCTCTATGAAATTTCAAATAAAGGTTTTTTTCATTTGATTTTTAGAGCAAATAAATGTGTGTACAACCAAGTGTTTCAAGTAAATGTTATAGAGAAGAGGTATAAGGTGGTGTTCCTCGGAGTCCTTTCTGCTCAGTTCACAGAAAGGCTCATGTTGAGTTGGTTCACCGCACTTTTTCCATGCCAGTGATTTATGGACAGCGCTGTTCTGGCTGCCTCTTGCACACACTGTACTATAATACCCTGGGTACTGATCATCTATAACTCAGCACACAGTAGAATATACAAGTAAGTGGGACCAGAAAGAACTTAAGATGAACAGATTATGAATTCGGAGTGAGAAAAGCTGTTTGTCAAAACTGGAACCTTGTCTAAAACCACAGTAATCTTCGTGGCACAGGATTGAATTAAGTCTGCAAACATAATACTTAATATTCTAAGGTCCATGGACCCCTTCCCCTTGGTTACTGTAAAAATTAGTTAATAAATTATGTATCATTAAGGCTGTGCTTACAGAACCCTTTGCTACATATTACATTTTTTTTCTGATGCTATCCATAATCCAACACTCGCTATTCGTTAGACTACTAGTGAGCCAAGGTTGCGCTTTTTATAAATACTGTTTATGGTAGCAGCTACCCACCAGGTACAGGAAATGTACCATCTCTGGGATGAGTATATCCCATCCTATTACATCAGGTGCTGATCCTCCAATTACTTAACATGTGTCTAGAATTTAAAACTCATGGAAGAAACCAAAGTACCTTCTGCAGGCAAAACCATGACTCTGGCTTGCAGGGCCAATCACAGAAGCATTTCTTCTCAGGATCCAATGGCAACAATGAGTAATAAGGACTTGATTTCTGATTCTAAATTTGTCCCTCTAAATGTAATAATAAAAAATGTTATGTCATGCCCTGTTCTCATATACAGAAATCTTCTCATCAGAGTTGTAAATATTTTGTTTTATAAGTTTATGATACCTATGAATTACAAGTCCTTCATAACTTTATAGACTGAGTTTTAAAAGAATTGATAATAGGCAGATTCAAACTATGCAGCCTGTAGATAGAAAATATATCCTTTTGTTATCTCTGAAAAAGATATGTAGCATTTTAATAGAGTTTTTTTCTCTCCCAGATAAATAATTGGAAAGATACTCTAAATGAGCCTCCAATAAAAGCATAAATATATTATAAACATGCCTATATTATAAACTGCAGCATAGAGTCTAACCCACCAAAGGGTACATTTTCTTATTCATTAAAAAAAATCACATAGTCATACATATATTCTACATCAAGATTCATTTTATTTTCTCTACCATATAAATTCTTGAAAATGACATTTTAGCCGTAGTCCCCGTACTTTTTTTAGAGCAGAGCAGTCAGTTTATGAAAACTAGTTTCCTATTTTTTTCAGATGAAATATCATTAGGTAGATAACTCTTAAGCTCTGTCCAGTGATACTTTAGATTTGCTCAGTGATTCATTTCAGTTGATTGGTCAAACACAGAATGTAAAACCTGAATCTTATTACTCAACTTATTAGCAGGAAGTTTGGGGTGATCTGAAATACTGTCTGGCTTCTCCGGTAAAGACCTATAAGGTTTTGCTTTGATTTCACCTTCAGGAAACAGAGGCTCAGAAAGCACAGGCTCAGAAAAGGCTTTTCTAAGATCTTCACTCTCCTCCCTGTTTTGCCTTATGGATTCTTCTTCTTGGAGAATTTTCTTTACCTTCTCCAGCACAGCATTAACACAGACTGTCTAATAATAATAATAATAAAAAAAATAAAGTTTCTTTTTAAGCTACTAAACTTACAGATAAAAATCCAATAAAATGTTTAACATACAGTCATTAATCTATATATTCTAATAAAGAAGCACTTTCTTTCAGGTACCCTGGCACATAATAAGCATCCAGAGATCAATTCCTTATTATAAATATATTATGCCATACTCTAGAAAGAAAATTAAAACCTAGAATGCTTTAATAAAGACATGCTTTATATTTTCCCCCAATTCATTAGGTGTTTTACATTTTTCTTCTCTGATTTAATTAAATGAAACATTTTCTGAGAGATAGAATTTGTCCTTAAACATATTAATATGTCAAGGTAGGTTTTTTGTTTTTACTTTTACCCCCTTCCAGACTTTGCTTCTACCTAATCGTCTACAATTGGAAGGGCATAAACATTTTGGTAAGAATTTAGTAAGCTAACAAGTCAATGATTTCTAAACAAACATGTTATCCACTTTGCCTCAAAAAATGTCATTCAGTACTTTTAAGAATGTCAAAACAAAACATACAGAGAAAAATAACTTAAAAAGTTGAGACTCACTAAGAGTTGTATCCATTAAACTTATTCTGTAAGTTTACTGATGATGATGATGCCAAGTATTTAAAGCAAGCAACATGAATAACAAGATCTATAAAATACGAAAATACATAAACTAGCTTCTTTTACCAAAGAGATGCCTCCCAGGTGACATAATAGGCTATATTAGAAGGTTTTTCTAAAGAGGGTAACAGAGAAAGGATTGAAGGCCTTAGCTTGAACAGCCTCACTTTCCTCCTGACCTGCCGCTTCCCCTTTTCTTGCCTGCCTCCCACTAGAGAATGGGGGGGGGGGGGCACTACCACCTCCACTTCCCTGCATTAGTGTTGGTCATGTGACCCTGTTCTGGCCAATGAAATAAAATATGTCTGTTGGGGAGGAGGATAGGCAGGATTTTTGGAAAAGTTTTTCCTCCTCTTCATATAAAAGAAAGATTGTCTTTTGCCTCTACTATCTCCTTCCTGCTTTGGACACTGATATGGTTGTTAAGGCCTGAGCATGAGGCAACATAACTAAGGACCAAAAAGATACATGTACCCCAATGTTCATAGCAGCACTATTTACAATAGCCAAGACATGGAAGCAACCTAAATGTCTATCAACAGATGGATGGATAAAGAAGTTGTGGTACACACACACACACACACACACACACACACACACACACACACACAATGGAGTACTACTCAGCCATAAAAAAGAATAAAATAATGCATTTGCGGCAACACTGAAGGACTTGAATATCTTCATTCTAAGTGAAGTAAGCCAGAAATAGAAAGAAAAATACCATATGATATCATTTCTATGTGGAATCTACAAAAAAAAGACACAAGTGAACTTATTTACAAAACAGAAACAGACTCAGACATAGAGAACAAATTCATGGTTACCAACCAGAGGGCAAAGGGGGTCAGAAGGGATAAATTGGGAGTTCGAAATTTGCAGATACTAACTACTATATATAAAATAGATAAACAACAAGTTAATACAGTATGGCACAGGAAACTATATTCAATATCTTGTAGTAACCTATAATGAAAAAGAATATAAAAAGGAATATATGTATGTGTATGTATGACTGAAACATGCTGTACACCAGAAATTCACACAACATTGTAAACTGACTATACTTCAATTAAAAAAAAAGAGTTAAGAAAAAATAAAGAAGCTAGTACCTTGGTTTATGAATGGACTATATAGTATATCTTTAACATTGCATAAAGTAAGTGTACTTATTTCTAGATTCTAATAATTTTCTCAACTTACCAAATAAATCAGTGCTGCATATGAAGCATATATTATGCTAGTTAAAGCAGTCTTTGCTGGGAAAGAAATGATTTCAAACAAAGAACCCTTTCTGACCTGAAAAAACAAAAGAGTTTTCTTATTAAAATAAAAAATTTTCAGTGTTACAATGTTAAATTTTATATTATAAAATGAGAATTCAGATATTTGTAAAGTCAGCTACTTTAGATCTGAATTTTTCCACATTCTGAAAATACACTATTTTTCTCCTTTACAAAAACATACTTTGTTTTGCTAATTAAAACCTATGACAAACGTATTAAAAAAAAAACAAACTTGCATTTCCAAAATCTGCATTAACTTTTTTACATTTACCAAGTGTGCTCACTAGGGGGTGCCGCTGTGCATGTTAGAAAAAGCCCTTTTGTTCAAATTCAGGTAGTCGTCCTTTACTAAATTATTCACCTCACCTCTTCAATTAAGCAAACAGCAATCAAAATACTGAGCATTTCCTAGAGATTAATGATCTGCTTGGAAATGTTAATCATGAGACTGCTGAAGGACAGCATTAAACTTAGATGATTATTAAGCTTCAGGAAATGTTCTGTGCTCATGTCCAGCATGCTGTTTGAAATGTAGAGAAGGTTTACACCAAAAAAAAAAAAAAAAAAAAATTGTCTCCTAGATGTTTCTAGCTTCTAGAAGGTGTCCCTGCTTCGACATAATAGTATGATATATTCAGTTTAGGGGAATGGTACCATGATAGTATTAAATACACATCATACCTACATTTAAGGGAAAAGTATAAGATATTCAGGTTAAGGGAGTTATACTCTCTTATAGACTACCTCTGTTGCCTTGAGCTGTAAGGATATGAAATGAGGACATTAGGAAAAACATTCCCTTCCCAGTCAGCAGTGAAGTGGCAGTTAGCCATGCTCCTCTGAAGTAAGAACCCCGCCACTCAGAAGCTTCAATAACTCCCAAAAGGTACAGGCTGTAGCTAATAAAACCATGTAAATGCACAGTAAAAACGCACACAAATTAGAAAGAAAAGTATGTATGTGTTCATTAAGTCACTTTTTTTAACACTGACAAACTGAAATACTGATAGCAGAATGGCTAGGTAAAGTATGCTATATCCACCCAATGGTACATTGCAACCTTTTAAAAAGTGCTTCTGAAGAACGTGTGATAATATTTTATTGAACAGACATTTATATCGCACTGTGTACCAGGTCCTGTTCTAAGTGCTTGTTGTAGTATACTCAGCTTGTGCTTACTGCTGTCACTACTGAATGAAGGACAAAACTGCCCATCACAATCTCCCCTCTTCTCTCTTAAGTGATTTATGGAATGCTGAAGAGTAGTAGCTAAGAGATGGTGGGTTGAGGAGGAGTAGGGAGAGTTTCCCTTCTTATTCTCCACCTTTCAAGCCATATTAACTCGTAGACATAGGGACAGGTGGGGGCAGATTTAGTCCACTGTCTCCTTAAGACAGTCTGGAAAATTTCCCAGTCCCTGGCTTCTGGAAAGAGTTTCCAGGAAACGAAGTGGCTGCTGCTCTTTCCCTCTTGCAGGAAGACTCAAAATGATAGCATGCCTCTGAATCCCACTGTTAGTTAGGCTTTAAGGAAACAAATATACAAGTAGGGAGCAGATGTTATAAAGGAAAGTAAATACATTCCAACAAAATGCCTCTTAGAAGAGTAAAAGATTTATGAATTGGTAAATAGATGAATGTAAGCGGGAGGTTCATTCTCAATAATTGGTAGGCCATATACAATAAAAAAAAAAGTGGTGTCTGCATGAATGAGAAATTACTGTTTCTGTTTCACTGAATCTTTTTCATATTTTTGTCCTTTACCTAAAGGTAATTAAAACTGGTTAGTTTCAAAATAAATTTGTATTTGATATGTGTTATACTTCTGAGTGGTGAATCTGTATACTGCCTAAGGGTCACTTTTTCACCATTTTAATGCTTTTAATAAATACTTGCTATTCCTGTAATAAATCATTCCTGTAGAAAATATATTTCCTCCAAAATTTATGTGGCTACTGACCAAGTAGCCATTTTTCCATTTTATGACTCACTTGCAATACATGTTTTTCATATTATAAACCACACTGCCTCATTTTTTGGCTTGCTATGAGCAGGAACAGTGTTAGGGTAAAAACTGAGATAAACAGGAGAAATTTGTTAAACAGGGGACTTTGCCTAGAATGTCTTAGCCTATTTCAAAAGTTTTATCTTAACCTTGTTGTTACATAAATTTTATTTTATTTGCATTTTTAAGTTGAAAGTATCTTGATATCAATAGTATACCCATATATTTCTTTTTTTAATTTGGTAATATTAATATATAAGATACATGGATATTTCAACAATAAAAGCATTTCAATCTTTAACTAAACTTGTCCTACACAATTTTGTTTTCCATTTCTCCCACATAATTTTGACTGCCTCGTCTCATAAAAAAAGTATCTATATTCATCTTATTTTCACTACTAATAAGATAAATCACACACAAAAAAGCAAACTATAAGCAGTTTAGAAAATAGAGATCCACAGGTAACTGAAGGGTGGAGAATTACCAGGTCCAACTTAGTTTATGTTGTCCAAAATCATCTTGATGTGGGATATCACGGGAGTAATGGGGGAACTCTAACTCAGTGATTCACAAATGTGTTGGAAGAAGCACTGACTACTGTTGATAGGCCCAGGAAAAAAGTATTTCCTTAGTTTGGGAAAGCTATATAATCATATCTTTGCTTAGCAACCCGCAGTACTCACGAATGCAGAAAAGACTCCCAGCAGTCCACAGTAAAGAAAGTTATCTTTGTTTATTGCAGTATTAACAACCTATGGAACACTGCTCTCGAATGAGCTCTCAATCAGTCAGATGGTCCTACAGAAGCTCGCATGTCCCAACCTCTTGGCCAACCTGGAAAGGTATGTCTTCAAGATTCCAGGGGTTCTACTTTCTAGGAACTGCCCTTTTTTCCCAGGTCTTGAATTATACTACACAAGATAACCTCGTGGCAGGCTCAAAGAGGAGCTACAGAAGCTCCTGATATTTATGAGATTTGTAGTTTAAACCCCAAACTGGAGTCTACCTTGAAGGGTTGGGTGTGAGGAAGAAACTTCACTTAGATAAGCCTCTGACCTTCATCCTGGAAAAGGGGAGCACAAATGACACAGGCATTTTTGAAACTAAGAGTTTTCTTTAGTTTGCCCATCTCTGGCCTGCCCACTCTATGGTGTCTGCACAAAGTAGAAAGAGACACGTCTAATGCCACAATAAGGAAGATTTCATCCCAGGAAGAGCTCCTGTCCTGCAGCCCTGTGTTGGCCTGCCAAAGTCAACAACCATGTCTGTGAGCTGACGTGTCTTGGCTGAAGTCAGCATTCAAGCTAATTATCTAGGTCACTGCAGCCTAGAGCAGCTGCAAGCTTTACTCAGCCAGGCAGCTTACAAGGCTAAGCAGATGCAGCATTCTGTAAGTACTGATACTGGGGATACTGAAAACCATGATGAAATCCTCAGTTTTCTGTTCCTCAGGCCCCTTAGAGAACCAGCAGCTGTATCACTATAATCTCATCGCCCACAGAGCCAGGTGCAAAGGGAGTCTAATCTTTTAACAAGATGGCCAGTTGAACAGGCCTGACGCCAACTCTCTCTGCTCATGTCATAAGCCATTAAAATCTCTTCTGGTCACTTGTATTGGTTGGGTTTTGAGCAGTTCATATTTGGCACAATATCACTGAATATACTAAAATAAGAGGGACATGCATGCAACCAAAAAGGCCAGGAAGAATGTCAAGGGAACTCCTGTGACAGTGTCCACTCTCTAATTATCCAGAGGAGACCATCACTGTAAGCTTCATCTCAGACCACATCAAAGAGCTGAAACACTATCTAGTTACAGTCAGTGTCCTAATGACAATGCCCCACTACTCCAAGTTCTTGAGGGAAGTATAACCTGCCTGACTGGCATGCCCAGCTACATGACATCCGGCAAAGTCTGGGGAGAACCGTCTAAGGTGCTCTAGGTACAAACACATCTTCCTGTTATTCATTACCCTCAGACTTCTCAGTGATGAGACCGAGCACATGAAGAGGATCTTTGACAACTGCCTTCAGATAGGTTAACCAGGCTGCTTACTTTCCTACATAAAGGGATGTCCTCCATGCATCCACAAAGCATATCCTCACACAGTAATTCTAGATTTCAATCCTTTTCCTTCTGCATGCCGCAAAGTTCCATCTTAGCACAGGCAGCCTGAAAATTCTTGAAGGAATTCATGGTGGAATCCACTCTGGGTAAGCTAAACTCTGTGCTATGCCACTTACTTCTCAGTACAGTCTGGGACCGTGGACACATTCCATTCACAGACCAATCCGCTGACCTCCACCACATCTCCTACGTTACTCTGATGTTCCTTCGATTCTCCAGGCCATGGTCTTCACTGTTCATACTTCTATTGAGACATTAAGATTTGAGATATGTTGTTTTCTTCCTTGCTACAATTTAGGTTCCTCTCAGTGGCAGTTCTAATTCTCCACCAGAGCTAATACATATTACCCAAAGAAAGCTTCTTCCTCATTCCTAACCCTCAAGGGTTCAGAGAGGCTCTGACCCGGGACTGTTCCCTCTTGTATCACTTCAGCCATGCGGAACTACTTACATTTCCTAAATAAGTAATGCTCCCTCTAGCCTCTGCATCTTACTATACACTATTCTCTTCCTGGAATGATTCTCCTACCTCTTCCCCTGGCTAACTTCTCCTCCTTGAAGTCTCAGATCCAGTATCATCTTTTAGGAAGCCTACACTGACTACCCTTAGGAATTATCTGCCCCTGGTTGACGCCTCCACAGTACCTTTGCACACTTTGATCACGCACTTGCCACACTCTGCTGACACTGCTCACTTGCCTATCATCTCTCTAGTCCACACAGCAGTGCTAAGAATGTATGAATCCCTAATACATAAACTCGTGATTTTACATACCAGGTTTTCAGTATCGACCAATGAAAATGTAGAATTATACCTCACTTACTTCCAAAAGAAATTTAACCACCTTATATTAGAATTTGCAAGATATTAAGAAGTAAAGCTGAAGGACATCTGCTTCCAGCAACATGGCAGACTGAGCTAGTGTGGAGCCTCTCATATACAAAAAACTAGAAATTCTATACAAAAATCAAACTCTAAAAATTTAATACAAGACTGACTTTACAAAAATGAAACAAAGGAAAGAAGAACAGAAGGAGGGAAGAAAAGAAAGAAGGAAGGGAAGAAGGGAGGGAGGAATCCCCCTGAGCCAGGGACAAAAAAGAGAACTAAAAGCCAAGCAGTAAGTATATGAGCTTATGTCCCAGGAACTCTGGGGATGTTACTGGACACTGAAATAAGGGCTAGGGCTTGAGTTTTAACAAAGAGACTGGAGATGAGACTTAAGATACATGAGGTGAGGATCAGGCCTCTGAAGAGCTGCAGTCTCAGGGGAACGAGGACTAGAATAACTCCACCCACCAGCCTAGGAAGAAGGTAAGGAAGCTGGCTCTACCAGAGACTAATACCTACAGAGCACAACCAAAACCCTCTAGAGGGACAGCTCTACCACCAAGGCCAGAAGGGATTTCTATTTTTTGTAAATCCCTGTTGAAGAAAAACTTCCAATTTAAAAAAAAAAAGAAATGATCTACGATGAGGAGATACAATATAGATCACAATAGTCAGAAAGATTAGCAACCCTCCAAAATCTCCAAGTATAGTCTTAAAAAGACCATAAATAAGTATGATTAAAATAATTAAAGAGATTTTTAAAAATAAATAAACCTATGAAAGAACACTTTGAAAAGAAAAAAGTGGAAATTTGGGGAAAAACACCAAAAGAATTTCTAGAAATGATAAATATAATGTTTGAAATTTAAAATACATTTAATAAGTAAAAGAGCATATTAAATACAGCTAGAGAGAAATGGTTAACTGGAAGACAGATCAGAGTAAATTATTTAAGACATATCAAAAAGACATAAAGAATAAAGGGGGTATTGATGGGAATACAATCATAGTTGGAGATTTTAACACTGCATTAACATCACTAGACAGATCTTCCAGACAGAAAATAAACAAGGCAACAGAGAAATTAAATACTACAATAGAAAAACTAGATTTGGTGGATATTTTCAGAGCATTACACCCCCCAAAAATAGGATATACATTCTTTTCAAGTGCACATGGAACATTTTCCAGGATCGATCATGTACTTGGGCACAAAAGAAACCTCAACAATTTTAAGAAGATAGAAATTATCTCAAGCATCTTTACTGACCACAATGCCATGAAACTGGAAATCAACAACAGAGAAACAAAGGAGAAAAAAAGGAAAGCATGGAGATTAAACAATATGTTATTGAAAAAACAATGGATCAATGAGGAAATCAAAGCTGAAATTCAAAAATACCTTGAGACAAATGATAATGAAAGCACAACCACTCAAAACCTATGGGACACAGCAAAGGCAGTGCTAAGAGGGAAGTTTGTAGCGATACAGGCCTTCCTCAAAAAAGAAGAACAATCTCAAATAAACAATTTAACCCACCACCTGAATGAATTAGAAAAAGAAGAACAAAAAGCCCCAAAAAGCAGCAGAAGGAAGGAAATAATAAAGATCAGAGAGGAATTAAATACAATAGAGATTAACAAGACCATAGAAAAAATCAACCAAACCAAAAGCTGGTTTTTTCAAAAAGTAAATAAAATCGACAAACCTCTGGCCAAACTCACAAAGAAGAAAAAAGAGAGAGCACAAATTAGCAAAATAAGAAAGGAAAATGGAGAAATTACAACAAACAAAATAGAAATACAGAATATCATACGAGAATATTATGAAAAACTATATGGAACCAAACTGGATAACCTAGAGGAGATGGACAAGTTTCTGGAAACATACTGTCCACCAAAACTGAATCAAGAAGCATCTGAACACTTGAACAATCCGATCACTAGAAAGGAAATAGAAATAGCAATTAAAAACCTCCCTACAAATAAAAGTCCAGGACCGGACGGCTTCACCGGGGAATTCTAACAAACATACAAAGAAGAACTCATACCAGTCCTTCTCAAACTCTTCCAGACGATTGAAAAGGAGGGATTACTCCCAAACTCATTCTATGAAGCCACCATCACCCTGATACCAAAACCAGGCAAAGACACTAAAAAAAAAGAGAATTATAGGCCAATATCACTGATGAACATAGACGCCAAAATCCTCACCAAAGTTTTAGGAAATAGAATCCAACAACACATAAAAAAGATTATACATCATGACCAAGTGGGGTTCATCCCAGGGACACAAGGCTGGTTCAACATACGCAAATCAATCAGTGTAATACATCACATCAACAAGAGAAAGGACAAAAACCACATGATCATCTCAATCGATGCAGAAAAAGCATTTGATAAAATTCAACACCCATTTATGATAAAAACTCTCGCCAAAGTGGGTATAGAGGGAACATATCTCAACATAATAAAAGCTATATATGACAAACCTACAGCCAGCATAGTACTCAACAGTGAAAAACTCAAAAGCTTCCCACTAAAATCTGGGACAAGACAAGGATGCCCACTATCACCACTCCTATTCAACATAGTCCTGGAAGTCCTAGCCACAGCAGTCAGGCAAGAGAAAGAAATAAAAGGGACCCAAATTGGAAAAGAAGAGGTAAAAGTGTCATTATATGCTGATGACATGTTACTATATATAGAAAACCCTAAAAGGTCCACACAAAAGCTACTAGAGCTGATTGAAGAATTCAGCAAGGTAGCAGGTTACAAAATTAACGTTCAAAAATCAGTTGCATTTCTTTACACTAACGATAAATCAACAGAAGAAGAAAGTAAAGAAACAATCCCCTTTAAAATAGCACCCAAAGTAATAAAATATCTGGGAATAAATCTAACCAAGGAGGTGAAAGAATTATACACAGAAAACTATAAACCATTGATGAAGGAAATTAAAGAAGACTTTAAAAAATGGAAAGATATTCCATGCTCTTGGATTGGAAGAATCAATATTGTTAAAATGGTCACACTGCCCAAGGCAATCTACAGATTTAATGCAATCCCTATCCAATTACCCAGGACATATTTCACAGAACTAGAAAAAATCATAATAAAATTCATATGGAACCATCAAAGACCTAGAATTGCCAAAGCATTACTGAAGAGAAAGAAAGAGGCTGGAGGAATAACTCTCCCAGACTTCAGACAATCCTATAGAGCTACAGTCATCAAGACAGCATGGTATTGGTACCAAAACAGACATATAGACCAATGGAACAGAATAGAGAGCCCAGAAATGAACCCACAAACTTTTGGTCAACTCATCTTCGACAAAGGAGGCAAGAATATACATTGGAATAAAGACAGTCTCTTCAGCAAATGGTGTTGGGAAAACTGGACAGCAGCATGTAAAACAATGAAGCTAGAACACCCCCTTACACCATATACAAAAATCAACTCAAAATGGATTAAAGACTTAAACATAAGACAAGATACAATAAACCTCCTAGAGGAAAACATAGGCAAAACATTATCTGACATACATCTCAAAAATTTTCTCCTAGAAGAAATAAAAGCAAGAATAAACAAGTGGGACCTAATGAAACTTACAAGCTTCTGCACAGCAAAGGAAACCAGAAATAAAACAAGAAGAAAACCTACGGAATGGGAGAAAATTTTTGCAAATGAAACCGACAAAGGCTTGATCTCCAGAATATATAAGCAGCTCATACGACTCAATAAGAAAAAAATAAACAACCCAATCCAAAAATGGGCAGAAGACCTAAACAAGCAATTCTCCAAGGACGACATACAAATGATCAAAAAGCACATGAAAAAATGCTCAGTATCACTAATTATCAGAGAAATGCAAATCAAAACTACAATGAGGTATCACCTCACACCAGTCAGAATGGCCGTCATTCAAAAACCCAGAAATGACAAATGCTGGAGAGGCTGTGGAGAAAGGGGAACCCTCCTACACTGCTGGTGGGAATGCAGTTTGGTGCAGCCACTATGGAAAACAGTGTGGAGATTCCTCAAAAGACTAGGAATAGACTTACCATATGACCCAGGAATCCCACTCCTGGGCTTGTATCCAGAAGGAAATCTACTTCAGGATGATACCTGCGCCCCAATGTTCATAGCAGCACTATTTACAATAGCCAAAACATGGAAACAGCCTAAATGTCCATCAACAGGTGACTGGATAAAGAAGAGGTGGTATATTTATACAATGGAATACTACTCAGACATAAAAATCGACAACATAATGCCATTTGCAGCAACATGGATGCTCCTGGAGAATGTCATTCTAAGTGAAGTAAGCCAGAAAGAGAAAGAAAAATACCATATGAGATCGCTCATATGTGGAATCTAAAAAACAAAAACAAAAACAAACAAACAAAAACAAAGCGTAAATAAAGGACAGAAATAGACTCACAGACAGAGAATACAGACTTGTGGTTACCAGGGGGGTGGAGGGTGGGAAGGGATAGACTGGGATTTCAAAATTGTAGAATAGACTACACTGTATAGCACAGGGAAATATACACAAAATGTTATGATAACTCACAGAGAAAAAAATGTGACAATGAGTGTGTATATGTCCATGAATAACTGAAAAATTGTGCTGAACACTGGAATTTGACACAACATTGTAAAATGATGATAAATCAATAAAAAATGTTAAAAAAAAAGACATAAAGAAAAGGAAAATATGAGGAAGGGGAATGGACATAAAGCATAAAATGAGAAGATTCAAAGTACGTTTAATAGGCATTCCAGAAGAAAAAAAACTGAAAGAAAATGAAAAGGAGGCAATATCTGAAGAAATAATAGCTAAGAGTTTTCCATAATTCAAGAAATCATCCTCAGATTTAAGAATCACAAGGACTCCCAAGAATGTGTACCCATTCTGAAAAACATTTTGACCACAGTTAATAAAACTGAAAATGTTTCATCCCTCATGACCCAGCATTCCCTCTTTTACATATATACCTGGAGAAAGTCTCATACATCTGGATAAGGACTCATTTACAAGAGTGTTCAATGATGCACTGTTTGTAATACAAAAAAATTTGGAAACTAAATGGTCTATCTGTCCAGTAATAGATAAATGGTAGATTATTTTTTCTTATAACAGGAATAACCCAAAGAAGTTAAAATAATAAACCAAAGAAACATAGCTATATATATCAAAAATATTGAGTGAGAAAAGGAAGTTTCAGAAGGGTAAGTAGAGTATAATATCATTCATATAAATTTTAAACATACATACATACAAATGCAGTGGAAATATAAAAGTATTCATGGAAATGCTTACATCAATTTCAGGATAATGATTCCCTTTGGTAGTGAAAAAAAATGAAGAGATCGGAGCATGGTTAATTACATTTCTTTTTTTTTAATTTATAGTCATTTCAGAATGTTGTGTCAAATTCCAGTGTAGAGCACAATTTTTCAGTTATACATGAACATACATATATACATTGTCACATTTTTTTTCGCTGTGAGCTACCACAAGATCTTGTATATATTTCCCTGTGCTATACAATATAATCTTGTTTATCGATTCTGCATATGCTATACAACATAATCTTGTTTATCTATTCTGCATATGCTTGTCAGTATCTACAAATTTTGAACTCCCCGTCTGTCCCTTCCCACTCCTCCGCCTTGGCAACCACAAGTTTGTATTCTATGTCTATGAGTCTGTTTCTGTTTTGTATTTATGTTCTTTTTTTTTTAAGATTCCACATATGAGCAATCTCATATGGTATTTTTCTTTCTCTTTCTGGCTTACTTCACTTAGAATGACATATATTTCTTTTTATAAAACAGATATCTGAAGGCGATGTGGCAAAATACTACTACCAGTTTAAATTTGGGTGGGACTTCTGAAAAACTACCTTTAATATATTTTGAAATATTTTATTGATAAGAATTTTAAAAATTAAAGCTAAATTCTAAGACAATTAGAACAAGAGCAAAGGAGAAGAGATGTCATAGGTGTTGATTCTAAATTGATGTCAAAAGAGACGGTCACAGTCAGCATGTAGACCCTGGACAAATCACTTAGTCCCTCAACCTGGTTCTTTCATCTCAGGTTCCTGGAATATGTTATCACAACTAAGCTCTAATTTACCTGTGGAAACTCACTGTCAGTCAAGGCAAAAGGCAAGCACGTTTTGTTTTTAGTTCTCATTATTGGATAGAAGGAAACATAGATTCTACCAGAAAGAAAGATTATTTTTCTGCCACTGAATTTTCATGAGTATTGAGAGACAATTCTCCATGGATATCTCTCATTTCTGTACAGACTGGGCCTTCCAAGCAAAGGACATGGTTGAATAGCAAACAGTTTTGGAAGCTAGAGAAAGTACATTCCTGTGGAGAGATCTAGAGATGTACTTTCCGAGACATGTCACAGGACACTAAAAATAAAGCCTTCACCTTCCCTTCCAGAGACATTTGCTTCTTTCTCTGTCTCTGTTTCGTTCTCTCTCGGAGGCTGGGCAGATGCTCCAGCATCCCTATAAAAAAATGACTCTCCTGACTGTAGTGTTCTTCTCCTATGATGCAACTTACAACATGCACATGCAACATCTGGCTGTCACCACACTGTCTTATGGAAACTGAGACACAGAAAACTGACACAATTGCTCCAGCTGCTGCTGTTGCTCATCTCTTCTGTCAGTGTGTGAGCACATGTATTGTTTAACTGTGGCAGGCTAACTTGTTAGCTTGTAAATAGTGTTAAAATTTCAGTTCCTTCATAAATCTAACTTAGCAAAGAGGAGAGAAAAGAAAGAGTCTGAATAACAATAATGGAAACTGTCTTTAAACATGACTTTATAATAAATACAGAAATATTCTTCAAAGGACACTTCTTGTATCAACTCTATAAAACCTATGGGTCTAACAAGGAAAGAAACAGTAAGGCAAAACATTAGATTCAGAAAGATATTCTGGTGGGAATTTAAAATAATATGGTTCAACTGTTTCTTTCTGATGATCTAAAGATCAGGAATAAGGCTTATAGTTCTTAGAAATCCAATGGTTAACACACAGAAACTATTTTTTACTTTCTCAAACATAAGGTACTAAAAGGAATCTTTTATAAATGCTATCTGAGGCAATTCATAGTTGATATATCTGATGATTTTGGGAAATGTCAAAATTTTGGTTAAAGAGAGATTCTTATGTAATGGATATTTTATTTATTTTGACCACCCATCAGCCCTTTTCCCATCTTCTCAAAACAACCCAGATTTTTATTTGATGATTCATTCTTTCCCCATTCTTGTTAGGTCATCTGAATGGAGCTCCAAACCCTACTGTAGGACTGAAGCAGGTAACCAAGTCGTAGGCCAGTCAGTGCATCCCATTTCCCTGACTTAGAGGCAAGCCATTCTCTAAGGATGAACCTCAGAACTTAGCCAGGAATGATGGGGTAAGAACTCTCATTCTTTTCTGCTGTAATTGAACCTTGGAGGATGTAGCCCTGGGAACAGCTGCAAATCATCTTGTGACCCTGAGAAGAAAGTCAGTCTAAGAATGGAGTCAACACAGAGAAAGCACAGCCAGGAGATGGAGAGAAAAGAGAAAAATTCTGAAGGAATCATTTGAGTACCTATACCCAGCTATGCCTAAAACCTTATCAACTCTGGATTGTTCAATACATCTCTTTTTTGGCTTAACTCTCCTTTCAATAAAGGGATGCTATGAATAATGCCCAAACTGAAAAACACTGAGTTCTGTGCCATAAAGTTGAGGGGGGAAAAAAAAAGACAAGAAACTGGTCCTGAAAAAAGTTTGAGCTGTTGTCCTTAACAAAATATACTAAAGCCTCAATAAAGCAACATAGAACGTTTAATTTGAAATAGACCTGGATGCTGACGGGTCTGTCAAAATGAATTTATAGCTAAATACGCTCAATATGTTACGTCGAAGGTTATCTTGGAAACCTAACGAGGTTATGGGGAAAATGGAACAAAACAATCATGTTTAAGGCTTGTTGTAGGATTCTTTTTAGGTTTCATGTAAGAGGTAATCTGCATGCTTACATTTAGGTTGAACAGTATGAAATTGATAGTTTCGTATAGTTCAATCAAATAACAAGGGAGGAAAAAAGTCTGCATTACTTCCTCCCTTATATTTATTTAAATCAGAAAATACACTATATTTAAAAAAGACCTAACTATTCATTTACCTTATCCAACTATTCTTATTTTACATCTAGGACAACCAAACGTACTACATTTTCATTTTTCAAATCTTGCACTCAAAATAGTTTCTAAAAAAAGTTCATACCCTGTGCAATATTCACTTACCTGCATGTTATATAGGGGCTGCTTTGGTGCATTAACTTCCTTCAGTAGTTGATGAGCTATGTCCCTTAACTCTAAAAGTCTGCAAGCAAGCTGAGGCTGCAGGAGTTTGGCAACTGATCTGGAGGATCTGGATATGCTGTTTAGTCCTTGAATTAATGTTCCTCGGTTGATCTTGGCTAAAGCGACAGCCATTCTGATTTTGGATGTTTTTTGTATGGGTTCTCTTTGCTGGAAAATAAGCCTTTGAAAAGTGACTGATGTGTGATTCTCCACTGCATTATTTATTTATTAAATTTTTAAAAACTGAAATATAGTTGATGATGTACAATATTGTTAGTTTCAGGTATACTATATAATTTGACATTTGCAAACAGTATGAAATGAATACCACGAGAAGTTGGGTAACCATCTGTCCCCATACAAAATTATTATAATATTATTGGCCATATTCCTTATGCTGTAAATTGCATCCCTGTTACTTATTATATAACTGGAAATTTGTACTTCTTAATCTCCCTTCATCTGTTTTGCTCACACTGCTCCCTCCCTCCACATCCTCCATTCCCACTTCCAACCACCCATTTGTTTCCAGTGCATTATTAAAATCTACTGCAGGCAGAGACAAGTACCACATAATTGTACACTGTGCATGATACTCAGTGTCCAATAATTATCTCCTACCCTCCATACAACTCACTGATCCCTCCCATGTACTTAAATCTTTATTTGAATACATGATTATTTTTCCTTAGGATAAATATTCAGAATTAAGTTACATGCCAAAAGATACAAATTTTTCATTTTTCTCTCTGGATTTATTTATTTTTTGCATTGATTTTTAAAGAGCTCTTTAAATGATAAAATATAGCATATATACATAATATACAGTGTACAATTTACTTTAAATTTTTAAATGCTAAAAATATAGCATACATGAACAATGCATTGTACAGTTTAAATAAAAATAAAATAAAAACCCTATATACTAATCAACAAGCTTATGAAACTTTTAGTTCTGAAAAATTCAAAACTTTTATGAGCATTCCAAAAGAAAAAAAATGTGGCATTTCTAAAACACATGACATGTAGTTCTTTCTCTGTTCTAGCAGAAAGTGAACCACAGGGGAATTACTTACAATGTGGTTAAGCTGCATTCCAGGCAACAAACAAGTATGATTTCCATTACTCATTTAAGTAATTTTATAAGCTATTCTGGCTTTTTGTATGTAACCTGGAGGAAAGTGTTGGTTAACACAAATAAGCAACTCTGAATTTTTATTTATTTATTGAGTCCAAATATGTAAGAGCAAAACATCTTTTAAATGGATTTTTTAGTCTACAATGAACATCATATATTTGTTTTAAAGTTAACATACTATATTGCTATACACCAGAAATGCCTCAATTTTTATCCTGAAATCATAATTTTATTATTGCTGTATTTGTCATCAAAGTTCAATACTTCTCTTACTTTTCAGCATTTGTCACTGGAGATAACCAAAGCTATTCTAGCCTATCAATGAGGATATATTTCTGGGGCATCTGGGGTCTTACTGTGGTTTAACCTGTTAACTTTATTGAAAAAGTCCCATTAGCCCACCTGTGGTCTCAACCCTCCTCGCAATATTAACAGTAGAGAGTGCAGTCTAAATTGTGGGCTACAGTTGCTACAACTCCAAGCCACTTTAAAGCAAAGCAATCTTTACAAGTAGTCATATGGTAGAGGTAGAACAAGCAAAAAGAACAGGCAGGAACAATCACTTGATATTATTATCTATACTGATTGCAAGCACACGTCGGAGAGAAGCCATATTGTCTGCAGTATCCAAAGTTACTGCATATAATGATTCAATCTCTCTTATGATCTTATGCTTTGCTGCACTGACTCTTTCTCCTAATTCCTCCTCAAGGTGGAGCACCTAGAATAAGACTGGTTTTACTTCTGATTACAATTTATAGTCGCTGCTAAGCATCCTTGGTGCACTGGTTCCAGGACCCCTGAGGATACCAAAATCCATGGATGCTTACGTCTTTTATATAAAATGGCACAGTATTTGCATATAACCTATGCTCATCCTCCCTTACACTTTAAATCATCTCTAGATTACTTATAATATCTAATATAATGTGAATGCTGAGTAAATAGTTGTAAATACAGTATAAATGTATGTAAATAGTTGCTTGCAGGTGGCAAGCTGAAGTTGTGCTTTTTGGAACTTTCTGGAACATTTTCCAAATATTTTCCATCCAAGATTGTTTGAATTCTTGGATACCATGGACTGACTGTACTCTGTTTTCTCTCATTATAATTTATAATCATAAAGTGAGAACCACCTTGCCAAAGCAAACAGGAGGGGGATATGTGTAGTTCCACTTTACTGAAACCTTGTCTATGTGGTCATTCAGTGTTTCAGGGACCCTTAGTTTTTTCAGTTGCAAAATATTAACATTCTGCATTTTCCCTCTCCTTATTTTGTGAATTTCTTTCCAAATCTTAATGATCTGTATATGTCAGCCTGGATTCACTGACTTTACACATATATTTCTATTAACGAGTCTTGATCCATTTCCCTAAACAATATACAAGTTTCATCCATTTAACTTTCCCCTCTTTTACAAAATTGTTTTTCTAAATTTTTATCTCTGTAGAAAAATAAGCCTACTTGTAACTAATAATCTGTTAATCAAAACTCTCCTGTACAGTTCATAGAATTTGTATTGATGAAAATACAGCATTTGTTATAGACAATATTTTTTAAAATTCAAGTGTGCATTAAAACAATGCTTTAGAGCACTTTGTGTTATCTTGCTCAGTTTAGTCTCCTCTTGAATTCATGGCTTTTTCCAACAGACTCAACCTGTTCATAATTAAAATCATCTTTGTTTCCCTTTAATGCTTAAATTACTACAATTTAAAGATTGTTTTCTTTTTAAAATGCTTTCCTCTTTGATACTTTCCTAGATAACTAAAAGAATTATTACTTCTGACAACAAACTGTTTCCACCTTTATTTTCCCTGCCACAAAATATGGAATCAACTTGTTCCCAGGAAGACCATTATTGCTTTTAAAAATACAGTGTTAGAAACCAAATCTGGGCACCAGGGCATGTGTTCAGTGGTTCCTCGTGGCTCTGGGAATACAAAGGTGACAACAGAGGAGAGGCTACTCAAATTCCTTTTTGTCTATTATCTATGCTGTGTATTTTCTTACCAAGCCATATGTGTAAATTTAAATGTTGAACCCAGATTAAGAAGTCCTCATTTCTTTCTTTTCCTTCTTTTTTTTTTTTCTTTTTTTCTTTTTTCTATTTGAATCTTGGTCTAAGCATCCTGGAATCAGTTGCAAAGTGTGAAAATCCAGATGGTTATTTTTGTCATCATCATCTGAGCCCATAACTAAACATCAGAAAGGAAGTCCAACTCCCAACCACCAATATCACCTCAGAGATACACACTTAAAGTACTTAAAGACCATTTACCAAAAGAAACTTCGCCTCAGTTAATCTGGATGCTTCAAGAAGCCTGCTCCAGTTTTCTCCATTTGAGCTCCATTCTTTGAATATATATCCTGCTTTCCCTTTCTGTTTTCTTTTTTCTAGAGCCATGCCCATTTCTCGATCATCAGCATTTTTAATGCTGAACTCCAATTTCTATTAACATCAGCTTTTTACTACCCTACATTTATAAAACCAGCCTGTCAGCAAATCTTATTCAATTTTTTCTCTGAGCAGTCCCAGAATCTGATCACTTCTCACTAGGCCCAATACCAACACGCAGTCCGTTATACTTATATACCACCATCATCTCTTCTCCAGACTTGAAAATTAGCCTCTGCCAATGGCCTCCCTGCTTCCACCCTTGTCTATCTTCCTTCTGTTCCTCAACCTATCAGCCAGAGATATACAGTTAAAACATGTCAGATCAGACCTTGTTTTTCTACTCAAACACTTTAGTGGCTTCCTGGTACACTCAGTGTCAAAGCCAAAGTATATACAATGGTCTACAAAACCCAACAGTTGTCTCTTCTTTATCTCACTGGCCTCACCATCTTTTTCTCTCCCTTTCCCTCCTCATAATTCATTGAACTTGTAAAGTATCAGGGACTTTGAATTAACCACACCATTCAAGTCCTCAAAGATACCAAAGTTTGCTCCCTCACTTCCTTCAAGTCTTAATTCAAGAATCACTTTCTCACTAAGATCCTCTTGGTCATCTGACTTTAACCATCAACTATGCTCCCTATCCCTACCTTTACTCCATATCCCTTGTCCACTATGTTTTTTCTTCTCCTTAAGATCTACCATTAACATAACAGGTAGTTTATTTTCCTCGTTTATTGTTTTCCTGACTAGGACATAAGTTCTGTGGCAGCAGTGTTTTACATCCATTTGGCTCACTGATCTTTCCCCAGTGCCTAGAATAGGTCTGGCACATAGTAGGTGCTCTATAAATATATTCATTAAAATGAATGAAGTATATCAGAAAAATATAACAAGTTAAAATTGAGAAATATCAGGAAAAATACACCAAATGTTAAATGAGAAACCATCCAGAAAATTTTCAGTGCACAATGTATTTTGTAACTTTTACAATGATAGTGCCCCACAAGAAACAACTCACCAAAGACAAAAATATAACTGAATTATAGAACAATCCACTTACAGTTCTACTCTCATTATATTTACAAACCCCAATACAAGTAATTTCCAGACATCACAGGTGCATCTCCAGTGAAACTCTGCCACATAAGGTTAAAAAAAAATCCATCCTGAGACCCTGCCACATAAGGTTAACAGAAATTCTTGAGCTTGTCTTTCAGAATAGTAGATAAGGGGAAGGTTGATAAAAACCTCTCGGCTTGTAATCTGCCTTCACTGATCAAACTCACCTTAATTTTTCATGCAAACTGCATATTCTCCAAGCTTCGTGTACCTTAGACAAATACACCCCAAGACTCCTTTAACTGCTCCCTATAGACAACACCTCTGACATATGGGTCTCTATAATAACATCTGCTTCAGGAACGTTGAGCTTATCTTGCCCAGTTCAAACTGGTCAAGACCACTGACCATTCAACTGGGTGTGCTCGAGTGTGCGATGGATGACTTTTGACGTGAGAAGGCCAAAAACTCCACCATAGTCCCATCATGCTAACAGCGCCATTTTCCGAACATGCATCCCATGAAGAAGCATGTAACTCAGATATGCCTGCACAGAGCAGACATACCCCACCTTTTTCCTGCCTCCAAATCACCCTCCCCTGCACCTCTGACCACCCTATACTGTTTACCCACAAATATCCCAAGCCCCTTGCCTTTGGGAGGCAGATCTCATATTTGTTCTCCTGTCTCCTCACTTGGCTGCCTAGTGAATAAACCCTTTCTCTGCTGCAAACCTTGGCATCTCAGCATCGCACAACAAACCTGGTTTGGTAACGCCAGCAGTTTTTGTCCCACATGTTTAAAAAAAAGAAGAAAGCATAGAGAATTCAGAAAAATACATCTATAGATGTAAAATCCAAATTTTTACATGGATTCTGTTATGCTTTGTCTACAATTCCCAGTTTTGAATGTACAGTTAAGTGCAAGTTAATTACATAATAAAACACATAACCACATTTCATAATTCAAACCCATCAAAGTTGACCCTGCCTAGGCTTCACCTTGAGGTTTTCTCAGTAATTACTGCACTGCTATGCTGCCCTTAACCATTTATATCTTAGACCAAGCATGGTCATCTGCCTGTTTATCATAAAAGCTTTCTTTCATTCAAGTAAAGATCATTTGAATTAAAAAATTTGAATTCCCTAGTTGTAGTATGCATTTTTCATTTGTTCAAATTTAATGTTTAATATTTTAGAGTCCTCATACAGAAATCATTTGCCATTGCAAGTGTAAACCTTAAAAACTTACTTTTTACTACAGGATGTGGATACTGAGGGTATTAGGGGTCTGGGCTGGTTGGGAGGGAGGGAGCAGAGAGTACACGACCTCAGACCTCAAGCCAAAATTCTAAAATTAACTTTCCCAACCCCAGAAAAAAATGTCCTTCAAAATCTGTGCCATGAAAAACTATTTAATAATCATTATTCTGGGTATATTCCTCTACAAAATTTCTATCATCACTCCCATCAAATCCTGCCTTTGCTCCAGGCCAGCAACATGGCTTTTTCCTAAATAAATAAGTGCCTAAAATTAAAAAAAAAAAAAAGATTTAAATACTAATCATAAAATTTAGAGATTTAAAATACAGCCCAATCAATAAAGCCCTCTAAGTATTCTTAAAATCATTCTTTTCAGTATGTTTGAGAACTATGGACCATAGTGGAAATAATAAAATTTAGCATTTATAATCTAACCTTTAAAAATAATCTAGTTAACAATGCAGTATTAGCATTGTTTTCTGGATAATTTATTTTTGAAGTGCAAGTAACTTCAATGTGTTATATCCCCTAACTACTCAGGTTTCCTGACAATCTCAGCAGCACATTCTTCAAAGTAAATGGTGGAAAAAGACAATGTGCTTTGAATATGAGAAATAAAGTAACTTTAACTCTGTTTATATTCTTCTCTGGGGTGGGGTATAGTTCTTATAAGTAAATGACTTCAATGAGTTGGAAATAGAAACTTAGAGTTTTTTCTTTGGGGATCAGAACATCAATTTGTTCCACCATAAAGCATCCTTATGTCTCTAGTGATGACGAGGCTACGCAGAGGGCGGGAAGAGATGACGGAAGTTGATAAGAAAGTTGCAACTTCTTTGATTAAATAAAACCCAGTTTCTCTAATGCTGGCAATGGTGGGAGAATCACAGTTTGGAAGGACAACAGGGCTTTCCAGGCCTAGGCTGCCTAGGCTTCACCTTGAGGTTTTTCTCAGTAATTACCGCACTGCTATGCTGCCCTTACATCTTAGCCAAGCATGGTCACCTGCCAGTCTCTTTCCTTAATACTCTAGAGCATAGCCAAGAGAAGTCTCCAATGCTTCCAAAGAATTTATACCAAAACTAGGACAATGCAAAAAGTGGCAGCAACTAGACACCAGGACTAAGATGTGGAATTATAAAATCTGGTTTGCCCTCTGGTGCTTCTAAGGCTTATCCTATCCTACTGAGCCAACCACCATCTAGATGCCATCTTACCACTGTGCATCCACTTACACTTCAGTATCACCTCTCCCCAAAGTCTAGACTCAACACTGATGCCACTTATTCAAATTTACTTGACATTTTGGAAACACACTATGCTGTTTAATGCTTTTTGACCTGACACTGCTTCCTTTGAAATATTCTTCCCTGCTCCTACCCACTTATTTTATCCATTTCTTCACCTTGAAAACTCCTATCCATCCTTTGAGACTCAATTTAAGCATCTTTCCTCCATGCAGTCTTCTCTGATTCCAGGATGTAGTTGTTACTTCCCCTAAATTGTATATGCCTCTTACCATATTCCACTGCAATTACTCGTTTACGACGCTGTCTCCATTAGATTAAAGCTCACTGACTGAAGGAACCCTGTCTTCTTTGTCTGTATTCCTACTTTCCAACCCCTGGGCAACAGTAAAGGATTTATAAATGTCTAATGCCTGGTTGTCTGGATGAGGTTAAAGGTAGCTCTAATACCTCTCCTTTGAAATGAAATACACAGACTTTGTGATTACTGTTTTACTCAGAGTGTCTTTTTGTCTACTTCCAGGTTTTAACTATGTTCCTCGTGTTGACATTGCCAAAAGTCTGATTTCTGAGTAAGTAGGTTGTTACTCTACTATGTAAGTTTACAACATATCCTATTCCAACTGTGGCCACAAGGACTGAAACAACACTTTTCCATTAAAAGCTGAGTACTTTTGAGTAAAGCACTGTTACACATGTCCTCTAAACAAGATGTTACTTTTTCCTGACCAAATGTCTTTACAATTCTCTACCTGTCTCCTTCCACTCCCAATATTTTATCTGTCTAAAACTCTTTTTGGAACATAAGTTTAAAATACGTGCATACATACTTTATTTAAATTGACATTACTATTTTCTTTCCACATTAAAACACACACTCATATTTATCTTTCCATTGTTATAATTTATATCAGTTATGTTTTTTCACTGACTTAATTGCCATAGATTTTTGTTAAAGTATATCTAGGTATTTTTCTGATTTTACATTAAGCAAATCTTAAGTAAACTACATTGCAATTGTGGCTATGGGAGAGTTCTAGATTTCCAACCTAATGGTAGAGTGGTTGTCCTTAAACTTAATTCACCTATCTATCTCACTTCCTTGTCCATAATATTTCTGCTTTCCATAGATCACTGAGTAAGAGTTAAAATGTGTTTTTCTGTGAAAGTAATGTTTTCTTAAGCTTCAAGTACCGATCTCAAAATCACAAACTATATAATTGGTATGATACTAAAAATACAATACACTTTTTATAATCTTTTTCAAAGTTACAAAATCACATTACCTGATTAGATTGTGATACTCTCAGGAGGGTAGGGAATTCATCTTTAAACTCATCTACAAGGTCCAAGATTGCTTTCTGGATCCCCTCGACTAGGACAAAAAGAAGTTAGGGGGTAAAAAAAAGATCTTAACTAAAAAATTCCTTAACCATAATTCAAATGAACGTGGAACACTGGCTCCACCTTGGGAATTTAGTTCCCAGTTTCCACATCCATATCCCCTTTAAAAGAAGACTGCATACTTCTTCCAGAAAAGTTCTTCAACATCTGCCCAAATATCCACCCAACAGGCCTGATTGACATGCTGAGTTCTTGCTTGGGTTCCTAGCGCCTGGCAAGCTTGCAGGCCTGAGCACTGCTGGTCCTACTCTACCATTACTGAGGGATGAAGGCAGCCTTCCACTTGGGAAAGCAGGCAAGGACAGAACCTGCAGCTCACTGCCAGAATTCTTTGTTACTGCACAATGGGCCTCTGAGAACTTGTTACAGAATCCTCTGAAATCACTGTGGCAGTAAGTGGAGGAAGAATGTGTTTGGAGGCACAAGGGGAGGTGAAAGGGAAATGAAAAATGAACCACTTTAAGGAGTTCTGCAACATAAATTGAATTTTGTCCCAATGTCTCCAGTGATACCTCAATTATTGGATCATCTGAGAACAAAGCTCCCTTTGAAAAAAGTTGGCATCCACTTTAAAAGAAATGCTTGACATATGATGCCAAGTGGAAAAGAAACACCAGCCGTTAATCAGAAGAACTTCTGAAGAGATTGTTTTTCCTTCACCCAAGTGAGGATCACTAGGTCAGACCCAGGCAAAATTGTGAAGTCTTTGGTTTGTCTTTGAAATCTCAACCTATTTCTCTTCTTCATCTTTGTCCCTTCTAGTACTCTTCCACTTCAAATGAACGTTATTTTTCCCTCATCAAACCTGGGAAGAACTGCGTATCACACAGACTTGATTGACTACCTGGTTATATTTTAGTGTGGATGAATTGAGTTGGTTAACTCAAATCCCATGTTACTTTGAAGTCTTTATATTTAATTGTAGCTAGATGGTTTTCCTTAGCAAGCTGGAGGTTTATTCAGAGGAACTGTTTGGGAAAAAGAAATGTTCATCAAAGGAGTCCTCTAGCTTGTGAAGCCTGCCAGATCCCCAGCTTTCACACTGTCCTTAGTCCCAATCTGCCTGCAAACCCTCTCCATCACAGCACAACCACCTCTCCGAACCTTAACACAACGTGCCTTCCTCCATCATTAACCTAATGCTTAAGATAATTACACCCTTAACATTTGGAAAATGAAATCTACTGCCAGAAAGAAAGTATTATTAGACAATGATGAACACACAAACTGGGAGTCTACAAGATAATGAAACCCTTTACCTGTCCTATTAAGATACTTGGCTATCAGAGTCTACCACAGAGTAACACCTGTTAGTACCTTCTCTCTCTGGGCTTCTTCCCTGTTCTCCACTCCAATCAATCCCCTAATTCCTTTTTCCATCTGCCCACCCCTCAGTGTCCTAGTTCTCAACTGTTTCCCCTGGTTTTCTTTTCATAATGTTCTCACCCTCCTAGGTATCCTGTAAAGTTAACAAATCTACTAGAAAAACATCTCTCATGTTCATATTTCCTACACCTAAAGCTTAACTGACTCTATGTTAATTATGCTAACAAAATTGTTTTTGTCTTTTCTTTCTTAATGACCCTCTCCTTGGAAGGGGAATGATGGAAAAAGACAGGGAGGGATAAGCAAAAAAAACCTCCCACACTGCCACACTTAACATTTGTGACCATATCTGATAATATTCTGGTTTTTATTTAATCATATTTTATACCTATATCCTTAAGCATCTTATGTTATTATGGATAAAGTCAAATGAAATGTCAATGGCTATCTTCTTCAGTTGTTATTCTTTACAGCTCATAATAAAGTGCTCCATACTTATAAAATAAATTCTAATAAGAATTTGAGGCAGCATATATGTAAATAGGATGTTTGCAAATTGAATAATTTGAAATGTACAAGGGGAACTTATTCTTTAAAAGTAACCCTAGATAAATTCTTCTGTAACATAAGTAACCATCTTTTTAACACCAAAAATAAGTATCTGTTCTGTATCTTGTAAATACAAATTTTCAGAGATGTTTCAAAGTAGGTATATTTATAACATTTTGTCTCTTCTTAAAAATTATTTAATAACTATATTCTGCAATTCCAGTTGGGTACCATTAATATGGAGTAGACCTGGAAAGCCCAATGCAAGTCTTCAAATAGTTACAGAAAAGTAACAGGCCACACAGGGAACAGAATTAGCAACCTTAGCATTGCTGCCCAAGTCTGGGAATTGCTGAGGTTGGTTAGATGGTAGGAAGCTGGGAAGATCAGATTTGTTGTCTGTTACCTGCATCACAGGAATATAAACTAAATGAGCACAGGGTCTTTGGTTGGTTTAAGGCTATATTCCCAATACTTAGATAATGCTTTTATAATTTTACAATATTACAAAAACATTTCCTAAATAAATGTAATCAAATTTGTTACTTATGTCTTAGGCAGGAAAAAAAATTTTATAACTAACAAGATCATCATGAAGTCAGTTAACTGATATACAAATGTAAAACACTTACGACCCATTACATACACATACACACACATAATGTTTATCAAACAGTATGGGAAGAAAGTTTTTTCCCCCACATACAAACCACTACATTTTAATTTATTTTACCTGTCATAGTGACATATCCTAATTAATTAAATGAATTAATTCAAGTTGAGCTCAATAAAAACTAGAAAATAGACACATTGAAACATGTCTTTGATTTTCCTTTATGCTTTTTTTTGCTAAATAACACTTAATAGATTAACTGCAGTCTATTATTCTATATATCTGAGAATAGAAAATTAAAAGTGCAGTAGGTTCATGGATGTAGTATTGATAAATGTATAAGTACATGAAAATATAATGCAGTAGAGATCAAAAGAATACACATGTAAAATTTTTCAAAATATTTATTTTTAAAAAGTAATCCCTAACTAAAAACTGAAAACAAATTGGAAAAAACTTAGCTGTGTATCAAATTGGTTATAAGACCCAGAAATGATTTATTTTGAGTGACTTTAGACAGTTCAGAACATTCCAAAGACAAAAAGAACTGAAAAGATATTTTAAATCTCATTCAGTCATTTTCTTGGAAGTATTGATATTGGCTCTCTTGAAATTATTTTCAAAAGCAGGATAAACACATTTTGGGGTTAATAATGTTAGGAATCAAGAATTTCAGAATAAAAGAAAAAAGATCTAATTATAAAATTAAAGAATAAAGTAATATATCATAATGTTAAACAGAAATGAACATATCATCATAAACTGATTTTTAAAAATACATTTTTTTCCTAGCTGTACAGACTGAAATAATTAGAAACACTGTCAACTCAGTAGAAAGGAGCACCCTAGCACCCAGATTCTGGGCTTTAATATAATTCTCCCCCTACAATGAATCAGGTCTCCTTGAAGAAAGAGCTGATACCAGCCTGCAGCAGCAGAAGTACAAGATGAACCAGGGAGATCTCAGATCAGAAAGGAAGAAAGCTTTTTGAAGATTATTGGGGTCCTGCTACAAGGACACAGAAGCCAGCCTGAAGTTGCTCCCAGTGGCCTCTGTTGTGATTATCTGGGCTTTATAATCAAAGACTCATGCCATGTGAATGTTCACTGCTGCACTACTTGTAATGCCAAGAAACTGTAAGCCAGCCAAACATCCATCAACTATAATTGTAAATATAACACATCCATAATGGTTAGTACATAGCAATAACAACGAATGAATTGTAGTTATATGCAACATCATGAATAAATCTCGTAATAATTTTGAATGAGAAACAGCAAGATACAAAAAAAAAAAAAGCAGGGCATGATTCAATTTATATGAAGTTCAAAAACACAAAACTAAGTATTATATCAGGAGCACACACATATGTGGTAAAACAATAGAGAAAAAAACAAGGAAACCATAAACATAAAATTGAGGACAGTGGTTACTACCTCTGTGGGAGAAATAAAGATATAGGATTGGACAAGGGGACATAAGGATTTTGAAGGTAATGATAGTGTAACTTTTCTAAAACTTATCATGTGTATGGACAGGTAAAAATCAATGTACTATAATTTGTATGCCTTAAAAATTTATAAATATATCTTCACCTCAATATGTAATAAAAACAAAGGAAATAACCCAATGAATACATCACTGTAACAAATTTGGTAAAAAAAAATTACCACTAAAGGCTATTCCAGAAATAATGGTAAGAGGATTTCTTCCATTCATTCACTATTTATTGAACATCTGTTACGTGTCATCACTGTTCAGCACTGAGGATAGGGTAGTGAACAAAACAGACAAAAACTCTTGCTCTACTGGAGCTTACATCCAGTGGAACAGAATCAAACTATCTGCTATCTTCCAAGAACCTAGAAAAGCCATTTCTTTCATTAGTAACTTGCTCAGATTTTGAGGTGAATGTTTCACAACTGCATTCTATACAGTACTTGAAAAAATTAACTATATATGATATAAAATATTCTTCTGATCAAAAAGATCTTATTTTAACCTTAGAAAAGTTATGTTATAAACCTATGTTTTTAACTAAAATTTTTCTTTTCTTACATTTCCCTCATCAACTCTGTAGTCACCACTGCAAGTAAGAGGTTTTGAGCAGCTACATATCTTCTGATAGACATCACCTTGGAGACAGGCAGTCTTAATCAAAGCCTTTCAAGAAAAGCAGTATCAAATACATTTAAGTATCCATAGTCCACATATTTTTATGGCCTTTGGTTAAGAGTCTCAGATTTAACTGCTTTATGCTGTAGCCTCTGCCAGGCATGACTAAAATACAGATTTTGTATTTCATCTCCTTCACCTATTGTCCTAGAATGTGTAACTTAATTGCCTAGATGCTTAAGCAAATCTCCTTTGTGAAATCAGTAACATTCAAATGTAATGAAAAACAGGTTATTCCATGTAATTCTACATAATTTTAAGAAAAGTAAACTGTTATGTTCACTTAACAGTGCTAAAAATGGAAACAGTAAAGGATGCATTCCACTCTTTCTTTGACCCAACACTTCGACAGCAAGTCTATGACAACTCTTTAAAGCTGAGCTCAGACAAAATATAATTCACCATGTGCAAATTTATCTAAACTTTCCATGAGACTACATTTATTTTCAGCCAGTACCAACCAATCCTGTCATTTCTAAGGTACCTTGTACAAAAAGAATTCTTATAAATTAAAAATGTAATAAACTACCTACAGTCCTAAATTGTGAAAACTATATGTATACTTATAGTAATAACAATGTCTTTTATTTTAAAATGAAGTCTTCTTGAAAAATGATTTAAATTGCATCTGCCTAATTTGTAGTTTTTACTCAATTTTCACCCGAAAAAGTCAATAAAACTAAAAACTAAATACGTCTTGTATGTGTTATCTCGGCAGTCAGAAGACTGGAAAAGCAAGCTTTAGTTTTTCTTTTGGATGTATAAAGCCAGATTATTTTTTCAGATTCTATTTAAAGACAGAAAACAGACCAGTTTTGTGGACCAAATATAAATATTACTATCTCTATCTACAAGTGACCAACCAGCACCTGAGGAATTTAGGAAGTATTCCCAAACCAGGAAGTGGCAGAGCAAGGACTCTTGTCTGGATTCTCTTTTCAAAATTTCGAACCCTCCTTACCAGTATATTGTCTCTCTTAGCTGGAGAAAGCGACTTTCAAGAACGGAAAGAAAAATGAGAGAATAACAATAGAAGAAGTCCTCTAAGACGGTCTAAGAAGTTTAGAAAAAGATTCAGATAATCAGAGATTCTATTATGGATGGCTTTCACCTTTTCAATAAAAATCTGAGTGTGTCCACTGTATCCCAGACACCTGGGATACAAAAATGAACAAAGAAAGTCCTTAAATAAAGGAGCATGCAATATAAAACAAACACTTTCATAGATGATTACAATAAAATATCATAAAAGCAGTAACACAGACGTGCTCTATGCAAGTAAGAGAAAGGGCGCCAACTTTGGGTGGCCAAAGTCCGAAAAGGCTTTATTTGATAAACATTGCCAGGCACTATGCAAGAAACTGGGGACAGTGGTAAATAAAACAGAATGAGGCTCTCATGGAGCTTACGTTATAATGGGAGACAGCAAATAAACGAAGTCATCCCATGTAGTAATAAATGCAATGAAACTGAGTGATGTACAGAGAAGACTGGGCCCTTACTTTAAATTGGAATGTCAAGGAAGAACGCCCATGGGACAGTAAGAAACGACTGAGAAGTCAGGGGTGTGTGCCACTTCAAAACGTTATCGCTTAATCTCTGGGGCAAAGTCAGCAAGTTTTTAAAAACTAAAAGGGTTATTCTACAAAGGGTTTACTTTCAGGCTAATAGTGTAACTTCGCCATAGCTCAAAATCTCTGGAATCAATTTTCATCCTTCCCCCGTTTGAAAAATAAAGGAGAGACCTCTTTTTCTTTCAATTATTAGGGCTGCTCTCAGCGAGGGTGGTCGGGACGCCCTCGCGGTGGCTGCGCGGAGGGCTGTCCTCACCTTGATCTGGAGGCGCAGAGTCCGGATAAGGCTGCGGTGCGTCTAGGGTAGGTGCAGGGCCAGGTGCCAGGCAGAGGCCGCCCACTCACACTGGTGCTCGGCCACCACAGCCGCATCTCCCCGGCGCCCTGGCCCGCCTTCTGGGCCGCAGCCTTCGCCCACACCCGCAGCCTCCCTTACCCAGCTGCAAAGGGGTACCCCAACACCCCTCCTCCCACTGCCAAACATCTGCGACCCGAGGCCTTCGGGCGGGTCCTCGCAGGCCCTGCTGCACGTGCCCTGACGCGTGACGTAGACGCGCCTGCCGCCCGCGCCCTGACGTGTGACGTAGATGCGTCACGCACGGCGCGGGGCTACGACAGGCGTCGGGTGGGGAAGGCCGGGACGGATTACGGGCGCCGGGTGCCGGGACGTTCCGGAGCCGCCCGAGTCGGTATTCTTGTCCTCAGGTCTTGTCCAAACGGCCCCCCATGCAGGAAATGGCACAGGCACTGAGCGTGGTCTTGGCTTCTCCAGTTTACCCGTCCCCCGAATTTGCATTCCCTTAGAGCGCTCGCAGCTGAGACTGAATTGCCAACCCAGAGAACTGCACTTCTGCCTAAAATCGGAGAACCTCGGGCCACAGGGATTTGGAACTTTGTGGGGAAGAGCAAATGGTGCTGAATGTGGTGGATTTAGTTGTGATGAAAACGGAGGCTCAAGGGCTAGACGTCCTGCAATACATCGTTTTGAATAAAATGGATCATGGCTTTAGGAAGAGAACCCAGGAATAGTATCAGCAGAAAGATTTAATCCTAAAGCTAACACCTTTTAATTTTTGTCAACCCAGTAACCTTAGTTTTTCAGAGGTTTCTTCACCCTCAATCCACTATCCCACCTAAAGTATCAAGTTTCTGCTAAATCACACCAGTAATAGTTTTTCGGGGGGGGGGAGCATAAAAAACAATGTAATACGATGTGATATGAATATGGGACTCCAAGAATAGGAGTAAAGAGACCCTGGGATGTTAGTGTCAGGCTTGATCTGACTGCCTGAGGAACTACAGTGACTTAACCCCTTAGCTCAAATTTATTAATCAGTAAAGTGAGGGAGTTGAAAGAGTGATCTTCAAAACTTTCTATCTGACCTTAGCAACTGTCCTAAATTATCACAGGTAGTCATTACATATTTTTGTAACTATGATTTCCCCAGGATCAAAACCAAAAATTAGGGCGTTTAGTGCAGGGAAATCAAGGATGTACCTACAGCATGTTGGCAAGGAAAAAAAAAAAAAAAAGAACGATTCTTAAAGCAACATTTCTAAAGTTTCATTAAACTATTCAATTTTTAAAGCACAACAGATGAATACATTTCAAAATTGGCCTTTCTTGGTTTGTATAAAGAAAGCAGGCTGTTGATAAAATTCTTCAATGTAGCAAACAGTAGGAAGACAGGTATTTAGATCTCTCTGTTCCTTAGATCTTGCAACTTTCTTACCAGCCAAAGTTTTCTCTTCCTTTTGCTTTCTCAGCTTTCTAACGTCCCATTTAGATTAACCCTTTGCATTCTGGCCCCGTAAGGGATTTTCTTTAAAGTCTCCATCACCAACTCTAAGTGTTTTCTCAGTCTCCACCCTTTTCAAGCTTTATAGTATCTGATGCTATATGATATATTGATTGCCAGTACTACTTAAGAAAGCCTTTTTCTTTCATAAGATGATTTCCTTTATTTCCCTGGCTATCCTGTTTTCTCTTCCTTCTTCTCCCCGTTTCTCCACATTCCAAAGTCTTGTACTTTACCCCCCCTTTTTTTCCCCATTAAACTCTATTCTATGGCAATCACATCTGAACATTGTCTGAATTTAATCTGTTGCAGTACATTGTTCAGTCCAGCCTTACACAGATATGTAGTTGTAAAGGGAGTATTCAATACTCTTTCCAGATAATTGTGGATATTCCTCTTTAATCTGATGCCAGCATTCAATGAGTGATAGTTTCCTAAAGGTTAGCTGCAATGTAGAAACCATGTACTATGTTACATTAAAATTTATTAGTCTGTCTTGCACTTTGAATGGATCTTTTATTAAAGCATGATTTTGGAACATCATATATTGATCATTTTAATAATATTGGTTCTCTGAGTTATGCAGATCTTCCATTGACATGTTGCATTAGTTTATACAATATATAACAACCTCCCTGACTCCTCCTCCCTGCCAAAACAAAACACCTTTGTTAATATCACCACCACTCTTATCAGAAAAGCCTTTAAATTTGGGGGAGATAATAGAGCTATCTATTATTACATAGAAAATTATTCCAAATTTAGCAATTTAAAACAAAAAACCATTATTATCTCACAGTTTCTGTGTGTCAGGAATCCAGGAGTGGCATAGCTGGGTGGTTCTGGCTCCAAGTCTTTCAAGAAATTGCAGTCATTTAAAGGCTCAAGTGAGAGTCAGTCTGTTTCCAAACTCACTCAATGTGCTGCTTGGCAGGCTTCAGAAGATCCACTTCCAGGTTTACTCACATGGTTGTTTACAAGCCTCAAGTTCTTGCCATATGGGTCTCTCCATAGTTTGCTTGAGTGTCCCTATGATGTGGCAGCTGGCTTCCCTTTCCCAGGGATAGGAGAGAGAGAAAGAGAGAGAGAAAGGGATTGAATAAGAATAAGAGCGTCAACCCAAGGCAGAAGCCCCAGTGATTTTATAACCTAATCTCAATATGATAGCTCATCACATTTAGCCACTTCAGTTCACTAGAAGTGGTCCAGGCCAAAAGGGGAGGGAAACTAAGCTGCACCTCTGGAGCAGAGCTGGATCACAGAATGTGGAGATGTATCTACAAAACCACCACAAGTTGTCAAGCTCATGATGCCAGATGCAAGCTCTCCCAAATTCTAAGTTTTGCTTTAAAGCTCAAGCTTATCATTGGCAGTAAACACTGTCACTTGTTTTCCTTGAAATGACAGGCTTACATTTTTCATTTTTGAGAAAAATATCTTACCACACACTCAATTCTGTATGACCATAGATAACAAGTGGACTGGATGTGGGTACCTGTGAAGGGAGCCAGCCTGATATCCTCACAAAACAGACTCCACCTGAAGGGGCAGTGTGAGAGAAGAGGCCCATCAAAGTCCAAGGGCTTCTCAGTATTGTCATCTACCCAGAAATGCAGTGGGAGGTTTCTAGAAGGGTTCTATGAGACACAGTCACCTTTGACTATTTGCCACTCCTGAGAACACCAATGCTAGTCACAACCATACAGGTAAATAAGAGCTTTTCCCGTCTTACCTTTCCTCCTTCCCTCTTGCAGCTTTGAAAAGGCCCAAAACAGCAACTGATGAGAGAAAAGGGGTACTAAGCAGAGGAAAAAAGCTGACCACAGCTCCCTCCTTCCTCCACTGTAGACTTCCAAGCCTGGAGCAAACCTAGGTATGAAAAAGAAGAAGTTTAAATGGAATGAGATTAGTTTGGATTACTACACTAGACTGGACCCTAATTACTAAAAAGAGACTATTTGTTTATTGTCTGAGAACAAACGCAAATCTATAAAACCTATCTGAGAATTCAAGGGTGGAACACAGTGAGTTGGCACAAATTGACAGTGCAGTTTGAAGGACAGTGGATGAAAAGAGATAGATGCTTTCAGCCTGCACCCTACTGAATTCAACTCTTGTAATAAAGTGGTTACAATAACAATTTATTGAGCACTTATTTTTGCCAGGCTGAGGTCCTGCTGGTCATGTTTCAATGAATGGACAAGATGTGCTTCTGTTTAGGAGGATGGTGTTTTCAGGATGATTGGAGCCAGGCTCCAATTAGCATGCAAGATAGATTGAAAGTGAAGCAAGATTAGGATCAGCATAAACGAGTTTCTTCTGCATAGCACAGGGAGCTATATTCAGTATCTTGTAACCATAATAAAAAAGAATATGAAAACAAGTATATATGAATGAAACAACATGCTGCACACCAGAAATTGACACATTGTAAACTGACAATGCTTAAATTAAAAAAAAAGATTAGGATCAAGGAGATAAATTAGGAACACAGTAATAAAATGAGGCCAAAGTGGTCCCTATAGGGACAAAATAGAGGTAAATGGACAAATGTAAGGAATATTTGAGAGGAAAAGGAACATAAAAGTACCTACTTAGATATAATATGGTAAATAAAACAGAAGGAAGAGTCAAAAGCAGCTTGAATTTTTAAAGCTTGTTTGGATGGGAGAATAATAGAAATGGAAGAAATACAGACATTTGGCAGAATGAGTGGGTTGGGCTGGGTAAGAGTGGCAGGAAGAAAATACTAGTTTAATTTTGTTTTTTTACATTTCAAATTTAGGTGACAGTGGGGCTCTAAATGCAAATATCCTACAGATATTTGGAAAGTCATTTATTTATTTGTTCATCTAATATTTCTTGAGAGCCTACTTGGTATCAGATACCATGCCAGGCTCTAGTGGGAATAACCTGGTAAAGAGTTGGAGTTTAAATGGGACATGTGAGCCAGACAGAAAGATCTGGGGGCCCTCATCATAGAGCTGTTCCCTGAAACCATGAATAGAAGTCAGTTTTCTACTGAAGAATGTCAAGAAGAGATGATTTCTGGGTATATTTACAGTTAAGGAGACACAACAAATGACAGATGGGTGAGGAATAAATCAAGATCACATGTTGTAATTATTTTTATATTAAATTCTAACCATTTACAGTTTATAAATATTTAATTATGACAAAAAAGAGCAGTCTCATAGTAGCTGTTCATATTTTTTAAACTTTTTACTTTGGAATAATCATAGATTCACAGGAAGTTGCAAAAGTAGTAGAGGGGTTCCATTTACACTTCACTCAGTTTCCCCTAATGATTTCATCTTCCATAACTATAGTACAGTATGAAAACCAGGAAATTGGAATTGGTGTAATCCACTGATGTTATTAAAATCTCACCAGGTTTACATGCACTCACTTGTGTGTATGTATGTGTATAATTCTGTGCCATGTTATCACAGTATATATGGATTCATGTACTCTTTCATCAGTTGTTAATTTTTTTTTTCCCCTCCTTCCAGTTACTTAAGTAACTTGAAGAATCCACACCACAGGAGTTTTTTTTTAAGGACTTTTTTGTAGTTCACTGATACTCCCTAATGTTCAAACAACCAAATAGAGCAAAGATCAGAAAGATTTTTAAAGTATTTAATTAGCAAGAAACTTGTAAATGTTTTACACTGTTGAATATATTGAGCCAGATTCTTCTGTAACCTTTAGCCATTGTTCCCCAAGTTCTTATTAGTCAAATGTGAGTTATGATTTCTAAAGTCCTTTATAACCCTGCAGTTCTACAATTTTAGAATTCTCATTCCTAGGTCACTTGGTTTCTTGATGTAAAGCATAAACTTGTGGTTACTGCATTCATTCTTTTGAGTTAGAGTCAGTTGCTTACCTTATCTGACAGGTGACTAGTGAGGCAATTAATCACTGTCTTCTTGTAAATAACATCCTGTTAGCTTGAAAGATTTTAACATAGCTTCCACATGTGGCTGCTTCCTTCAAAGGGCTTCAGTATGTTAGGTAATGGGAGAATAAGCTAATAATTCTAACAAAAATAACTTGTATTTTTGAGTGAAAATATCTGTTACCTCATTATTTTTAACAACAATTTAACTAAAACATCATGAACCATTTCTATTCTGGCAACATAGGGTATATTAGCATGAGTTTCATTCCTACTTAATTAAATCAAAATTTGTGATACTCTGACCTGAGCTAGACAAGGAAAAAGCTTCCTCTCTTTAGGAAGAAAATAGTATTAGGTCAATTACCAAGAAAAAGAAAATTCTTACTTATAAACTGATTCCCCTACTCCCTCCCCCAAAAATCTGTAATTAATTTCACTAAAATAGTAAAAGACTTTGTGCTTGGACAAAAGCATTAGTAGAAGACCCATGTAAGTAAACTCCATGTTAAAGTAAATATTTGCAGGCTGAGTAAACACCACTTTGTAAAAGAGTTCATGGGATATAGACTTTATTCAGTGGTCACATTAGAGACCTTGACAGACTTCCTTGGTTTTACATATTGATGGCAACACACAGGAACAGTAAAGTTAGATTTCTAATTCAGTAATGCTCTAGGGAAAAAAAGAGTAAACTAAAACACTTCATGATGTTACTTTTACTGAACTAAAGTTAATGGAGTAATTTAAATTCTTAAAGGACGGTTCAGTAGCTTGTTGCATGTAAAACTGTACTCGTAGTTCCATTTCATGATGCCAAGATTCTCTCAAGGGAAAAACTTAAGAACACAAAGTATTTGCTTTTAGTCAACAGAGTTGGTAGAGAAGAAAACCCCTCTCCAAGAAGTACAAAACATAACACAGTAAAACCCAAGTGTTTAAAAATAATTACAGCAAAAACAAAGCAGAATATATTTATTTATATATATATAAAACCTTAACATTTGGGGCAGAGAAGCTGAACCCAGTTTATTCTCATATTTAAGAATCCATTTTGTAAGTACCCATCGAGAGACAGAATGCCACTAACTCAGGGAGGGAGGCCTAAATACTCCCAATTTACAGATGCTCAGAGGCATTAGATGATTTTCCCCTCTCACACAGCAACCGAGGGGCAGAAATGAGGTAAGAACCAAGTCTTTCTGACACAAACATTTACTGCTTCTAGGCATATTCTATGCTAATATCTAGAAATCATTCCTATATCTTCATTTAAATAAACAGCATAATCTCCACTGAAGAGCATTTAACACTTTGCTCCCACGTATTGTATGTATGTATGTATGCATTTATTTATTTATTTATTTATTTATTTATTTATTTATTTATTTATTTATTTATAAGTCTCAATAAAGCACCATTTGTATTAAATCAGATGACCTTTTAATTCAATTAAGCTGAATGTTATTTTCTACTTATTGGAAAAAGAAAATTCAAATTAAATATAAATAGAGGAAAACAGCATTTGTAACATATATATCAAAAGGCTAAAATCCTCAATTCATATAGAAATCGTAAATAAATACATAAACATGCCAAAAGAAAAAATACTGGCAAAAGCAATCACATAGGATTCCTCCATTTAACAGATATTTTCTGAATGCCTTCCATATACCCTGCACTGTGCTATGAGTTAGGAATAGAATGAGCAAGTATTTATTGACTTTACACCATACTGCTAAAAAAATGGTTTACTTAGGATAATTCCGTCTGACAAAAATGCATATGTACATATACATAAACTACCTGGAAGGATACATATCAAGTGGTTATCAATGGGTGTTTTGATTTATTTATTTGAAACATAAAATAACAACATGCATTTCTTTTATAATACATTTTTATAAAAATTATAAAACTTACAGACATAAAATTATTCAATTATTTCACTTTTATTATTGGATGATAATTTAGCTGACTATAGAATTCTAAGATTCAGTAATGTTTGTTTCTGATATTTAATATTTTTATGAAAAAAATGCTTCTGTGTGAAAACACTCTGTGTCAAAACAGTAGGGTCAACATGGCAAGACCTAACCCTTCACTTCCCCATTATACTATGTAAGTAATTGTATAAGCCTTGCTCTTGCTAGCAAAAAGCACATTGTCTCTTTAATATAAAGCAGGAATATTAAAAAAATGAAATGAAACTATCAAGTGAAGATGCCCAGGCAACTGGATATACAGATCTAATGCTCAGGAGAGAAATCTGGAGTCTGAGAGTTTGAAATTTGAGAACCATCAATGGTAGACAATTGTAGAAGCCATGAGAAGAGATGAAAGAGCTCCAGAAGGGACAGTGTATAGTATGAGAGGAGAAGAGGTTTAGCACAGAACCCTAAGAAATGCCATTAGATAAAAGATTGGCAAAACAAGGTAACCCTGAGAGTGATCACAGAGAGGGAGAAAAAAACAACGAGCGTGCTTTGTAATAGAAGGAAAAAAAGATGGCATTTCAAAAAGGGAGAAAAGGTCTGCAAGATCTTGAGAAACGTGATGAGTCTTTAGGATTGGGCAATAGGGAGTCTGTTGGTGACCCTGAAATAGTAGTGCTGAAACAGTTTCAGCAAGGTGAAACTGAAAACAGCAGCTTGACTGGAGTGGTGGGGATGAAAACTAGATTGTAGTGAGCTGAGAAATGAGTAGCATGGGAGGAAAGAGAGACTCATAGACAATCTTTTGAAGAAGTTTGGATTAATCCTTAAATAATAGAATTTAGCAAAGTTGCTGAAGGCAAAAATCAATATCAAAATCACAAACAGGTAAAAGATGAAATAGGAAAAAGTTTTCCTTTATAATAACATATAAAATATCAAGTACCTAGGAATAAACTTTAAAAAGTCAGGTAATACCTCTATGGAGAAAATTATAAAACTAATTGAAAAACATTAAAGAAGACCCACAGAAATGGAGAGATATGCTATGTTTATAAATTGGAAGACTAAATCCCAAATTGACTTACAGACTTAATGCAATCCTAATTAAAATCTCAAGTGATTTTTTCTCCTGGAACTTAACAATCTGATTCTAAAATTTATATAGGATTGCAAAAAGTCAAGAACCGCAAGAGACGCTTGAAAAAGTAGAATTAGATGGAAGAGCTACCTTAAACTTTAATAATTAAAGCAGCATGGTATTGGCAGGATTGCCAAATAGATCAATGAAAAGCACAGACCCATGCATTTATAAACACTTATATGTATGAAAGATGTGGCACTGCAGAGCAGCAGGGAAAGGATACTCTTTCATTAAGTGATGTTTGAACAACTCAATATCCATATGGAGGAAAAACCTGTACATTTATTTTGCAACATATACAAAAGTCATTTCCAAGGTAGATTAAAGACCTATCTTTGTAGAATTTGACACAACATTGTAAAATGATTATAAATCAATAAAAAATGTTTAAAAAAAGATATTTTGAGAAAGAAAAGTTATAACTTTTATCACAAAAAAAAGACCTATCTTTGAAAGGTGAAATATAAAATCTTTGAAATAATACAGAAAAAGAATTACGATCTCAGATTAGGAAGAAACTTCTTAAACAAGACAGAAAAAGTCCTAACTAAAAAATAAATATTGATAAAACTGACCTCATTAAATTGAAGAACTAGAAAACTGAAGAAAATGAAAAGATAAAAGAATGAGAAGACACATTTGTAACAGATATAGCCAATAAAGGACTATAATCTAGAATACAAAAATTCAGATCAAGGAAAAAAAACTACCCAATATAAAAATGGACAATAGACTTCAATAGATACCTCATGAAAGAAGAAATCCAAATGGCCAATAAAATCAACCTTATTATTTGTCAGGGAAATGCAAGTTAAAATCACAATGACTTAATTCCCACTGGAACTGGTGAAAATTCAAAGGTCTGAAAATAAGATGGTTACTTTGGTGAATATGTAGACTCACTTATGTACTACATGTATAGTGTAAACTGGAGCCACCACTTTGGAAAATTGTCTAGCATTATTGCATAAAATTAAATGTATGCATATTTCATAATGTAGTAATCTCAGTCCTATGTATATACTGTAGAAAAAATAGTGTACATATGTGCATGTACAAGAATGTTCATAGGAGTATTATTTATGATAGCCAAAAACTGGAAACAACACACATATTCATCAATACTAGAGTCAATATATAAACCATAGTATATTCATGTACTAGAATTCTATATAGCAATGAAAATGAATGACTTGTTGTTACATATAACAATATGGATAAAACTTCTGTAAATAACACTGAACAAGGGAAGCATGACACAAAAGAATACATACACCATGACTCCACTTATATTAAGGTCAAAAGCAGTCAACTAAATTCTCTAAGACTGCATACTTGGGTAGTGTATTGGTACACTCAAGCCAGGTAATTGAGGATTGTTTAATAAAAGGTGTGGGAAGGGTTTAGGAAAAGCTAGCAGGCATGGTACAGGGTCCTAGGGCTCATAACAGCAGGAGCCATAATGATCCCTAGGCATAAAGGGGTAAGCTGAGGGAACCCAGAAGGAGACAGTTGCATGAAGAGGTAAGTCTCACAGGAGCTGTGGCCTCTGATTGGTATGATGGCTAATTTTATATGTCATCTTGGATGGGCCATAATGCCCAGATAGGTGGTCAAATCTTTCCTGCATTTCTATTAAAATACTGTTTTTCAATATGAAATTAACATTTAAGTCAGTGGGTTTCGAGTAAAACAGATTACCCTCCATAATATTAGTGGGTCTCATCCAATGAGTTGAAGGCCTTAATAGAACAAAGACTGACTTCCCCAACTAAGAAGGAAGTCTGAGGGCAGACTGCTTTTGGACTTGATCTACACTCTTCCCCAGGTCTCCAACCTGCTGGCCTAACCTGCAGATTTTGGATTTACCAAGCCTCCACAATTACATAATCCAATTCCTTAAAATAAATCTCTCTCTCTCTCATATGTATGTATATATAACAGTGTTTTTATATGTATACACCCACACTCACATACCCTGTTGATTCTGTTTCTCTGGCTGACCCCAGTGAGTACCGTCGGTGACAAAACCAGTCCAGTTAGCCCTTGGAGAGATGCTATAGGAGAGGAGCCAGGGGAGGGAAATACCCTGTCTCATTCTGCCCTCTCTGATCTCCCCATTGCTTAAATGCAACTAGAAGCCAGAAAGGAAGAGGAGCCTGCTGATATAGTTCATACAAGCTAGCTTCCCAGTATACAGAGCAGGGTGGAGAAGAGAGAAGAGCAGGCCTTGACAGGCAAAGAAAGAGTTAAACTCATTAAAAAAAAAAAAAAAGCTTGGAAATTATTACCATAAAATTCAGAATGGTGGTCACCTCCAGAAGGCTGAGAAGGTAATGACCCAGAAGAGACACATGGGTTGGGGGTATTTCCTTGATTGGATGGTGGCTAAATGAGTATTTGTCTTATGATTATTCATTAAACTATACATTTATGTCTTGTGCTTTTTTGTATATTTCATAATTTAAAAGTTTAAATAAGAAAACAATGCTCCACAATAGGAACTTGTATAATAATCTAAAAATCGTAATTATTTTCCAGGTGAGCGAGTTTGTAACACTTAAAACAAGTCTGTTTAAAAAACTAGAAAATTTATTACAGACAAGCATGTAAGTCCTAACCAGTGAAAGAACTAAATAACTCAGAACTTAAAAAAAAAAAAAATTGCTTCCAGCCAGAGAGGGGAAAAGAATAGTAGCTGGAGACTTGGACATGTTTAAATGCTGATAGTAAAGATCAGTAAAGAGGTAAATGTTGAAGACACAGGAGGAAAAGAGGAAATAGATGGCGTGCAGTCCCTTTAAAGTCAAAAGGAGAAGCACACATAGCCAAAGGGACTAACCTTGAATAAGATGAAAGATATTTATTGCACTGTGACTGAAAGGGGAAAAAAAAGGATGTATGTGGCTGCACATAAATTTGTCAGCTTAGCAATGGGAAGCTCAGGAGAGTTCCCTATCTGATGCTTCCTTTTTCTGTGTGACATAAAACATGAGGCGGGAGAAGAGGGCAAGATGCCAAAGTCAGACTTGGTGGACAGTGAGAAGGTGTGGGCCACTTTTGAAAACAAAAGCATTTACTAGGTTTGCCAGGCAGTACTGAATGTCCGATTGAAGATGGAGACCATGAATCTGTAGCACCATTAATCTGCAGAATTATGTGATTTTCTACAGTAAAATTTAGCAATCCAGAGATGGGTATAAAAAATTAGACACCTGGGTTGATCCAGAGTTGTTGAGGTTTTGGACTGAAGGACAATAGAACAAGGCATGTGAGCATAGCGATAAGAGACGCACTATGAAGTCTCAAATGCAAAGGGAAGGAAATGAAGACAGAAGAGGGCTAGCAGAGAGGGAGGAAGTGGAAGGGTCAGAGTTTGGAGATTCTGTAAGAGCATGAGCAAGGAGCAACTGAGTGATGGAAACAGAAGGGTGAAAAGTTGCGTGTTCAGGTTGTAGAATATTGGAATGCATTGTTTAGAATGCAGTAGCAGTTGCAGGGGGTGAGAATACCTGTGTTCTGACCATGGAGCAGATGGGTTGAAGTGGAGTAGAAGTGAAAGTCACTGAAGATAAAGAGGCTAAGATGTTGAAAGGATAATTCATGTGGACACTGACATCACTGAAGACTATGGATTTACTGGGGTGGAGAGAAAAACAACGAACAGCATATGTGTAAGAGGGTGAGGTGGGCAGCTGATTGGAAGGTTGCTAAATGATAGCGACAGGAGAGAGGGAGAAGGGAGGATAGTTTCTCTTGGATCTAAGAAGCACAGAAGTTCTTCAGGAGGTTGGAGGAGTAATGGTCTGGTTCTCCGCCTCCACTCTGATTGGAATTCCAGAAGGTAAACTAGAAAAGTTTGGCAGAAAGCAAAGCATAAGCAAACCTAGATGACCAGGATAAGGTATAGCTGGAACTGTAATAAGGATATCAGGGAATAGGGCATGTTAGGTTAAACTGGCTATAAAGTTTTCAAGAAGAATTTGCCCTAGAAATACCCTGATATTGAGTAGTGGGTGGTCCTGGTGGCCTAGATGCCTGGGTAGGCTCTGGAAGACTTCGAGTTTTTAGGTCATTCCTTGATATGAGAATCTAGTAGTAAAAAACACATGTGTATTATACATAGTTGTTTGCATACCTGTTCAGCAGGTTATCAGATTCCTTTGAAGCTCTGGGTTAATAACCATATTTAGAAGGTGGCTTTGTGAATGTGGTTGTTGGATGATCTTTGTGGGTAATTCCATCATGCAGCAGACATTAGTCTCTTCTAAAAGGCTGTATCTGTTAATTAGAAGGGAAGACTTAAGAAAACTGATCAAGGCATAAATTGTTCAATGCAGTTTTCTCTGGAAAATGTTGTCTCTATAATAATTCAGTGCTGCCATAATGCAAAATATCCTTGGGAACAAGATGACCTGTACCTTAGGTACTTAATAAATGTTTGTTAAACTGAAAGGGAAACAAAGGGCTTCCCATGTAGACTTTCCTACAGGGAAAAGAAGGTTGGCCACGTATCCTAGATTTCAAGACCCTTTGATAGTTAACCTTCTCATTATAAATGAACAAATTGTTATTCTAGTTTACACACTGGCCTCTTGTGCATTGAGTTAGCACAAACTTCATCCCTTGAGTATGATCAACTCTGGGCACCCTGACAAAATAAAGTTTCTGGACTTGCAAAACCAAGGAATGAGCCCTGGAAAATGTGACTTGACTGAGGCAATGTCATCCTGAGGCTGGCCTGAGCAGCCCAGCTGGCCTCTCCCTGTGACATTTCTAGCATGGTTGTTTAGAACAGCAACTCTATTTAAATCAATTTGACCTCCTGCAATAAAAATCTTTGAGACACAAAGGAGTCGTTAGCAAAACATTGTTGTAATCATCGTTAATGCAAGAGGACCGAGTAATTTATTAGAAATCATGGTGAGTTACTAAAATACACTGGCTGAAAAATGCCTCCTAATTCTAGAGTCTAGCGTGAGGAGTTACTAATTGTGTACAGCTTGTGACTGTTCATGGGTAGCGACCTAGTGACAGACTGTTCCATTTTCAGGCTACAGCTAGTGAGTGAGTACTAAAACACTTGTAACAAAACAAAACAAAGCAAAGGAAACTGCTTTTTTGGCCTGTTTTGTATTTTTTGTATTATGCTATACTTCATTGCTTCTTGATTTATGCCAGGGTTGCACATTTCTGAGTGTCTCATTCTTTTTGTTCATAGAATCATAGAACTTTCCCACAATTCTGAAGAGTTAGACATAATGACCTATAAAAACAAGATTTTTTTTCCAACGTGGCAAACATTCCAGTAATAATTACTGATTATTCTTCTGTTTCAGTTCACCCACAAAAAGATAGTTTTAACTAACTAGTTCAACAAAATATCATTTCTTTCCAGATTTCATTAGAAGGAAAGAGTTTTCTCACCCCTCAGAATTTCACAAATTCTCCCTAAGATTTGTCAATTTCCATGGTATTAAACCATGGTATGTGAAAGAAGTCACAGTATATACAATACCCATCCTTTAACTTTACCTAATGTCAAATAATTTAATTCTTATTATTTTTAAAACTTTTTTTAATTGGTAATTCTTATTTTTATATTAAATCAACAAATGATATGCTATGGCTTAAAGGCAAAACTTGAGAAGACAAAAAAATCCTGGGTTTGTGGTGGGCGACTTATGCTGCTACCTGGGTGGGAGGTTGCAGATGGGAATGTTAGTGGCTTTGCTCAAATACCTCTCATTTAAGGGATGTTCAGTGGAAAGTCTGAAGCTCTACTTGCCACTGGGATTGGTCCAGAAGCACCTTTGCTTTTTGTTCTTCCTATTTATCACTTCACTGAGAAATGCCTGAATGCCTTTTAATATAGATTGAATTGCCTGGTCTCAGCCTGGTCCTAACTCAGAAAGGAGTTTGTGACACCAGAACATCTTGAGGGAGCATGTGGCACAAGCCCCATTAGCAGAAACTGTATCAGCCCTGTGGGAGCAGGGCAGCTATTGGTTGGAAAGGGGGTTTGGATCTGGCTACAGCAGGGTGGGGGAAAGGGAGAGAAACTGCTAGTATAGCTAGAGAGATGAGAATAATCACACGCAATGTTTTAATTTGAAGGTAAGAGAAGGCAATTCTCAACAAAAATGATTCTCAAATCCCAGATTTAGATTTTTTAAATTGAATGGGTTCTAAACAAGAGCGTGGTGAGGAGTGTCAGTAAGAATGAGGCCCCGGGGATCTCTGGAGAGAGTGAGAAGCGGGGGAAAAAAGAAAGAGAAAACATTGCCCTTCACATTAGCTAGGTGATCTGTGAGAATGCCAAAAGGAATATTCACCAAGGATACAAGCTGCCAACTTAGTATTTAATGGTATCAGTAGGGATTTCCTCAGATGAAAAGATCATTAAGAAAATTTCAATTTCTGTTCACTGTAAAAAGAGTTTGTCACGGCAGACAGGATTATAAACTCAGAAGTGAAAAGTAAAAAGCAAGTCTAGAAAAATAAGATCAGCAGCAACGTGTGAGGGGAGAAGTCACATTAAGCAGCTCGTGATGGCTGTTGAATGAAAAAGGAGAACATCTGAAAGTGTGCTTGTGAAATGCCCCAGGTGGGGTCATGCCCAGCAGGTGGCCTTGGCAGAGATGCACGTACCTGAACAGGGCAAGTAAAAGGAGCACACGAGATGGGGAAAGATTTAGCAGGGATTTACCACTGGAACTGGCGTAACTTTTATTACAGTTAAAGCTAGAGCCAGATGATAGAAATATTGAAAACAATCTGTTTTTTAATGTATTCGAGTTCTTCAAAAAGGAGGTCTATCAGCAAAGTATTACACCATTTAAATCTAATATCCTGTATTTCTGTATGGCTACAAATGGAAAACTTCAAAAAATAGTATGCATAAATAAATGACCCAGTCAACAGTGCTTGATTATGATACTTGCATGTATATTTTTCCAGGACTAAATAACAGAGCAGGCATATTAAAGACCAACCAACTAGGTTTCTTTGAAGTTCACACCTTTGAAAAATATTGGTGAGAAACAGGCAATCCTGATTTCAAGGAACATATGTTCTGGCATTTTTTAAAGTAACATTAACTGAAAAACAGGACAATTGTTTCAAAAACATGATTAGGCACAATTATAGGGGTGGGTGGATAATATAATTTCAGACAAACCAATGAACATTTTAGACCTTTTCTGAAAGAATTTAGGATATTTGGATTTTGCAAACAGATAACTCACTTTATTTTCACTTTAGCTTCTCCAAACAGAACGGATGATAATGCAGCCTTGCAGTTTAGAAGAAATCCACAGTTTAGAAGAAAACTGTTGACTATCTCTCTGGGAAGAATTATACAGGTAATAAAATGAGTAAAGTCAACTTTTCTCATGACTGACTGACTGTATGGTTACTGACCCTGGTACATGACTTTGCTGAGGTTGCTCTACGTGACATACGTGCAAGCTCTTGTTAAAAAAAAAAAAGTTAATCTTGAATTTTATGATTTTTCTGTAAATTTGCAAACTTTATCTCTCTCATTAGATTAGTTAAAACAATACAAATACATTTTTCACTGGGCTGATTTCTAGGCAAGTAGGTTTGCAGTTTATCTGTGTTAGCTTCTCCTATCTCCCCTTTACTTCCTCTCTCACAGCCTCCTTCGCCCCAGGAGCCAGCCTGGTGCCCTGTTCTGCTTCCTGGCAGCCCAGGACTCCACTGTGGTATCCTTCTAAGCTTGCTCTCTAGGGCACAGCCTTAGATGCCAGACTAGTGGTCTCCAAACCTTTTTTGACTGAACTCCCTATCAGAAAGAATTTTGAGCATATCCCCAATCTTTATAAATTTGATGTGCATATATTACTGTTAATATATTATGAATACAATAAAACATACTGAAACAGAAAATTTTAAATAGATGAGATTGAAGTAAGTCATATTTTAAATAATTTTAAAATGTATTACTACTAATAATACAAAGTATTCTTTTCTCTAAAATGTTACTGTTAACAAAGCTTTTAAGGAGAACAATAACTGAATATGCCTCATTTTTTAAATCTTGGTTCAACATTTTGTGATACAACAATGCAGATACCTGCTTTTATATTCAGTTTATTTAAAGGCTCTCTGAAAAGAGTTCACAAAAATATGGGCATTTAAATGGAAGAACTACTTCATTAGCTGGGTTACTAAATCACACTTATTTTTCAGTCTCATCACTCATTTTGCAAAGATTGTGGTTAAATCTGATGTGTACATTTCCATCTTGCCTAATGTTACTTAAGTGGATCCAAAAATTCTATACGATATCAGAGTTTTTATAGGTTACATACATTTTTTAAATCACAAAAATTACATAACAAAGGAAATATTTTCAAATATCAACATAGCATAGCAGGTAATGGCACAGAGCCTGAAGCCAGTTGTCTAAGTTAGAATGCCAGCTCCTGGATTCTCACTACTTCTACAGTTGTGGACAAGTTACTTAGCCTCTCCATGCCACAATTTTCTCTCCTGTAAATTTGGATAGTAATAGATCTTTCTCAAAAGGGTTGTTATGAGAATTAAATAAGTCAATATTTGTAAAGCACTTAATATGATATCTGGTATATAGTAAATATATTTAAGTATGTAAAGGAATATAGGGAGAATTCTCACGCCCTGCTCTTGGGAGTATAATACTTAAAATCACTTTTGAAATCAGCTGGGTATTATCTACCAAAGTTGTACACACACATTCTCTGTGACCCAGCAGACCTACCAAGATACTATATTTTAAAATGAGTGATCCTAGCAACTTTATTTGTAATAGGCAAAAATCAGAAATAACCTACATGTCCATCTACAATGGAGTGGATAATGATTATTTATATATGCACTGGTTGCTGTTCAGCAATAAAAAGGAATGAAAGGGATAAACCACACCTACAACAGCATAAATGAATCTTACAAATGATGATGAGAATAAGAACAAAGACACAGAAGAATGTGTTATAGTGTGATATCACTTATATGAAATTCAAAGAAAAGAACCAAAATATTAGTTTAGGAATGCACATATAGGTGGTAAAACTGTATGGAAAAATAAACAAATAATCATCACAAAAGTCAGGCTTATGATTATCTCTAAGAAAAAAAAAAAAGAGGACCGTAACTGAGAAGGGGCACCAGTGGTATGTGTGTATGTCTGTGTGTGTGGAAGTGTGAGTGTGTGCACCCTTGCATGAATGCTGATAATGCTCTATTTTCTGGCCTGTGAGATTGCTTAGGAATGTTTCTTTTACAATTATTAACTATGTGCACAGGTATTATGCACTTTTCTGTATGTGTGTTATATTCACAGTGAAGAATTTTTTTTTTTAAAAAACTGCTATACAAGTCTTGTTTTTAACAAAATTAACCTCAGTTTCTGGCTCCAGCTTCTTTGCTGGAATAACTGGTGTATGAGATATATCTTAAATGAGTTTCATGTTGTTGCTCTCACTGCAACTTTAGTTTGGAATCCTTCCTTTCTTTAAAAAAACCCTTTTTTTAATCTAAGTAACTCATCCATCAGTGGTTACCCTTACACAACTTTTGCATAAAACACAGCTTTTATTTTTTAAAAGTCAATTATTATTGCATATATCATTGAAAGATATAATAGAAAAAGAATATCTTCTCTACTATAGCTTTCCTTCAGTGGTTCACAGAATTGTCATTTAAAAATGTATTTCATAATTGAAACACAATCTAGTAAATACCACACTGAAACAGAATCTATGATATACCATAGCATGAGACATATTAAAAACTTCTGTGCTTTCAGTTTAACCTTACAATAAATTCCCCACATTGTGCAACATGTTCCAAACTTGTGTTTTTGAGTCTTTAGCAATGTTTTATATGCATGTTTTCAAGATATTTGCTATCAAAGGAATGCATTTTTTTCCCATTTGTGTTCCATATATTATTTCAAATATTTTTCTCTTCACAAGAAGAAAACTGTCTTCCCACTGGTGTGTTGCTTTTTGACTTTTCATTTTTAAGAAAGCTCAGAAGAGGCTTCATGGTATTTATAATTGGTGAGTTTTCTTTAAAGTATTGGCTTGAATCGTACATCCCTTAAATATGCTGGAAATACTGTTGAGCTTTCTACTGGAGTTTGGATGTCTAGTTTTTAAGTAGTTAGCTAATTGTGACTTGTTCAGAGCATCATTATCTATTAACTATAATACATACTTTGGGTAAAGTTGATGTTAGCAAAAGTAAATGTAAATTCATACTTAAAACAGTTTTAAAAATCATTTTAATCATTATGGCCAACTTCTTGTCAGGTCTGATCAGCTGTTAGTTTTTGATCTTGCAGTGTGGCTCCCAAAGGGTGCCAGAAACGTCCACTCAGCCCATGGCATTTGCTTGCTCTTGCATTATTAACACTGTCTCCATTGGTCCATGCTGTAATAGTTTACTTAAACATCATCCATAAATCCATTTAGTCAGATACAGAAACTGCAACATGTGGCAATACGTTGAAAGTGAACAAAGCAGAGAGCCCTCGCCTCCCCCAGCTGTGTGCTGCTGTGCTCCCACCCTCTCCCCAGAACGCCCCGGGAGCCTGCCCCCTTACAGATCAGGTTGGGGTGCCACTACCAATAGTCATGTTAAATATTAGGAGAGCTTAATTTCTTTCCCCTTTTTTAAAAATTTTTGGTAAAAAATATGTGTTTGTAAATAAAAATTCAATACTTTATTCTGGAATTCCAGTAGTCATTTTCTACTCCCCTAAAATTTTGTTTTTAACGTTAGAAATCCCTCCTTTTTAATGAAAATAAACATGAAACTCTAATTAAAAAAAAAATAAAGATGTCAATAAGACTGCTCTGACTGACTGAGATGAAATGGGGAGGTGCTCAGATCTCCCTAGGCATCTTTCTCCCCCACCTCCTCAGATTCCTTGGTGGAAACCTAGTTTCCTTGAAATATGGTTGGAAAATCTTACTCCAAGCCTAGCTCTTCAGACCTGCCCTTACCAACACTTGTTTTCTCTCTAGTCATTAAGGAGCTAGCATGATTTCCAAAGGCTGGAATATAAATATTCACAATCCGGGGACCAGTAATAGCTGGCCAAGTTATCTTACACGTACCTTACACTGACATGTGGTTACATTTCATCTGGGGGTAAGAACATCCAGCAGAATGAATATGAAATGGTTGCATTCCAGCCTCGAAAATAGACAAACATACTGTTTGGGCTGAAGGACCTTCCTTGTGTGTTCCACAGTGACCTTGAGGTTGGAGGACATATGATAATCCAATTTGTTACACTCTGGTAAAAGTGAAAAAAAAATTAATGCTATTAATGAGGGAAACTACAAACATATAAACCAAATAAAATTTGTAAATAAAGGGGAAATAATTATTTTTAAAGTAGTCTTAAAATAATTATGAAAAGAGTCTTTAAGATACCAGGAAATGGACCATCTGTGATATTATATTAACCAAAATAAGTAATACTAGCTGGTGTAATAATTGACTCCAAAATGTCTGGCTTAACTCAATATTTAAGATCTATTTTCTCACTCATATCAAAGTACAATGCATGCTGTGAGGAGCTTCTGCTATAATCAGTCATTCAGGGACCCATGCTGTAGATTAACAAATTCAAACACATGGCTTCAAGGTTGATCTGGCTTCATTCAGTTGGTAGACGGAAGATAAAAAAAAAAAAATGGAGAAGGCATACCTCTTCACTGCTCAGCAGGGGTCATATTCCACTAGTAAGAATTAATCACGGGGCCCTATGTACATGCAAACACTTTGGGAAATGTAGTTCTTCTATGGGTCCTGGAAGAGAAAATGGGTTTGGTGAGCATCCAATCAGGCTTTGTCATAGATACAAAGGTTGGTCTAAGGGATTCCCAATCTATAACTTGAGTATCACCAGGTCTGACTTTGGAAATCTCTTAGGAAGTCTCTACCACTCTTTTTTCTGCCTGTTATAATAAAGGGATCAGAACACAGCACTAATTGTAGCTCTTGCTGTTCCCTGAACAAGCCACAATCTTCCATGCCTCTACACTTTTGCATGTGATTTGCATATGATGTTCGTCCATTCTTTACAATGCTTCTAACCTTCCCTTCCTCCAAATCTAGCAAGCTCCTCATCTTTTAATACCTAAGACAATGGTTACTTCCTCCATGAACTTCTCTCTGAAGGCACTGATCTCTTTTTAATGTTCATTCGACTTTATCCTCATACTTTGTAACTACCTCTATTACTGAATGCATAAGCCTGTATTATAATTTTTAAGGAATCAGTATGCTTTCACTATTGAAATGGATGCATTAATATTCATAATATAGTGACCATTAATAATAGATTTAGCTTCCCAAAGGTAGGAACTGAGTCTTGTGTATTTTAGTATCTCCCATGCCTTCCCAGCATAAGCCTGTATCACATGCTCAATAACTGAGAGAAAAATGAATGCTGCTTCCCTTTCTGCCACTTCCCAGCCAACTCTAACACTCAAGCTCTCTCTCTCCCTCTCTGTATTGTGGTAAAAAACATATAACATAAAACTTATCATCTTAACCATTTTTAAGTGTGCATTAATGTTAACTGTATGCACCTTGTTTGCAACAGATCTTTAGACATCTTCATCTTACAAAAAGGAAACTATACTCATTGAACTCATTTCCCTCTCCCCTCAGCCTCTAAGAGTTTGAATACCTTAGATACCTCATATAAGTGGAATAATGCAGTATTTGTCTTTTTTATGACTAGCTTATTGCCCTCAAGATTCATTCACGTTGCAACATACAATAGGATCTCTCTCTCTTTTAAGGCTAAATATTTCATTGTGTGTAATATACCACATTTTCTCTATCCATTCATCCATTTCAGTGTCTTTGTTTTTTTGACTTGTGGTAACCAGAAGGAACTGATGACCCAAGAGAAAATGTGATCTTGTATTCTTAAATATTTCAGGATAGTTTAGATTCTAGAGACTAAAAGAGAAATTACACTTGAGTGCAAACAGAAATTAGATTTTTTAAAAAATCAGTGACTATATAAAGGATGCCTCCCATATACCGTATCTGAGCATGAGAAACTATTAAACTACTTTCAGCAGAGCAACCAGGGCCCATAATAAAATGCTGTTCACATTCCCAAGGCCTCTTACCCTAGTCTTTTCACTGCACTACTCAGCACCTCCTGTTCCATACCCTCAAAATAGCTCTGTTGAGAAAAGAAACAGCAACACGTTAAAGTAGGGCTAAATAAATAAATAAATAAGAGATAAACAAGAACTCTTTCAACACAGAGCACTTGTAAGAATTTTCATGTTTAGGGAGAAGTGGAGCCCCAGAGTAAACTCTGGCCCTTTTTGGAATTGGTGGATTCCAGTGTTCATTTGCACTGAGGTAGTCTGAGGCCCTTCAGGGACATTCATAACCTTTACTTCAGTGCCTTATCATCAAAGAATCTAAAGTATCCTTGCCATTAGCATGATCATTATTTTTTCAGTTGGTCTGAGGCGCTGTTAAACATGTAGCCATAATGTCTATTCAAAAACCTCCCAGTAAACTAGCGTTTAGCTTGTAAACACGTTAAACACCTCACACGTAACTACTTTCTGAAACTATCGCAGTAAGAACCGCAATACTTAGAAAACAAAAAAAACAGTTTTTGGTAAAAGATGCTAAATATAGCTTGAAGTAGTAACTAATCCTCCCAAATTGGTATTAGAGAATTAATTGGTGTGCGAACAAAGAACCATTCCTGCACCAGCATGAATGTTGCCTTTATGTGTTTCTGACAAGTATGATTCTAGAAAACAGCTGTAGTACATGTTGACGAAAGATAAAGCGGCAGACGTGGTAAACCACTTTTGATCAAGACCAAGAGGAGAAAAAAAATCGGGCGGCTGCAGCGACCAGCGGGCTGGAGTCTCCAGCTTCCCTCACCTCTTTTCTTCCAGTCTTTAGGGAGCAGGGGCCTCACCGCCCCACCCCCACCCCCCTTTCCTGGCTCTGGTTACAGCCTTTCGAGTTGAACAAACTTGCTGCAGGCGGATTGGCGATCGGGAGCTCCCAGACTGGGGCGCTGTATTTATTAATTTATATTCCGCGGCGCCCCGTGTGGGCCGCTCCTTTGTATCCGGCGGCCGCAGCCCGGGCTCCGGGGCCTCAGCGGGGAGCGCGGCCCCCACGTCCGCCCGACCCCCAAGGCCGGCACGTGCTGCTCCCGCCTGCCCAGCCCGCCGAGGGGGCGGAGGCCCGGCTTTTCTCCTCACCCCTTCTGGGCCAGAAGGAGGAGGAGCAGCAGGAGCAGCAGGAGCAGCAGGAGCAGCAGGAGCAGCAGCAGCAGCAGCAGCAGCAGCAGGAGGCGACAGCTGCCGGGCCGGGGGAGCGCGGCGGAGCGGGGCTGCGGCGCCCGGCGACTCTCAGCGGCGGGGGATGTTTCCGGGCACTTCCTGACTGGCTGGCAGCGCGCACACGGCCGGACTCGCACGCCCCCGGCCCCCCTGGCTCGCTCGCTCGCTGGCTCGCGCCGGCCCGCGCTGCGTCGGCCGCGCAGCTGTGGAGGCGCGCTAGGGGGACGCGGCCGGGGATGAACTGATTGCGGGCAAATACGCCGCCGACGGGCCGCAAGAGGCCGTGAGGAGCCTCTTTTCTCCGAGTCGCCGCCCTGCCCTTGGATTTGAGATCATGTACGTACGCATCGCGGTCCTGCCATTGTCTCTACCTCAGCGCGTGCGGTGCGCCCCAGGGCGAGGGGCTCGTGCCATCCTCGCCGCGCGCTGCCCACCCCCCCGCACTTCCTGTTCTGCTGAAAGTGATCCTCGCGCTGACCACGCGCCTCTTCTCCCCCTCGCCCTCGTCTCTGTCGCGTAGGTCCATTCACATCGTGGCGCTGGGGAACGAGGGGGACGCGTTTCACCAGGACAATCGGCCGTCGGGGCTCATCCGCACTTACCTGGGGAGAAGCCCGCTGGTCTCAGGAGACGAAAGCAGCTTGTTGCTGAACGCGACCAGCACGGTCGCGCGTCCGGTGTTCACCGAGTATCAGGCCAGCGCATTTGGGAATGTCAAGCTAGTGGTCCACGACTGTCCTGTCTGGGTAAGGGGCCACAGCTGCTCTGTGCAGAGGCCGACGGAGCTTTTCTTTCTTTATTTCCTTCTTTTTCTCCTCCCTCCTTTTCCCCTTTCACGAATATGGACCGTCCGGTCACCTGGGTAGAGCTTTTAAACATTTTGGGAGAAATCTTTGGTCCTTCGTTTCATTGGGCAGGAGCCAGCCTAGTCAAAGAACGCTCTTAGAAGGCTCTTAGAAGGCAAGAAGCCCCAGTGGGAACGTGAAGCACTTACGCATACACTTCACGACCGTGGGTTGTCCCTTGGTAGACAACTGACAGTTAAATGTGCCAACCCTAAGGGACAGGGTCACTGAGTTTCACCAGCAGAGAGCAATATCTTTCATGCCTACCCTGTGGGTGATATAGTAATACTAGTGTTCTAAAAATAAAGCTCTCTGAAAGCTCAGCACAGCAAAAATGCATTTCACTGAGACAGCTCAGAAATAGGACCCCTGGAAAGGAGGAGAAAAGACAGGGAGAGACTGAGAATTAATTTTAAACGACTCATTTATAGCACTATCCACCGTTGAAAATTTTAATTAGTGCTTTTAGTTTTAATAATGCAGATACTCTTAATATATTTAGCCATTTGTTTTTAATGACTCATAAATCAGAAATATTACTAATACTGTTCTGGGATTTTAAAAAGCTTTAAACTTGTGATAATTAAAAAAATTGTAATGAAGTTGACAAATCCTAATCTAATTCTTGAGTGATAAAAGGAGAAAATACATAAATGTTTTCAGTACACAATAGCATCATATTTTGAATGTTTTCACATAATGTTATTCCAAAGTTTCTGGTTTTTTGCTGGTATTGAAGTTATATTGCAACTAAAGATTATATTTTATAACAAGAAAGTTTAATGTCCGAAAAAGAGAATGCAAATTATCATTATGTGAGATTTACATTTAAACTGCAATTTAAAAAACTGAATGAGTGGCTTTAGGGAGCTAATACATCTTTCTAAAGAAATATGTAGAATGTACATAGAAACATTTCTTATGCAGATTTCTGTATTATGGAAAGAAAAGATCATATGCCCAAATAAATTTTCAGCTGAAGTAAATGTATATTGATAGGCTGAAATAAATGAAAAGGTCTTTTTCAATAACAGGGATGCTATTAAACTCCAAATTGTAAAAGTGATGATACTGATCATAAGGATCATCATTGTAAAACTTACTGTTGAGTTCATGAGAGCAAAAGAAACACTTTTACTTTGGTCACTTAATTGTGAAAGATCTTACAGTCTAAAAACTTACTGGTTCTACACTCAGCTGAACAAATGTTGAGTGAACAGAGTAAATAAATGTAGGAAAAACAAAATAAGCTGAATTAGGGGGTTAGGATAACCTTTCCTGTTTTTGCTGTTTATGTTGTTAATTTAGCAAAAAGTAATTCTTGTAATTCCATGGATTGTAGTAAATGAAATCTTTCAAATGGATTAAAATAAGCCTCCATAGTCTGATTTTTTAAAATTTATTGATCAGTAATAAATACTAATTTATTATGTTTTATAATAATCACCTTTTGTTTGGTTAGACCCTCTCCCTGTTTAAGGCATTGAGTTTGTAACCAAGCACAGTTTTCTAGGTTACAATGGTCTTCTGACATAGTAGAGCTACTCTTTATAAGGTGTTTTCTTCTCTTGGTGGTGAGTAAAAGCCCAGCAGAGATAAGAAAGTTGATATTTGACATGTACTGAATCAGAATATTAAATATAGCAGAAGAGATAGAGTACAGGTTTTGATATCAAAAGGACCTGATTTCAGATCGTCACACTGCAGCTTATTGGCTGTGTTCCTAGATAAAGTCACTCGTCCTCTCTTAGCCTTATTTTCCTTGTGTGTAAAATAAACGTAATAACCCCCGCCTCCTAGAGCTGTGCTGACAAGTAAGTGAGATAGTGCATGTCAAGTTCTTAGCAACCACACTGGCATGTGGTAGCCGCTCAATGAGTGGTAGCTGCAGTGATAATGAAGTGTTTATCACAACTTTTGTATAGCCATGTATCACCTAAACTAAGCAGAAGTAAAGTTTTCCTACACATCATTCAAGATTTTCACACAAATAAAGTACATTGGGGCAGCAGTGTTAGTACTTAATAGATGCTGTATTGCAGCTCCACAATCAAGTAGAATAAAATTATTGTTTTGCTGTAAAAATTCAGATTATTTTTTCAAAAAAAGTTCCATTCCCCAAATGTGGCTCCAAGCCTTGTGTTGCATAACCTCCTAGAGGAAATCCTGGAACTGATTTACAAGGGGTGGGAGAATTTGATTTCCTTCATATTTCTAGAAACCAGTGGAGCATTTCTCTTTGACTTAGTGTGAGAAGAAGAGTGGTGGTGTTTCCTTGGAGTGGGAATGAGATCGTTGCGCTTCTGTCCTAGTTTTCTTCTGTGGATCCATAGCCCTACTCTGGACCTTTGTCATAAAACTTGGCACTTTTTAAATAAATGTGCTTCAGATTCATTACATGTAGCTCATTATTTAGTATGTCTTTCTTGTTTTATTCCATTTCTAGACCTTTTCCTGTTTACCAGAATTATTCCATAAAAAGCAATGAGGTAATACATGCACACTTTTTTTGTGTGTGCAGGGTTTGAAGCTCTGGTTTGTATTAAAAATAAATTTATTTATAGTCTTCATATCCTCAATACCACAGGGTTAATGATGCCAAACCCATTTCCTCATGATGTTTTCCTTTAAATGTCCCCTTTTTCCTTCACCACCTCTCCAGTAACTCGGATTTTGGACAATTTGGAATGCAAAGAGCAGTTACTTTTGTTTTGTTCTCTCAGAGTTAAATGGCTGCTTGATATTGGTCCCACTTATGTTTAATTTACTCATTCCATCCATCTGACTTTGTCCTCTTTCTTTGTTATACTTATATGCCCTGTTATACTTGTATACTTTCAGCTTGACTACTATAACAGATACAATTGGAATGGAATAGTTTTTGTGGTTTGGGATTTGGAAGTTAGTGTAGAGCTCTGCTGGGAAGCTCTCACATTTTCTTGATCTGTGCCCCATTTCACTTCTCCTCCCTCTTACATCCTCCACTAAGTTCAAGCCTTTCCCTTCACTGTTTATATCCTCATAATTTGCCTTTTTGTTTTGTTTTGGGGTTTTTTTTTTGTGTGTGTGGTTAAATCTTTCTTTAAAAAGGCTCTAACCATCCCACTTTCAGCAAGGTATTCATATCTAAAAATTCTGCAATGCTTGCTACTCAGAGTGTACTTGTAGGAAATGGGCAGGTGGGGAGGATGTAGGGAATTATTAGAGGCTTTGCTGGGGCTTGGGAATGTACTGGTGACAAGAAGGTCTCTGCAAAAGGGCATTGCTGTGACACTTTTCCAGAATTTTCTAACATAGGATAGAAGCTCTGTCACAGTTGATTGATTCAAACCCTGTTTTGGAGTCACATTTCAAAGTGCAGACATTCACAGCCCAACAGTTTTTGGACCTGTTAGCTATATCTAGCTGTCTATTTTCTTAATCTAGCTTTATTACATACAAGGAATACATACCAAAGTCCACATCAAAGGACAGATAATGATTAATAGTTAACCAAAATGTGAGAAGAGAGCCACTTATATATATTTAGCAATGGTATTAAGATACATAAAGACACTTGTCCTATACCACTTTTCATACAATAACTTTGAAAAATTATTTCTAAAATATAAAAGCACTAAGTTTCAAGAAGTAGGTCCATAAAAATTACTTCTGGCCTTAATTCTAAATATAAGTATTATTAACTGTAGTCCAAGAATAAAAATTTCAAAACTGGAAAGCTTTATCCTGAATTTTTAAATAATGTCAACGAAATACACGAATTGTAAATATATTCCTTACCATGTTAACACCTAATAATACACGCTTATCTTTTTATGGAGACGTTCCCCCTCCCATACCTTGTTCCCCTTACATGCACAGGGTATGTATACAATACTGTGCAAAGAATGGACAAAGTTTAAAAAACGTGTATGAGTTTTGAGAATATGAGTAAAACATATGGAACTCCACAGAATTCACAGTGTATTACAATTCAAAACCCTGAACAATCCTGCATTATCTAACTGGGTCACAGAAAATCCTCTGAAGCGTCCTTACACTGACGCTCTTACATCTATTGCATAGTGCTACATTCTTGAGATTATTAGGTGATAAAGCTGTGGCATGATATTGAAACAAAGTGCTTATTTTTAAGTACAAGTGTTGAAAGAGGTTGTCTATTTCATCAGATTCTCAGGAATTCTCTGGATTCTGTTTTACCACTACGTTGTGGGCTGGGCTAATTAACAAATTTCAAAATATTTAAAAGAGTTGATAGATTTCAAATGTTTTAAATTTCATATTTTTTAAAATTTTTTAATGAGTTCCAAATATTAAAGTTTGGCAAAAAATTAAAACTAATATGTTACAGCTTATTTCATGGTTGATTTGAAGATAAGTAGACTAAAGAGTGTTCTTTTCATTTTGGTTTAGGACATTTTTGACAGTGATTGGTATACCTCTCGAAATCTGATTGGGGGTGCCGACATCATTGTGATCAAATATAACGTAAATGACAAGTTTTCATTCCATGAAGTGAAGGATAATTATATTCCTGTGATAAAAAGAGCATTAAATTCAGTTCCAGTAATCATTGCTGCAGTCGGTACCAGACAAAATGGTAAGTATTTAATTTTCTTTTATGTGAGAATACAGATACCATATTAATTTTAAACAGAATTAAGTTTATTAATGATTAATACAAGTTTTTTTTTTTTTTTTTTTTTGGAAAGCAAAATGACTGTGGGTTCAAATGCCAGCTGTTGTCTCTTCATCACTGGGTATGATAATGAGACATCAAAGGAAACTATCACAAGCTACTGCTGTGATTCTGATGGGTACAAGTTTGTCTTTTAAACTGCTCTTCTACTAAAGTGAAAGAAGTCAGTAATTGTGGGGTTTTGGGGGTTTTTTATTGTTGTTTGTTATTGTTGTTGTTTTATATGGGAGAGATATTAGGCTAACACGGAGCCCTGGAAAACACTTTTTGACAATGTAAACATCTATCCAGTTGGGAAGGGTAATGGATTGTCCACATGTGAATGTGGGACTGGAGCAGGGTTTTTAGGTAGGTAGCGGTGAGTGAGCTGAATACACTGACCACACCACCTAAGAGAGAGGGTTGTTCACTCTGTAGCTGGTGGATTAACTTGGTTTGGTCAGTTTCAGTGGTTGCTGCTGTGCATACTCTTGTCAAATAGCTCAGGGCCAACTCAGAACTCACTTCGATTTGGTGGCGTTTTATAGTTCTCAGTGGTTATTTCCTCAGTACAGCTGTTTTTAAAGTTTTGTTTTTCTTCATTTTTTCCCTCCTTATTGAAGTACAGCAAAATAAAGGACATAGACATCACAAGTTTTAGAGCACAGTTAAATGCATTTTTACGTATGTATACATCTATGCAACCATCACACCGATCAAGATATAGAACAGCTGCCCCACTCATGCCTCTTCCCCCTCCCCAGAGATAGTTATTCTGACTTCTAACAACAGATTAGTTTTACCTATTCTTGAACTTCATACAGTGTGTAGTGCCTTGTGCCTGACTAATTACAGTTAGCATAATACTTTTAAGATTCATCCATGCAGAACTGTAATTTCTTCCTTGTATTGCTGTGTATTATTCCATTTTATGAATATGCTGTGATTTATATCTCCATTCTCCTTTTGGTAATGCTTAGGTTGTTTCCTAAGAGTAGGATAGTTGGGTCATAGGGTAGGTATGTGTTTAGCGTTAGTAGATATGAATGAAGCAAGCTTGACCCTTCTTTGACCCCCACATGCCCTCCATTTCCCTAACTTTCTTCTTATTGCCGGTCATGGTTCTTGAATGAGTCATCCACACTTCCTGAGTCCACTTCCTGACTTCCCATTCATTTTTCAGTCTACTCCAGTCTGACTTTGACTTTCACAGTTACACTGGTTTGTTTTCACTCGGGGCTGCCAGTTACATGCTTATTGTCACATTTAATGTACATTTAACTTACATTTTAGTACCAATTCTTCCTCTGAAATTATTCAAACACACCTGTCCCTCCACTTAATAAAGCTGCCCTTTCTTTCCTGGTTGTTCTCTCTGCCTTTTCTGACCCTCCCAACCCCCCCTACACACATATACCAAATCAGTACATCCTGCAGTTGTTGTCCAGGGTCCCATTCTTTGGCTTCACCTCTTGCTATTTACTCTGACCATGAACCTGCTAATCTGTTGCCCCAGCTTCCCCTGTATAGACACTGTTGATTACCCAGACTGTTTTTCTGGCTTCAGCCTCTCTCCTGGCCCAAATCTCCACAGACAGCTCCCTCTTTTTACTGAGCTCCCTGTCTTGTGAGTGATGCCAGACCTACCTATTCACCTAAACTACAACCATCTAACACAGCTTTCCCTCCCATTCTTCATATTCAGTTGACTAAGAAGCTCTTTTGATTTTATATTTTAAATAAACCTCAAACTCATTGCTTTTTCCTCGTCTTCACTGTATTTCAGATCCTAGTCATTTAATTATCTGTCATAGTGACCATCTTTTTGGTCTAAAAGGGCAGTTCCAGCTTTTGTAGGATCTGAAACTTACACAATTTCAGAGGCTCTTTGTATGGGAAAAAAAAAAACTACAAAATTACAGGCCCGTATATGTATACAAATGAACATTTATTCAGAATGAGAAAAGAAAGCACATTAAATTACAACTCTAAAAAAAGCTGTCAAATACCACAAACATTTTTTTTAAGTTTCTAATATTTAAAAACCTGACACGTATTTAATTTTTCTTAGATTTTTTTGGGCTGCATAGTGTTTGATCAGTTCTTCATATGATAACCACTTTTTGATATTTTTCTATAGAGAGAAGAGAATGGTAATTAGTTTTTCTTCCAGTGTATTTCCCCACTCTCCACATCTCTGTGGTGCTGGGCCCTATGGTCTGTGTTGTGTTCATCTTTCAGGGCAGCATCATTGTGTCATGATGCCAAATTAGTCTGCACAGTGGGTGAAAGAAACATTCCTGAAGGCCATTCGTGCACCAAGACAGCTCACAAACACTTACAAGGAAGTTACTACAAACCACACATAATAGCTCACTAAACCTAAATTTAAATTCCCCTTAGCAGGATCCCAAAAATGTCCATGGCTCCTTCAGAGCTGCCTTGTGCGAGGTGAAGTGATTTGGAGTGGAAAGAGACAGTAGTCTTAACCAAATGTACTAAGAATATCTTATTTTGCAAATTTTACAGAAGCTCATGTCATGTGAAAGAATTTCATGCCCTGGTTTCTCCCAAGGCTTTGGAAAGGACCCACAAGAAAGGGCCTTGAAACTTAGGCTTCTTGGTAAATTGGCCTCTGGTCTTCCGTTCCTGCTTGGCCTCTTTCTGAAATAAATCCTCTCAGAATAATCATCCTAGAATATAAATCAGATCATGATATTCATTCTTTAAATTCCTTAGACGCTTTCTTCTTCTTTCCCTAACATTTATTTGCAAAATTACAAACCTAAGAAACTTGACAAGAATAGGACAGTGAACCCCAGATATTACAAACACACACACACATACACACACATTTTTTTGTCTGAACCATTTGAGAGTAAATTGTAAACATTATGGGATTTGTTCAGTCCTGATTAATTAGGCATGTCTTTAAGAACAGAGCCATTCTCCTATTAACCATAATGCAATCATCACTCAAAATATGTAATATTACCTATTATGCTATTATTTAAAATATACCCATATTCACATTTTCCCACTTGTTCCAAAGCTGTTTTTTTTTTTAATCCAATGAAATTAAGGACAATGCATTGCATTTAGTTGTCATGTCTATCTAGTCTCTTTTAATCCAGAATGGTTCCCAATTCCCCAGCCTTTTTTTGACAGGGGAAGGGGGTTGTCTTTCATGACATTGACATTTTTAAAGAATCTAAGCCCATTATTTTGCATGATTCCTTTAGTTGTGATAACTGTGGTTGCAGAATAGTGATTTCCTACCATTCCTTCTATGCTTATTATTTGGTATTCTCCTGTAAATAGAACTTTCCCTTTGCTCCCACATCTGTCTTTAAGAGTTGTTATGATTCATGGGTTTGTTTTCTAAATTCACTATTTTATCATCTGTTCTTCTCATTATTCTTTCTGATGCTCCATTTACCCGGAATTTGCCTGAAGGGAGTCTCTCCATGCTCTCTCCAATTAATTTTTGAGTCCTTCCTTATTTTCTGGCGCAGATGTCCCAGACTCATCTTAGGCTTGGCCCTCCCCAGGATCTGCGGGCCTCGCGGCTGCCCCTGGGGTCCTCCAGCTAAACTCCTCTCAGTTGCCCTTGGGCTCTCCTTGCTCCCACCATCCTTAAGCAGTGAGCCCTCAGATGCTGCTGCTGTGCCTGAGGTCCCACCTGTCCTCTGAGCTCAGTGTCCCTCTCTGGTCCTGTGCTCACTGCCTGCAGCCTCTCAAGCAGTCCTAGTTTCTGGCTGGCGAGAGTCTCTTCGCTAATTTTTGACCATTGCCATGTGCGTACATCTCTCTTCCTCCTCCCTCCTCTTCCATCCCCTCATTGCTCTCTTTCTTCCTTCCTTTCTCCCTGCCACCTCTTCCCTATCCCCATCTTTCTTTCATGATTTTTGTGATTTGGCAGGGAGAGGAGATTGCAGTGTGGTCTTAGCTTGCCCTCTTGAAAGTGGAAGCGATGTGTTCCCCTTTTTCTCACATTCAGGCCTCTGCATGTGCTACATCCTCTGACTGGAGTCCGCGCTGCATAACCCCTATTGTTTCTGCATAGCAAATTCATCCTTACTCTTTAAATCATTTGCTCTTCTGTGAAGCCTTCTATTATCCCCCAGGCAGAGTTAATTTCTCCTGTGTTTCCATGGTGATTTTGTACACCTTTATTTTAGTTCATATATTATAGTTGTTTGCAGCCATGTCTGTCTTGGCTCAGTTCACTGTGAGTTTCATTTATCTGTGTATCTTTACATCCCTACTATTTGAAGTGTGGTAGGTAGGTGCTCAAAAAACATTTGTTCAGTGAGTGAATGAATGGTTTTATGAATGATATATGTAAGTGAAAAAATCACTTTCACTAACAGGATGAAAGTAATTTACCATGTAAGATGTGATTACAAAGTAATTGCAGAGCTAAATCTGGCTGTTCAACTCAAGGACACTTGTTGCTCCCTCCTTCAACCCCTTGTAGCCCACGGACCCGTGCTGGGTGTTCTGCTAACTTCTCTCTCCAACTCCTTTAAGAATGAGTTAAGCAAACACAATCAGTCTCATCTCTTTCCTTTGTTATACATGTTTTGACAAGCTTGGCTGTGTGTGTCTTCATCGTACTTGGCTCTGAATACATTTTTGGCTTTTACTAAATATTGAGTCTATCTTTAAAGTGGAAGATTTTCTCCAAATGTGACAAGGGTGTATTCATAGCCTTAAGCTCCTAAAAGCAGGCATCCTGTCTTTTCTTTTTGAAGCTCTGACAGAGCCTATTACATTGCTAGGCTGGAATTCCTAAAAGGATTCCTAAGACTTTTAAGCACTGACAACATTGTAAGAATCACCCTGCAGGTTCTCAAAGCCACTGCTTTGAGAGAGATGCCATTCATTTGAATTCTAGAGTTACATTGTGTCTGCTTTAAAAAAAAAAAAAAACAGACATTTTGTGATAATACCTTAAAAGAAAATATATAACAGAGAAAAAAAGACTACAGTGTTAACTAGAAGTGTAACACTGATTCCCAGAGTCCCAGGACCCTGAGGTGGGCTCATAGGAGTGAGTCCTGAAGAAGGTACCACAATATAAAATTATTTGGGGTCTCCTGATGAAATGCTCAATGTAAGTTTATTTGATCCATAAATGTTTTGATTCTCCTGCCTAACACATAATGACTAGGCATTTTTACTTTTGGTACCAAGTGAACAAAAAGAAATGTATTGTGACATAGACAAGTTATAATGATTGAATATAAGCAGGGGCACTTTCTAGGTTTGTGAGATGCTTGTGGCTACACACAGTGGAAAACCCCCACTCAGCTGGGTTAAACCTGACATTAGTTGGATTTTCCTTCAAATCAAGGTTATTTCCTAGCAATTGTTTTACATTTTGCTTGCTGAATTTTTTGCTCAAAACACTAGTGACTTTTTGTCCAGAAATAAAGTTTAATAAGATGTTCTGCCTACCCACCCCATTCCATCAACATAAGGAGAGCTTTGTAGACATAAGAAGGCCTCTGTCTTCAGAAAATCAAAGGCACTGTTTATCAAGGCTTCATAAAGAATGTGAAATACCGATGTGTTATTTTTCAAGATAGCCTAAATTGTATATGAGAACTTTATTTTCTCTAAACCTGAAATGATCTTAGAAAAAGTGAATGCAAGAACTCTGATTAGAATTTATTGCATAATTTAGAGAAACCAAGCTTCATTTTTAAATCACTGTATCTTTGGACTCAATAATTCTTTGCTCAAACTAAATTTTTATCTTATCTTTTGATGTCTGTTTCTCAGGTGGAACAAGTAACAGTTTTATTATTGTTCCTCCAGCTCTAACACACAAGGAGATTAGACGAGTTACTTAACCTCCCTGAGCTTCAGTTTCCTCTTCTGCAAAATGAGGATGTGAATACATGGTTTCTGAGCTCAAAAGTCTTCCCACGAAGCTAAATTATCTGTCATGTGTGTGTGCACGCACATGCATGTTAAATACGCTGTATGCAGTGCACTGAATAGCCTTTGTATACACGCCGTGTGTACATACATGTGCTCCATCTACATGCAGGTCATTGGCAGGAAACTTGTTGTGTATGCTATGGGCAGTATAGCCCAAACGCCCTTTCAGGGCCACTGGATTTACTCCCTCAGTTACCGGGTTTTTTGGCTACTTACGGTGCACAGCTGAGTCCCTTTCCAGGCTGATAGAAGCTTCTTGCCAAGGGTTTTGCTCCCTTCACGAGGGCAGCCCTCCTTTAATTACGGCTCATTTAGGGATACAAAGGCCCAGCTTTGTGTGGGGAACCACTGTAAAGAGCCCTGACAGATGGCTGAGGTCTCTGTCGCGGTAACACTGAAGTTGGAATTCTTCCTCTGCTCAGTCCTGCCTCCCTCACCCCTGAGAAAAGTTATTCCCAAGATCACCACCCAGTAAGCGTCCAGCACATCAGTCTCCATTTCAGAGTCTGCTTCCCAGGAAAGCCCACCTGCAACAACATGCTTTTTTATACATGGTTTCATCCCCTTTTGCCTTGGCTGCCTTTTAAACAATGACATACCTGATGGTGTAGCATGAAACAAAACAAGGCTGGCTGAAGAATATGGAAGTGAGCATACGTTTGTGGTCTTCCTGAGGAGCGTCCGTATGAGGTTCATCCACCACATTCCCAGCCAGAGGTCTGTACGTGGTGCAGCGATGACTCTTGGGACAGCTCACATGTTCAGTAATTACTTTCTGTTATTTCAGTTTTTAATGTTTTAATCTTGAAGGAAAAGATAAAAAGTGATTGAATTTGGTCTCTGCAGTTGAGTGCTTTAGAGTTCAATAATTGAAATGTCTGGATTAATAAAAACATACTTCACATGATATTTACAAAGATTGGCAATTTTGCAGCCTTGGAGATTGAGGTCAAATTGAGGATTCTATTAAAATAAAAGTATAAGATCTATTCAAACTTGGTGAATGTATTTAAAGTTCATTATGAAAAAAAAAAAGCCAACCCTCTTTTCCATGGTTTCTATGGGCAATCAAATTGTTAAATTTGTACTGATACTCAGGATGTCAAGTTTGTATAAAAGGAAGGAGGCCTGACATTACTGGCTGATTGGTGTAATTATTATAATAGCCTTGGTAATATTCATTCACCTATTTAAAAATTCTCCTATTTTCCAAGGTGCTGTTCATTCTCACATTTTAAGCTTGTTTACTTTAGGGGCCTTGCTCTCATCATTGACACTTTTTATTCAGAGTCTACTGGATAGTGGATATACTAAATGGTCTTGGACTCTGATCCTGGTATGAGCTCTTAATTTGTGGCTTAATGCTCAGATTGTCTGTGTACATTTTTTCCTGTTTAATTTCAAACCTCTTTGTTACTCGTATTCACGTTCTCAGAAGAGTTACCTTGTACGTGCCCACTGTGTACCTCGGACAGAGGGAGCTGCGTCAGTACGACTGAAGGGATCCAGCTTGCTAAAGAGCTAGGAGCTACCTATCTGGAACTACACAGCCTTGATGACTTCTACATAGGAAAATACTTTGGAGGAGTGGTAAGTGGAAATTCCAGTTACATAAATTTAAGTCACTTGTCAGGTTGGCTCTTTAGCTATTTGCCAGAGCCTCAATTAGAACTTAATTTTTAAAAGCAGGATTAGTTTGAACTTTGAGAAATGAAAGCAAGTAGAAAAAGGGTTTTGTCAGAGTGAAATTCTACGTCTATTTCTTTCTCCAAGTGAAACATTTTCTGTTGTCTAATAGGATATTTTGGAATTTTCTATTTGATGGCACTTTACACAAACCTGTGATGTCAGTTTCATAACTGACTTTCAGTCACTTTTAGTGAAAAGATTTAGTAACCTTCATGCAGCTTGATGAGCCTGGCAGCCTGAACTGCAGGGCCTGAAGGTTCTCCTTCATTTCTGTCTACTACTTGAGAAGAATGATTTTTCTTCTCTATGTGTGCTTCAGCAAGATGTGCATACTTTTGATTTTGGTGTAGCTCAAAAATATTCAGAGGAACTACTCATCCCAGTGTTTCTTGTTGGGAAGATGGGGAGCCAAGGTTGGTCGCTGTGTTGCAGTGGCTTCCTGTGGGTCCTGCGGGTGTTGTGAAGCTCATCTTACCCAGAGCACCTACCCTATGGTGTTAGGACTGCACGGTCCTTGGAGAATACTGTGGAGTTGTATCATTTAAGTACTAACTGATTTTGGAACTGTGTTTCCAACCCTCTAAGAAGTGACTCCTTTCAACGGACAGATCTCCTAAGCACTGGTAAGAGGCTTAATCCAAAGGAAATCCTACATTAAGCAGGAGTGCTTTGGACTTCTCCATCAGTTCCCAGCTCCTCATCAAGTACTCTATCCATATAACATCCCAGAATATTCATTATGTAGATTCACTTCAAAATAGTGAGGTTTCCACAATGACCAGAGAAATTTCATTTGTTCTGGAATTACTCAACTCCAAATAAGAAGCAAGGGTGAAATAAGAACCCAATATAAATAATTCTGATTTCTATCAAACATAAATGGCTACTATTCACTCAGTAATATAAAGAAACATAAACTCACAATAATGATGTTATCAGTGACTGTGAGAACGTTTTGTCTTACTTATTTATAGTGATAAGCAGTGGGTAGAGAGGTAGAGAGGAGTGGAATCTGATTTTCTTTCAAGCTGACTATATTGTAGTGGCTTAAAGAGGTCTTAATTTGGTCTATGAATCTTACATTTCCCTGAAATTCCTAGGAAGTTAGGGGAGGAGAAAGATAGTTTGGTTTCATTTAGGGGAGAAGAGGGAGCTCCTGGAGGCCTTGGTTCTGCTGGTCCCCCTCTTCAGTTTCCTGAACTGGAATTCTCAAGGTCACGCTTCCCATTTTCTAACCCCTGCTTTCTCTTCTCTCTTTCTCTTCTTTTCTCTCATCATTTCTCTTTGTCCCTAACACCTAGTGTTGGAGGCCTGATGAGAATTGAAAATGTGGTCAAAGTCGGGAGAAAAACATGGTTTCTTTTCTCCTTAACCCAAGACTTAGTGAGAATATGAAAATAAGATTAGAATAATCTCTTCTTAGACTCTTGAATAGTGAAGTACAACTGAGATCTTGACCTTTGCCAGGATTTGGATGGAATGGTAACATCAGAGGGAAAGGAGCATTTTTCTGTCTTGTGTTTCAGAGTCAAGGAGGGAGAGATGTGCAATGTTACCCTCAGCCCTGGGCAAGGGTGGCATGTTCCCTGTAGCTTCAGAGAGCCTCACCTGGCTCTCCTCCAGTTGTACCCTCCCCACGGGCCTGGGTTGATGGAGCCACGGGGGTGTGCCCACAGCTAGTAGCTCCCTTCCTGATTGGCATCATCTGTGTGGTAGCCACTGGCCTAATTTATAGGCTACACTAATTTATATTTAAATGAATTACAAAATAATTCAGTTCCTCAGGTGCGCTATCCACATTTCAGGTACTCAGTAACTACTCGGAACTACTGGCTGCTGCTCTGATGATTAGCACATATGTTATAGGATATGTCCATCAACACAGAACAGAGAGGTCTATGGAGCAGTGCTGTGGCCACGCTCCAAAACCCAGGACCCTGAAATTCTCTGACCCAGGAGTTCACTGGCTGGGAGTCTGTTTCCCAGACCTGTGCAGGCCTCTTTCCTGGGTCCATCCTCCAGAAGGTGGACCACACTGCTGGTGTGTTCACCCCTAGGCCTGAGAGGTGGCCAAGGGGTGACTTCGTATGAGGACTGGGGGAGGGGGGAGTGGATGGCGCTTGGTTGTATAGGTGTGGATCTCCACCTGTAAGCACAGACCTCAGGTGAGGAGGTGAGGGGTGGAGCAGGGGTGAGGAGAGGAGGGGTGGTAGTGGGTCCCTGGAGTTAGGGGCCAGCTCTCCCTGTGCTGCACAGAACTCTGGAGTCTGAGAATTTAAATCTGAACCTGGTCTTCCAGGCTTTAATGATGACATACTTATCAAAGCAGGAGGATAGAGCACCTTTTATATAAGTTTATTGATTTACAACATTTAAATATTTAGGAGTATGGTACGTGGATCTCCATTTGTACTTTTGCCCCAGGCCTTATGATAGAAAGCAGACGCCTAGAGCTGTGTAAGCACAGGTGGTCAAGATTTGTAATTTATAAAATGAAGGATGTATTTCAAAGTAATTTATTCAGGAAAAAAAGTAGAGCACATGTGAACTTCCCTAGCTGATATGAATATTTGTGACAGAACCAGATCTGTTTTTGCCCTGAATTTTTCTAGTATTTACTGCTGTGGTTGCCCATGAGATGGTTATTGACAGTCACATGGTTGTACTGCTTGGCTTTCTTGATTATTCAAGAGAAAATGCAGTTTCTTCTTGAATGACAGTCTATTTCTGTTCAGACAAGGCACAATCTGTTCTACTTCATAGATTTTTTTTTTAGATAAAGCATTTGCTAAAGCATACATGTAGATGGTACTGACATTAAAAACACTTGGCTAGTGTGGTTGGGGGTGCAAGTAATCATGTCAGAAACATAATTTTGTTGAAGCTTTAATTAAAATTTGATTCATGTTTTAGTTGGAGTATTTTATGATTCAAGCCTTAAATCAGAAGACAAGTGAAAAAATGAAGAAAAGGAAAATGAGCAACTCGTTTCATGGAATTAGACCACCTCAGCTTGAACAACCAGGTGCATTTATTAGCCAATGTCTAGACATTTAGTTGGTATTTACTGTAGATTATTTCACAAGTCTTAGAGCAATTGTTCTCGAATTTGAGTGTGTTCAGGACTCACGTGGCCTTCTGATTCAGTTAATATGGGATGGAGCCTGAATCTGATTTTTAAATAAGCTTCCCGTATGATTCTGCAGTGGTGGTACTTGGACCACACTTTGAGGAGTATTGTCCTAACAACTTGAGCCTATAGATTGTTAAAAATAGTGTGTGTGGTAGAGAGCTGTTCTAGATTATAGTCCAGTGAGAAGTAACCAAATGTAATGCGTGAGCCTTGATTGGATGCTGGTTCAATGAAAACATCTAAAATTTGGGGAGGAGGTGAAGCTCAAGTGGTAGAGCGCATGCTTAGCACGCATGAGGTCCTGACCTCAATTCCCAGTACCTCCTCTAAGAATAAATAAATGAACCTAGTTACCTTCCCACCACCAAAAAATAAAATAAAATAAAATAAAAACATCTAAAAGATGTTCTTGGGACAGTTAGGTAAAATTTCAATATGGACTGGAAATTAGATGATGTCTTGGAATTTCTGTTGATTTTCTTATGTATAATGGTATTGTGGGTAATAGAAGAATGTCCTTATCCTCAGGAAGTAAATGTGAAAGTATTTAGAACTGAAGTATCTTGATGATTACAAATTATTTTTAAATGGTACAGCAGTGAGTGACAGACAGACACAGAGACACACGGAGAGAGTGAGAAAATCTATCTAAAGTGAAAAAGTAACAAAATGATAATAATTGTAGAATTTAAGGGCAGGATATATGTGTGCTCAATTTATCAGTCAACTTTTTTGAGTGTTTGAAAATGTTTATAATACAAGGGTAGAAGAAAATAAAGTTAAAAGTAAATAAAATTACATCACTCATTATCAGAATTTATTGCATAATTTTATGATAGCAATAATAGAATAGTACTCTGTCTAGATCAATTAACTATGGATATTGTTTTAAAAAGGTACTTGATAAATATTTGTTGAATGAATGAATGTACATAAACAACCAGGAAAATATAAGTTAGTATGGGAAGTCAATTCCAGGTTTTAAAAAAAATGCAGATAGATAGACCATAAAATTGGCTTTGAACTTTGTGGTGTGCAGAGTGAAAAGGGAGACGTGGTCGGTTATGTAGCAAACACTGGGGTCTGAAGTACTTTCTGGATGAGAAGATGAATGGGGAAGAGCTAAATAAGTAATGTAGACAGATCATTTCTTAGTTCTTATTAATCAAGAAGAGAAAGTACCAGTTCCTCAGAGAAAGCAAAGCATCTGATGTTACCTAGCACTAAAATGAATTTCTCCTGTGGGTCTTCACTGGGGGACTAGGTGAGATAGTGGGCAGGGCCCTCAGGAGCACCTTGTTAGCCGTGCAGTCTTGGAGTTCACTAGGCTGTCTCTCGTACCCTCCTGCTGGGAGAACCTGCGGGGTCACACTGAACATAACCCAGTCTGGATCCACACTGGGTATAACCCAGGGTCCACACTAAGCATAACCCAGGGTCCACACTGGGCATAACCCAGGGTCCACACTAAGCATAACCCAGGGTCCACGCTGTCATAACTCTGAGCCCTGACTTGAAAGGTTGCTGTTTTAACAATTTATCCCTCTACCTCTAGTTCTAGTCACAGGGGGAAAACAGCTTCAGATGTGAGGTTAAGTTCTTCAGAACTTATTTAGTAATTTCTTTGATTTGATATCAGTTGAAAGTGAAGAATGATGATTACCAACATACTGAAATTCTACACTTAGAGAAATATTTTGGGAGAAATAAATGCTATCTATTAATGAAAAATGCTATTTTTTTACTCTTTATGGCATTAATACCTTTTTCATTTGCACTATGAAAAGTAGACACAGTATTTCTTGTGTCTGTGTTATCCCTGGTTAATTAGTGTATATGTGTTTATTATTAGATTAAGCTATACAAAATTGCTGTATTATAGGTCAAAACTGGCCAGATTTTGGCAACTTCATGTGGGTCAACCTAATAATATTTTAAAATAGTGTTTTGTTTTGCTTAAAATGAACCTGAAATGATGGGATCTGTAGATCTAAAGAATAGTGTATTATTTTTATTTATTTTTTTGAAACAGAAAAAATGCCTGTCTTAAAGGCTGAAGCATCGCATTATAACTCTGATTTAAATAACTTGCTGTTCTGCTGCCAGTGTGTGGATGTGGTATTTTACAACCCAGATTTGAAGGAAGTGGTCGAGGCCCACAAAATTGTTCTCTGCGCAGTCAGCCATGTATTCATGCTGCTTTTCAATGTGAAGAGTCCTGCTGACATTCAGGATTCCAGTATCATCCGAACTACCCAGGATCTCTTCGCTATCAACAGAGATGCTGCGTTTCCAGGTGCTAGCCAGGAGTCTCCAGGCAACCCACCCTTACGAGTCATAGTTAAAGACGCCCTCTTCTGTTCTTGTTTATCGGACATTCTACGCTTCATTTATTCAGGTATCTTTTCAAATAGTTCTGGTGCATTTTTGTAAGCTTCTGAAATGAAGTATGCCTGTGGCCCTCAAGTGCAGTGCTTGGTTTTACATTGATCTTCTTCCTACCCTCTGAGGTGAAGATTATATGTGAAATAGTTTTTGCTTTATCAATAGGAATTGGTCCAAGCTCTCCTTACGAGTTTACTTGCCTTGGTTTTTAATCTACATGTAAAAGCAATAATCTCTTTTCCTATTGAGTGGGTGTGTTAGTATTTAATTTTAAAAAATTAACCGCAAATGTGAAAATAGAAGAATTTATTGTCCAGTTTAACTTTAAAATTCAAGTATACATATGAAAATAAGTATCTCTAGCTACTTATTTTTTTGTTTGACTCAGATTTGGAGGGACTTGAGGAGCAAAGTTAACATGGTCATTACACTCAGTTTAGCAGCTAGAAACTGTGTCTAAAATTAGTTCAGGCTGAGGTCTGATCAATTTTGGCTGTGAATATTTTGGACTTCTTTCTTTTACTTACTGTGCCCTTATCTTTGTAAGGTTTGGGTGGTCTTCAGGTGAAATGATTGATGTTAAAGATAAGATTTTACTTTCCTCATTTGGGTTGTGTTTAGTTTTATAAATTAAAATAAAAATTAATGATTGTGAAAAATACATTTGCAGCATGCAGATTTAAGTGGATTATGTATATATATATATATATATATATTTGAGTAGAATGTGATAGTAGCTCTTAAATCCATTGTTAAGTGAATATTGGCTTTGAAAAGGCATAGATAACCACTCCTGCAGAGCACACCAGCACAGTGCCTTCAACATGGTGGGTTCTCTGCAAGTGTTGGTTGAATTAATGAGTAGACTCTAGTAGCTGTGAATCATCTTACGAATAAATCAGATAAGTTAAAGACTTCATTTAGTATTACAGATTTTTATGTTTAAACTTAGAATCTCAGTTCAGAATTTAAAACTAGTTTTGAAAAACCAAAATGTTTACATGTTAAAAGGAAAAAAGCATCTTTAATGATATGTCAGAGAACCATGAAGGAAGTGTTCAGTTTTCGTTTCAATGAGTTTGCTGTTGAAATTATGAATTATTCAGGTTTCCCACAATATCCATTAAATACTTTCAGAGGTACAGGAACACTTTGAGGTCAGCTCTTTCCTCTTTAATATGGTAGCTCTAGATGTCTCTCCAGTGACAGAACCTGCTTGTCTTTCTCCTAAGGAGTAATTTTTTTAAATTGTAAAATTAATACAAACAGATGAAAAAAAGGGGAAAAGCAAAGAAAAAGTTCTCTTCGTTCCTCAGTCCCCTTTCCTAGAGTCATTACCTACTATAAGTTTTTCATGTGTCCATTCTAATGCTTTTTGAAAGAAATTAATATATTGGGAAACTTGCATTAATGAAGAGGTCATCTTTGAGAGTGCTGGTTTCTGGGAACCATGGGTAGTTTCCATGGCTAGAGCACAGAGTGGGAGGTGATGGCTGGAAGGAGATGAGGCTGGCAGGGTTCCTGCTGTTCTTAGAAGCTGTTCTGGAATTTTATGCATGATCAGATTGGGCTTTAGAGAGATCATCTCTGATGATGGTGGGAAGATGCAAGAGAACAGGCAAGACAGAGTCCAGTCAGGCGTCCCTGTTATTCTGGAGATCAACCTCAGGAAGGCCAGCATTCTGACAGCAGGTCAGGTTGGTGTTGCAGCTTGTCCATCACCTGGACCAGTGCTTTTCAAACCTTAAATAAACTGCATGCAAGTCAGTTGGGAATCTTGTTCATGTGCAGATTCTGCATCAGCACGCCCGAAGTGGGGCATGAGATTCTGTATTTCCGACAGTCTCCAGGCGATGCTGATACTGTGGACCACAAGTAGCTGCAACATCTGTCCTTGGAAGAACTAGGACCAGCCACAGCCAGGGGATTAGGGCCTGGAATTCAGCCCAGAGGCCCAGGAGAGGAACCTGGTTATCAGTCTAAGGGCACAAGGTCAAAATGGAGTTAGCTGCAAAGCTGAGTGATGCTGGGCTGCCTGAAGCTAGGGCTGTCAGTGCCCTGCTGCAGCCCCTGCCTGAAGGTGGGGAAAGCGGATGCTTAGTGGTTGGGTGGAAGCTAAGTGAGCCTTAGTTTAGAGGGCAGAGGGCCAGGATAGCAGGGAGACCTTGCTGAGCCACAAGCCCTTGACCAGTTCAGAGCATGGGCTTCTTAGTCTGACGCTGAGCTGTTACATTTCTGCTCTGAACTCTCCTTGTATGTGACCCAGTCAAGAAGTGGTGGCAGTTGTGAGCAGGGCCACAGACCAATGACCTGGGGCTATAGGGAGACCCAGATGCAGGTTGAGGAAAAGGGAAAAGAATGCTTCAGCAGGTGCCTATTAATTATTCTTTAATTATTTACAGGGTATAACCTCAGACTCAAGCAAAAGCGATTGTTCGTTGTGCTTAAAAAGATAGTAAAGCTGTATTTTCACAGTAAAGACAATTCTGAAAAATGCAAAAAATTTAAGAGAAGAAAAAATCAACCAGATCCTCACTCTCAAGTGTCTCCACATTTACTGATGTTTTGTTTTAGCCTTTAGTCTTTGTGAATAGGTTACATTTTTAAAATAATGTTAATTTTTTATCAAAGCAAACAAAAATTTTAAACCTAGAGAGTTCAGTAAAGAGGCCAGGCTTGTGTGTTTTGTTTGCTTTTTTCTTGTTGTTGTTGAACATTTAACAACTTTTGAACAGAATACAGTTTTTAAGATCCAACAATGCTCTGGTTTCCTCACAGAAGCCCAGGCCTACCCCTGGGTGACGTAGGAAACGGCGGAAGACAGGAGCCATTTGTACTCCTGTCGGTTGGGCTGGGATGCAGAGGCAGGACTCCGTGACAGGGCACACTCAGAAATATTTGCCCTGAGCAAACATGAGCTGAAAAATCATGTTAATCCTATCTTCTGCTTTAAAAAAAAACCAAAACAAAAAGAACAAATTACAAAGAATGTCTTAATTCTTTTTAAATAACATGGTTTTCTTTTAACCTTTATAAATTTGAAATTTTGTACATGTTGAGTCACCATGGACATTTGGGTCCCATATTTAGGCAAGGCCTGTTGAATAGTCTGGTTAACATTTTACACCCATCCAGAAGGCTTCTGTTTATTTTCCTATTCAAATTTCTGAGCAAACAGACACAGCTTACGTGTGTCTATTTTGCACACGTTAGTTTCCTGTTGGATAACAGCTAGCCTTGCATAATGTGTGAATACTCAGTGACTAACACTGAAGAAGGAGTAATCGGAGAAGTAAGACCAGCAGGTTCCTGATCTTGAGGAGTAATCCTTAAATGGTGTACAGTTGTAACATTCTTAAAATACTCCATACAGTCTTTATGCTGGCACATTCCTGAGTCATACCATCTCAGATGGTTAGGAATTGAAATCTTTGTAAGAGCCTCAAGAATTCAGCTTTGAGCTCTTCCTGCTGCAGATAGCCCTTAGAATTTCACATCACTGATTGAAATGTTGCCAGAGTAAATAAATACGTGAAAATGAGCTTCCGTCTTCAGTTTGCATAGTATTCTCCAGCTCGAGTTAGTCTGTGGCATGCTCTTTTCTGCACTGTTTAAAAAGACAGCTGAGTATGCACGAGCAGACCATGCTATAAGAGTCTAAGTAAATAAGTGCTCTGAGAAGTTAACTAAAGAAAATCCCAGTCAGTTATGCAAGACAGGTAAGTTCTATAGATCTGCTGTACATACAGCATCATGCCTGTTGTTCACAGTACTGTATTGTGCACCTAAAATTTTGTTAAGAGGATAGATCGCATGTTAAATTTTTTACCACAAAAGAAGAAAAGAAAATTCCAGTCTAAGGATTATTGCTTTACTAGGACCTAAAAGTGTCAAAGATGATTTGATGAGCATTTCTAATTATGAAAACAGCCCAATCATTAGCGTGCCCTTATGAACTAGTCTCACTTTGATTTTCAGTTATTGGATCTTTTCTGTGTCCGTTCTCTAATAGATTGGTGGCCTGTAGGGATTTACCTGCTACTAATCCCATGTATTTAGATTTGATGCTTGCATGCTTTCAGATAATCCTCTGAATGGAGATACTGTGTATATGTTCTTTGTTAATATAATTTTACTGAGAAACAATGTCTGTGCTCTCCTTTAGCCTACATGAGTGTAGACAGTCAGAAATACCTACATCTACAGTTTGCTATATCCCACTGACCCTGGGTTTGAATAGTGGATGAAATGTCTAAACGAAGAATGGCGGTTGCAGCATTCAGTGCACACAAGAATCAGCTGGGAGGCTTTTAAAATTAGTGTCTAGGCCCCAGCCCCAGAAATTCTAGTTTTACTGGTCTGGGGATCAGACCTTTTCTGATGGTATTTTATAAAAGATCTCCAGGTAAATGTAATGCACAGCTAGAGGTGAGAGCTGCTGGCCTAGAGTGAATTTTCTTGATCTGAGTTCCCTTGGCTTCCAAGAGGTTCTTCTACTCCTGATATTTTTGTACAGACCTTAATGTCTGTGTGTGCGTGGCAGATTTTCTGGAGCAGTGATCCGAAGAATTTATCAGACTGTGAAAAGAGTACGTGACTTAAAGTTAAAAATCATTAGTTGAGGAAGAGGAAAACAAAAAGCACAGACGTGTTCTAGACTGCACCCCTTGGGGAATTTAGGGAGGAAGGAGAGCTGACAGTGAAGTCAGTAAAGAACAATTAAGGTGGGGGGAGCAGTGGTGTGCGGGGGCCCGCTGGCACCCACGTGTGATAGCCGATGGTATTTATCTCTTCCCAGGTCTGTGTTCTGTGTTGTCGTATTGGTAGCTTGAATTTAGCCATGATGGGAGTATTTACCCTACAGAATAGCAAATGCCTCACGTCAGGGCTCTCCTTCCCCCTCCTTCTCCCCATGCACCCTGGTAAACACAAAGGGCAGGTAAGGTGAAGCTTCAAGATAGGCAGGAGTGCCAAGCATTGCAGGGCTCAGCTGTCAGGAGGCCTGAGAGCAACTGGACCTTCTGACTCTTCAGATGAGCTTGGATCTCATTGGTATAGGCTGGCTGCAATTGCCTGATCTCATTGGTTCAGTAAAGGTTTATTATATGCCCTCCCTACTCCCAATATCCATGAAGGTATCTGGCAAAGTTCTGGGTACCTGAAGGGAAGCATCAGAAGAGAGAGACTGAGAGCAGGTAGAACAAGATCTCAAGGTACCCAGAGAGGTGAAGTGATTTGGGTGAATTCACAGCAGGAATTAGTGGCAGAGAGAGAACTAGAACCTGAGTATCCCAGCTGTGCCCACCCACTCTACACCTTTTTGAGTAATATTTTTAGGAGGTAGGACTTCCTATAAGACATGGGATGGATGGGGGCAATCTCCCAAAATACACTTTTGGAAACTGATCAGCATTGATACTGAGATATATTTGATGGGGAAAGGCCTCTAGGGAGCAGGGAGGCTGGATAGGAGGCTGCTGTCAGGAGTGTTTGGGAAAAGGGGAACTTCTGCTGACCCTGGAACAGAAGTTTTGTAAGACACAGAGGAAAGGGGGGCTGACAGAATTGAAGTGAGCCTAGAAAGCTTGAAAGTGGTTTGGGGTCAAAACACAAGAGGTGGGACCAGATGGGGTGATTTTGTTCCAATACCATGGTTGTGTAGTTCATCAGAAAATTATTTAGCTCCCTTCTTCAGGTGGGTTCTGTAGAGTTGGCTATGGAACATCCTCATCTGACCCCGACAGTGCATGAGACCTTCTGAATGCATTCTCTTCCTCTGCCTGGTGTAGTCACTGCTCTCCATGATGAGTACAATTTAATCCAACCTTAGAAAAGACCACATCTGCCCCTTACTCAGGGCGAGTAAAGAGTTTGGGTGTTGGAACACTTGTGATGGTAAACTCCAATCCTAGCCATTGCTGTTACCGCTAGCTGACTACCTGCTGTAAAGAGGTGGCAGCTGTTCAGGAAGACTCTAGGTTTTGAGAAATAATTTAGATGAGGACAAACTTTTTTTAAAACCTGAGAACTGTTTAAATGTTTTAATGTAATTACATGGACATATGTTTGGTAAATAAAAATTAAAAGAAAATACTAAAAAAGAGGGAACGTTGATACCTAGTAAGAGATTTATTTTTGTTACTTCCTGCTTTAACAGAAAAATCCAATATATGTTACTTTGTTTACAGGTGCCTTCCAGTGGGAAGAATTGGAAGAAGATGTCAGGAAGAAGGTGAAAGATTCTGGGGATGTTTCAAATGTAATTGAGAAAGTTAAATGCATTTTAAAAACACCAGGAAAGGTAAATTAGTTTATTATAAGTTATTTCACTTTGACTTTCTCTGAGTTATAACTGATATACTATAATATACCGTGATGAATATAATACTGAGTCATAAGTCAGTAATATCATATGTTCTCCTTAAGTATATTTTTGCCATTTAAATATTTTAAACATAAGCCACATGTTATTTCTCGCTATCTCTGATTTTAATTCATGTAAGAATGAAAGTATATGTGAGTCATGTCTTTAAAATGTTGGTTTGTGAATTCCATCCTCTGAGACATTCCCTTGGGGCTCTGGGAATGTGCAGTCTGTGTCAAGAATGAAGGGCTGTTGATCTGTCCAGTTACAGTTAAGGTTGTTGGATGGATGCTTTCTCACTGCTCACAGTGTCAGTCCAAACAGTTTTCAGGAGTAAAGCAGTTTCTGTGTGTGCCTTTTTCAAGAGTTCTGAGACATCTATGTAGCCAGATGGACAGTTAAGAACTTGTTTCTCATCTGCTATAGGTTCAAAATTATACATTAGTTTCAAACACCATAAAAATACAGACTTTGTATATGGTCATAAACTTGTGCACCTTAAAACTCTAGTAACTTAGATTGTGCAGAGTCTGTAAGGGCCTTGAAAGTAAATTTGTTAACTTTTAAGATGACTACATTATACAATTTAGCCAGTGTATTCTTATTTCAGGTTCTGTGATAAACAAATTGGCTACAGTAGATAAAAAGGTAAGTTGTGAGCAATACTTAGCAAAGTATAGGTTTAGGTTAAGTTTTTAAAAATGATTATTTCTTTAATTTTTAATATAGTTGACTGTCAATTCTACAACCTAAGTTATTGACAATTAAAGTTAATATTTTAAAATTGTACTAACTTTTATAAAGGTTCCTGACTATTCTTTAATTGAGAAAATGATCTCTCTTTTTTTTTAAACAAAAGTAACAGAATTAAGGGGTAAGACCTTTCTTTTCTTGTTTTAATAACACATTGAAGCAGGTATACGGAAGATGTCCAGTTGTACAGGTGTATGGCAGGGTGGTAGCTGTTTTACAATCTAGTTCAGCTAAATAATTCTTTTGTAGAAATGTACACATAAACTTGCATTCTGTTTTTCAAAAGTTCTCTAGATTAACTTGCTCATAGACCAGTGAAAATGTATATTTGTAATCTCTCCAAACTTCTGCCCTCCCATTTTTTTCTAATTCAAGGCATAGGTGACAAGGAAATCTGTTAATACGGATTCATAATTTACATATATATATATATATATATATATATATATATATTCATACATAAAATATGTCTATATAGTATTTCTGAGGTACAGATTCATAACCTTTTTATGAATGGTTAAGACAGAAATGTTGTCTTTTGTTCTAAACCTGCAAGTTTCCTTGGGTCTGATTCTGAACACAGTCATTCCTTTGAGTACCAAGAATAAAACAAATTCTTCTTGCAGGAGGGAAAGCTGGGGACTATATGATTCCATGAAATTAAAGTAAATTCCTTCCTTTGCATAGGAAGACAGGAGAGTTCTGTGCTTTCTTCCTGTGCTTTCCTAGGGTAAGATTCTCTCTCCTTCATTGAGGACAACACAGAGAGATAACAATGAATTGGGAATCAGGAAATGTACATTTAAATTGTGAGTCTGCCAAGAATTGCCTGTGGCTTTGACGAAGTTTTCTCAGGGCTTTCTGTAAAATGAGGAATATACCGGATGATTTGTAAAGTCCTGCCAGCTCTCAGGTTCCGGTGATGCTTTTTGACTGTTTTGTGGCATTCCTCTCCAAGAGTTCCTTCGATGTGTATTAATATAATCCTATACTGTATATAGGATTTGAGAGTATAACTTGTAGGAGCAGGTTTTGCATGATCCTGTTTAGGTTGTCTGTTTTGCTCATGGATGTCATCCTGGAGCATATGTTCTTCTTCTTTGGGAAGGAGAGATAATATTTTTTTTTCTTTCTCACCAAACATTTTGAGTTCCCACCATAGAGATTAATCCAGACTGGAAAGTTGGTGCCATTTATTCTTATTGCTAAAGTTGTACACTTAATTATTTCTTAGGAATAAAGCTTTCTGAATTCCCTCCCTAGCCAAGCAGAGGGTCAGAGCTCTGACCTGGGCTGAGGTTCTGAGATTCAGCAGGGGAAATGGGTGAAGGGAAAAGGGGCTGGCCCTCGGTTTCTGGAACTGGCACAAAGGAATGTCTGAAGGATCAGAGAAAGGATAAGCAAAGCACTAACTCCTGAGTGGGGAGCAGAGGAAGGCTGGAGACCCCCAGGTCAGACAGAGGCACTGTCACTGGAGGCCGCCAGCTAGCAGTTGTGAGAGGACAGATAGATGTAGTCATGGGAAGGGTTCTCCGGGGCTCCAGATCAGGGATCCAGACAACCTTTGATAGATTCCTGCAGCCCCAGCTATGAACAGGAAAGATATTTAGGATTATAAGGTTGTAGATTAAGATGGAGATGAATTAGTTCATTACTCTCAGGTATTTTAATGTTGATCTAGTAAAGCAATAGGACATTGTGTGGTAGGGGAAAATATGTACTTTTTCTTAATTATAAAATAAATTTTTGTGTATATAGTTTCTTAATTAGTGAACAAACAAGCAGGTTGTATATGCAAACATATTTTACTAGGTGTTCATATGAGGTTGGGCTACGGTTGTCTGTTTCCCAGGTAACAAAGGCCCCCTGGAATTCAGGACCCCACAGCTTCTCAGATGTAGAGCTGAGTTTTCACTTAACCAGTTCCTTCACTGCTGTGAGTCCTGGGTAGCACAGTGTTGCTCACTGAGAGGTCGCAGATGTAGTTCTTGAGGGTAAGTTTCCATGACAGCTGTGATCAGAGATGCCGTAGAGTAGGTAATCATTATTTCTTTAGACATTAGCACAGTTTTCCAAGTTTTCTAGCCAAATTATCAAAGCATATTGTATAACACTTCCCCTTGTATTTTGTTTTTCCTTATAGTTTAATTGCCTAAGGAACTGCAAAACCTATCAAGCCAGAAAACCTCTGTGGTTCTATAACACTTCTCTCAAGTTTTTCCTTAATAAACCAATGCTTGCTGATGTTGTCTTCGAAATACAAGGTATGGTTCGATTTTTACACAGTTCATCATTCACTTTTTTTTCAAATTCTTTCTAAAAAAATTTTTTTATTTAATGGAGTTACTGTGGATTGAACCTAGGACATACCACTGAGCTATACTCACCCCCTTCATCATTCACTTTTATTTCTTATTTTCTTACCTAACTTTCTATTTCAGCTTTGAATATTTTGGGTGAAGGAATGACTATTCTTTATTGTAGGATGTAGATTAACACTGCTTGAGTTTCTACAAAAATTTTCTAGGGAAGTAAAATATTTTATTAAAATAAGCAAAGAAATGTATATTTTCCTTAGTTTTTTTTTCCCCTTACCCAGTACTTAATTAGCTTTTAGGAACTAGCAAGGGGTGTGGTGATCTGTAATATCACCCCATTGTATATTTTCATGTATTTCTTTAAGATCCTAGTTTTTAAATCAAATGAAATCAGCCCCCTATTACCTTTAGTTTATTTTTGCAGCTCTCTTCCTTTCTAACTGAGCACAAGGAACTACTCTGGTTGAGGTTCATGCCTGGCTCACATCAGGCCTCCATGGATATTGCTACATTTACTCCTCACAGCACTCTGAGAATTATCACCAGAGCAACTGAGAGCTGCTTTTTATCTCTGTGGGAAAGTAGTGCTACCTAATTTTAATAAACATGAGCTGTTTTCATGCCCATTATTGATTATTTGCTTGGATAATTTTGTCACTTTAATAGATTGAAAGCATAATCTTAAAAATGAATTGTTAGATATCTTCAATTGTGCAGGAAGGCTAGAAGGAGCTGTTTCAGATGAATTAAGTGGAGTTTCAGGTGGGCTGTGACTGAAAGGAAGATAATAATTTAATTTTATGGTGGAAATGTATGGTAGTTAACAGTCATGTACTTTTTAAAAAATTTCCCCAGAAGGATTTGTTTTACTTTTAACTTTGATCACTTGCCAAGATAAACAGTGAATTGGAAATTTTCCAGGATGCCTTTGGATAGGCTACTGTCAGTAGCTGCATTGTGAGTGTGGGCCACTGAGAATAGGATAGTGAGTGACCTTGAAATTATGTAAAAAATGACTTGGAAAAAGAAAGCTAACAAGAGACCAAATTTGCTTATAATTTGCATGGAAAGCACCAACACCAACTGTTATGTTAACATAACCTACTGAAAAGTTCTTCAAAGGGAATATGTAACATGTGAAAATATGTTATATTAAGGGAAAAAAAACATGCAGTGGTGTGGAGACTCCTACCTCACAGTCTCTTGCTTTTCTTCCACGATTCCACCTACTGACCCTTTGCAGGTGCCTGCTCACAGTCCCCACCTTTACAGAGGCTGGATGTACAAGGGCTCTTTGTATGCCTGTGCTGATGCCACAGATCTAGCTTTGGCTTTGCATTCCAACCAGTGCAGTGTCCTTGGTCAAGTCCAGAAGATTTCTGGCCTTGAGTCTTCTCATTTGCAAAGTGAAGAAAGTGAATCGTGTAGATTCTAAAAGGTCCTTTTTCGTCTTAAGCTTGATGAGATGGTAGCGAAAGACCTGGCTGGGATCTTGTTGGGATACGTATTTACTGTGTAATAGATTTGGCTGTGTCATGTTACATCCTGATCCTTTGTTTCCTCACCTATAAAAGGGCAATACTTGTTTCTACCTGGGAGAGTGGTCATGGCGATGGAGATGCTGCATATGAAGGTGTATATAGAGGCCTGATGGGCAGATTCCCTTCCCCTCCCCTCCCCCTACAATGGCAGCCAACACTGGTGGATCACTGCACCTTTTCCTGCTGAACCCAGAGCCGCAGCAAATTCTCTTTTTAAAATGTTCCAGGCATCACCAACAGCTGGCTGGAGTTGCCATGGGATATAAAACCTATTTACTACCCTTGAAATGAATAGTCATCAAATATACACTTATGCAGATACATATATATATACATATATATTTTTTTTACTACCACCACCAATTTGTTGTTTGGGTTTGTATCTTTTTCCATTAAGTAATCTAAAAAAAACAATAGCAGTTCTAAAACTAGTCTTGGTAAACTTTTGGATCTGATATAAAAAGATATGTTTCCTTTTGACATTTGAATCTATGCCTTGTGAAAAACACTTTTACAGAATTACATTCTGTCCTGTTCACTTAGATAGTACATATTCTAGATCTCTCTCGAGCTAGGCAAGTTTCCTGTTTTCAGAATAAAACAAGATAATTCTAAGAATTTCATTTTTTAAACTTGGTGAGTAATGTGAAGAAGGTATGACAAATTTTATTTTAGTATATAACAAAAATAAAGACCTTTGATAATCAATGCAAAGTTACTAGAAAACTTGGGCTTTTGAATTTTGTTTCACTCTTAAAACACTTTTCCTTAAAAAAAATTCTTTAAAAACTGTAACAGCAATTAAATACTACAAAGGAACGTTACTGTAGGCCTTAACATTTCCAAAGGAAATGTTTATCTTTTAACTAGAAAGTTGCTCTTTTCCCCCCAGTAAATCCTCTGTTCTTTCCTATTGCTATTGAGTTCGTAATCACATTATTTCCATTCAGCATGTTTTATACACTGCTTATACATTTATACAATTTATATACAGTGTTTTAAAATGTAATTATGCTGAGGTATTTTTATTACAGTCTCACAGTAGAACAATTTATAACACCAAAATAGTAGTTTGAAAAGGTAAGAAACAGAAATTGTTGTTTTTTTGACTGGAAGTATAATCGTTTTTCAGACTAAATTCCAAGCTTGAAATGGGCTTTGAAAATGCTTCATGGTACTGAGCATTTTGCTGCTGGTTTTGTAACTCTTCTAACACATTATCAATGGAAAATTTCTGTTAAAATTTCAAGGCTACCTATAAATTTCTTCCCCATCTACTACTATCTACTAGATATTTTTGGCCAATTTTAACCCAAATGATACATTATCTGGTTTGTTTTAGCAATACTTTTTATTTCCTTTTTCTTTTTCTCATTGTTCCCTGTATGAGATTTTAAAACCTTAAAATTACAGGTCAAAATGCAACCTGTTTAAATTCTTTGTTAATTGCTGTATACAGATATATCCAGCATGCTTTGGTTATGGAAACTGGTTGTCTCTCAGCGATGGACACTGTAACACTGAGGATAGGCCACCTAAAGGCAGAGGGAAAGCTGCCTGCTAGGAGGTGTGCAGCTTCTCCCTGCTCCTGTAGGAGGTGCGCCTGTGCGGATGACAGTGCCAAGCAGTGAGCTCAGAACTGGCACTGTCGGATGTTGCTTATGCATCCTGAGGGACTTACTGGTTTTGGAGAAAGTCACTGGGCTTACACAGAACTTTTTTCTTCTTTTCTGAGCCAGAAGATGTTTTGATTGGATTTAAAGAGGGTGAAGAACCCAATAATTGTAAATATTTTAGAGGACATATGCACCTGAGAAGTACAAGATTTTAGGGATGCACACTTGGGCAGAGCAGAGTGGTCTGGCTCATAGAGTTACTTTCTGAAAGGAGGCAGTTTTGTCACTCATACTGGCTGTGATGTCTTCTTCCAAACTAAAAGCTTGGCTGCTCCAAAGCAGGGTAGCTCCATCTTTGTCATCTTTGTACCTTCAGTACCAAACATGGTGACTGGCAAGTGGTAGATGCTTGATGATGGTGTTGATCTAATCTAGACTGAACTGAAGGTGGCTGTGGCTTCATGGTTTCCTAAGGGGGTGGGTGTGGAGAGAACTGTTTCTCTGCCCTGAGTCCCAGGCCCACGTGTGTCCCATCTGGCACTGCCTTGGTGGGTGGCGCAGTAGCTGGAGAGCTTAGCAAGTTTTCACTAAAGAGTCAGTTTAGTTGAATGAGTTTCAGTGAGGGGTATAGACTGAGGGATCTTTAAAATTTAAAGCAGCTCTGGCTCTCCCAAGAAGCAGGCATTGTTCATTTAGGAAAGAGGCTCCCTGAGGCAGTAGTATGATGGGGAGAAAGCAGGGGACTAGGTTATCCCCTTCCAAATTTCCCATAAAGTCTGAAATGTTCCTCTTGGCCCCATAAGAGATTCCCTTGCCATTTCTGCTGTAATCTATGAACTGCTTAGCCTAAGGATGATTTACTTCCTGCATTTTCCTGTTTCTAATAAAGGAAAGTGCTTTTGGCTAAGAAGAGTAATGGCTGTGTTTTCTTGAGAGGCACGTGGACAGGGGTGGATGGTGGTATTTCAAGCCAATTGGAAAGAATAGATGTTTCATTATAAAAACATGAAGCAGAATATTTCATTTCAGTGTTTCTGTATTCAGGAAATAAGAAACTAAGGAAAAAATAGTTTCCTGACTTGTAAAGTGTTGGTTTTACAGTCAACTTTTGAACTCTCAGTTTTTCAGTTTATTTAAAAGCTAAAAAGTCTGAATTAATGCTGTTTATCACCTGAAAATTTGGTTTCTGAATATCAGCTTGGCTGTACCTAATGCAATACCATTCTAATTAGGAGAGAAATTGCTAGAACAGTAACTCTGCAAGTTTATCTTACTCAGCTTTACTTCCCACTTGAACCTTACAGGTACGACGGTGCCAGCCCACAGGGCCATCCTGGTGGCCCGCTGTGAAGTGATGGCAGCCATGTTTAATGGGAATTACATGGAAGCAAAGAGTGTTCTGATTCCAGTTTATGGTGTTTCCAAAGAGACTTTCTTGTCATTCTTAGAATACCTATACACAGACTCCTGTTGTCCAGGTGAGCAGCTATAAATGTTAGATAGTATCTCATAAACCTTTCTTTCCTAATAACCTGTTTGGAGAAATTGCTTTCTATGAAATCTGTTTTCATTTACGGTTTATGAGAGCTGACATCATGGAATGTGCTAAAGCAGGTGGAGGTGATATTGGTGCAGCAGTGAATTTTCAGTCAGTTCAAGTGGAAGAGCAGTGATTGGGTATCTCTCTGGGGCTCTCTGACCCTGGTGTAAGTTCACATGTCCCAGCCAGCACTTGCAGCATGGCGCTCACCGCAGGCACCCTGGAAGTGGAAGTGTCTCGTGGTACCAAGTGGCTACTCCAGTTCTACAGACTGGGGCAGAGGGCTCCTTGGAACACTATCCCTTTCGTGAGAAGAGGGTTAGGCAGCTGCTTTTATGGCTCTGACTTCTGATGAAGGCACTTGTAAGGTATTTCAGTATTCCAAGATTCCCTTGGTCATCCCTCTGGCCCAGAGGATCTGGGTTTTTTAAAGGCCTTTTTCTCACTTCTCCTAGAGTCAGACTCCCTAAAGGTGACTTCTCTAAAAACTTCCCCTAAATGGTTCAGAATACCTAATGGACTGTAGGATTTATTTCCCTATTCACTGACCTAGGGACTGTCTTTGATCAGAAACTGTCTATAGTAGCTGCAGGTTGGAACATTTTGCAGGTTTCCTGTATCTGGAGGCTCTTTGGAGAAATTGTAGAATCCTTTCTACAGGCCTGTAGCCTTGGGATGCAGGCATGGAGGCCTCCTTTAATTAGTCTTTATCCTTTGGCCACCAGATGGCTCCCAGCACAAATACAACTAGAATAAGCCCGTGGTGGCTTACTTAGTCCAGGAGCCTGAGACCTTGATAACTGAACCAGGCACCCTAGCAAATATAAAAGAAAGTACACATTTCAGACCATACGTCTCTTCAAGTTTACTGCTTTAATTTTTAGATTTGGAAGATTTCCGATGTTTGCTATTGAAATCTCATAAGTTTTAAACAAGTCATGAGCCCTCAAGGGAAAAGTTTTAGAAGTTCCAAAACAGAAAATTCTTCTTTTAATTGAATTAATTCTGGTCTTGCAGCTAGCTGTGGAGTATTTTGGAGCTAGTTACTATTATTACTGTTTGTGTTAAAGACTGGCTTATCATTTCTGCTCAATAAAAAATGAAAGTATTGATTCTCATCAGAATGTGTGTTATTGTGTATTTTATTATTTCAGTACTGGCAAATATGTATATTACATTTTAAAATTTAGAATAACAAGAAAACTTAGTTTTTCAATCATTCCCTTACAAGAGTAATTGAAGCTTTGACTTTTGTTTTATCTTGCTAATTAGAAGAATGCTCAGAAAAGTAACAGTAGCTTTAAGACAAAACACTTTAAAAACTGTTAACAGGTGAAGGTGCCGGGGAAGATGAGTCAGAATAAATAATCAAAAAGTTAAGCTGGATATTGGAATATTTGCACTGGGAAAATTACAGAAAGGAAAGTAGTCTATTATGTGAAATATTTATCATACACACTATTCTTGGTTTCTATCTACAAAAAAGGCAAGGAATTTAGGGAAGGACATGAAGGAATTACATGAAAAAATCAGGCTTATAGAGAAGTGTTAAACAAACAAACAGAAAAGCCTGGGTGATTGCCAGGGGTTGAGGGAAGGAGGAAAAGGGAGTTACCGCTTAATGGGTACAGAGTTTCAGTTGGGGAAGATGAAGAAAGTTTTAAAAAATGTAGTGGTGATGGTTACACAACAATGTGAATGTGCTTAATGTCACTGAACTTTACAGTTAAAAATGAATAATGGTAATTTTCTGTTTATTTTACCACAATAAAAACAAAATTAACAAACCTGAGGACTAAAGCCAGGAGAAGAAAAATTCCAAAGATCTGGTATAGCTACCAGGAAGAACTGCTTGACAGCCCTCAGATTGATTATTAAGGACAACTGTAGAATCTCCTTCTCTAGAGAATTAAAAACAACAACAGATTCACTTCTGAGTGTGAAGGCTTGAATGAATTTGCTTTGAAATGGAGAAGGCTGACTCACTCCTTCAAGGCTTTTTCTAGGCATTCTCTTCTACACTGGATGATCCAGTTGACATTTTTTTGTTTCTGTTTTGTGGTGGTGTTTTGTTTTTAGGTCATAAAAGAAATGGTTTTACTGTCCATTTTCTCTTGTCTCCCTTCCTGCATCAGCCGGCATTTTCCAGGCTATGTGTCTCCTGATCTGTGCGGAGATGTACCAAGTATCCAGACTGCAGCACATCTGTGAGCTGTTTATCATTACCCAGCTGCAGAGCATGCCGAGCAGGGAACTGGCGTCTATGAACCTCGACATAGTTGACCTGCTCAAAAAAGCCAAGGTAATTGGCCCTGGGTATCTGGTTGTTTGATTTTTTTTTTTAATTACAGAAAAATTATATTACGTTAGAATGTTTTCTGTTTATTAAGAGATATATTAGTGCTTGTCTTAGTTTGGAAGTTTGGCTAAATCAGGTAAATGTGCCCTCACAACATTTTCTGCAGTCAGATGATTTTGAAGCATAGGGTTTTTGAACAGTCCCTTTCAAATAAGGAGGTAGAATTTTGAACTGAGTAGTGACCCTCATTAGAGTCAGTTGAGTGTGGTGCAGTATTGTTTCATATAGGCATTATAGGAAATAGAATTTACATTGATCCCCCTACAAATGATCACACCTTAGGGTTCCTGAAAGGAAAGTGACAGGATTGGTGCATACATACTGATAGAGGTGGTTAGGCTGAACTCATTTATTTGTTCATTCATTCATTTATTCATTCATACATTCACTTTATGAACGTGTTTTGAAGTTCTGGTTGTTTGTAGGAAGTACTGATGTCCTTCATCAATTCTTTCAAACACCTTTTGTTGAAATGTCCCATTGTATGAGCTGTTAGTCTACATTCCATTGCCCATCCTAAGATAGGTTTGGGGCTTGGAGCGGTTGTGGAACACAGTGATGTGTACTGAGCTTGCACCACGCTGAGCCTTCTAAGTCTTTTTCACAGGAATGCATTTGATCCATCATTACAGACTATCAGGGCTTTGTGAAATATTAGGAAAATATGACAAATTTGTCTTCATCCAAGTTGCTAAGATAGAGCCACATAGTGGGGCAAAGGATAGACTCTGGGGCTGCTAAAAGCTTTCCTCCACACTGTGATGAAGTCATTAATCAATGTATCTATTTCTGGGCATGAAAAGGAAATCATTTAAAGCATCTCAGTCTTCTCTTACTAACTCCTTATCTATTCTGGAGTTCATTTCTTTCATATTCAAGTCATTAGATCATATGTATTTAATATTAGGAAAAAAAAACGAGTAAGAAATTGAGTAACCCTGATCTCTCTTTGTAATATATTTACATTGAGCCTGGGGATTAATAGCTACCCTCTAGATTTAGTTTAAAAGTTCTTTTTTATTCTTTCTAAACAGTTCATTTTCACAAACAGTTCATTTTTGATGTATCATTTTCATACATTCTAACAAGTCTTTCATGCTTTTGAAAAATGGACTCAAGCTTCTCTTTCCCTGTCTTGTAGTATCCTTTTAAGTAACTCACGCATAAGGGAACTTCCTGCATGGTTGCATTGATTTCTTTAAGTGCCCCCCCAACTCCAGACACACACACACACACACACGCACGCACACACCTACACACAGTTCCTCATCAGCGTCACTTATGATTGTATTGTCAGAAATTCTTCCTTATCTGTTTTTCCTGACTGGTTTCTGATTATGTGATTATCCTTATTTTTTCCCTTGAATTTAAAAAATCTGAGATACCAACTCTTCTTGAATTTTACTATTTGTTTCTGAAGGCTTTTATTTGCTAAAATAAAGCTTACATTTACCAGTTTTCCTTTAGTCTATTCCTGGTGGTCCCTCATTTTCCGATTATGAATCACAGAAACAGGATCATATTCTTCCCAATTGTCTCTGAAGTTCCGGGGTTGAGGTCCCACTTTGCCAGCCAGTTCATCGGTTAGTCAGACTTCAGTTACTGCTTCTCTGACCTCTAGGAGGTGAAACTGTCTTTTGGCAGAATTAGACTTCCCATAGCTCTCTGAGTAATTGAAATTTCCAGTCCCTCGATCATCTCTGCCAGTCTTGTATTGTGTATCAGGAAAGCATCATTCATACCTTTGGTAGAGATAAGCAGTGTTGGTATTCTCTCACTTCTGCTGGAACTTTCCCCTAACCTCTCTCAGTTCTTTACCATGGTTCTACTTTCAGGTTCATATATTTCCATCAAGTTGAACTCTAAACATGCAACAGAGGCTTTTTTCCCCTTAACCAGATCAGTGCCTTCAGATTTAGGTAGAGATTTCCTTATCTCTACTCCCCTTTAGACCCTGTGTGGCAAACTTTGATGATTCCTATGAAGTTTTATTTACTCTCATATTACAGTTTTGAACTCAACTTCTTACTTATAATCTGTGCATTAAAATTTGGCTGCTTCCGGTCACCAGTTTTGTTTCTCATCTTTTCCTTATGAGTTTTTGGGTACTTTCTCCATCATTATTTTCTTCATAGGGCTATTAAATGCTATAGCATTTTGTTTATAGGGTTTTTTTTAATATATTTTTAAAATTCTGTTACTTTATCTCAGTTTAAACAAGTTTTTTCAAGTCAGCACATATTCTTCCAAAAACATACTTTTTCCAGTGAGATACGTATCATCACTTGCCAAGAGCCCACAGTTATTAAATCTTAAATTTTGTTCAAAAATAAAATTCTGTATTTGAACCATGTTTTTGTAGCCAGCTATTCATTTCTGTGATCTCCCTTCTCTTTCGAAGTCACAGCCCTTAGGCTGTGTTCTCACCTTCAGTTGGTAGGTTTTCTGCTCTGGATTAACCATCTAGTAGTTCCAGTGGCTTCTGTTAAAATAGCTACACATGCTTGCTCTGTTCCCTTGAGATCACTCACATTCATCTGCTAAAACATAAAGTGAAAAAAGATTGTTAAAATGTGATCTGGTTTTAGATGAGCTATAAAGTCTCTTACAACTCAAAAATTCTGATTTTATGTAATGAAAATCAGAGGGACTTATGAATTTACATGTTAAAATGTTCCCACATTATAACTTTTAAAAAGAGCAATACTTGAGTTTCCTCCTTAAGATTTGAGATTACAAATCTTTTTTCAATTTAGCATATTATTGCTTATATAATATCTTTGAGTGTCCTTAAAAGAGCTATATTTAGCCTAAAGATGGAAACAACCTGAGTGTCCATCAACAGATGGATGAATAAACAAAGTGTGGTACATAATGCAATGGAGTATTACTCAGCCTTAAAAAGGAAATTGTAGAGAATGCTGCAACATGGATGCACCTTGAGGACATTATGCTAGGTAAAATAGACCAGACGAAACAGGACAAACATTGTATAATTTAATTTATATGTGGTACCTGGAATAGTCAAATCCATTGAGAGACAATTGAATAGTGGTTACAGAGACTGAGGATAGGAGAAAAGAGGAGTTATTTTTTTAATGGGTATAGAGTTTCACTTTGGGTAGATAAAAAATTTCTGGAAATAGATAGTGGTGATGGTTGCACAATGATGTGAATGTACTTAATGCCACCGAACTGTACACTTAAAGATGGTTAAAATGGTAAGTTTTGAGTTGTGTATACTTTACTGCAATAGTAATAAAAAGAACTATATTCATGTTCCAAGTTTGTCTGGAAGCAACTTACTGTCATCTGAATTGAGTGGTTAGATGGATTAGTGAGTGTCACTGGGTTGGCACCAAGATGATGATGTCATGGCCAAGTTTCTGAGTTTCCCTTTCATTAGCTGTTGGAACTCAGGATGATAAATGGAAACCCTGCTCAGTGTGTAATAGTACATCCCACTTAAAAGCAACTATTCAGACATAACCTTCTCATAGAAAGTATTTACACATTGAAACCCGTACCCTTAGGTTGATGACTTTTCCTTCTCAAAATATTCTCTGGTTTTCTCTGCAGGTGAACTTGTTGAGATATGGCCAAGTGTATACCTTTACTAACCATAATCTTCTCCCTGCTGGGTCACTTTCTGCACAGGTACAAGTGCAGTTAGTGAAGGCCATGACCTTAGATTGAAGGCTTAAATGAAATTCTCAAGAACATCAAATAGTCTTTGTTACCCACAGATGCGGCCTGTCATCTGCTTAAAGACATTCAGCCACTCTGGCAGCCATAGATTGTTCTTCATTTGATTTGGTTTCTTCATTGATGTGATTTTTATCATTATTTGTTCATAATGCCCCCTTCTTCTGTCTGCTCTCAGAGTAGGCTGAAGGCTGCATCATGTACAGACACATTAAACATGGAATTGGGCCTTCCCTGTGTTCTCCAGACCACTCTCACCATCTAATCCTCGTATCAATGGTCATTGTGTACAATATTGCTTCACTTCCCATTTTTGTTTTTTGCAGTTTCACCACTCTGATTGCCTCTCAACTTGGCTACTTCATTTCATCGCCACTAACTACCTCATCTTCAGTCAAAAGCCTGAATTTCAGGATCTTTCAGGTAGATGGCTAATTACTGTTTTGAAAAGAAAACTTCATGTTCTTTGTTCTTAGACTTGAGACTTAATTTGTAGGAATAGTAGATTTTAAAAAATAAGAAGTCAGTGTAATACATTCCTTTTGGATATGCAGTGTGATAATTGAGGACACTTTAACTTACAGTAACCTGTGTTACATAAGAAGCTTGACCCGTGTTACACAAGAAATTTTCTAACGATTGTTTCATAGCTCCTATTCATTTTTAAGTGCTTTTTTTTTTTCTGAAGTAGAGAGATAAAGTGGCCTCAGATGGCATTTGGTTGTATTAAATGAGATTTGGTTTTAACCACCTAAGTCAGAAGCAAAATTTAAAAAGTACAGATCTTAAGAATTTTTTCTTATAAAGAAAAATTTATTCCTTGTAATATATAGTTCTATTGTACTGGTATCACCTGTGTAGGTTCTGTGTAGGTTCGTTATATTACTTGGCATTAACAATTTTTTATTGATCAAGGAGTGTTGAAAAATTTACTGATCATAGAGTACATGTAATGTGATTTTTTAAGGTAAATTGTGAAGGTTAAAACCAGTCAAAGGGTGAGCTGCTGAGTGCTGCGTAAGATGAAAGAAAATGAAAATAGAATAGTTGCCAGAATAGACAGCAGTCAGCTTAGATACAATGGCTTGCTCATGTTATTACATGGAATAGGCTCAAGGAATAATCAAGTTAAAAGGAAAAGGAAATTAAAGACCCCCTGGTCAAGTAACTCTAAACTCTAAACGGAGAACCCTCCTTGGAGATGCCCGAAGCTCTTGTGAGGTGGGGGCAGAGAGCAGGAGTGGGTGGGGGCAGGAGGGAGGGAGGAGGAGAGGCTGGTGTTTGCAGTTTCTTAGACTCCTTCTTCCCACCTTCATCCAGAGCAGTCTCACTTTTATTTGCTTAAGTCTTAGAATTCTACGTAGGATTTTGCTTGTAAGAGAGAATCAGCTGCTAAAACATGTGAACATGTCTGGTTTCATTCAGCTACTCGTTGTACAGTTAAGGAAACCAAGAAACACACAGTCAGTGTTTGGCAGACGTGTGCAGCCTGTCAGTAAACATTGTATGCCTATTGGGAGCCTCTTTGCCTAGAATCTGACTATTAGTGCAGAAGAGTAATGTAATAAATCAAAGCAGGATGATAGATGTTTACTAACTGTTCACTTTGTGCAAGAAACAAAATCCATTCTTAAACATAAGGCATACTTCCCCTTGCAGTTAGTTAGTAGGGGCATTCTTGCATAGTTGTTCTTTAAGGAGTCAATTAAAAATGAAATAAATGAACATTTTGATTTTAAGCACCTTCATCCTACCACCTTAGGTCACCTTCATTTGTAAAAGAAGAGAAAGATGATTTTCCACTTACTGTCTTGTGTAGATATATGATTCACGTAGAATACTGTGACAACCTTGGGAGAAAGGTGCTCTCTAAAGCCTTCGAGTTATTAATTTTTTTAAATTTTATTGCTTATACAGTTGCCTATAAAGTATGTTATGACCACCTGGTGTAGTGAGAAGCACTACTCCAGGGTGTAATTTGACGAGGCAGGGTAAGAACATGAGGCTGTGTCAGTGATTGTCTTATGTTCCTTTGATGGGAATTAAAACAGTATCATGAGTGCTCTGATTCAGTGGTGCCTGTTCATGTCCAGGACCTGCTGTGATGTGTCCTCTTGGGCAGAGAGAAAAAGCCCCTGTGGGTAAGGGAGGATGTGATAGTCTGTATCAGCAGTCACAGACCGGCAGTCTGTGGGCTGAACTTATCTTGCCAAGGGATTTCATTTGGACCATGTGGTATTTTATATATTATGTTAAATTATAATATATAATTATTATAGATATAAAAAACATATATATAGTTAGTGTCAACATTTGAAAATCGTAACATGTCACATTTCAAAATCCAAATTTCTAGCTTCTTTTGAAAAGTTGGAAGGTCGGGCTACTCTGGGCCCATCTTCCCACATGGCAACAAGCTAGAATTGGGCAGTGGCCATCCATTTGAAGGCATGTGTCCTCCCTGGAGTCCCATAGGAGAGGAGTCTCCTCTCCTCCCTGTTGCCTTCCTCTCGGCCTACTTCACGTGCTCACTTGAAATTGAAAAGGGTTCGTGTCACAGTCACTTTGCAGCTTCCATAGAGAGTTACCTATTTTCAACTTCAAAAATTATCAAATTCCTATTGAAATTATAGGAAATGTTTTCTCTTACCTGGGAATTTTTCTTCTTTAGAGTTGTTTAGAAATCAAAAAGTGAGACTGGAAAAGATCTCACATTAATGCTGGCACTGATACATCAGAATTCAGTTAAATAATGTAGATACTGGACTATTAAGAAAACAAACAGTAGTGCACAGGAATAGAAGTTACCCTTGGTGTTTATGGATTTATTATTCTTGCAGTTTAATTTATCTTAAAGAGTTTTTTTGTCTTGTTTGGATTTTTGCTGCCACCAGAGCTCATCTATGAGAACTTTTCTCTTGTTTTTTTTTTTTGTTGTTGTTGTTGTTGTTTTGTTTTTTTGGTTTTTTTTAAATTTAACTGAGAGAGTCATCTTATATCACCTTTGCTTCCTAATGAAATCTACAACAATTTCCCTGAACAACTAGGTTCTTTTTATCCACGTCCTACAGCCTGGATCAAGACCGTGTTAATCCAGATTACAATAGATGAGGTCAAACAGTAAGTGGAGAAGTGGAAGTTGACTTAGCAGAAGGAAACCTAAGTGCTCACAGAGGGGAATACTGATGAGAAACAAGCTGATTCACCCAGCAAATACTGTAAATCCTTAGAAATTTGAAGAATCAGTTATTTCAGAAAGCAGAATGAGGCTTGAGGCTGAAAGCAGTAGAATTAGTAGAATTAGCTTTTGCTGCACTCTGTCCCACCCAGGCAGGCATCTGCTTCTCCCCTCATCGTCACAGGAGATGGGAGGTTTATTTCTGGAGAAATTAAACCAAAAAAGTTAATAGAAGCACAAACTCAGGGTATAGCTGAGATCAGGGCAAGGAGCTGGACTGAAAACACGGGTGCCACATGAAATTGTACACATTGTGTATTAAGCCTCCAGCCTTCTTCCCATATCCAGGTTCTAGAATTCTTGCTGCCAGGTATTTGTCTCTCACTTTGACTACCACTTTCACTCTCACACTCTGGACATGAAACTGAAGCATCCTCCCCTGACCTTAGAGAAAAAATATATAGGTGCGGTCATTTGGGAATTCTCTCAATGAACCCAGCAGATACCTTGCTCAGTCATGCTACAGTGTATTCCACCAGTCAGCAAGTCCTACCCATGTCCAAAAGATTTCCAAACAGCTTTCTAACAGCTCACTCCTAAATATAAAGAAACTAACTGAGGATCAACAGATATTTGAGGCAGTGGTCCAATGTAAAAGATGAATACTAAAATCAAAACAAAATGAATAAAAACAGAAGAGAAGGAACTTACAGGAACAAAGAATAGAAGAAAACCTTAAAAAAAAACAACCTAAAATTAATGTCCACAAAGAATAAGAGATACACATTCATAAAGCATGGATAGAATGTTACTGAAAAAGAAACAACATTCATAGAGACATAGTGGTTGCTGGGGCTTAGGGGAGTGGGTATGGGGTACAGGGATTTGTTGTTTGACAGATAAAGGATTTTAGTTTTGCAGGATGAAAAGAGTTCTGGAGATTGGTTGATAACAATGTGAATATACTTAACACTACTAAACTGTACACCTAAATATAGTTAAGATAATAAGTTAATGGTAAATTTAATGTTATGTGTATTTTCGTATTATTAAAAAAAATAGATCAAGAAGTTGCTATTGAAAATTAAAATGATAGCAAAAACTCCAAAATCAAAAAACCTCAAACAACTAAATAAATAAAAGAATTGAAAGATAAAGGTAAGGAATCTAGAAAGTAGGACAAAAAAGATAAAGAGACAGGTAGGAGAGAGTTTGTTCAAAAAACAAAAAAATTGGAGGCTCAATATAAGAGGTGAAGTATCTGAGTGACAGAAGTTAATGCAAGGGGGAAAAAAACACTGGGAGAAAATTATCAAAGAAATAGTACAAGAACATATGCCAGTACTGAAGGGACTGACTCAGCAGATTAAAAGGCTCTGCTAAGTGCTCAGCTTAATAAATAAGCAAGGTCTATCATTGGGATGGGCAGCAACACCAACTGCAAATAGAAAAGTCTAAAAGTTTACAGGATAAAAAACCTGCAGATCACTTACCAAGGACTGTGAATTTGAATGGTAATAGAATTCTTAACAACCTTGGACACTGGAAAGCAGTGGAGTACTTAAACCGTCTTCAACATCCTGAGGGAAATTTTCAATCTTGAATTCCGTTCTCAGCCAAGTGATCCGTTATGTGTAAGGAAAGATTAAAGATGTTTCATCACAAGCAGGGCCTCAAAAATACTTCTTATGCACACCTCCCCTTTTCAGGAAGCTAGTAACAGCTGTGCTTCGCCAAAACCACAGAGAGAACAGAGTGAAGGACCTAGAGTCCAGGAGCGGAGGGATCCCACATGAACGCATGAAGCAGGCCTAAAGGCTGAGAGGGGTCTCCAGGGCCACAGCAACAGGGAACCCCTCAGGAATGGCTCGACCCTTGATAGCTGTGGCCCAGTGGAAAATAGAATTGAGAGGGCTTTGAAGAGTTTGGAACGTTGCGTTAGCTACAAAGAAAACTAATTAAATGAAAAAAAGTCCTTATTTCCAGGAAAAACAAGTCTTATTTGGAAAAAAAAAAAAAGGACATAATCAAATCCTATTTGATGCAGCAAAGGACAAGATGCACATAATTGTAAATCACAGAATAACATCGGTCCTGGTGACTGATTGAGGAAAGTATAGGGAGGATACAGCAGAACTTGGAGCTCATCTGTTAGATAGGAAACCAACAGTTAATATCTAAACTTGATCCTAAATAACATATTTTCAGTTAACATTCTTTTTCTGAAAATTTTAGTGGAAGAACGCAGTTTTGTTGAAAAGCACAGATGGCCGTCAAATATGTACTTGAAGCAGCTTGCGGAATACAGGAAATATATTCACTCCCGGAAATGCCGTTGCTCAGTCATGTAACCTGGAGTTTTTATATACCTACACTTTTTCTTGTTATTATGAAGAATGGGGTACTTCTGGGTTCCAGTAAAATTCTTGTGACTGAAACCAGTATGGGAGTTAAAAAGAAAAGTCACCATACAGCTTAATGTGTTTATTAGTTCTCTTCAAAAAAACCTACTATTACGATCTTGAAAGGGAACAAAATATACCATAGGCTAAAATTAAGACTTTCCCTAGTATATAAAGCTGTTGTACAGCTAATTTTTCCCTTTAAAATGCCCTATTGCTTTAGTGATATTAATAACTTAACTCCCAATTAAGAAAGTTTAGATTTTTTTAAAAATCATGCAGGATTAATACAGAAATTTCATCATGTCTGTCTAACTGCTCTATTAAAATAAGGGCCACTTAAAGATTCAGTATGACTATTTCTATCATGAGAAATCTAGGGGAAGACTGGTCAGTCTGAGATTTCAGGAATAGAAATTTGCCTGGGATTTTGCAAGTGAAATGCCACTTCGTTCTAAATCAGTGACAGTGTTTGAACCATCATGGAAAAAAATCTGTTTTTTTTTTAATCTGGACAACCCAACTGAGCCACCTTGTCTCTCCCCGGGATTCGGATTAGGCAGGAAATCTATATATAGCTGGCTTCATGGCATGTAACCTGTGTGGTCACAGAGAGCCCTCTGCTTAGAAGGGTTTAATGCTCTGCATTCGCCATCTTAAAATTCTTAATAATGTTTGAAGACAGGCCCTGCATTCTCACTTTGTACCTGGCACCCAAATTATGTGTATCTCCTAGCAGGACATATTTTCTTGCTCAAACATTATTTTCTCTGAAAGCAAAAAAAGAAGCACTGACATCAAGGAAAGAGAAAGAGGCTTGCTGAGGGAAGAGATCATATGGGATTCCTTGTTTCCCATCCTTGGGGAAGTCTTTACCATCCAGGGCCTCCCTCCTCTGCCACCTGGGCTGGCAAGTGAGAAATGCGTTGTGTTGGCTTAGCTTTCAAACACTTAACAATTCTGGTTCTATCACAGATGAATACTTTCTTGATCATTCTGTAAGACCAGAATGTTAGTAAAAGTGACTGGCCAACATGCCTTAAAATGCGTCTATAAAACGCTCATAGGAAAAGTTGCTTTCTGGAGAATTTGCAATCAAAAGCTGAAGGGTTTTTTTCTTTTAGTGTATTTACTAAGATTAGGATGTCAGTGGCTTGAATTTTGTGTTCTTTCTGAGGACCGAAAGGTTATTTGATGAAGAATGATATGAATCTTGTCCTTCAAGATTATCTAGTAAGTTAAAAGAAAGGATATAAATCAAGACTTGTTACATGTAGAGAAAATGGTACTAGAATAGAGGGCAGAATCATAGTTTCTCTTAATATCACACATCAACAGAAACAATTATATCAGCAGCTCACAAGCTGAAACATGGAAAAGCAGATTGCTATTTATTATTAGCATCATTTTCATCTGTAATTCAGTATTGGAATATATTTTTCTTTTAATTTCCAATGACTTTAGAATACACAGTTTCTCCAACCATTCAAAGATTTGATTAAACAGTTTTATACCATGTATAGACATAATACAGTTAGTCCTTTGATGTACACCAGCACCGTCAGAGTAAAACAGTAAAAATTCCCTACAGATCTCTTCCAAGAAACATGAATTTAATTGGAATGTGTTGATGAAGATTCCTGGAATGCATTTTATGTCTTTTGTATTTTACTCACTTGAGTTAATCAAATATTGGCAAATCTCATTTGACAAGGATTAGCATTGGAAAGAATAAATACTGTAGTAGACTTCTAGAAATTCACTCACATTTAAGACCTTTTCAAATACAGTGATAGCCTTTTACTTTTCATAAGCATATTCCTATCCCTACATTAATTACAGCACTTAAAATTATAAGTAACTTTTAATCTAGGAAATTGAAAAATATAAGTCCTGAAGCAAAATATTTTCTTGAAGATACTATTTAACATTTTAATAGCCATAGGTAGATTTTAGCTTGTTTGACCTAAGTGGAAGTTGGGTTTGGAAGCTGGTTCTCTATTGGTGTTGAGCATGTAGTTTTTATTATGAAAGTTCTTTGCCATCTGCGTGAGCAACTCAAACACACGGATGTCACAGCTCTCCTGGGCTTATTAGAACAGTAATCAAATTAGTTTTTAAACCTAGACTCTTCAATACCTTGGAATTAACTCAATTAAAAATAGTAAGAAATTTTAAAACCTTATAAACTATCTTGGAGAAATGAGTGCTCTTTTTGAGTTTTTCTAATTGAAAAGTTATTTCTAGTTGAATGTATGCTTTGTGCTGATCTCTGCTTCAATATATTTACCAGTCATTTTAATTAGATAAGATACCGTATGGTAGAACTAAGGCCTTTTCTTTCCGGGCCAGGTTTTCACCCTGTATAGCCCTTTGTATGCTTCTGACTACTCTGTGTTCATATTGTAGGAGAGTAGGCATGCAATATAGAAGGTTCAGTAACATAACTGAAATTCACCCTGTCTAAGCCAGCATAATGACTTCGTATTGGGCAGTAGCAGAAAACTGAAAAATTGGATAAATTTGACTTCCAAGACGGCTGAACTTTTCAACTATAATTTTAAAAACTACACTACACTGATATAATTAGACAAAAATGTCCTCAAGAGTATTTTATTTAATTTAAAGCATCTGTTTAATTCAATCTTTAATAATTTTGCAAAGAAGGGTATGTGTGTATTTTAATATAGCCTGACCTGAATTTATATGTTTTTAGTTTTAGTATTTAACATTTTTGTAACAAATAAACCTTTTTTTTAAAACAAGTTTAACAATGTGTCATGTGGTTATTTTACCTTGGATGTTGAATTGTTGAAGTAAATTTGGGAATACTGCCTTGTATTTCTCAAACATAATTATTTCAAGGATAATTTCCATTATGTGTAAAATATTTAGAATGTTGTTGATATTGTAAATGTGTGTGATGAGACAAAGAAATTTATGTTACCTTTAACAGCTGGTAGCAGAATTTCTCTTAATAAAATAACTACATTTATTTAGAAAAATGCTTTGATAATTATGTAGTATAGAAGTGAGCCTCTGTGGGCTTAAGTGTTGGTTGGGGCCAAGGCTTTTGAGAAGTGAAGCAGCAGCTCCACATAACAGAAGGTTAAAATTTTGGATCTTTCCAACAAAATGAAAAAGCAACCTACCGAGTGGGAGAAAATATTTGCAAGTCATATTTCTGATAAAGGGTTAATACCCAAACTATGTAAAGAACTCATACAAATCAATAGCCAAAAAACCCCAAACAATCCAATTTAAAAATATGCAGAGGATCTGAAATAGACATTTTTCCAAAGAAGACATACAGGTGGCCAGGAGGTACATGAGAAGACGCTCAAGATCACTAATTATCAGGGAAATGCAAATCAAGACCACAATGAGGTGTCACCTCACTCTTGTCAGAAAGATTATTATCAAAACGACGAGAAATAACTAGTGTTGGCGAGGATGTGGAGAAAAGGGAAACTTTGTACACTGTTGGTGGGAATGTAAATTGGTACAGTCATTGTGGAAAACAGTATGGAGATTTCTCAAAAATGTGAAAACAGAGCTACCATATGATCCAGCAGTTCCACTGCTGGATATTTATGTGAAGAAAATGAAAACACTAACTCAAAAAGATATCTGCACTCCTATGTTCACTGCAGCATTATGTACAATAGCCAAGACATGGAAGCAACCTAAGTATCCATCAATGGATGAGTGGATAAGGAAAATCCGCTATATATATATACAATGGAATATCATTCAACCATAAAGTATAAAATCTTGCTATTTGTGACAACATACATGGACCTTGAGGACATTATGCTGAGTGAAATAAGTTATACAGAGAAAGACAAATACCATATCACTTATATGTGAAATCTTAAACTAACTAAAAACCTCCCCCACAAAAATAGGCTCAGATTTAAAGAACATTATTGGTGGTTGCCAGAGGCAGGAGATAGGGCTGAAAAGGGTGAAGGGGGTGAAAATGTACAAACTTCCAGTTATAAAATAAGTCATAAGGATATAAGGTACAGCATGGTGTAGTAATATTACTATATTGTGTGTTTGAAAGCTGCTATGAGAGTAGATTTTAAAAGTTCTCATCACAAAGAGAAACATTTGTAACTGTGTGGTGATGGATGTTGACTAGACTTATTGTGGCCATCGTTTTGCAGTATATGCAAGTATGAAATCATTATGTTTTATCTGAAACTGTTACATGTCAGTTGTATCTCAGTTTTAAAAAATAGGAACTTTCCAGGGCTGAGGAACCCAGATAGGAGGGGGAGAGAGACCAGGCAACCGTAACATGAGGACGGAATGTGCACTATATGATACAGCCCTGCCTCTTGGAAGGGTTCTCCCACACCCATAAAGGCCTCCACAGTTCCACTGGAATTATGTTGCTGACACAAATCTGACCTGGGAACACACCCTTCTAGAAGACTTCTGTTGCCCATTAAAGAACCTCCAAATCCTCACTGCCAGCAAGGCCTTTCATAACCTAGCCCCATCTTTTTTGCCTTGACACGTAGAACTGTCCATGCAGATTGCCTGTGTCCCTGCACACCTCATACTCTTCCCTTGGCTTGGTTTGGTTGGCCATTTCCCGTGCACTTTGCAAACTCCCGCATATCCTGTAAAGTCCCACTTAAATGCCATACCACTTTAGCGTTCTGTGATTCTCCTAGGAGGAATTGACTACTTCTGCTTGTGTCTTTCCTTATCTGTTATTCATACCTTTCTTATGACACTTGCTACATTTTAGGTATTTATGTATCGGTGGTCTCTATTTGGCTATATCTGAGGATAGGGACCGTGTCTTGATTATCTTTGTGACCTGGGTGGCTGGCTGTCTGGGGAGTTGATGAAAAGATAGTATGGAAGAGTGGTAAGTGGTACCTCATTGATGGGATACAGAACATGTACAAAATGCTCCTTGGGGACACCTCTGCCTGGGAGTCTCCATTGGAGGTTAGCAGTGAGATGGGCTTGGGAGGACAGCAAAGTTCCTGTTGTACACAGTGGAGGGAAAATAACTCACAGCGTCACACATAATACATGTGTGCAGATGCTCCTTTAACTACATACAGATGACTTCCTTGGCGTTCCCAGGCTGTGTTCTCAAAGTCATAGTTGTCCTGCTCCACTGTCATAGCTTAATGTTCAGTGATGATCAGCATTAGTACGAAAGTGTCTGAGATTCTCTTACACGTTCAGAGCAAAGAGCTCTCTTATTTAATCCTATTTAAGAAAATAGCATGCAATTTAATGGACACAATATATTACTTATTTTTAAAAATTAGGTGAAAAGGAGATGGGATCTCAGCCTCTCTTCCTCTGTTGGAAGCATAGACTGGAAGTATCTGCAGATCAACTCTTTAACTCAAGACAAACTAACCAAAACTAAAGCAGTAACTTTTCCTTAAAGGCTGGGCTTGGTCTTCATCCATGACTTAGAGCCTGTCTTGTTTTGTTCACACCCAAGCCAGAGGGGCTATTCTTTTATCTGGTTTTTTCTTCCCCTTGTAACTACATCACCACTAGAACACTTTTCTCTTAATACTTAGAACTCCTATGACTCCAGATTTCCTGGTGGTTTAGTCTCTGACACGTCATGTTCAAGCAGAACAGCCCAACAGTACTTAAAAGTTTCTCATTCTTTTTATTTTTAACTGTTGATACATTGTAATAGGTAATTTATTTGCCTAGCTCAAAGTTCAAAATAGTATGAAAAGTGTACTTTGGGAAGAGAGTCTTTGGTCCTATCTCTGTCTCCCATCACCCATTTCCCACACTACCCATAGGGAATCACTTTTATTTGTTTTCTGTGCATCAATACAGTGTGTATTTATGTGGGTACAAGCAAATGGAAATGCATATTCTTATGGTCCTCCCTGTAGTAGACAGAATAATGCTTTCCCCTCAACATCTCCATCCTAATCCCCAGAACCTGTGAATGTTACCTTTCATGGCAAAAGGGATTTTGTAGGTGTGATTAAGGATATGGATAAGAGACAATTATCCTGAGTTGCTCCATTGTAATCCCAAGGGCCCTTATAAAAGGGGGGCAGTAGAGTAAGAGTTAGGGGAGGAGGCAGTGTGGGAATGAGAGATTTAAATATGCTACCCTTTGAAGATAGAGGAAAGGGTCCTGAGTCAAAGGAGAAGGACAGCCTTGAAAGCTAACAAGGCAAAGAGCTGGATTCTCCCCTCAGAGCCTACAGAAAGAACCAGCCCAGCTAACATCTTGACTGTAGACTAGTAGGACTGATTTTGGGCTTCTGACTTTCAAAACTGTAAGACAATAAATCTGTATTGTTTTAAAGCCATTAAGTTATGATCATTTTTTACAGCAGCAAAAAGAAACAAATTCACCCCCTTTCTTAAGCAAAAGTGACACAAATTATATCCTTTGTTCTTAATACCATTTAAGGAGAGTTGGGCAGGGTCTTAATACTTTGAACATAGTACTTCATTAAACCAGTTGTTCTCAAACTGTAGCAGTCATCAAATCACCTGGCAGGCTTTTGAAAGCAGAATGCTGGGTGCTGGTCTCAGAATTTGGATTTGGTCAATCTTGGTTGGGGCTTGAGAATTTGCATTTGAAGCAAGTTCCCAGGTGATGCTGATGCTGCTGGTCCATAGAGTGAGCTTTGAGGACCACTAAACAATGCCAGATCCCTTGGGTCTGAAGCACTTGCTGACTCCGGGGCTCACCTGCCCCTCCTCCAGCAATGTGACTTTTGGCTTCTAGACCCAAGCCCCTCCTCTGTCTCCTTGATAGTTTTTCTAGCTCTTTTGCCCTACATTCATTTTGCTAATTCTGCTTCACAAAAGTTTGACCAAAAGATGAATTTCCCCTGAGGCCTGGCCCTGTGGAGCAATCAGGCTGCGCAGAGCCTCCCAGGAGGATTTCTGTTGGTTAGGGGAGCGATGATGGGGGGTCAGTATGTGGGGGCTGGACTCAGGCGCTCTCAGAATCACACAGTAAGCCTCCTGCAGTCCTCACCTCACACTGTCATTGACCTCCCAGTTTCCTGTCGAGTTCAGGGTTTCCCTAGTGCTGGACCTTGTACCTTTCTGCTCAGTAGATGATGCAAGGCTCTGAATTCTCAATAAATTAAGGTAAAATTAAACTCTGAAGGGACTTAGAAATAGTCCTACATGTACTTTTAAACAGGAAATTTGAGTCCCCAATCTTTTCTGTTTATAATGACAGATTTTGCTACTATCTCAGAATATGCTTTTTTCCCCTGAAAATTATCTACCTTAAAAAAATTTTTTCTGATTTAAAAAAAGAAAAATTTCACTTCCCTGTAATAATTGGAAAAATATTGGAGCACAATTGTAAATAAAAAATCTTTTTGAAACCGGAGGGTCTTATAGGACAGAGTTTGTTTAAACCAGTTTTGTGAGCCCTGAGAACTCTCTTCACAGGTAGCAGGTAAGTACTGTCCCCTCACACAGGCCTGTTTCCAGCTTCTGAATGCTTTTCCCTTCCTCCGCCTCATTGGAAGTATCTCGCTTTTGCCTGTATTTTTAGTAAGTTTAAGGCTGTAGAAAAATAACTACAATTTCCTCAGTTTCAGTTTTCATAAAATTAAAAATCTATGTAGACTTTATTTTCCTAGAAATCTGGTCTAATTCTCTCCCGATGGTCACCTGGGAAACCAGACACATCATTGTTCTGGAGTCCTGTGTCCCCTTGGCTGGAAGAGAAGTAGGGTTGGTTTTCTACATTTATAGTGACTTCCTCTGAGGAATGAAGTGCCCCAGAGTAAATTAGGACATTTGGTCTAGAGTAATTCCATACCAAAATCCTTGAGAGGCCATGGACAAAACCCTTGGTAATGGGTAGAAAGGCAGTTTACAATGCTGCAATGCCCAGGTGAATTTCAAGTGCTTTCCTTGATTAGATGGAAAGCAAAAGTTAACATAATTTCCTTGGCAAGAATTCAAATTAAAGATGATCACTTAAAGTAAAGAAGTACTATCAAGTATTGCCTGGGCGATTTCCTAAACTGCACACCCACCACCACCACCACCACCAGCACCAATACAACAATACTTTCTCTTTTACAACCTTCATTTTTTTTTTTTTTTGGTGGGGGTAGGTAATTAGGTTTATTTATTTATTTTTAGAGGAGGTACTGGGGATTGAACCCAGGACCTCATGCATGCTAAGCATTTGAGCCATACCCTCCCTTGTTAGCCCACATTATTTTTAATGGCATGACAAGAAAGGCTGATCTTGGGTGGGACCTTAGTACTTGTAGGCATCAGGGGTTCCTAAGCTGCTATAGGGTAACAGTCTGGGCATACTGATTTGCTTGTATTTTCATTTTTATATGTCTTTTTAGCATCATTTCCATAACATAATAGTTGCTTCAGAAATGTCTATTGAATGTAGTGGAACACAGTTGATGGAGAACCCAGCAGAGTTAATGGTCTCCAAGGTGATGGTGTTAACTGCTATGACCCAAGTTCCCCATTTCTGCTTAGGGATCAGGGAACTTGATGAGAGGTTTGGCTCCAGGGCAGGGCACAGATGACACTCAGAATGGAAGCAGAGTGAAGCCCCACTGTCGAGGGACTTTTAAGGACGAGGCCTTCAGGGAAGGGCAAATGTGAAAGGACAGGAGACACTCCAGGAATAACTCTGGGAGACTTTGGGGCTTGTGTCCTGCAGGTAAGTGAAATTGCTATTGTTATTGTTTGTATGAACTCCATAGGCTGGCGGGGCATGGGGAAATAGAAGGATTATTTATTATTTCAACATTACTATTTAATGCAGTTTTACTAAGTGCCAGGCATTTTGCATATGTTACTTCCTTTAGAAGAGATAGTATATAACATCAAAAAGCAGTCTTGTGAGGTGATTAAACACGAGTTATGAAGCCAGATTGCCCGGTGTTGACTCAGATCCCAGCTCCACGTCTTATCGTGTGGCCTCAGGCAGGTGAAGTGGCCTCTCTCTGGACTTTGTTTGCTTATTTATAAAATGGTGTTAGTGGATGTAGCAACCTTGTGGTTTCATTGGGAGGAGTAAACGAGGTCGTAAACGTTAAAGTGCTGAAGGCAGTGTCTTGCACAGAGTTAGCACTGTGTGATTATTAGTATTGTCACATTGTCCCAGCAATCCTGTAAACCAGGTCCTGTCCGTATCTCCATTCTAAAATAAGCACAGTGAGTGACGGCCTGAGGCCAGGTAGTTAATAAGTGGCAGAGCTGGGAAGAACTCAGACCAGACTCCAAATCACACATGCTGTACCCACTAGCAAACAGCCTCCATAAACCGTCTAAGAAGAATGTAAAGTCAATCCAGCTGATGCTCCCTTTGAAGGTGCTGTGACACACTCACTGCTGGCTTGGTGCAGTGTGGGAAGACACATGGAGACAAATGGAGACTGGACGTGTCCCTGGCTCCAAGGTTGAGGAGTCATCAAGGTCATCACTTCTCCCCCACCTTCGTCCTCACCCTCCTCCCTGGACATTCCAAGGTCTAACCTGACCATGATTCTTCAAATGTTATTGAGGTTAACACACCACCCTTGTGGTTAATATTTGAAGGAAGTAACCTGAGACTGATGACTGGAAAACAAACAGCATATCCTGGTTTGAAGTGTCCGAGAGAGAGGGAGCAGGTTGCAGGGCCTGTTCAGCCCCAATAGCCAGGGAGTGAGGCATCTCTGTTAATCCTCTTTCCTTGTAATCAATTTTAATTTAATTAGTTAATTTAGTTACTTTTAACTCTTATAGTAAGAACCCAAGCTGGAGAGATTTGCTTAGCCACAGGCACATGGCTTGGAAATGGCCTAACCAGGATTTGAATTCAGTCCCACGTTGTAAAAATCTGTCCTTGAAACAGCAGTTTCAGGGCTGGTTCTTGGGTAGGAGCTGGGCAGCTTGGATGAACATTCTTTTGTTGAATAGTACTACTGAAAAAAGAAAGGTGGAAAGAAAGAAAGGAAAAGAGAAAAGAAGGGAGGGAGGGAAGGAGGATGGAAGGAAGGAAAAACATGAGTAGCTACAAAAATGTTTTCTAAATGGTTCAGTAACTGTAAACCAGTGACATGGGTCTGGTGAAGGCCAGCAGAACTGGATAAAAACTGAAAAACTTTGTTTCTGGGTAAATGCTTTGCATACCCCCTTGTGAACTTGTGAATTTATCCGTTCCCCCACCCCCAGCATGTCACACCCACAGTATAGTCTTGTGACCAAGGGAATTCTGCATTCCATGAAGAGTAAGTAAAAAACCTTTTTGTGCATATGTTTGCTTTCGGCCATGGCGTGCTTGCTGCAGTGAACAGAGAGAATCCTAGGATCTGTGAACCGTCTGAAAGAGCTCAGTCTTAAGGATGCCATTTCTACATTTGCTGGTGCTTAGGACTGTGTTGTCTACTAACATATCACAGGTGCTAATCTAATACATCTGGAGGATCTAAAGAGTAAGACTGGGTTTAGGACCTGGTTAAGCTCACCTGCTTATGACTCTCTGTGACCCATTCCCACATCACCCCTTCAAGCTGGAGATGCCCCTCCGGGAGGTTGTTTCCCTGCCAGCTATCCTTTGTTGTTTTCTTCCTCGATCTCAGTGAAGGGAGAAAGATGAAAGTTTGTATGTGTGGGGGTTTTGGTGAGGTTAAGAGCATAGTTTTTTTTTTTTTTAATAGACTTTATGTTTTTAGAGCAGTTTTACCTTCACAGCAAAATTAAGCAAAAGTTAGAGTTCTCCTATACCTCCTGCCTCTACACAAACATATAGCCTCCCCCATTATCACCATCCCTCCCAGAGTGGTATGTTAGTTACAATTGATGAGCCCACACTGACACATCATAATCACCCAAAGTCCATAGTTTCCATTAGAGTTCACTCTTGGTGTTGTGCATTGTACTGGTTTGGATAAATGTGTAACAACATGTATCATACAGAACAGTTTCACTACCCTAAAAATCCTCTGTGCTCTGCCTATTCATCCCTCCTACCCTCAGACTCTGGCAGCCACTGTTATTGTTACCATCTCCATAGTTTTACCTTTTCTGGAATGTCATATTGTTGGAATCATGCAGTAAGTAGTCTTTTTAGATTGTCTTCTTTCACTTAGTAATATGCCTTTAAGGTTCCTCCATGTCTTTTCATGGCTTAACAGCTCATTTCTTTTTAGTATTGAATAATATTCCATTGTCTAGATGTGTCACAGTCTATTTTCAGTACCACCTACTGAAGAACATTTTGGTTGCTTCCAAGTTCCGGCAATTATGTGTAAAGCTGCAATAAACATCTATGTGCAAGTTTTTGTGTGGACATCAGTTTTCAGCTCATTTGAGTAAATACCAAGGAGTGCAATTGTGAGATAATATGGTAAGAGTATGTTTAGTTTTGTAAGAACCCACCAAACTGTCTACCAAAGTGGGTGTAGCATTTTGCATTCCCACCAGCAGTGAACGAGCTCCTGTTGTTCCATATCCTGGCCAGCATTTGGTGCTGTCATAGTTCTGGATTTTGGCCACTTTCATAGGTGTATAGTGGTATCTCATTGTTGTTTTAATTTGCATTTCAATATTTTATCAAATATATCTTTTGTACATACTTTCTCCCAGTTTTTGCTTGTTTTTCTTTCTCTTGTCAGTGACTTTGTGTGGCTGGCTCACACTGACTCTACTGTGTCAGCTCCATTTAGGCCCACAGTCCTACTGCCCTTCTCTCTGCAGGACTGCACTTCAATCTACTCACAAGGAATGTGCCCAAGCCATATAGGTTCCCTATCAGCTTTCACCCTGGCCTTCATCTGATATGAAGCTGAAAGAACGCCTTTTGCTGAACCAGATGGTCATGAGACCCTCTGGGGGAAGAAGAAAACCCTAGTTCCTCTCAGTGCAGATGTGATTTTCCCCCGTAGTCAGATTCTGTGTTTAGCTTTGGCCCCTTTAATTTCCCTGCACCCCTTTCGGCAGTGTGGGGAGCAGCTGGGAATGCCTCTGGGTCATAATCCACTCAGTCCTTCCTATCTGTGTGAAAGTGCCCACAATAAACTTTCATGATTGTGCTTTATGGAGTTGCCTGCTTTGCTTTTTGGTCTCAAAGTTCCTTCTCAGTTCAGAGGATATTATTCAATATCTCTGCCTTCCAACACTTTTCACATAGCAGAATTTTTTTAACTTTAGTGAAGTTCAGCTTATCAACTCTTCTTTTCATGGGACATGCCTTTGGTGCAGTATCTAAAGTCATTACTATACCCAAGGCCATCTAGAACATCTACTATGTTATTTCCTAGGAGGTTTATAGTTTTTCATTTTACATCTCTATCTGTGATCCATTTTGAGTTAAGTTTTTTGAGGGATGTAAGATCTGTGTCTAGATTCATTGTTTTGCCTGTGGATGCCCAGTTGTTCTAGTGCCATTTGTTGAAAAGATTCTCTTTGCTCCATTGCATTGCCTTTGCTCCTTTGTCAAAGATCAGTTGACTCTATGTATGTGGATCTATTTCTGGGCTCTCTGTCCTGTGTCATTGATCTATTTGTCTGTTTTTTTCCAATACCACATTGTCTTGATTACTTTAGCTTTATAGTAAGTCATGAAGTCACATAATGTCAGTCCTCCAACTCTGTTTTTCTGTAGACTATTCTGGGCCTTTTGACTGTCTGTGTACACTTTAGAATCAGTTTGTAAATTCCGGAAATAACTTGCTGAGATTTTGATTAGAATTGCATTGAATCTGTAGATCACGTTGGGAAGAACTGACATCTTGACAATGTTGAATCTTCCTATCCATGAACATGGAATATCTCTCCATTTATTTACTTTTTTGACTTTTTAAAATCAGAGTTTTGTACTTTTCCTCATATAGATCTTGTATATTGTGTTAGGTTTATACCTAAGTATTTGGGGGGGGTGCTAATATAAATGATACTGTGTTTTTAATTTTCAGTTCCTTTTGTTCATTACGGGTATATAGGAAAGCAATTGACTTTCATGTCTTAAACATGTATCCTGTAACCTTGCTATAATTACTTATTATTCAGGAGTTCTTTTGTTGATTCTTTTGAATCAACAATTTCTACATAGATAATCATGTTATCTATGAATAAGGACAGTTTTATTTCTTCCTTCCCAATCTGTACGCCTTTCCCCTCCTTTTCTTGTCTTAATAAATCAGCTCAAGCTTCCAATATAATATTGAAAAGGAAGGAACATTCTGGCCTTGTACCTGATCTTAGTGGGGAAGCTTCAAGTTTCTTGCCATTACATGTGATGTTAGCTGTGGGTTTCTTGTGGATCTTTATAAAGTTGGTGATGTTCTCCTCTATACTTAGTTTACTGAGAGTTTTTATCATGGACAAGTGCTGGATTTTGTCACATGCTTTTTTACATCTATAGATATGATCATGTGATTTCTCTTGTGAAGCCTTTTCACATGATTGGTTGCATTAATGGATTTTCATGTGTTGAACCAGCTTTGCATACCTGGGATAAATCTGCTTGATTGAGGTGTATAATTCTTTTTATTCATTGTTGGATTTGATTTGCTAATATTTTGTCGAGGACTTTTGCATCTGTGTTCATGAGTCATAGAGCACTATAGTTTTCTTGCAGAGTCTTTGATTTTGCTATTAGAGTAATGCTGCATCATAGAATGAGTTAGGAAGTATTACTTTTGCTTCCATCCTCTGAAAGAGATTGTAGAGAATTGATATAATTTCTTCCTTAAATGTTTGATAGATTCATCAGTGAAGGGAGTGGTGGGTATAGCTCAGTGGTAGAGCACATGCTTAGCATGCATGAGGTCCTGGGTTCAATTCCCAATATCTTTATTTAACATAAAATAAAATAAAAAATAAAAAAAATTTTTTAAAAAGAATTTACCAAGGAACCCATCTGGGCCTGGTGCTTTCTGTTTTAGAAGGTTATTAATTATTGATTCTATTTCTTTAGTAGATATAGCCCTATTTGGACTGTCTATTTCTTTTTGTGTGAGTTTCTGCAAATTGTCTTTCAAGGAATTGGTCTGTTTCACCTAGGTTACCAAATTTGCAGGCATAGAGTTGTTTATAGTATTCCTTTATTATTCCATTAACATCCATGGAATCTAGTAATGTACCTTCTTTTATTTCTAATATTTGTAATTTGTGTCCTCTCTTTCTTTCTCTCTCTCTCTTTTTTTTTTTTTTTCTAGGTAGCCTGACTAGAGGCCTATTGATGCTACTGATCTTTTCAAAGAATCAGTTTTTTGTTTGGTTGATTTTTCTTTATTGATTTTGTTTTCAATTTCATTGATTTTTGCTCTAATTATTATTTTTTTTTCTTATGCTTAATTGAGGCTTTTAGTTTTCTAAGGTAGAAACTTATGTGACTGATTTTGGATCCTTCTTTTTTTAATACATACGTTTAATGGTATAAATTTCCCTGTAAAGACTGCTTTTGTTGTATCCCACAAATTTTGATAAGCTGTCTTTTCATTTTCATTTAGGTAAAAAGTGTTTTAAATTTCTCTTGAGATTTCTTCTTGGACACATGTTTTGTTTAGAAGTGTTGTTTAATCCCCATGTATTTTAGGATTTTCCAGATATCTTTCTGTGTTGATTTCTAGTTTAATCCATTGAGGTCAAGAGCAGACATTGTATGATTTCTGTTCTTTTAAATTTGTCACTGTGTTTTTATGTCCCAGAGTATTGTCTATCTCAGTGAATGTTCCATGTGAACTTGAGAAGAATGTGTATTCTGCTGTTGGATATGGTCTATAAGATGCTGATTATTCCAGCTGATTGGTGGTGATGGTGTGTTTGACTACAACCTTACTCATTTTCTGCCTGCTGAATTTACCCATTTCTGATAGAAGAGTGTTGAAGTCTTCAACTTCAATAGTGAATTCATCTGCTGTTCTTTGTAGTTCTGTCCATTTTTGCATCATGTATTTCGATGCTCTGTTGTTGGGCACAGCAAGTTAAGGATTATGACTTCTTAGAGAGTTTATCCCTTTATCTTTATGTAATTCCTTTCTTTATCCTTGATAACGTTCTTTGCTTTGACGTCTGCCCTGCTTAAAATTAGTAGGTAACTTTTTTGGCTTTGAAATCTGCTCTGCTTTCTTTTGATTAGTGTTGACATGTATATTTTTATCCATTCATTTTCTTTTAATCTATATGTGTCTTTAAATGGGGTTCTTGTACACAACATCTAGTTGGGTTCACTGCTTTCAGTCTCTAGCATTTCTTTCTTAGAATTTCCATCTCTCTGCTAACATTGCCCATTTGTTCATTCATGCTGTTTACTTTATCCATTAGAGCCTTTAGTGTGTTCATCTTAGCTGTTTTACATCCCCAGTCTCATAATTCCAACATCCCTGCCTAATGCTTCTCTATCTCTCCAGCTGTGTTTTTTGCCTTTTAATGTACCTTGTAATTTTCCCCTGATAGTCCTACACAATGCACTGGGTGACTGCTGTAAATAGGCTATTAGTACTGTGATGAGAAGACTTGTGGAGGGAGGGAAGCCTATCCCAGTCCTTTGATTAGGCCTCAGTTCTTAGTGAGCCTTTGCTTCTGGACTGAGCCTCACTGAGTCCACCTTAGTCCCCACACCCAGGGGTGGGGGGCCCTGCCTGAGAATAGGATGGCTAGAATGGAGCTGTGAATTTCCCTTTTCTCCTGGGAAGGCCAGAGGGGACTGGAGCTGAGTTTTTTCTTTCCCCCAGGTCAGTTGGCTCTGATAAAACCCCAGCATGTTAGGCTCTGGTTAAACAGTGGTTACCTCTTGAGAACAGACTTTGTTAAGGAGAACAGAATGCTCTGGCCTATTTGAAAATGGTTCCCTTTCCCCTTCCCTGCTGAAAGCACGAGAATTTTTCCTCCATATTCACTGCGAGACCCTCAGTTAGAACTCCAGGTTCTAACTCATGGTAGTGTGGGCCCAGACGACCAGGTGGCCCTGGTATTCAGCTCTGAGAGTTGTGCACTCGGAGCCTCCAGCTGTTAGTTGATGACTACAGCTGTTTCCCTCCCCCAGCGCTAGTTCTCACGGAGCTCTCTGCTCTGGTGAGTTGAGATTCTCCGTATTTGCCTGGCATTGTCTTCAGTTTGGAGGGCAGTAGTTTGCCCTATGACCTCACTTCTCTTACGGATCTAAGAAGAGTTCCTGAGTTTTCTGTTTGTTCAGCTTCCTTTCTGTTAGGATGGAGTGGCAACTTTCCAGGCTTCCCAGGTGTCGCATTGGAGACTGGAAGTCCTCAGTAGCGTGAGTTTTTAAAGTTTATCAGATAAAAAGCTTGGGTTCTCCACATGAGCGCAAGCCCTGCAGGCCAGCATATTGTGTGGCCCAGCATTTCCCAAACACATTTGACCACGGAGCCCCTTTCTTCGTGTAAAATTTAACGTGCGGCAGACCCAGTGTTCTGAAGATCCTACCCTGAGAAACACTGAGCTAAAGGACAGTCTGTGCTGGGGAAGCTATCAAACCATCTCTTGAAGTTGTGGCTCTGAGCCCAGAGGCCCAGGGAGGCCCTTCTTCAGTCAATCAGGTAAACCAGGAAACGCAGGTAGGTCGCCTTTACAAGGAAAGGCCTCGTTAAAGGCAGAGTGCTGCTGAGAATGTGCTCCTGGAAGCCTGCTGTGCTCAAATCCTGGCTCTGCTGAGAGACCCGGAGCAGCTTAACCTACCTCTCTGTGCCTTAGTTTTCCCTTCTTAGAATGGAAATGATGATAACAGTAGTTGGCTTGTAGGGCTGCTGTCAGGATCACGTGAGTGAGAACATGTTCCAAACTTAGTGCTTGGCACCCAGTGAGTGCAGCTGGGTCTCTCTCAGCTTCCATCACCGTACCTGGCAGACTCTCACATTCACCTGTTTCAGCCCATGCAGGTGTTACATAGCCTCTTTAAAATGCCTAGGAAACATCGGGCGTACCTCAGACCTTGACTTTGGTATGAGTTAACCATTCTTTGATACTGCCTTTACACTACAGCTGTTTTTTAGATTCTGATCTGTATCGGTAGGAAGACTGAGAACCACCAGTGTTAGCCCTCTCTTTGGTACAGGGCAGTGTCTGCCGTATTTCCAAATTCGCGGACTCCCCTTCTTTTTCTGTTTTCCATACTAGAAGATGGGGCAGAGCACAGCCTCTCCACGTGTAGTCACTGTGCTTTAGCCATTGACTCACACAGCAATAATAATCAAAAGTTATTATGAATGTTGGGATTTTTTTAAAAAAGTAAATGTTTTGACTACATAATTACATGTACATGCAGTGATCCTTTAAATGAATTAATGTTTTATTCCCTGCTGCTACTGCCATGTAAGAAAACAAACCAAGAAAACTTTTAACTGGGAAAACCTGTTGTTCACCTTTATGCAAATATTAGAAAACATGGATGAAGTGAAAGGTACATGGAGTGGCATCTCGTTATATACACCTGTGGAAAATCAGAATGTCCATGTACATTCCCTGACCCTCTCACTAACCCTCAGACACCCCAGCATTCTGCAGGTCACAGGACCCACTCTCCTCTAGTCAAAGAATAATCAGTGGAGAAAGGGTCCTCATACTGAAGACCATCCTGTTAGTGGAAACATGTCTCCCTCACTCCTCAGATGCTGACACAGGGGGGATTTCCTTCTCCTGCCAGCTCGGGGGCATTTAAGGGAGCACTTTGCATCTATTGATCCATCCATTTGGGCAAGGGGAATCTCTCCAGTTGGGTTAAGGACAGTTCATCAACCCTTGGGCTGCACCTGAATGCAAGAGGGTGGGGTAACTTGGCTTCAGAAGTGCTCTAAGGCCACACTGTACCCTCACTGGTACAGCCTGCCTCAGGCTTCCTGGGTGGGGAGAACCAGGGCTCCCCTTTGGTCAGCCTGTGGTGTGTCTAGGGCCACCCACATTCTTCCCTTTATGAAGTCAGCCTGAGACTTGTCCTTGTCTTCCCCTGCCCTCTCTGGCCCTCTCCAGTCTCCAGGCTTCTGATCAGTGGGCTGACTAAGGGCACTCAGAGGCAGCCTTACACACCCACTCTTGCCACACGTGCGGGAGTGTGTTCTAGATATTGGGAAACAGCTCGCTAGATATTGGGAAACAGCTCGGTGTTGGGGGACAGGTTCTAGCTGAATTCTCTGATTTGGGTTTCCCAGGAGTTGTCTGTCCTCCACTCCTAGAGTGGGCCCTCTGGTCCCTGTAATCTCACCAGAGTTAGAGCCAGGGCAAATTATATTAAAGAGCATCTGTCCTCAGTCCTCAGGATGACTTGGCAGAATAATAAGGAAAGGCAGTGCCAAACCCCCACCTCCCCACCTTAAAAACCACCTGCAATTTTATGTATGAACTATTCCAAGTTTCACAAGGCACACAAGAGAAGAGTGAGGGGCAGTTGCTCCGCCTTCTCCTACAAGCATCCAGAGAGGCTCCAGGTCTGCTAGGTGGGAGGGAGGACCCCAACGACCAGGAAGAGCCACTAGGAATAAAACCCCAGGAGCACTAGGTGTAATCCCAGAGAGGTTATGCAAAGTTTGGCGCTGTCATTGGCTCTCCTATACCTCTTCATCTCTCCTCCTCTCTTTAGCTCTGCACAGCTCGCTAGAAAAGTCACCTGGGACAGGAAATAGAAATCTGTGTGTAAATATAGACCTGTGTTTAAATATCACTTACGCTTAAAGAGACCAGGACAGAATTCTCTTTTACTAATTAGTAAGATTAAATTCTGCCCCTTCAAATGTCCAATGTGTTTAATAAGACAAGATCACTATCAATATAACAAAGCAAATTTTAATTAAAATATCTCAGGAGCCCAATACTTTGAAATACTTCCCAGGACCCACTAAAAATTGTTATGACACAGTGAATTAGCATGGCTTCCTCTTATAAGCACATGTCAAGATAATGGCCTAATAATACTCACTGGGTGTATCAACAGTGTGGTCTAGACCACACAGACAGATTTACCCATCTTTGACAACCTTGAATTGGGAAGAATGGCTGTCAGGCGTCCCACTCCAGGGGCCAGGCTGGAAGGGGCAGACTGAAGACAGTTATTGAAATGAGACACGTGCAGGAGATTGAATCACTTACTTCTTAGAGTGAACAGAAAAAATAGAGCTCTGGCTGTGAATTTATTTGCCTAGTTATTTCTGTTGCTTCCCTCTGCCAACCCCTTGTGCCAACTTCTTGATGTTCTTTGGACGATAGTGCTTTCTATCCATGCATACCACACAGAATTACTCAGCAAGAAGCCACTAGAAGATAGAGGACATGAGAGCCTGCACACTGACCAGGGGGCTGCCAGATCCCTTTACCCTACTCCGCAGCCAGAACCTGGCGGCAAGGCCTGACTCCCAGCTGTAAAACTGGAGAAACCAAACAGCTCCAAAGAAAAACATCCAGGAGCTAACAGTTGGGTGATCTGCATCTAATCATTCATTCACTCATTCACTCACTCATTCATTCAAACACCTAACATTGATCAAGTGCCTACTATGTGCAGTCTCTTTTTTTTTTTTTTTTCAAACAATCTTCTTGATGCTGCAGATACAGCAGTAAATAAATAGACACAAATCCTGGTCTCAGGGGACTTACATTTTAGTGGTGAAGACAGACAGTAAATAAAATAAATAAGCAAATTATACAACATATTAGGTGATAAATGCTATAGAGAAAAATAAAGGACTAGGGATAAGATTGCCAAGTGAAATGTTAAATAGTATGATGTGGGAAGACTTCCTGAGAAGGTGTTTCCTCGCCTTCTTTCTTCTGGTGTAGACTTCCCTGAGTTTTAGCTGGGCAGGGGGTTCCCAGCAGGGACACCATTGCCTAACCTTACCTGCAGCTTAGTGGGGCCAAAGATTAAGGTGTGGCCCATGGGGTGTGAACGTTAGTGGTGCATACAACCTCTGGGTTGATGGTGACGTCACAGAGCAGAGCCACCTGCCTGCCCCAGAACTGTTAGAAAAAAGCTTCTGTCATAGCATTACGTCTCTGTGACAGCAGTTTAGCTGTAACAAAAATATATATGGGGTATGGGAAACAGGAGATCCAACCCAGGATGGAGGGAAGCGAAATCCCTAGGGTGATAGTAACGGGAGATCCCAGGAAGAGAGCTGGGCTTGAGCTCAGATGGCCACGAGTCCAGACTGGAGCAGTGAAATTTCACATGTTGAGAGCAATCTTGTGCCTTTTTTTTTTTTTTTTTTTAACTTGGGGACAGAATGCTTAAATGAGCCTGAAGCAGGCCCTTTTCTGTACTTACCCTGCCTTGTATTGACGGTACTTCTGTTCTCCATGCCGCACCCTTGGCTGGTTGAGGGTGCCACACTCCCGCAGATGAGGTGTGCTTTCACCTGCTCCTGAAAGCTGGAGGTGGGCCATGGAAGCAGCAGGTGTGGAGCAGCCAACTTCCACCACTGTTTCTAGGGGGGATGCCCTGTACCTGTTCATTCAACAGCCTCCCCAATCCTGGGGTTCCCAGTGTTTCCAAGGACTCACTCAGGACCACCTCTCTGGTAAACTACCAAGGAAACAGGAGCCAGTCTGTGACTCAGAGCCTCTGCTCAGCTGGCCTCCCGGAGCCATTCATCTGATTGTGATAATGTTTGCCCTTTCATTACACAACTAGATTGCCCATCTGATAATGTTTGCCCTTTCGTTACACAACTAGATTGTTGTTTGCCATTGCTTTTCAAAACTAAAATGTCTTGCTTGGAGATATTGTAGGGAGTAAAACTATAAAGCATCAAAATGATTACAACAAAAACAAACAGGTGATTACCTCTGTACAGGGAGGAAGGGGATATGTTTGGAAGGGGCGCATGAACCTCCAAGGTATCTTAGAAGCAAGATGTTATATAAATGCTTTATTTCTTTACCTAGGAGGCAGATACTTGGGTGTTAAATCGAAGTATGCATTCTACACACTCTCATATATATCTTAATACATTTTACAATATTTCTAAATAAGTTTAAACACCTGTGAAATTGATACATGTGTGACCAGGACTGGAGTTTGGTAGGAGTGAAGTAGGAAAGAGTTTTAGCGTTGTTTGACATTTTAAACCACATGTATTGCTTTGATAAAATAGATCCTCTGTGCTAGAAACTGGGCATACAAAGATTTTTAAATCGAGGCTCTTGCCTTTAAGTATTTCTGAATCTGTCAAGAGACCAGCACAGATGATTAACTACAACACAACCTGGTGAGAGTTGTGGTGTAGCTATATGCAGCGTACATTAGGATTACAGAAGAGGGAAAAATGGTTTTTAATCAAAAGGCAGTGAGAGGAGAGGGTAGGCAAGGGGGAGACCATCTGTAAATCAGGTGTTGAGAGCAGAGTTTGGAAGAGGAACAAAGAAATGGGATCTCAGGAGCAAGAAATACAACAAGCAAGGACACAGAAATGTGAGAAAAAGAGCAGGCAAGTGGTCTGGAGGGGATCAGGGGCCATCAGGTTGCACATTGCACAGGCTCCAGGGGTGGCATTCAGTGTTGTGCAGTGTGTAACCTGCTTGATCACCCACAGTTGAAGGGAGACATTAGGGTCCATAAAGAAAGGGAGAGGAAGCCAAAAGTACAAGAGTATTAGGTGAAATGGAAAAATGGAATGTGAAATGAAAGACTATTACTGAATCCTAAAGGTTATTCGATGGGCTAGTGTTGAAATATTCAAATTATTTGTCATTTCAATATGAAATTTAAAAAATTACACCAGCCATTTGTACTCAATGAAAGACAATAGCATGTGCCTTTATTTATAATCGCAGGGGACAGACATGAAAAAAAGCTTTAAATTGGTATATTTTGCATTAATACCATCCCTTAAGGTCTGGAGAACATAGAAAAGAATTGGACAAAAATGACTGTGTGATCCATGGGTACCTCTATTAGAAAAGAAATTAACCATTCACAGTAGAGACTACAGAAGGAAATTAATCTTGCAATTCTAGGACAGACTTCATAATAAGAGATTTTTAAATTTTAGTAGAATGGGGTGGGGGTGGGAAAGGAGAGAAAGAAAATCATTTAGAACAGTGTTTCCCAAATTTAGCTACTTTAACATACACAGTCTTTGGGATGGGGGCTATAAATTTTCCATGATAATGTTTAAAATTTTGTTTTACTTTTGTTCATAATGTAAGCAAATTAATACGCACTTGTTCGGGATGCCCTGGACAACCGTCTTACATAACAGAGCGTTGCCACTTGATCACAGCATCTCCACTTGTACCTCTGATCCTTGTAGCACCAAGTGAGGACCAACATGCTTCACTTTTCATGTGATGTCTCTCAAATTGGGTGCTCAGACCCTTCATGAAGTGTTGAATATTTCCTATGACATCTGTTGAGTGGTCAAGGTTAAAAACACTAGTTCACGGCAGTGACTCTCAGGGTAAGATGGGGTGGGTGGAGATGGTGACTGGGGAGACACACGAAGTTCAAGAGAGCACATTCACAATACCTATTGATTTCATAATACAAACTCTATAAAGTCAAACTCAACAAAATCATTTTCGGGCAGGGACAGAAAACCAACTATAGATTCATCCTAGGTACGGAGTCTGGGATAAACTTGGTTGAGAAACACTGGTGAAGAGGTAGAGTCCCAGCACATGGAGAATAGTTAGAAAGAAACATGCACCAAAGAGAAGGAGCATCTTTTGGGTCAGCCAGTAAATCCTAAACCAAAGCTTACAGTCTTTTGGAACCCAAAGGGCCAGTGCACAAGAATCGCAAGACATCCATCAAACTTCTCAGACCTGTGGTTTGGGGCAAGCTGGTCTGCTTTAAATACCGAGTCAAAAGAAGAATAGGCTGTTTTTGCCCCACCAAACCCCACTCCCTTTTTTTGGTTAACATGTTTCAGAATTTTAAGTAAATAGCTGCTGTAGCTGGGTAAAAGTAGCCCCGGATCCGTACACCAGCCAAGTGCTGTCATTATCTGCAATGCTGTCCAGCTCTCAAGGGCATATCAGCCTGGGGTCTGCTCTGCTAGGGAAAAAAAAAAAATAGAATTGAATTTCCTTGGAAAAATCAATACTCGTTATTTCCCTTTCATCGCCTGAACACTTACTCTTGCTTTTTAAACACAATCGGTTACAGATGGCCTGGAGATGCAGTTGCCAGTAAAATACTGAGAGCATATAATTATGAAGGACGATGCAAATAAAGAGACCCAGTGAATATGGGGTACTCTCATGCCCACCCCAACATAGAAGAAGTTGGGGAAATGGTATTTCCTACCTTCCCAGGAAAGTCATTAGTTTTCTTCCATTAATCTAAGCCTAAATTGCTAAAAAGTGTTCCAGAGTAGGAAACATTTAGTACCACAGTTAACTGGGTTTTGAGTGCTTTAGTGCATGGGGTGAGGCCAGAAAGCTAACCCAAACATTGTGTTCACTTAGTGTAATGATGATGCAGAATTGTGTTGAAAGTTTGATAATACTGACTTTTATTTCGAGGGATTCAGCTGCATTTTTCAGATCTTGTTTTTCACTTCTGTTGCTGTTCTGAGTAATCTTCACAAGTTATATGTACTCATTGCTCAAGGGTAGTTATTAATTAATGGGCAATAAATACTGCTCAAAGAACATTTTAATTTAAGCACCATAAATTTCTCCTTTGGCTAAAGAAACAAACACTGAGTCTTTCCACAAATGAGTCAGTGGCATGGTCTGGTTCGAAACTAGCTGAGCTAACAAGAGCTGAGGGGAGGGGAGCCCATCAGACCCCCCAAAATATCTTTGTTCCTTTCTGAAGAGTTCATCACCCTGTGGTTTTTCCATTCATCCAAAGATCTCCTTTAGGTTACAATTTTAGAAAACTTTGCTCTCTTGTTTTGGAAGCCAATTAGATTGAACTGATTTGCAGCATGAACCCAGGTAAAGCAAAAATTAACTTGACTTCACATTGCACTTAGGAGAATCCAAGTTGCTTACCATGGCCTGTGTGTTCCAGCGTCAGGAACACTTGTTTCCACTTTCCCTTCTTACTGCCCTTCATTCAGTCTGCTCTTGCTTGCTTTCTGTTCCTTGAATATTCCACACTTGTCTCCTCAGGGCCTTTGTGCTTGCTATTTCTTCTGCCTGAAAAACTCTTTTCCCTCATCTTTACATGGCTGTCTCTTTCTGTTCAACCAGCCAGCCCCGAGAAAGGCCTTCCCTGACCATCTTAGCCAAGTTTTTTCCCTACCCCCTGTCATGTTCTACCACATTCATTTGTTTCGGGAATTACTTACTTTCTTGTTTTTGATCTGTCTACTTTTCTAGAATATAAATTCCATGTTGTCTTTCTGTTCATTTCTGTGTTCCCAGTGCCTAGTACAGTGTCTGGCACATAGTAAGGGCTAAATAAATATTTGTTAAATGAAGGTTGGGTGAAACGATTTCCTCCCATTGACACAATCAGTATTTTTAAAATGGGAAACTCAGACATGACATCAGTTTCTCAGATCATCCCAGATCATTTTTGCCCTAGCCAGAGTGCCTCTGTAAATTACAATAAAACACAGCAGTAGAATTCCACCATCTCCTGGTGTTCCTGGCCCAGCGTTGCGACACCAGTCACTCACAATTATTGTAGAGCTCCAATGTGCTTTAGACGCATCAGCAGTTCCCCTCTCTCATGCATATTCATTAGATCATTGCATCCACCTATGCACTCTTTACCGATAAAGACCCGAGGTACCTAAAAAAGCAAACAAGCCAAGACATTTAAGGAACTTCATTATTAGATAAGAATGATACTTTGTCCTTCCTCTAAATATTTCCCGTGATCCAAAACCTTTCAAATCACTTTACAAACTCTTCATGTACAGTCTTTCAGGTCAGAACTTTATTACCAGCATAAAATTATTCAAGAATGTTTTTAAGCCAAGATGCTTTTCAAGTTGAGTGTGCTGTGTATGAGATTGTCTCACTTGTCAGAGATTTAGAAAGTTTACTCTCCAGAAGCTCATTCCAGGGAAAGAGTTTTGGTTGGCTGCAGCTGGACCTCCCTGATTGAATTCTGGTTTCTCTGCAGCTGGGACCACACCTGAGCCTGTACACTGAGCCATGGTAACCAGGAAGGAGTTTGTTTCTAAATACAGCTGGGAAGTTATCTGCAGCAGTTCTCTGTCCCTGATTTTTAGACTCATGGTTTATTAGAGTCCTCTCTCTCTTTTGTGAGCTCTGTCCTCAGCTGGGGAAGGGGTGGTGGTATCTGAATCTCCTCCTTAAATATCTCGCCCATCCTAAGATACGTAAATGCTGCAGCTCTGGGAGCAAGGACACATGTCTGCTTTGGTTTCACACCTGGAATGGGTGGGTCACCCAGGTGGACACAGTCACTCTACCTGCTGAGTGTGTTTATCTCGAGTCACACTGGGGCTTGCCCCCTGCTTCTAGGTAGGGCACATGCCAGGATTCCACAGTGATAGGGGAGAGTCCTATCACTGTGGCTCAGACAAATTCCAGGCCAAGGGTGCTACAGAAAAGCTGACTACAGTGAAGAAACAAGCACAGTACAGGTCCCCCGAGTGGTCAGGAGCAAGCAGGAACACTAGGAACGTACCAGAAGGGGCAGGAGAGGTGAAAGATGGCAGTAAGTCATTTTTAGAGCTTTTGATTTTCCCCAGAATGCATAGTAATTCAGATGAATTGTTTTAATTGTGGTATAGTTGATATACAAGTTTCAGGTGTATAACACAGTGATTCACAATTTTTAAAGGTTATATTCCATTTATAGTTATTATACAGTTATTGACTATATTCTCTGTGTCGTCCAAGATACCTTTGTAGCTTATTTTATTCGTAGTAGTTTGTATCTCTTAATCCCTGACCCCTGCCTCCCCCACTTCCTTCTCCCTGTGGTAACCACTAGTTTGTTCTCTGTATCTGTGAGTCTGTTTCTTTTGTATTATATTCACTAGTTTTATTTTTTAGATTCCACATCTAAGTGATAAGCAGCATTTGTCTTTCTTTGTCTCACTTATTTCACTGAGCATAATACCCTGAGTCCATCCATATTGTTGCAAATGGCAACATTTCATTCTTTTTTATGGCCAAGTAGTGTTCCATTGTATATATGTACATCTTTAGCCATTCGTCTGTTAAGACATTTAGATTGCTTCCGTATCTTGACAATTATAAATAACGCTGCTATGAACACTGGTGTGCGTGTTCAGATGAATTTTTTAAAAAGTGAGAACTGAGGAAAAGGGCTGAATTATTTCAGATAAGTCCTTACTGTATTTTTATTAAGAAGGGGGACTGGGTGGAAGTAGGCTTTCACAATTAAGGACAAAAATAAAAAGAATCCTGCACCATGTTTCTACGGCTATTTCCTGTGTCCTGAGAGTGGGGCAGAACACACAGGACTGCATTCCAGCAAGAAAGCCTGGTCGTGTCCTCCTCAGTCTCCGAAGATGCTGCCCGTCTCCCCTGCTCCCCACCGCACTGCACGCCTGGGTGGGGGCTTTGCAAATGGAAGCACCCTAAAGGCAACACTCTTTTATCAGCTGAAAGAATAGCCCAGAAAGATGAGGTCAGAAACCCAAGCTTTCCCCTGGATCCTGGTAGAGCCAATAAAGCACTTCCCCAAAGTGCTGGGGGACTCCTGGCTTCTGGTGTCCCCAGAAGCACTTGGCTGTGGTCACCAGTAACAGTAAATAGAACAGAATCCTCCTGTAATTCAACTGTCATTACACTGCAGGGCCCTTTCTGTCGAAGGCATTGCCTAAAGGAATAAAAATCATCTGAGCTTGAAATAAGGAAGAGATATGTTCATTCTTGCACTTCTATATTTTCAAAAAGAATTGAGCAGCTGTCACCCCTCCTACCACTTGCCACATCTGCACTTCTGACGGGGTGCTGGCCATGGGGGTTTGAGTTAAGTCAGGTGGAGAGAAGGCCCTGAGGAATAAGGAGTCCCCTCCTTAGACAGCAGCTCTCACTCTGGAATGTGCATCAGCACCGCGGAGGGCTTGTTAAAGCATAGATTTCTGCTCCTGCCACGCCCAAGTTTCTGATTTAGGAGACCTGGATTGCAGCCTATGAATTTGCATTTCTGACAAGTTCCCAGGTGATACTGACTCGGTTGCTCCAGGGATCACTTCTGCAAACTGCTGCTTGGCACTATGGCAGTTCATTCCTCCCAGGATAACAAGGCTTTGGAAACCCATAGCTCCGTAGCAGCCTCCAGCCGCACAAGACAGGCCCTGAAACACAATGAGGCAGTCTCCGGGCAGAGTTTTGTGCACACCGTCTGGCACAGAAGCTGGCTTGCCTGAGAGCTGAAAGGCCCCGCTGCCCTTACACCCACCCTCTAGGCTAGACAACAGCAAAACCTCCTCAGACCACACTGATTCCCGGCTCCCCCAGAGGGCATGAACAGCAGGCTAAACAGGACAGTGTGGGGGCTGTGGTGACAAAACAGGAAGTGGCTGACACAGCTGAGGAAGGAAGAGGAGACGTGTCCTCTGTGCCCTCGCCTCCTGGCAGCCGTCTCCCTCTTTGGAGGAACCGGAGTCCATTACTGTCCAGAAGCAGAGAACCACCACCAGCAAAGCAAGCATGGGAACACTGGGGCCCTGACTCCCCTGGGGGTTTCCTCCAGCCCCAGCTGGGGGCATCTTCTGTGCTCTAGGGTTATTCAGCAGCTGCTACCAGCTGCTGCCCAACACTCTTCAGCATCCCCTCGGCTATTCCCTGGTGCAAGCCACCATCATTTCTCATCAGAATTACTGCTCTAGGCTCCAGATGTCTCCCAGCTTCTGTGCCAGACTGTGCACAAAACTCTGCCCTGGAGATTGCCTGATTGCGTCTTGAACCCTCACCCTGGCCTTCCTACAGTCTCCTTTCCCCACGGTCTCCAAAACTAAGTCAGATAGAGTTACTCTGCTCAGAACCCTTTTTTTTGGCATCTTATCTCCCAGCACAAGCACAGTCCTTAAGATACTTTGGAAGACCTTGCCAACTTATAACCCACGATCTCTCGGATCTCATCTACTAACTCATAATGCTCCACCCACATAGGCCTCCTGACCAGGCATGCTTCTGCCACAGGACCTTTGCACTTGCTGTTCCTATGCCTGGAGTGCCCTACCCCTAAATTTCTGCATGCCTTGCTCCCTCACTTCCTTTAGAGATCTACTTAAGTCAGTGAGGCCCTGATGGCTCCAGTTAACACTGAACCTTGTTGCCTACAGCCTATTTCCCTTTCCCACTTGGTTTTTCTTCATAGCACATATCACTTACCACCTTCCAACATACTATTTATTAGATTTACTAGAATGTAAGTTCCACAAAGGCAGGCATTTCTGTTTGTCCTGTTCATGGCAGTATTTCCAGTGTTCAGAAAAGTGCCTAGTATAGTAGGTGCTTAAAAATATTTGTTGTATCCAGCAAAATTACCCTTCAAAATTGAAGGAGAAATAAAGACTTTGTTACACAAACAAAAATTAAGGGAATTTGTTGCCCAAAGATCTGCCTTGTTAGGAGTATTCAGAAATGTTCTTCAGAGAGAAGGGAAATAAGAGAGGTCAGGAACTTGGATTTACATAAAGAGCGTTAGGGAAGGAATAAGTGAAGGCGCTGATCTAGGAGCTGTGGCTGTAGCAACACCTAAGCAAGTTTCTCCAAGTACATGGCCTGAATGAAGGCCTATCTTCCTGCACTCAGTCAAGTCCCACTGGGCTCCTGCTTCGTGCACAGCACCACAGGGCATCACGAGATAAGCAAGACAGCAACAGCTCTCAAGCTTTCAGTCTCTTCAAATAGAAACCCTTCACTGGTAGGGATCACGGAGTATACAGCTTTGAAGGAGTTGTTCCTCCCCTTGGAGGGGTGCATTCAGGACTCAAGAACCTGTTAAAAATATTTTTAAAAATTCAGAACCAAACTTAAAAGATCACTAGAAGAAAAAGTGTTGCTTTACAAAGAAATGAAAACAAAAAGCAAACACTTGAATGAATGCATGAAGAGGTTTGCTTTTCTGGCTGGAGAATGGATGCTTCCAAGCTGAAACAGGTAGCTCCCAAAACTTGTAAATTGGAATTACCTGTGGATCTTTTTTTTTTTTTGATGGGGAATAAACTCTATTTTCACTTCCAGATTTATTGAGGTATAACTTACAAATCTGTGGATATGTAAGGTGTACAATGTCACACTTTGATATATATATATATGTATTATGAAATGATTACTGCATTCAAGTTAATAACACACAATGTGAGAACACTTAAGAGCTAATCTCGCAGCAAATTTCAAGCCTACGGTACAGTATTACTGACTGTAGTCACCATGCTGGACACTACATCTCCAGAACTTACTCAAGACTCAATGGTTGTATCCATGACCTAGGGATCTTTAGAACTGCTGATGCCCAGCTGCCACCTCCCATATTGTGATTTAATTGGCTTGGGGTGTGACTTGGGCATTGGGATAGCTTTTAAAGTTGCTCAGGTGATTCTAATGTGCAACATTTGGGAAGCACTGGCTGAGAGGGATCGATCACTGTGGGGACTGTGGAAGTACTGGCACAGCCCTTCTGTCAGGACCTGAGCAGCCTGTGCAGCTGGTGGTCCAGCCAAGCAAGAGGCTCTCTCACCACTGTCATCCACTCCCAGACTTTCCAGAGATGAGGGGCCTCAGCTCATAGCTGGGGCCCTGGAAGCAACAGGGTAGCATGTTTCTCCTCCCTCTGCACCAGAATGCCGATTTCTGACTTCAGATTTAGGGACAAACAACCTCCTATGCTTGACACCTAGAACCCAGAGAAAACCCTGTAAGTCAAACTAAACTTGAACTAGAATATGTGCTTCTGTGAGCACTGTGTCCTTAGGATGTGCATCCTGAAAGGTGCTTGGGTGAGCTGGTGGGACATCACTCACCATCCCCAGCACCTGAACTGATACTGGTGATCTGGTTGGCTGGCCATCCCACCAGGAGCCGCAGGTGCTGAGGAAGAGGAAGCATTTTCAGATAGAGGAGAGCCATTCTTAGGGTCCCACTGTCTATTCAGAGCAAAAGGGACACAGAGGTTGCCTATTCCAGTCTGGTCTTGCAGCCAGGAGGTCCCTGAAAGTCACAGAGGTGGTGACTTGCCAGGAAGTCACCAGCAAGCCATTGTGAGAGCCGGCCGGAACTCTGGCCGCTGTACTCCCTATAGGACAGGCCTGGAAGTACCTTGTTCATTTAGAACAAGGAGCAATAATGAGCTGTTATTTTCCAGTGGGAGGAGTTAGATACGATATGGGAGAATGAGCTGATTAGGTTAAGATTAAAGAGCCTAGAGAAGAGATTGAAGGACAGCAAATCCCACTTGGCCACGTGAACACAGAGGAAAGAGTGCAGGCGATTCTTGTTCAACAACAGAAATGTACCGATCACACGTGGCCCCTCCACCCCTCCTTCCACCCCAGCCCTGCAAACTCAAACTGTCATTTCTCAGCAGTGCTTAAAACAAAGACTCCAGATAGCTGCTCGGTGACTCCCGGACAGCTGCTGGGCCCCTGACCCTGACGCCCAGCACAATCAGCTGTGCTCCCTGCTCTGATCTGAGAGCCACGTTGGCAGCAGTCCAGCCGCCCATTCAAGGAAGCAGTGTCTTCTCTCCGGCGCCCTCCCCCACCCCGAGCAGCCCTCCCGTCGTCTTGAGTGACGGAGCCCTAGCGGTGTCCTAGAGAAAGGCACAGGCGTACCCAGTTCACAGCCCCAACAAGAGGAATCTGGGACCCTTTTCTGAAACCTTTGAGAACGAAACCCCACACTCACCGTTCTGGCTCCTGTAAGCTGTTGCAAATAGTCTTGAATCTCGTTGGTGTCACCGGTGGCTGTGATATCGACAAATTCCAAAAGCCCTTGTTTGAAAGGCAATTGGCTGAGGAGCTCCTGGGTCCTTCTGCAGTAGGGGCAGGTGGGCTTGATGAACACGACCACCTTCCCAGGCTGGATCTTGCTGTTCACAAACGCTTGAGCCATGCTGACAGGCTGCTGCCTCCCGGGGAGGAAACCTCAATTGCAGGTGTTGATCGGGTGTAAAACGGAGGCCCAGCCGGCTGGCTCTCATTTAAAGGAACCTCCCTGGAGGAGGAGTTTGCCTGGCAGCATGCATGAGTTTTAAAGGGCCAGCCCTGAAGTCATTCCAGTCTGGAGTGATTCACCAGCTAGAGCTTCGTAGGAACGCCTATTTGTGTGTCATCATCAGTAGCTATGCCCCGGGTATCCTTGTCCTCAGTGCTTGCAGGAGCGCCTGTCCTTGGGAAGAAAGCAGAGTCACATCACTTTCTGGGGAAGCCTCCCCCAGGGAGGGGCCAAGCAGGCAGTGACCTACGAGAGTCAAATCTTTGTTGAAATCTTTGCCGTCTCAGAGACACAGTTTTGTTTTTTTGTTTTTTAAAAAAAAAAAACACATGAACCATTCAAGAAACAGAAGGCACTGAAATCTCTTTAGATGAAGCAAAATTGAAATTGTGACTCTGTCCCGTCTCGCTTGGCTGGCATTGTTTGTTGTTGTGACTGTTTAATGGGATTAGTTACCAACATGTGAGCATCTGGAGATTTCACAAAAGAACCTGGACTGGCAACCTCACCCTGAGAAGTCAGGTCACCTTCATTTGTGGCAGCAGCTGGGGTTGAGTGGTTGTTGTCCTGTGGAGAAGGCAGACAGAGGCGGGGTTTGCTACAGACCCCCGAGCCGGCTCACACCTTCCAGACACCTGCTCTTCATCCACAAACATTTGAGTTTGGGGTCCTTGAACAGCAGTTGAGCACGGAAGCAAATTCCAATACAAACCCTAATTTCAAACTGCAGATTTAATGAGGGTCTTTTTCTCTGTGTGACTGTTTGTGAGTCAAAGTGGTGTAATAAGTGACCCCATTCACCTTGAGTGATAAAAGACACTGTAGATGCAATGTTCTTTCCTGTAGTGACCACACTTCCTAAAGCGGGAGAGCAGGGTCTTGTGTTCCAGGGCCAGTTCTGACCGTCTCTGAGTGCAGTAAGTTAAACAAGCAAAACCAGGAAAACTACCTCCTTTAAAGGTGAACTATCCTTTTCCCCAGAAGTTTTACTCTGAGACTAGAGTATCTCCAGAGTGGGGGGCCCGGGCCAGAGCCTCATGCTTCACTGATCCTTACGTCAGAATCCCAAGCACAGTGTGATGGAGGGAAGGGAAGAAAACTGACTCCTGGAAGAAGCTCTAGTTATAACTAAAATTAAGTGGGAAAATGAGAAGCCCGGATTCTGAGTCACAGAGAGGGACTAAGAAGTGAGGTCTCTGTCAACACAAAGACTAGGGCAGGGAGACCTGAGGTGATCCGTCCTCTTCAGGGCGCGGGACTCCCCACCACAGCTTCATTCTCTGCTGGATAAGCTTGTGGTGGAGTCCTTGCCATCTCTCTTGGTCTCCTTCCTTGAGCTCGGTTGCCTGTGGTCAGGTGCCTCCCCGGAAGCCCAGGGTCTCTTCACGGTAGCCTTGTGTTCACTGGCCTGAGGCTCCCCAGCACGCCTTGCACTGGCGATTCCCTCAGACTCAGTCTCTTCTCAGTGTCTGGGGTTCGCCTCTCCCCCTCTGCTGGCGCTTTGTCCTCAGCCTGTGACTCTGGTCAAGTCCCTCCCTTGTTACAAACCACCATCAACCACCTTCCATCTCCTTGGACCCTGCTTTCCTGCCTCCGCCCTTTTGTCACAGGAACGTTTCATGGAACTTGCTGGTATGTTCGCCTTCTATACTTGACCCTCCTCCCACCCTCTCCTCACCTCACTGCAACCTGACCTCCTCATCAGCCGTTCTGCTGAAACTCCTTGGGCGGACATCCGTCATGACCTTCCTGTTGCCTACTCACAGCATAGACAGGTGTCCTGTCTGAGACTCACTCAGAAGTGTGGGGGTGGAGTTTTTGGTAAATCGGTGGAGTGAACCTCCCAAAGGATCGGTTTGCATTGGGTCCCCTGTCGGGGCTGGGTACCTGGAGCAGAGATAGAGGCTCTGCTCTCTGCCCGACAGCTCGGCCCCAGGGGCTGGTGTCTGAAGCCCTAGGAGAGAGGGCCCTGGGACACAGCTGAAGAAGGCCTCTCATGGGACATGGAGCACAAACAGATGGCAAAGAGGGGGCGTCTTCTCCATTTCTCAGAAGATGCTGTGGCTTTGGCTGAGTGAAGAATCCAAAGCATAGAATACTCTTGCAGTGGCATCATGAACGTTTGTGGCTTCTTGTTTTCCTGGATATTCTGACTCGGCCTCTTCCTCAGGAATTTTGCCTGCACCTGTGGTATGCCCTGGGGTTGGGTCCTCTTCGCGCTGTGTATACACTCTGCTTGAAAGATTTTCTGTGCACAGTGGCCCCAGCTATCAGCTTTTCATTGATGAGTTCCTCGAACTCTTTCCTGAGCCTCAGTAACTGATAGTTCATTGTTTCCTGAGAAGACCCACCTGGTGCTCCTCAGGCATCTCAGCCTCAGGGAAGCCACCCTCCTCTCTCCTCCTGTCAAGCAGAGCTGCTCACCTCCTGTGAGTACTGTCGTCTGCCCTTGGCCAGGGCAGAAGCCAGGGTGGCGTCTTTACTGCCACTTCCTCCCCTGCCCCCTGCTTCTCACTTACGCAGAGTGCCCGGGCTCTGACCATTTTGCCTGCTGAGTGCCTCCCCAGTCTGACCGCCCCTGCCTGGGTCCAGCCCTTATCACCTCTTTGCAAGATCTTGTTAGGCTCTCCACCTCGGCCTCGTTGCCTGGCCTTACCCTGCTGCTGGGGGGATCATTATATGTGTAAATCCTGTTGTGTTTGTTGTGGGATTCGCAGGCCTGTGCGCAGGCCTTAAGATAATTTACCAACGACAAAGAATGAAAGGAAAGGAGTTTACTAGGTATGCTGTCATAGACAGCCGCGGACCACACAGACGAAGGGTGCCTGTGTGTGCACCGTGGGTCGGTTGCTGAGATCTTTTGTAAGGGAGGGTTACCTCAGGTAGCACAGGATCAGAGTGCGTGATCGGCTCGGGTACAAGTCTCTGATTGGTGGATGGTAAGGTAATAGGGAAGGGGGCCTCGTGAAAAGGTAGGGCTACATGGCTGGTGGGGGCTGTGGCTGGTTCCAGAGGTCAGGCTTCCAGGCACTGTATAGGTGATCATTATCTAGGGTAGTTAGTTCAGCTAAGGCAGGTGTGTACTAGGAAAGGAATGTTTCTTGTTACCTTTCAAGGGCAGCATCTGGACACCTGAGGGGCTTTGGAGTAGGAATCTGCCAGAAGTCTGTGGACCCCGCAGCATTCTCTCTTTTTCTTAGGAGCCTTCTATTTCTCTCTAGGAGAAATTCCAGGATTCCCTAGTGGGAATGTGGCCCCTTGTGATCAGTCGTCCCTGCCTTTTCCCCGCATTTCTCCCTTATCCCAGCGACACTGAGTCTGAGCCATCACCATACTTCCGCTGCTCACACCTTGGTTGCTTTGGACCTGCTTCTCTGTCTAGAAGGCCCTTGATTCTTGTTCCTGTGTGCCTGCCTCCTGCTGGCCCAACACCATCCACCAGGAAGTACCCCTGAACACATACCTCCTTTCCCCACTGGACTGGGTGCCCCTCAGCTGAGCTCACACAACGTGCTGTGCCCTGACTCATCCCATTGCATTGTTCTTTTTTATTCCTTCTCTGTCATCTACAGTGTGTCCCTTGAGGGCAGGAAAGGGGCTCTTATCTCTGTGTTACCAGAGCCCGGATGCACACTGGTCCTCACCCATCCACCCAGGCAGTCACCCTACAAACATTTTTTTTTTAATTGAAGTATAGTCAGTTTACAGTGTTGTGTCAATTTCTGGTTAACAGCATAATGTTTCAGTCATACTTATACACACATATTCCTTTTCATACTCTTTTTCATTGTAGGTTACTACAAGATATTGAATATAGTTGCCTGTGCTATACAGCATAAGCTTGTTGTTTATCTATTTTATATATCGTAGTTAGTATCTACAAATCTTGAACTCCTATTTTATCCCTTCCTACCTCCTTTCCCCTCTGGTGACCATGAGTTTGTTTTCTGTATCTGTGATGTTGGGGGACACTTGGTGGTGGGCCGGTGATGTGGGTTGGTAAGAAGCATTTACCAGAAAGGGAGCAGTTTAAGAACAAAGGAAAGTCTAATAGGTACGCTGCTATAGGCCACAGCAGGCTGCACAGACAAGAGGTTCCTGTGTGTCCACTGAGTTTGAATGTGCAGGGTCTTTTACTGGGGAAGGGGCTGTGAACTCAAAGGAACAGGGGAACAGATTTCTGATTGGCTACAAGTGAGCTAAGGGGCTTTGGTATATGGAGGGATAGTGGATTTACGACTCCAGTAAGATGGAGGCGTGAGCTGACACAGCAAGGGAGTGGAATTTATGACTCCGGTAAGGGGGAGACATGGGTTGTGACAAGTCAGCCTGAGCTACAGTGAGACTAGTCATTTCCCAAGGCTGTTAATTGTGCAGGAGTTTATCTCCTGAAAGGAGCAGGCAGATGCCTAAGGGCTGGAAGTTTGGGGGTCACAGGGCCTCAGCAGGCACCAGTTGGCCCCTCATGTGAGTCTTTTTCTGTTTTGTAAATAAGTTCATTTGTGTCTTTTTTTTTTTTTTTTTTTTTTTTTTAGTTTCCATATATAAGTGATATCATATGGTGTTTTTCTTTCTCTTTCTGGCTTACTTCACTTAGGATGACAAACATTTATTAATCAGCTACTCTGGGCCAGACGCAAAGATCACATGCAGCCCCAGTCCTTAGGAGTTCATAGTTTGGGGAGAAACAGACATGGGAAATGAGCACAGTGTTACAACGTATTCTGGGTGGTGTAACAGAAGTTTGTATGGGCACTAGGGTGACAAAAGAGAGTGATCATTCCCAGTTGGAGGGTGCTTGGGGAAAGGCTGACAGAGATGAGCTAGGCTGAACCTGGAGAGATGAGATGTTTGCGAGTCTGCAAGGTAAGGGAAGTGCACTTCAGGCAGAGGGAGCAGGAAACACAAGAACGACACAGAGGGTACTTGGCATTGAGTGTAGCTGCTTGTGGATAGAGTACTAGGGGTTTGAGGTGGGGAGAGGGGAGAGAGACAGCTGGAAAGTCTCTCAGAAAGTTGCCACCCTTTCTAAGATCCAGGCTCAGTTTAGGGATAGCGTGTCACCTACTAATCCTGGATCCTACTGAGGTTTCTTGCTGTCATTTAAGTTCAAGACTGTGTGCTTGACCTTTCCAGGTGTTTCACCAGTTAGATCTTATTCTTGCTCTCGGCTTCATGGAAGGGCTTTCTCTCTTCTCCTTAACTGAATCACTAAGCCCTTTATTAGGGGCAGCGAGAAGGAAGCAGCATTACGTTTCTCTTTTCCCAGCTCTTGGTGCCAAAGTAGGGTATCTCACAGGGCTTCCTACCTGTCTTCTTTGGGATGGATGTGGTTGAGGACTAGATGGAGGGTTAAGGATTCCCCTTGGGCTGTGACCTGGATTCCTTCTAAGGGGCTTTATGAGGGAAGGCATGTAGATTTAGACTTCAGAATATCATCTAAATAAGCAGAATATAATACCCCAGCTTTTATTGCCCCAGCCTCTAACTGGGTTTATCAGTTTGGATATTTTAGGTAGAAAGCAACAGAATACCCAGTTGGAACTGGTTTTGATTAGAGGGGTTTGTTTTTCTTGGCTGTCAGGAAGTCAGGTGTAGGCAGTTGGCTCAGAGGCTCAGGGATCCAGGGCTCTGGCTGAGTGTCTCTGAGATTCTCCTGGCCCTCCCCTCACATTTGCCAGTTGGCTGCAGCCAGTCCAAGTATTCGTGCTCACACAGTTGTGTTCACAGGTAGGAGGCAGACGGTGGCACAGCCAGGGCTTTCCTCCTCCATGCTTTCCCCCAGCACACTTCCCGTTTATCTCCTGGGCTAGAACTGGCTCAAACGCCCACACCCAGGTCGGGGCTGTCTTCCCTAAGCGCACTGATGTGTCCTTGATACCCGTGTCCACTGAAATAAATGTGCAGCCTAAAAGTTAAGAGTTATGTTTTATTTGGCGGGAGGACTCGAGCTGGGATGACAGCCTCTCAGATCGCTCTGAGGGACTGCTCCAAAGAGGTAGGGGAGGAGCTAGAATGTATAGGAGCTTTACAACAAAGACCAGGTAGTTGGAACAATAAAAGATTGCTTGTTATCGAAAGAAAGGCAGGCATCTCAAGTTAAAGAATTTAGTGCTTTTCTATGTATGGGAGGAAACAAATGTTTGGGCTCACTGAATTCATTCCTTTGACAAGCACCTAGCTATCTAGGGCCAGTATCCTGTCCTTTCTTATTCTGAGTCCGCTCTGAGGGCACCATTGTGAGTGGCTGCAGAGGCTGGGCTGCAGGCCTATCCTCACTGGGGGGTGGCGGCGGCCTGCTGATGACTTGGTTTCAGCATTCTTTGTTTACTGATACGGTTGCAGTATTTTTGTTCACACCTGAGTTCTCAGGGCCAGCACGAAGAGACAGCCCAGCTGTTGGGTAATTGAGCCCCTCACTCTCTGCCACACATGACGCTGATTCTATCGTCTACCACCGGTTTTCACCATCAAGAGCAGGGGTCTTCTTTTCATTGGTGCCTCCTTCCCAAGGTAGCTACATCAGGGCCAAAGAGGGTTTCTGAACTAGTCCATCCCTGCTGCATCTGCTTAGATGCCTTTGGCTCCAGGGAGCAGAAATCCCAGCTCAAAATGGCTTAAATCATAATATACAAAAAACCAAAAGTGTGGAAGTAGAGCACTTCATGGCTGGCACAATTCAGTGTGTGAAGGAAAAGCCCAGCTGGGCTAACGAGCTAAGTCACAAATCTAAGTGTGATAAGTGTCGGTTTACTGATCTAAGCTTCTGCTGGGCTAACTCATAAATCTGAAGTTTAGTGTCAGTTTACTGGGCTAACAAGCTAACTCGTAAATCCAAGCTCAACAAGTGTCAGTAACGTGATCTGTTCCAAACTGATAAGCTCCAGTGTACTGATTCCTTGTTTGAACCTTATTGGCTAATAGCCCCATACTTGTAATTAACCCTATAAAACCTCATGTGCACGTCTTGGAGGTGCTCAGAGCTTCGGAGCAGAAGCCCCTCTGAGCCCGCCAGCGTAATAAATCTGAGTACTCCAACCCTCCGAGTGGTGCTTGTTTCTTGGCTGGCCTGTCATTTCCGTAACAAGTGGGCTCAGTTCTGTTTCCCTGCCCTTGTCCACGAGATGGCTTCACTCTCAGCCTGGCGGTGGGATCGCTCATCTCTGTAAACAGCAGAGGAAGTGTCCAGAGGAAGTGAGAGAGGGTCACTCCTGAAGTTCCCCCAAACCTCATCCAGTGTTGTTGGTCCAGACTGCCTCTGTGGACTGAAATAAATGTGCAGCCTAAAAGTTAAGAGTTGTATTTTATTTGGCGGAAGGACTTGAGCCGGGATGACAGCCTCAGATAGCTCTGAGGGACTGCTCTGGAGAGGTAGGGGAGGAGCTAGGCTATGTAGGAGCTTTGCAACAAAGACCAGGTAGTTGGAACAATAAAACATTACTCGTTATCTAAGGAAAACCAGGTGTCTCAAATTAAAGAATTTAGTGCTTTTCTGTGTATGGGAGGAAGCAAACATTTGGGCTCATTGAATTCATTCCTTTGACAAGCACCTAGCTATCTAGGAGCAGTATCCTGTCCTTTATTATTCTGAGTGCCCTCAGAGTGCACTATTGTGAGTGGCTACAGAGGCTGGGCTGCAGGCTTGTCTTCACTGGGGGGTGGAGGCAGTGGCTGATGATTTGATGGCTTCACCATTCTTTGTTTACTGATATGGTTTGCAATATTTTTCATTCATACCTCACAGGCTCATTCCTGATCCAAAGATTAGCACAAAGAATGGAATGACTTCATTTTTGGAGAGAGTCAGGCACCTGCTTGGAGTGGAGATAGTTTAGCCTCCCTGGAGGGAAGGGGCTATACTGGGGAGGAGTGGACTCCTGGGCAAAGCTGGGAGGGGAAGTGGAACACAGGTGTGGGGGAGGCAACCACAGTGCTCACCACCAGTTCCCAGGACAGACTTCCTGGAATCCATGAGCCGCCAATAGGGACTTCATCTTGCTTAGTCAAATGAAACCGAAAACAGTGAAGTAAAAGACGACAGCTTCTGCTGTTGAGCAGGTGGTTTTGAGACAGGAAGGAAGGTGGCAGGGCACAACCATTAAAGCAATTAGCACCAAGACAGCAGAAAAGTCAACTCCAGTAGATCTGGAGGTCCAAGTTAGCAGGAGATTTGGCCTCCACTGGGCCTTGAGCGTCATTATACACACTGCAATGTTCTAGCATGGTGATTGACACACCCATAAGTGCCATGACAGTTCTGAGGCTAGCCATGAAAGGCATGAAAGGTCAAAGAGAGGGCAGTGGTCCAATTCCTGGGAATCCCCACCCCTTCCCCAAAGTAGTTGCTCACACGTGTTAGCATATAAAAATCAGCATCACTGTGCCTCAGCTCAAGGTAGCTCTCTCTTACCTTCTTAGATGGCCCACACTCTGTCTCTGGAGTGTGCATCTACTTTTACTTTAAACTAAATACCCAAACCCACTTCTTGGCCTTTCTCTTGCTCTCTGAGATGGCCTGCACTCTGTCTTTGGAGTGTACATATCTCCAACATTAAGTATACTTTTACTCAACTACGGCTCACTCTTGAATTCTTTCTGTGCGAAGCCAAGGACCCTCACTCCGTGGGGTGCGTCCCAGGGACCTGACTGAGATCTGGGACATGGCCATCCTCTCTTGCCCCCCATTTCCCTGTATTTCCCACTTCTTTGATGCAGTGCCTTCCAAACCTAAATGTTTTCAGCAGTTTCAGATGTTACTTCCTCCTTTTTCACAGCAGGTTATCAAAATGATATTTGTCTAATAAATAGATATCCCCTCCATAGTAGGTATCATTACCTGCTGTTTGCAGGTAGGAGAGCAGACCTGGGCAGGTTTGGAGGTTGTCCAGGGCTTCGTGAATGGGAAATGGTGGACTTGGGATTCAAACCCAGGTGTGTCTGAGTCCAAAGCAGGTGCTCTCTGCTCCACTCTACCCAGCAAAGCTCATGGTCTTAGAGGGAGGTCAGCGTAAGTCTGGAAGTGTCCTCAAAGGCCACCTACTCTAGCCCCTTCACATGCTGTCATTTCTGCCAGGACATTTTTCTGCCAGGCCCATTCGTGGAACAGGCAGGGATTTGAATCAATGAAAGGAGTGTCCTGTGTCCCTCATAGTGGGTGGTGCCTGCTCCTGCTGTGAACCAAATGCTCACACCCAACTTGAATGCAAGTCTCAAGTCAGAAGAAACATTCTATACTTTCATGTGGATCATGGCAGGACAAGGACGAGAACAGCACAGGTGTGCAAAGACATCATGTGAGAGACAGTCGCAGCCTTGCTTGTGAGAAAGAAAATAGTGGTTCCAAATGGGAGTGAAGATAAAATTGTTAGCAGACAGAGAGACCCCTGAATTGTGTGCCCTTGCTGCCGGCGGTGAAAGATTTTGCATAGCATAGGCAGAGGGACCAAGTGGAAGAGCTACTTTATTTCTCTGAGAGTAAAAGGAAGGAAAATGCTTGAGCAGGGAGAAGGGAAGAAAAGCGCTCGAGTGGGGGGTGGTCAGCCAGGATGGCCAGTAGAGGGAGGTCCAGCTATTGCTCAGGCCACGTGGACTTGTATGCAAGGCTTCTGCCATCATGTCTTTCTTCCCGGTGTACTGGAGCCAATCACCTTTCTTTTCTATCCTCAGTTGGGCTTTTTGGTTGTTGTCATGGCAACCGTCAGCTGTCATGGTGCTGATGGGCGTGTCCATATTATGCTAATACATTACAGTGAGCGTATACTATGACTCAAGGTCCAGTGGAAGTCAAATCCTCCGCTATCTTGGGCTTTGTGGGTTCTAATCAGTTCTTGTTTCTTCTTTGCTGCTGCCTCCTGAGACTTAAATAATAGTAATTGGTTTCTATTCGAGGGAGGGGCAGGGGTATGATCCTGGGAACAATAGCATTGGAAAGGAAAGTTGCTTTTGATCAGAATGTCTGCCATCTGGTGGACCCAGCACCCCCCAAAAAAACATAAACAAGAAGTAAGTGTTGTGGGGGGTCTTGGTTCCTACAGAAGAACTTAAAGATACTGTTATGTATATTCATTGAGGAGGAACCAGGACCCTGCCCCAAGGCTGCACTATTGTTTCTTGACTGTTCCTCCATGGCCTCTGCATTGCCTCCCTTCCCTGATTAGCAACTGTCTGAACCTGCCCTCTGGAACTCAGTGTAGGTCAGGGAGGCTAAATGAAGCCTATTCCTTGCAACAAGAAACAGGGGACACAGAAAGGGTTCATACCAGGGAGGACCCCATAGGGTATCAAAATCACATTGCCAGCCTTTTCTTGGTGATGTGTATTCCAGCTGGTGGTATACCTGAGCACCAACGCCCTCCGTGAAGCTCAGCTTAACTCCATATAGATGATAAAGGCTCAGAAAGCTTAACTGGACCTCGACTGAACTGACCCTACTATGCAAATTATTGGGGGACACAGCAGGCTGGTGTCATGGGTGGTGAAAGAATTTACTAAAGCAAAGAATGAAAATAGAGAAGGAGTTGATTAGGTTACACTGCCATTGACAACAGTGGGCTACACAGATGAGAAGTGCCTGTGTGAGCACAGAGGGTCGATTGTTGTTGACGTCTTTTATGGGTAAGGGTTGGTGAACCTGATGCGCTGGGGGCTGCATGCATGCACCATTCTCTGATTGGTTGTATGTGAGGTAAGAGATTTAGGGTCTGTGAAGGAGTGGTGAAGATGGCAGCAGCCCAGTACCACTTGTATAAAAAGAAATGCATGTTGAGCGGGGCTTTGTTTTTACACTAGTGTTGGGAGGCCAATGCTGGGAATCAAGAAGGGTAAATACTGTTGGGCTGCTGAGAGATGATGAAAGCAACCCTATGATCATCAGCATGTTCTCCCTGCCACCTCCCCATACCTTGGTTGGCCTAGAAAAGTGCTGGGGTTTTTCCTTGTCCTCTCCCAAGCCAAGTGAGAAGGACTCCAAGAGAAACATTCTTGAAGATTGGAGTGTACCTGCAACAAGAGACTGGTACCTCACTTGCCAGTTGGTCAGCTGCTCAGGTTGTCGATGCCTTGGTCTGCTTTGTGCCTGCTGAGGAGGGTGAAGAGCCTTGGGAGAGAGTTCGGGGTCTGGTTTGGAAGAGATGCTTGCTTCCAGTGGAGTAAATGGACACCATGGAGGGTGACAGCATTGAGCTGTCTTCTTGCTTGTCACCAGGTAAGGAGACCTGAGCAGCAGGAGCCTAAGGAGGCTGGAAGAAGTCAGCTTGCAGCTAGATCTGCCACAAGGGGGAAACTGTGTGGGAGAGACCTTCTCTGAAGAGCTTAACTATGAGCCTCAAAGAGCATGCATTCAGATGCTAGCCACTCAAAAGCTAGTGTTGGCCAGGAAGCTGTGACCATTCACAGAGTGAGGGCCACAATGTAAGCAGTTACGAGACGTTTGCCTGTTTTCCCTGTTGTCCCTCCCAGTCCCCAGCCTTAAAAAAGGAGAGGGAGAGATATCGCAGAACCAATCATGTCCCTCCCCTGTCTACTCTAAGAGCCAGTGGGGACCAGAGTGAAGAAGCAGATATGCCCACCACAGGTGCCCCCCCAGGCAGCTATGGGGGTGGGGTTTGAGTTGATATGAAATAAGAATTTTAAACTAGATTTCTCGAGACTCCTAATAACTAAAGGTGAATAGAAAACTGTGGGATCTGTTCATCTTCTGTGCACCCAGTAGGAGAAGAGAGATCGGACACAGCATAGTTATGTCACAGTCAGTGAAAAATAAAAACACTCCAGGTTAGTTTCCCACAACTTCATCTACTTGAATATGTATAGACCATCTCTAGAGGGACACACAAGAAAGGGGGAGCATGCTGGGAAACAAGCTGCAAACAAGCTGCTGGAAAACAAGCCTCTGGAAAATGAACAGCTGGAAAACAAGCCACACCTAAACTTCCATGAACTTAAAATGTTATATTCACACTTGCTTGCTTAAAATGCACATGCTTGCTTTGTTTTAATGTTTTACACAGTAGATGACCTATAGCATGTATTATGCTAAAGAAAATTTGTGGTGAGCAATCCTGAGATTGACCATAAGGCACGAAGAGGGCAGGTATTTCCTTAGGGTAAAACAATGGATGGTCCTGGAAAGCCAGATAATCTACTAACAGAACTTAGTTCTGGCGTGAAAGCATGCGGTTAAGCCCAGGGGAAATATTTGCTATCTCCAGTTGTCTGGGAGGAGGCAATAACAGGATAGATAGAAATTTTGCATACCCCGAGGTGGGTATTGTTCCTGGAAGGGACAGGCCTGAAATTAATCAGTTAATCAGCAAGCAGAACTTAGTGCTTATCGCATGGAATATCTAAAGCCTCACCTCTTTGATTGCATTTTTTTCTGAGCTGTATACTCCTAATAAATATGATTGTCAACCAGGCTTTCCGGACTCCGGACCCACAGGATCTTAAGAGTCCCCTGGTCCCATCTTTGCTCTTTACTATGTCTCTTTGTTTCTTAATTCTTGCATCACCCGTCCTCAGACTCAGTCCTGAGCTGCGATGGACGCAGCAGGAGCAGAGACTGATTCTTGGAGGATGACTTGGGGACTGAATGCAGGTCAGGAACGAGAGGCATACATACCTCCTGCATATCTTTTGCACTGCTTTTTGTTTGCTTGTTATTATATACATGTATTACACACAGTCAGCAGAAGGCATGCCAGAAGCAGTGAGATGGAAGAGAAGTGATAGAAGTAGAGACATGCAAGACCCTTAGATCTCAGGAAGAGTTGGCCAAGTTCACCTCTTTAAGGAAATGGGCTGACACTGAGGTGCAAAACCCAAATTCCTTTTTGCCCCAGCCAGAACGGGGTGCAGGAGTGGTGGGGGCTGCTCTGCACGCAGTTTGCTACGGAGAAGCAGAAGAGGTGGGGATGAATCTGGATGCTCACGTATAAGCCTCGTGCTGGAAGCAGCCCTTCCCAGTGGCAGGGATAGAAGAGGGACTGCGGTGCACACAGATCTCCACCTGCCTGTCCTGCTGCCTGAAGGACCCTCTCACCCACGTCCTGGATCATATGGACATTCCAGAAGGCTTGGAATCTGACCTGGGTCTTCTCCTTAAATGGATCTCCTTGCCACATGCAAGGATGAGTAATCAAAAGGGAACTGTCACAAGATCTTTGTACAGCTGGTGCAAGAAGAAAGATGTGGGGGCAGGAAGAAAGGAAGTGTTACTAAATTATTAATATGTATGAGGATTTTCCTTGTGATGTTGTTGGTAATAATAATAACCACAACCCTAATTCCTGAGAATGATCCAAACACTCATAAGGAATTAAGTACAGAAATGATGGTAATCTATATCACTGACTTAGTTTGAAATCATTAAACATAGTGAGTTATATCTGTATCTGCTAGTATGGAAAGATCTTCAAGATACATAATTTTAAGTGATTTATTTATTAAATAGGCAATGTGACGGCATTATGCAAAATCTAACAGTACAAAGTGGTATTAGTATACAGTGAAGGCGAGTTGCTCTTTCCGCCCCGTCTCCCAGCTGCTCAGATCCTCTCACCAGGAGCAGACACTGTTCCCAAATACTTGTGCCAGAATATATTATTGATATATATCAATTTGCATAAAATTAAAAGATATGTATATACGTATGTGTGCAGATGTATGTATATAAAAATATATATTATATATAATGTATAATATGTATATACACACATATATGCAATACAATATATAAAAGCAATAGGTATTGTTTTTCTGAAAAGCAACTCAAGACCCTATTAATCAGTCAATTAATTAATTAATTTCTCCAATCATCTTTAGGGAAATGACTAGCAGTCGGATGAAGGCAGTGTAGCTTAATCAAGTTGGTAGTATTTTATTTTGAAAATATTTTAAATTATAAAATACATTCTCACTGTAAGAGTTTCAGACAATTTAAAAGTACTTAAAGTCACAATGACCACCGTTCAGGTGGCGGTTTGAGGCTGAGCAGGCAGAAGAACTAGGATGCCAGCCAGGAACCAGCGAGGACTGGTAGGACGCTAGGAACCAGGCAGAAGTACAGTTGTAAAGCTGCAGGAGGCGCTGACCAGGCTGGCCTCCAGTGACGCTGGCCTCCAGGAATCCATGTCCTGTGTATCTCCGTCACACTGAGTGGGGCTGATCTGTGTGAACCACCAGGATATGGTGGAAGTGATGTGTGTGACTTCCGAGGCTAGGACCTAGAAGACACTGTGGCTTCTGCCTTGCTCTCTCTTGGATCACTTACTCTGCCTTACAGCTGCCATGCCATGAAGACACTCAAGCAGCCTCAGGGAGGGGGCCTTGAGGCAAAGAACTGAGACCTCCAGTCAACAGCCATTGAGTGAGCCATCCTGGAAGCAGAGCCCCCAGCCCTGCTTCAGATGAGAGCAGCCTCAGCCAACATGTTGACTGCAACCTTGTGCCAGAACCTAGGCCACACAATTGTCCCTGGATTCTTGACCCTCAAAAACTGTATGAAATAATAAATGCCTATTATTTTAGGCAGATAAGTCTTGGGGGAATTTGTGACTGATATGAAGGGCAAGGCACCCTGGGCCTCACCCCACAAACGACGGGGGAGCTTGATAGTCAGCTACTTCAGCACCATCTGCAGGGGGGGCAGGACTTGTGCTAAAGTGGTCACCTGGGGGCAGCATAGGGTCAGATCAGCCTTCAGCTTAGAGGTCGTCAGAGCTTACATATGGGAAGGGGTGGGGCAATTTGGAGCTAGTGTGTGTGTGTGTGTGTGTGTGTGTCTGTGTTTACAATATGTAGATATGAGAATCAGTGTTGTTCCCTTGTGCCTTCTATCAAAGAAAAAAGAGTCCTGTTTTCTGTGCCCTTTGCTCCCAGGGTGACTATGAATCCTGCTTTAGTTATACCTTTCCAGTTTTTTTTTTTTAAAAGACTTTATTTTTTAAAGCAGCTTTAAGTTTAGTAAAAAATTGAGAGAGAGATACGGAGATTTCCCATATACCTCCTATCCCAAATGTGCATAGCCTCCCCCATTGTCAGCATCCCCCACCAGAGTAGTATGTTTGTTACAATTGGTAAAACCTGCGCTGACACATCATAATCACCCGAAGCCCGCAGTACATTAGGGCTCCCTCGGTGTACATTCTGTGGGTCTGGACAAATGTACAATGACATGTATCTGCCCTACAGAGGGGTTTCACTGCCTTAAGAATCCTATGTGCTCTGCTTATTCACTTTTCCCTCCCAAGTAGGAACTTCTATTTCCCATATTATACTTTCTTCATTGAGTCTTTAGCATATGCATGTAACACTTTTATGTTTAATTTTTTTTTCCACTTATTTTAAAGTAGTGATTGGGCAGTAAGGGAGTGGAGAAAAGCAGTATAGAGTAGCCTTTAAAGAGCTGCGGCAGGAGAAAGGGAAGTGAGAAAGTGACAGGGCAATAGCTTAGCAGGACAGAGAAAAATGTCTTTAATATAAGGGAGCATTGAGTAGTTTCCTTTTTTTTTTTTTTTTCCAGAAGAAGGAGGAAAATACAGTGAGAAAGAGGATGCTTGCTGGAGGCTGGAGCACGGTCACAGACAGAGCTGAGGGTAGGGGACTGAGGGCCAGGCAGTGGGAGTTCACCTTGGCTAGAAGGAGAGATACATCTTCAGGGGAATGTTGGGGTTCGAGGGAAAGATAGAGAGGGTTCTGGGGCTGAGGATGGGCAAGCCAGGTGGCAACAGTGAGAAGCCTAAGGGACATGGGACTCTAGACTCTGACACAAGGCTGAAACAGCAAATGAAACCAGGAGAAAATGGTGAAAGAGGAGAGTGGGGAGGGGTTAATGTCAAAATGAAGATGAAAAACTGGTTCAGTGGCAGGGATTAAAAAACAATTGTTACGGGAAATGACAGACCGGCAAGAAAAAAGCACCACTCAGAGGGTTGGAGTACTCAGATTTATTACGCCAGCGGACTCAGAGGGGCTTCTGCTCCAAAGCTGCGAGCACCTCCAAGACGTGTGCGTGAGGTTTTATAGGGTTAATTACAAGCTTGGGGTATTTGGCCAATAGGCATGGAACAGCTTTAGCAACATCATTATCACAAAAGTAGAGGCAGGGAGGCAGCAAACCAGCATTTCAAGGCCAGGTATGTCTCTTTGAAAATCCAGCTGGCTAGCAAAAAAACATGAACAGGGAATCAGCAAACCAACAATAATTAACTTAGATTTACAAGTTAGCCCAGCAGAACTCAGATCAGTAATCCAACACTTGTTACACTTAGATTTGTGAGTTAGCTTGTTAGCCCAGCCAGGCTTTTCCTTCACACAATAATTAAAAAAGAAAGTTACTGTCAGTGACAGGAAATTCACGCTCGGTAGCAATTACTTGGCAGATGCTTGGCTGCATGACTAAATATGAGCAGCGATGTTGAAACAAATCAGAAATGTTGAAACAGAACTATAAAAGCTTTTTTAAAAAGCAAGTTAAAGCATTTCTTGGGAAACACAACTTTCCTTCGGCTAAAATGACCTTACAACTAAACGCGGTCTGTTTGCCTGGGGAGGCAGTACTAGAGGACAGCAGATCACTGAGACCAGTTAGCTACCAAAGCATCAAAACATGAAATTAATCCTTTCAGATAACCAAGTGTACAGCACCTGCCTTTTGTAGAGGTAGAAGCTACATTCACTCACACCTGGTTGTGCGAAAAATTCCTCACACGTGAGCTGAGACATTCAAAGGAAATGAATCACTCAGCGACAGAGCATCTTTAATGGAAAAAGACAGCTTGTCCCACCCAGAGACAGTCGCTGGGCACAAGTGAAAAGAGCTGTCATTTGAAATGACTTGTCCAAAGTGCTTAAGGTAAAACTGAAAGAAACTGAGACTGGAAAATAAAGATCTGAGCTGACAGTAACTATGGAACCACATTACCACAAGTGTCAGGAGATAGATCAAGAGGACACACCCTCCCATTTCTTCTATCCAAAGTCCTTTTCCCATGTCGCAACTCTCAGATTTCATGATTGCTCCACAGGAAGGAAGTTCAATTAAAGATAGATAAATGCTCTTCAGTGGGCTTCTGATGAATGCATTGTGGCACATCCAAATGATGGACGAGGATGCAGTTGTTAATGTGTATCTCTCTCTATGTGCTGACGTTTCTAGAGTCTAAAAATCAAAGTGCAGAAGCATGTATATAGGACAGTCTCCTTTGAGTAGAAAAATGTAGGGTATGTGGGTACTATGTATATGTGTATGTTTGTATATGAATGAGATATATCTATATATCCTATATAGCATGAAAGATTTCCAAGTGAAAAACACGGCAGTTTTTAAAAGTTGCAAAATATATCTATATCTTAAAAAATGAAAAATAGAAAACAGTTTATGTGCATGGAAACACTTACTGTTTATGATGCAAATGCAGGGGAAGGGGGCTGGAAGGCTGTACAGCAAACTGTGGGCAGGGTGGCCTCAGGAGGAGAGCGGCTGTGGAGAGGATGGTGCCAGCTTTCAGCTTTGCTCCATAGACTTCTCTATGGTTTAAAGCTTGTATGGTAAAGAAGTATTCAGGTATTACGAGTAATACCCGAGGGTAAGGAAAAAAGGCGGGGCATAAATACCAAAATGAAAACTACGTAATTAACTCTTAATACTGTCCTGAGAAATTCGAAGAATTGGAAGGCAGTCATACCGACACGAGGTGACACATGCCCAGTTCACGAGGCGGCCTTGCCAGGAGCTCACCAGCTGAGGGTCACAGAAGAGGCAGGGAACGGACAGCTTGGTGGCCACGCCAGGCCCGAGTCCTCACTTCCACAGCTGTGGGGACAACCAGAGAGCTTGAAAGTCCATCTTGAAAATCCTGACCCCTCAGCAGCCACAGGGCAGTGGGAGGGAAGACCCCGTCTCGAGGTTGCTGAAGTAATTTCTCTACATGTCTTCTCTAAGAGAAGATGAAATTTTGGGGCTTCCCCTTAGGACTGCAAGTTGTTAAAAAAAAAGAAAAAAGTTGAACTATTTTTGGAGAAGACAGCTTCTCCCTGTGGCTGGTGATGCCTGAGCACTGGAGCCTGGATGGCCCCATAGCTTTGCGACGTGGGCCAGCACACAGGGACAGGCAGGCAGCGGAGGCCAGTCTGCATGGGATAGAAACAGCAGATGATCAGAAACTGAGGGCATTTTCTCAGCGTGAAACTGTCACCCTGGAGGAAGGAACAAATGAATCTCGGCTCAGAGACCCAGCCTTCGACGTCTTCCTCACACTCCAGGGGAGCACCGCCTGGCTGTAAGTGGGTTCCTGAGACCCGTCAGGTCCGTGGCAGGCTGAGAACAAGGGAGGGCTACAAGTCAGTCATCTGGCCTCTACTAGAATTCAGGGGAAAGGTGTCTTTCCAAGCATTAAGCTTAGAAATGTTGGTGCAGACGATGCTTATTAGGCGAGGTCAGGGGGCCCACCGCCGGCCCAGGCCTGTCCATTTACTATAGGACTGACACGCCACCTTGAGTGAAATCTCCATTCTTATCCAGCCTGACTGACCGGGATCCCTTGCTCAGGTGTCACTGCTCCAGGAATAACCGGTCCATTGTCTCAGTAGTAGGCAAGCAGTTGTTGAACTCCCATCTGGTGACACTGGTGAAGGAAGGGCAGAGAGATGAAGGGCTTGTCTGTCTCTGTGGATTAGGGGAGAGCAGCATCCAGGCTGTGCTAGTGAGGGAAATGGAGTGCACAGTGCAGCCGTAGAAACCCTGGACCACCAATTTGCAGCTTCCCCAGAGTTTGCTGTGGCCCTTGATCACTGCCCAGTTCTCCCATATCCCCTCTGGCTACCAAGGCCAAGGGCCTCAGCTGGTTGTGAAAGTGCCAGCCATCCCGCTCTCTATCCTAATGAGGGGTGACTGGGGGCTCCACTTTCAATATCTGGGGTCCCATAAGGGAGATGCAGAGGAGAAAGACCCCTAACCCGAGAAGGGGACTCTGGCATCTCAGAGTGTTGTCCTGGAGGCCACGTGGGGCATGAAAATTCTGAAAACACCCAAAGGAGATTTATCTCTGGAGGCACGATGGGGAGATGGAGATTGAGGCTGGGAAACCAGTTCATAGCCCTGGGGGAATGGGAAGCCTTAGGTTTGTACGGAATGAGCTTTCAATCCTGTCTGCATGAGAGTTGCACCTGGGGAGATTTAAAAATACCTGCCTGGACCCCACCCCAAAATCAACTGACTCACAACCCCTGGGGTTCATGCTCCCACCAAACAAAGACCGTCTTTCCTCAGAGGAAGGCCCACCCAAAGATGTCCTCTCTGTCCTTGACGGGAGGCAGGGAATGCCATTTGTGCTTAGGCTCACCTGCAAAACTGGGGAAGTTTCTGTGCCCTGTGAGGCGTTGTTTTATTGTGAACGTTAATCTCCTGTGACATTAATTCCAGGAAACAGGGTCTCAGGCATGCTGGCTAAGGAATGCCCTTGCCACTCTTTGAAAATATCACCATGTATTTAGGGAAAGTATTTTCCCTTAAAAAGCACACAAATTTATTGAGAGGAGGGTACAGCAGAGTAGTGGGCTGATAATTTGTGTGTGGAGTTTCTCGTGGTGCAGGTAACTTCCTCTCCCTCCTCACAGGAAGAATGAGTAGGCCTTTGTGTCCTGAGCTCCCAGATTCCCTTGTCTTGGATGGGGAAGGGGCCAATGCCAGCGCTTCTGTGTTTTAGAATGCAGATATTAGTTCTGAAACGTATGGAGGAACTGGAGAGAGTGAGGGGCTGAGGACTAGGCTTTGAGGCGGGGGAGGTAAGTGACCTGATCCAGATGGCAGAGACGGGGTGGTGGGACTTGAGTAGGGGAACCTGTGTGCCTCTCACCATCCAGCAACCTGAGCTTTGATACACCCACAGTGGATCAAGTGACTGAGGCTGTGAGCACTGCGTCTCAGGACCTGGGGGGCTGGCCTGGCCTGAGCGAGTGGAGGCCACCAGCAATCCTGCAGGTGGAGCCGGGGGCTGGACAACAAACAGCTTGCTGCCTCCCATGATGCACCCAAGGCCCCTACCCAGTGTTCCTGGATCCCGGAAACTCTAGAGTCCTAGAGGTCCTTGCCGATCCCAAAAGAGGGGCAGGGGCAGGGTGGCTGGGACTGAGCTAGAGTTCATTTTCTTTAGAGAAATTAAGAAATGTGGCAATTCTTATGCTCTAGGGTAGCGGAGTGATTCCCACCACATGCAGATTTATTGGTAAGTCATTGAGGAAGGGAGTTCCATCCAGTGGCTTTAAAGGAGTGGGTAAAACTGGAGTTTGGGGTGTGGAGAAAGAAGGCACGACCCGAGCCAGCAGAGTCGAGGGTGTGATGGGGGAGGCAGGCAGAGGAGCTCCTGGCAGGAGGAGTTCAAAAACAGACTGGGGACCGGAAACCTCTGCAGTTGTCGGTGGGGGTGGCTACAAAGTCCTCCTCTGCCTCCTCCAGGACGCCCTCAGAGGAGTTGAAACTCGTTTCCTGATGCTTCCATGTGGCTGGCTTCTCTTCCCCCTCCTTCCTCTTAGAAATGTTTTAAAGTAACTCTGGTTCACTGTTACCACATCATATAAAAAGACATACTTTTCTCTTACTCCTGGCCTCAAGTTCCTTTCTCCAAGTGCAACCACTGTTACCTGGTTCCCCAGGTTCTTATTTCTAAAGATGGTTGTTCATGTATTTTTTCTTAAGCTGTAGCATATTCTGCCCTTACTGTGGTCACATAACAGTTTATCTAGAGTATATGTAGCTCCAGGTCATCTTTATGATGCTACTTAGCATTCCATTTTGTGAATGGACTGTAATACATGTAACTAGTTTCCTGAGGTTGGAGTTTCGGGTTGTTTCAGTCCAGAGGACTGATACAATGACTCTCCTTGTTGCGTGTATTCTTTCAGAGAACTCAGGGAACTCAGAGAGGGATGGAGAGCCACAGTGTTGCAGAGACTGACCGGAGGGGCCTCGGGAGCCTTAAGTTAGAGGACCAAGAGAGATTAAGCCCCAGGGAACCTTAATATTGAGGAGCTTTGGGGCTCTCCCAGCCTGAGCATTGGAGATTTGAGGGATCCTAAGGAGACCTGAAGGGCTGATCGTTCAGTTTCTCCCTCCTCTGAATCCCCGAAGTCCCTTGGCTAACCTCCCCTAATGTGCCTGCAGCGGGGCCTGGAAGAGGAAAACTCCCATTTACCTTCCCCACAGTGCTTACTCACAGGCCCTCCATGAAGTCTAACTGAATTGAATATATCTTATTTTTTTGAACAAAAGTATAGCACTTGCTCCACTGTTGCTGTTTCCTTCCTCCGAATCTGCCAGTGGGGAACTGCAGTCCTTGTAAAGACCTTCCATTTATTTCTGGGAATCAACACAGGGTGCTTCCTATGCACTTAATAATAAGTCTTTTCTGTGGCTGCATGATGTCCCTGATACTTTTCACCTTCCTCCTGACTCTGGCTCCATCTCTTTTGGGCTCTGCTGCTGTTTTCCTGAGTTGAGCAGTGTTCCTTCCTTTTGACATCGCCCTGAAGGCTCTGCACTGTAAGCCTTGCACAGATCCTGTAAGCTCCTGACACGTCCTCTTCTAACACAGGCAAGTTCAGAAATGTTCAAGTTTGGGTGTGGCTTCGTCTTCTGGGTCTGGGTCCATGTACAAGGATTATGAAACCCAGTGCCTCACCCCATCATGGCTTGAAGAGCAAATGGAAATTCCCTTGGGTGGAATAAGTGGGTGGCTGCTGAGTTTCCTCATAGTTGAGCACTGAGATGAGCAGTAGGGCGATGCCACCATAATGGACTTAATGGACGACACAACTTAATGGACCATAGAGCCTCATTCTGACACAGTAACACACCTCTCTGATCATTTCATCCCTTGTGCAGGAAGAAATTGGTTAGGAAGAAAGGTTTACATAGAAGAAAGGAGAGAGAGAATTATGCAATCTCCATTTTTGTTTCCTTTTCATCTAGTGGAGTTCTGTGGCAAACTAGACCTACTTCAGTTATGTTCTGCTGGTATTTGCTGGTATGCCGTAAAGACCAGCAGTGGTTCTGATTGGTTGGAGCCCATGTCATCTGAGCTGTTAAATATTTTAAATATGTCTGGGTGTATTCTGAAAATTGTATTCAATATTACATCATAATTTTATGTATGGAAAATGAAAAAAGGGGATTTTGTTTGTAATTCAAACTACAGGAAGTGAAGTTTGGCAAAATCCTTTGGCTGATGACATGAGCAAATGCAGAAGACAGAACAGGAGGGAAGAGACCACTGGGGACCAGGCCAGCATTGGGCATGGTGGTAGCAGCATTTTGTATTTATCAGAAGAAGACATGGATGAAAGAAGTTTGAGAAACATGCAACTACATAAAATAGAGGTGACAGAGGATTCTGGTTAGGTACTAGTTGGGGTAATGCATGAAGAAAACCCCTGTTATAACCTCCTCTGTGTATGTTGGTTGGGGAGGATGTGTTGCCAGACATCAAGATTGAAATCACTCAGCCCTGTGGTCATCGGAGGTGCCAGTGGGCTTCCTATGTCCCTGTGGGGTCCTGAGGGCTCTTCCTTTACACCCTTGTTTGTTCTTGTCATTCTGTTCCTTCCTATGGGCTTCCATGCTGGAAAAGGACTTCCTGAAGCAGAAGTCCCTGGGGAACAGTGTGTAGAGGTGGAGAGCAGGACTTCAGGCTCAGGCAGACCTAGTTCCAGTCCCTTGGCCCCACTGGCTGGCCATGTGAATTCAGGCAAGTGACTTCATCTCTCCAGCCCCAAGTTTCCTTTTTGGTGGACGGTATTAGATTGGGTGATTTTGGAACCTCCCTCAGAGGAGAAGTGAGTATTACATGAGATGCTCTCCTGAAGTGTTTTCTGTGGTGCCTGGCCCATAATAAGTGCTCTGGTGGTAAGGGGTAGCTGGTACCACTGATACACAGGGGTGGGAGAGAGATACTGGGAGTCTGATTACCTGCATGAAAGAGGAGACAGAAATTCACGAACATTCAGGAATTGCCTAAGTTTAGTAATGTGAAAAGGGCGATGACTAGGAATAATGACCATAAGAAAATGGTAAGACTTCCAAATCTTTGACATTTTCCTAGTCCTTGGTGTATCTCTAGTTTTAATGAAGAAGCAAATCTTGTTCCGGGGAAACAAACAAAAAAAAGACCCTGGGGGCTTGGCCAGTTAGAAGCCTGCAGTGCTTCCTGACAACAGTAGCTCCTGGAAGCCAGTCTACCCAGTAACACTCCCTACATGTGCTCTGTCCAAGTTTGTGGCTTACTGCAAACAAACATTTACTTAATAAATATGTAAGTGAGTGGGCAGGCTAGCTTAGCTAATAGTTTCTATTATTTAAATGCTCTCCAGCCCACCAACGTGTCAGGTATGCATTATCAGGTCAGCAGAGAGCAGCAGACCTGGCCCGATGAGGCAGGTACACAGCTGTGATTTCTGCCAGCTCAACACCCCTTCTTCCAGCAAAGAACTTATCTTTTCTTTTTGGGAACTATCCCTCCCCTACTCTTAGCCCTTGGTGCTGGTTCCATTCTTTAAGACTCAGTTCTAGCAGGATGTGACCTCTGGTAAGTTCTTAATTCCCAATGCCAGGGGCAGACACGTGACACAGGCTGACCAATCGGAATCAAGCCAGTATGTTCAAGGAGGGGCACATGATACAGTCCAAGCCAGTGAGATGCAACTCCCAGTACCTGGAGCCTCTGGGCAGGTGGTCTCTTCCTAGGGCTTTAAGTTTGTATGTCTGCAACTGTTGGAGTTTTGCCTTCTCTCCAGGAGAGCCTGAGTGAGGATGGAGTTGATCAGAATACAGTGGAGATGAGAGGGAGCAAGAAATGCCTGGTGACTCTGTATGAGCACCTGTCTCTGGTTGAGTGGATCCACTCCTGCATTTTTCCGTTGCCCAGGCTTGTAAATTCTCCTTTTTGCTTAGGTTGGCTTGAGGTGGATTTCTTTCAGCTAAATACAGCAGTTATCTGAAAGGGCACCTTTTGTTTTCTCTTTACCTGTGGAGTAGAAAAGCAACAGGGTCCTTTTCCTTGTGACCTAGATTATAGATTTCTCACCACTTTTAAAGAGTTAATCTCTTCATGCTGACCCTCGGTTTTCCCAACTCACATCTTTTTTTCTTTCCTTTTCTTTTTTTTTTAATTGTAGTATAGTCGATTTACAATGTGTTAATTTCTGGTGTACAGCATAGTGATTTATATATATATATGTGTATATATATATTCTTTTCATCTTTTTTTCATTATAGGTCATTACAAGGTATGAATATAGTTCTCTGTGCTATACATACAGTAGGACTTTGTTTATCTATTTTATATATAGTAGTTATTATCCGCAAACCCCAAATTCCCAGTTTATTCCTACCCACCCCATAGCCAACTCACATCTTCACTCAAGCTCTTAAACTAGTCTGAAGCTAATTCCACACTTTGCAAAATAAGGTGAAAGAGAAGTTGGTGAGAGAGTAAACATTTTATGAAATAGGATTTTTTGTCAAACATCTACCAGTGTGTCCTTTGTCGAGCCTGGTTCAGAGCCAGTGATTAACCCCTGGCGGGAGTTCTGCCTTCTTCATGCATTTTGACAAAGAGTAACAAATAGCTTTAAGACAGTAAGTGAACAGATGGAAAAAGAAAAAACAATCACCTGGACGATGAAAATAAGGATTCAATTACTTTCAAGTTCTATGAGTATGGTTTGGGGTTTAGTAGGTTTTAAATATGTGTTGCCTCTGAGGCTCCCTGTCTGTATCTCTGGTAAGAGAAGATACAAACTGCCTTCAGTTTCACGTGGTTTGACAAACATGCTTCTCTAACCTGTGGCTCAGATGAGCTGTGGTTCTTTCATGGTCCCATGGGTACACCCTGTTCTCCCTTCTTCAACATATCCAAAATGTTCCCTACCGTGTGTGACTCTGGGTGAGTCCCCATTGTGCCTCTGTGTTCTCATCTGTAAAACAAACAGTTTGGACTAGGTCAGTGGCTTCAACTTAAACAAAACAAAACAAAACAAACAAAGAAAGACAAAAAAAAAAAAAAAAAAAAAAAAAAAAAAGAAAAGAAAAGAAAAGAAAGAAAGACTAGAAAAAGGTAGTTCAAACATAGCTTGTGAAGGACCCCACCAGACTGGAAGCGGTCTGGGCTGAAATGGGAGCAGTGGGCCAGAACTCCTCCTTCCTTAACCTCCAAGGTGGCTCCCACAGTGTCTCCCTGAACCCCAAGGACACTGAGGAATGATTTGAAACGCCCAGATGTTTTCCAAGACCCTTTCTCCCTTCAAATATTACAGCTCTCTCATTCTAAGTGCCACCTCTGTAATGAAACCTTTCTAGTACCCTGGTCTACACGCTTTGCATGTTTTTCTGCGGCACTATAGCATCTGTGAGTGTATCACACACCCTGACCTGTTTTTAAATGGACCTAGATACGGAGATTTGAAGCTGACATGTCCATGTCTTTCTTTTGGGAAGTGGCTTAAAACTTACTTGGGAAGGTGAATGTAACTGAAAGAACTTCAGGAAATGGGGAGAGAAGTGTTGTTCATAGACTGGGGAAATCTGGCCTCATCACAGGGCAAAAACCAGGGCAGAGCAGGGCCAGCCCAGACCTCAGGCCTCCACATCAGTCCTCCCCCTAGACCTTCTCCCTGTAGTGCACATGTTGGCTAGGCTGTGGTGGTGGTAGGTCCTGGAAGATACCTGTGTGAGCTGGGTTGTGGCCTCACCTTTCAGCATCTCTGGGCCAGCCCCTGCAGTGGGGGGTTAAGTTACTATTTTTTAATTAAAAAAAATTTTTTTTTGCATGGGGGAGGTAGGTAATTAGATTATTTATTTATTTATTTTAATGGAGGTACTGGGGATTGTGCAGGCTACAGACACTCTACCACTGAGCTATACCTTCCCCCCTGGGGATTAACTTACTGTTGAGGCCATTTCCAGGAGGAAAGACTGGGTCCATTACTAGTACCCCACCTGCCTTAGTTATTTCCTTACCACTGCTTTCCTGAATAGAGTGCTTTACAGTTGTCATCCTCTCTGGGGTTCTGTGTAAACTTTATTTGGCTTAGAAACATACTTCACACAGTGTGATTTCATTCAGCACTGGCCTTGTCCAGTGTGGGGCCAAACCTAGGACCACGTATGGAACAGGTTCCTGAGGCTCAGGTGGAGACACTGTGGTTGGAGCACCACCCAGTGGCAGTAAAGAATAGTGCATGTCATGAATGAATGTAAGAAATCTTGGGTGGATAGTATGATAAATAAAATTCAGGGATTTTGATCTCCAAAAACAATTTCATTGAAAATATGCTTTAAAGCAAAATTATACTGATCATAAAATTTAATCTTTTTTTAGTGATTCCAAAAACATGTCTGTGTCATAATGAATGCTAGTTATTATTATAGGGTGCTATAAATGAGGTTGGGAAACATCTCTAAGAAGTTTTCCATCCCATTTAAGTTTTTATTTAAAAAAAAAATTGTGTATCTAGAAATAATGTGCCATGTAACCATTAAAGAGAAATAGGTTTATGTGTAGAAGTGGCTAAGAAATATTAAAAGAGTTAGGGTGTAGAACAGTATCAATAGAATGCTACGATTTGTCTGAGAAACACGTGAGGAGATATATATATAGATATCTATATCTCTCTCTCTATATATATAGAGAGAGATTTATAAATTTGGTCTAAACAAAACTTTTGCCAGTAAAATAAGATTGAATTATTCAGTTCTGAGGAACAAGGGACATTTGCTCCTTCTGGCCACAAGTTGTTCTCAGGTGACTTAGAACCTAGCAGTAGTGACTGAGGCTCAGTCCTCACGATGTGTAGTGGTCCCATAGGGGAACCCCACTAAAACCATTAAATAAATACTGCTCTTCTGGGGATGCGTGATATCAGGACTGATCTTTCAGTGTTCTGAGCACCCACAGTGTTCTTAGACTGTCAGAGGGAGAAACGGAGACATGTCAAAGAGTCCAACTAACCTAAGGGTAACTCCTCGGGGAGCTAGACTCAAAAGGAGCACACGTCCGCTCCTCCACACTGTCCTCAGAAATCTGCTCAGATCATATCTCATATCTGAATTAGATTACCAAACTGATAATGGGAAGTTGTGCCTCAAAGGCCAAACAGCTCCCAGATAGACAGCCACTGTTTGCACACCACCCAGGCTTAGGTATGCTTGCAAGTACTTAATTGGGAATTAAAGGAAATCCTGCCCTGAAATGGCCAAGATGGGGTTCTCTTGGCACTCCAAAATGGACTGTTTCCTGCACAGTTAGAGAAAGCTGGCAGAAGGCAGTTTCTTACCATGTCAGTCAGTCTCCTGGATCCCTGCCTGCAGCGTCTACTGGAAACAAGAGTGGTAACGATTTTTCTCTTTTCTAAAATTAGATTAGTCAGAGAAAATATTTGTCGGGCTAACTCCTTGGATCTTGAATTGGAAAACCTTCTAAATTATTAAAATTTTAGAGAGCGCTCATCTAAAAATACTGTACCTATTTTAATTGGTATGCAGAAGCCCCCAAAGGCTTCAAAATTCCAAAATAGCCTCATTGAAAGATTTGTTGTAGAAGGCTAATGAAAGATTAATGATATAAAAGGTATCTGAAACAAAACAAAACAAGTTTAAGACTGATGTGACTACAGCTGCCTCTGTCCTCCTTTGCTTACTCAGTCTAGTACTCCTCTGTCTGAATTGCCTGTCCACTCTGGAGAGATGATTAAATGGTTACTTTAGAAATGGGACCACCTGAGGCTATAGGTGTAACTCTTCACATCAAAGGCCAAACTGAGGACCATAATCAAAGAATTTCTTAAACCCCGGGGGGCAGGGGAGGATCTGCAAAAGTTTTTGTAAATGAGTTACCAAGATGAGAGGCCACCAGTCTAACTAAACTCCTAAACATAGCTGATATTCAGAGCCTGATAAGATTTTTTTTTGCCTTCTTTCCTAAGCTAAATGAGGGAAAGAAAAAATTCCAACATAGGTGAATGGATATGTCAGTCCTTTGCTATCATTAAGGTGGTCACCCAATTCTTTGAGGAATTGAAAGCTGTCCTTGTTTTACAGATTCAGTCTTAACAGGACCAGAGTTATGACTCCAGAAATAATCCAAAGCCCCAAACCTCCTCCATTTATCTGAAACTGCTTTTAAGTATTGAGACAAAAATTCTGCCTTAAGGAAACAAAGTCCTCGTAGGAGGAACTTACATTTCTCCTCCTATGCCTTTGAGATGCAAATGTTCCACCTGGTCTTCTGCAGGAACTCTTCTGTAGGCCAATTTTAGAATGTAAATTTCAGGAAGGTAACTCTTGTGGAAAGAAAAAACAAAATGAGGATAGGTAATTTGGAACTTGACTTGTCAAGGACAAATACAAATCTTAAGTGTCTTCTCTATAAATATTAGTAAAAAAAGGGTTTAGCCATCTAAACAGGTAACCTTGATTTGTTCTATCTGCCAGAAATCCAGTTTGAACTGATGGTTTTGTATTGTTATACTTGATTCATGGCTGAAATTTTGGAATGGGAACTGTGAGAACTCTGTGTCTGTGTGTTTATATGTATCTACATATGTGTGTTGTAGATGTGTAGTATTGCCAAAATTAATTTGTTAAAAAAATTGTATTTAATTGGCCTAAAGGAAATTAAACATGTATATAAATACTTAGAAATATAAAAGAAACTAACCCAAATGCATTTCAGGATCACGCGATCTAGGATTAATTTTAAGAAATGAAAATAAGTTCAGATTTGTTGGTTTGTTGGTTTAATTAATGCAGACGTGTCTTTAAAGTCATCAACATTAAGCATCATACTTTTATTGTACCTAAGTTTACTAGAAATCAAATAAGATCTTATTATTCCTGTTAAAAAACTCGTCAACAAGAAAAATAGCTTGATATGATGAAACTTTTAGGTAAATTAAATGTAAATAAGGTAAGAGCTTTTAGGTGAACTCTTCAGGAATAATTATGTTTTAGGACTGTCTCCTTAAAATAGCTTCTCCAGATTTTGGTTACTTGAAACTGCTAAATGAAGTTAAATGATGGGATTTCATTGAATATCCAGATCATTTCCAAATAAGATACTGGAACATTAATTGCTAAACAAGTCTAAACTTACCTGCTTTTATCTTATTAGAGAAAAATTATGATGTATGGGTTCATTGGACATTGAGGAAAGAAGTTAGGTTATAGAATATTTTCATAAGTTTGCCAACCAGGAAGTGCTGGTATGACAAGCAGTTCATAATTGCTTACTTCTTAGTTTTTGCCTTTTTGATATTTTTGACAAAATTCCCAAATACCAAATTCTAGCTGAAGTTCTCTTGACCTCTAGCTAACTAATCAGAGAGGGCCCCAGAAACATCTCAGAGAGAGGAATATTAAACTAATTAGGCTTATTTGCTATATTATAGTATGTGGGAAGCATTGTTAAATGAGTGGTGATAAGCCTTCTTAGGTTGTATTGTATGAGTAAATGTTACTAATATAGATATTCTAGAAATTATATGGAACTCCTAAAAATCTAATGTGTCCTGGTAAAATGTTATCAGTCATAATTCTAGCTATTGTCTTAAAATATTACATATCATAGCAGTAACCAAGTTTCTTGGTTCATTGCATTGTTTCAGAACTTTAACGGTGCCCTTTTAAATCTTTTGTCATTCATGGACAGTTCTTGTTCTACTCTGATGCTTTTGCAAAAAATGCTTCATCTTCAAGAAGATTCATAGAAATGACTTTTTGACAAGTAGAGGTTTCTGGTGACTCTCAGATTATACCACTGAACTGGGTAAGAAATTTAAGAATTCTAATGGAAAATCAGATAGCTTCATAAAATTGTTAACAGAAGATTAAGATCAAGGGTTAGTCACATAGGACTGAGTGAATTGATGAATATGGTATAATTTTTGGTTTTTATCTGAAATATTACTGATTTTAACGTGTGTTTTCCAGATATAAGGAAACCCTTCTCCTCAAGCTAATTATGAGTTACAGCAATTTAGTAAATTATACCTTGGTAAGTAGGGTTGAAACATTTATCTTTTCTCTCTATCTGATCCCTCCAGAAACTGGAAACACTTAGGTTCCTAGCAGCCTTATCTGGTGAATAGGAAAGGCTGCCTCCTGGGAGGAATCTCAATATTTTGGGGACCTCTAGAAGAGAGGCATCCACCCAGATCTGTAAATATTGCAAGCAGAATCTGATGGCAAGCCCTTAGCACAGCTTTCCTGGCCTTGAGAGAACTTTTAGAAGTTTAATTTGAGATTCCTTGTAAAAAGTTCCAGCTCAGCCAACTTTAAAGAGCCTGTATGATCAATTACACTTATGTAAAAGATTGGGCTAAGTTTATTGAAACCAGACTTATTTTGCAAATAAATTAATCTTAATTTGTCTATATTTGGTAGAAATTAAAGTGATTCTAGAGAGGAAAAAATTGTATTTCAGTGGACATTAAGTTCTAGTATTACTGTTTTTAAAGTTTGTTTTGTGTGTGTTTACTGCCAAAGACTCCCTTCTCAGATGGCTCCTTGTGGCTCTGTTACATTATTACAAAATTTGTTTCTGAAGTTTAGCGCAGTAATATATCTTTGGATTAAGATCAGATGCACCATGATCTGAAACCGGGAGATTATGCATCCTGGAAAAGACGTCAAATAAAGGACTCTTCCCAGCCATGTTGAAAGGGACCATATCACATCTCCTCTCCTGAATGAACTGCAATGCCTATTTCTGACACCAAACTTTCACTAACTAGACTATCACTACCTGGCCAGGATGAGAATAAGATGAAATCTGAAGTAGACAATTGACTCCTGATGCTGGACCAGGCCTGTATACTAATTACTTTGACAATTGCTTGCACTTTTGCTTATGAACCAAATGCATTTCTTCCTTGGGTTCAATCATTTGCAAGTTTCAAAAACCAATCCAGTTGCTGGGATTGTAGCCAATTACCTATGTCCAGTACTCCTAGGTTACTGTGGTGGATTTCCCCTCTCCAAGGCTTAATTGGATGCCCCTTTATTTTAGAATAAAGAAACTCTAGTACCACGCAAGCTAATGTTACCACCAGTATCACTAAGTGGGACCTTCTTGCCTGGCCAATTAATGATACCTGTTCTGAACCTGGCCATAAATAACACGTTTATGGCCTTGGCTGTCCCCAGGTTGGTTAGAGAGATGCACAGCTGGTTTCCTTCGGGCTCAAGGTCACCTATAGTTAGCCTTGGAAACAGCCTCTGCCAATCTGCTTTTATTTATTTATTATTTATTTATTTATTTATTTAGGCAGGGGGAGGTAATTAGTTTCATTTGTTTTTAGAGGAGGGACTGGGGATTGAACCCAGGACCCCATGCATGATAATCATGCACTTTACTGCTTGAGCTACAACCTCCCCCCCGCCAATCTGCTTTTAATGCTAGCATTCTGGATGTTGACCAGTTTTCTAATGGTATGACCATTTGGCCAAGGTATTTATCCCTTCACTTGGAATAGAAGATATTGTTCATTACAGAAACTTTAACAAAATTTACTCAGCAAGCTTTGAATGATAACAATCAAGCCATTAGCTTGTTCCAGTTAGAAGACTCCGTGATGAGAAAATCAGTCCTGTAGAATCGCATGACTCTTGATATTCTATTTGCTTCCTAAGGGGAACTTGTAGTATAATACATGATGAATGTTGGGTTTTTATACCTGATGTGTCTTCTGATGTAATTTGCCTTATGACACATGAAGAATCAAATTTCCACTCTGAATGATCCTCTCCCTTGTTTAGGGGAAATACTAGGAAAATAATTTTGTTTAGGGGAATGTTGTCTTAAACCTTTACTAATGACATTGTGACATTGTTAGTTCTATTGGCTATTTTGATTACAGTTTGTGTGACTTAGATAGTTTCTTGCCTTTTGTGCTGTGTGTCACCTATTCCTATTAAGATGATGATATCTAAACAACTTGAAGCTACTGATCACATCTGTAGTTCTCTATAAATTAATGAACATGCACAATGCACATGCAAGGCAAAACTGGCTTAAGTCCTTCCTATTGGACGACTTGGAACTGACCATGAGTCCTTGCCTGACATCCTACTAGTAATCCCCTAAAAGGAAAGAAAGAACCGGGCTATTAAGACCTGATAGCAAGGGATGTGATGGACCCACGGCAGGTGAACAACCACTCTAGCATCCAGGGACCAAATATTTGATCACCTAATGCTTTCTATTGAAAGATTAATAATCAAAGGCGGAAATTGATGAAATAAAATTCTTATTTTATGGCACAACAAGAAAAATTTAAACATAAAATTTCTTTGCCCATTTGGGTCTCCTCCCTCTCCTTTAGTGTGCATTGTGTGTCTGCATTAACCAGACCTCCGTAGGAGATAACATTCCTTCTTAATCTTGTAAAGAGTTAGGATGACCCACTAGTTGATAGGTCTTTAGGAGATAACTTTCCTTTTAATCTTGTAAGGGGTCACAGTTACCCATGACCCCACTACTCATGTTGTAATTTCAGATCTGGATAGTATCAACTGTCAATATTTCATTTCATGTATACCCCTTTGTCTCAAAAACTTATATAATTGGGCTTAGACCTCTAACAGGCGAAACAGTCCTCAGAGCTTTCTGAAAGACTGTCTCTTGGATTATAATCCTCCAGTTGGCTCAAACAAAATTTTCTATTTCTTTCTTAGATTGACTATTGATTAAATTTTTATTAACAAACCCTTACAGTTGGCAATAAAGGAAGCCACGCAGTTATCTGCATGCTTGAATTTAGTGTACATATGAGGTGTAACTAATGCTGCATCATACTAAGCTTTAAAATGAACATACTAAAACATACACATCTGATAATTATCATAAAGTCATCACCTTGCGAAGTAGTACTTTTATTCCAACGATACTGTTAAAAGAGAAAAACCACAGGCCCAGAATGGTGTCACTTGGGCTAAAGCCCATGATACCAGATCTAGATTTAATACCTAACCTAAGTGTGGTTTTGATCTTCACCAGAAGTGTAATCTTAACCAGTCTTGAATTTTCTGGTCAGCACCAATAACGTGATCACGGGCCTTCTCCATTCCCTAGAGGAAGAAGAGGCAATCTGCATAAAACCCTTACTGTTCCTTTCTGTGACCCAAAGATGTCCTGGCCTAAAAATAATCCTTTCTTCTCTCTTGCTAATGGCTCCCTTGCCCCACCCTTTTCCCTCTAAAAACCTTCCATTTTGTACCACCCCTTGAGAGTTCTTTCTAGTTGCTAGATGGGATGCTGCCCAATTCATGAATCACCTGAAAAACCAATTAGACCTTCTAATTTATTCAGTTGAATTGTTTTCAACTCTACTATCATTGATCAAGGTAATTTGGGGTCTCCTCGTTTGGAATTCCTTCATATCAGTTTTTACTGGTGATGTGAAAGTCATATTACTTTGAAATTACACTTCTTTGGAACTAAAAACTGCATTACATAGCTCAGTCGACGTTCTTAGTCATCAGATATATGAGATATATTGTCTATTTCCAAAAATTAATTCTCCCCAAATAATGAGAGATCACAGCTGCTGCAGTGCACCACTCTTCCTCGCTAACTACAGGATACAGTTCACTTTTGAATGGGTTAAGGTGACAGCCTTCAAAGGGTCTGAAGATGCAAGGAAAGGGCTAGATGGCAAACAAGTGCACCTAATTTCCAATTAGGAAATATTCTTTGTGTGAAGTTTTAAAGTGAGGGAGTAGGGTAGGGTGGGTGGGGTTATGAGAATGCGAAAGTCTTTAAAGAGGGGAATCCTACTCAGCCTTCAGGATTATTTTGGTATAAAGTATATGGTTGTAGAGAGAAAGGCTGGGTCCCCATGGCAACAGAAAATGTAAAACTTAAAAGGCAGATGTATCTTTTATTTTCTTCATAAACTATCCAACATTTACAAAGCAGTTTGCAAAGGTTAAAGTCAGATCTTAAATTCAACCTACTGTTTAACTAGTCATGGTACTAATCATGGTACTCTGAATTAATATTTGTTCACTTAATTTAGTAGAAATGAAAAATAAATTTTATAAATATGATTTTAATAACAAATTACTTAAAATAACTTAATTTTAAACAACATACTTCAGTAATTGGTGGCAGCTGAGAAGAGAGGTGCAGAGAATGGGCTCTGACGCCCCAGGTCTGAATTCTACCTTGACCTTGGGCAAGTTACTTAACACCTCTGTGCCTTGTCTCCTGCTCTGTAAAATGAGGATGATAACTGCACTCCCTGAAGAGGCTGTGGTGAGGAATGTAGAGGAAAGTTTTCTGCTACAGCAGCACTTTCCTAGGAGAGATCACAGCTGAAGATGTGTTTCTCACAGCTGGCTTTGACCAGCTGAAGCTGAGATAGGACCATGAACTTGGAGAGACCCTGGCACACCAGACTTACTGGTCCTAACTTAAGACCCTCCTAAACAGTGAGCAATAAGGTTTGCTTTAGCCAACTGTGTTTAGACATGTGGACTCACTCTGTCCTCTCTAGGGTACTGGATCTTGACCTTTCATTAACAATAACCACATGAACCCCCTCCTGGCTAGCATTTAAAAACTCTTCCCTCTCAGTGAACTTCTACTTACTCACTAGCTTGTGTTCCTTCGTCTGGGAAGTCAATAGACTTAGCTTTTTATTTTTATCTATGTGTCTATCCATTCATTCTTCCGTTATCCACCCATCTCTTCACTTATTATTTAATTATTAGCTCTGGTGGTCTTTATTTGTTGACGGGCATAAAGAAATTAGTGTATGTAAAACACTGATATGTGAGAGCCATTATTATCTTATTCACTCAATGCTATCTTGTGTATATAAGAATAGCACGTCACTGAAATATTTTTATTCTCTGTGAAAGTATACATGGATAAGAGTCATAGACTTCAGCTGATAGGATGTTACTGACCCAAGTTTGTAAGTAACAGTCTGATGTTCAGGAATGCCTTTTTTGGCATATAGAAAGATGGCTGGGAAAGTTTTGAGCCTCTTCAGTGGGAAGGAGGCTGATAAATTCAGGTCCAAGTTCAAGGTCAGACACTGAGGTTTGAATGACTGTTCATTCTAATTCTAACTTATAGAATATTGAAAATTATAACTCTGAACGTTTTAAGAAAACAGGGTTAAAAGGTAGTTTGTTGGTATATGAGTGTCTGCAAGGCCTGTTTCCAGAGCTCAGTGTGTGCACACTCGTGCCCACCTGTGCCCACACGCATACGGCCTTGACCCTGCACCATAAACTCCCAGCGCACCACACAAGGTTGGGCCCTTGTTACCAAGGAGATGGCTCTGTTCCTCCAAGCAAAGAGATATTGAGGGTACTTCTCAGTAAGTGTGCAGAGTAAGGCCCGTTGTTTTCTGGACCTGCTGTTCTGTATCACCTTTGTGCAGCCTTTGTGATCGCCCTCCCCCGTGTCCTCTTCTATCACAGCAAACTTTCACCGAGAGAAATGCCTAGAGGCATCTGCTCTGGAACAAAGATCATCTGTTTTAAGGGTTCATTGTGACATTAAAGTGACTATTCCTTTTGATTAATTTTTCTTTACCAAACAATCCATTATATGGATTATCATTTTATATGTGTCCCTGGTCATTTTCAAACTAACATTTTAGGAATAGAGAGAAAATTTAAAAAGGATCACAGTATGAAAAACACCAAAGCGGGACTGTCTTGGGAAGAGTGTAGGGAGAGGGCTCTGAGCTCTGATCTCCTGCCCTCCTGCTTTCCCCCTGCAAACTCTCTGCTCTCTGAGGACACCATCTGAATTGTTGTCACGTCGAGTGTAGGGTCTAGAATGAGAAATCTGAGTGTGTGACCAGCAGTCAGGGCTCCTGTCTATAAGCAGAAAACGGGTTTATCAAAAAAAAAAAAAAAAAAAAAAAAAGGGTAGCTCGCCACATGGGAGAGAGAACAGGCTTGCAGACGGAAACAGTGAAGATACTGCTGTGACTGGGCACAGGGACCACGGTTCACCCCACTGACACCACTGAGCCTGGATATGGGCCCTGCTGCTGGAGCTGCGGCTGTGGGGCCCCCAGAGGGTCCGTGGTGTTGAGATTCCTGCTGCCGCCTCCCCACCTGCTTGGGATGGAGCCTGCTTCTTTGCTCCTCCAGCTTCTGATTCACAGTAAGGGGCGGAGTGTCTGATAGGAGGATCCTGTACCACGTGCCTGCACTTTGGCTTTGAGGAAGACTGAGGAAGTGGGCACTTGGCATTTCAGCCTCTGTAATGTGAGATGGATCTATTTTATGAGGTCAGAAGTTCTCCAAAAGGAGAAGGAGGTTCAGCTGCTGGTGGAGGAGAGAGATGACATGTGTCTACCGTAGTAGCTCTGGCAAGTTGCTTTATCTCTGAGCATCATTCCTCTGGGAAAGACAATGGCCCTTCTGGGTCATCCATTGGTCCATCCAATAGCAAATGTTTACTGAGATGTTCTAGTTCTGTGTCTCTATTGTTCTAGTTATCTATTGTTTCATAACAAACTGCCCCAAAGCTTAGTGGCTAAAACAACCATTTTAATATCTCTCATGATTTTGTGAGTCAGGAATATAGGAAGGGCTTAGCTGACAGATTCTTCTGCTCCATATGGAGTCAACGGGGGTCCTTTGGGACATTCAGATGGTGGCTGATCTGACCTGGAGGGTTCAAAACAGCTTCACCCATTTGTCCACTGCTTTGGTAGGGATGGCTGGGAGGCTGGGCTCAGTGGGGCTCATCTCTCCCTCCTTGTGGACTTTCTACGTGGACTCTCCAGCAAGGTAGCTGAATTTCTTATGTGAAAGCTCAGGGCTCCAAGAGGCAAGGTTCTCCTTAAGAACTTGGAACTGGCATAATGACACTTCTACTGTATTCAGTTGGTCAAAGCAGTAAGGGGTTAGCCCAGATTCAAAAGGAGGAGAAATAGACTCCATCTCTTGATGGGAAGTGTCAACGAATTTGCAGCCATCTTTAATCCACCATAAAAACCAACTATGGGTCAGGCTCCTGGGTAGGAGCAGGGCATACAAAAATAACTAAGACGTGGTCTTCGTCTTCAAGATGCTCAGTCATATCAAGTTACATGATAGGCAAACAGATCAAAGCAGTAAATGACATCAGTGCAAAGATGCACTGTAAATTGCAAAACAACCCTAATAGGAAGGGTTAGCTATAAAATGAGGATATAACAAACTCCTCTGGTGCTCTAAAATATCATAAATCATTTATTGACAGGTGTGCCAAGAATCAGGAACAAAGCTAAGGGTTTTCCTGGCCTAATTGTCCCTAGTTCTTAAACCAACTCAACTGTTGCAGCTTCTACACAGTAGAATCAATGCTGCCTGTTTAATTACATGACATCTTGGGATCTTGTTTTATATCGGCACCCATCACTCTCCTCATCAATACCACTTAATAGATGCTTCTCAAGATACCCACAGAGGCTACTTAAAAAGAGATTTTTAATTTACAGTGACCTACCTGGTTATTCCTTGAAGGCTCTTATTCCTTCTTCTCATAGTTATTGCTTTCATCTGCTGCCTTCTTCTGAGCCAGGAGACAGCAACTTTTCAGGCTATGAGGCTGACAAAGTTGAAGGTGTATCCAGAGGTGCAAAATTTATTAAGTTGCTACTGTGTATAGACAACAGATCACTTTGAAAAAATAGTTTCTGCCTCACACAAGGTTTTAGAACTGTACATTTGTTTTACCTGACTGATAAAGTGACACACAAACATAGACAAAATTAGAATGTAGGAAATTTGAAAAGTAAAAACAAAAAAGCAGTTAGGCATAATCTCATTATCCCCAAATAGCACTATTAACATTTTGATTTTTTTCTTCTGGGTTTTCACTTACTTATTTACTTATTTATTGATTCATAATTTTTAGTTAACAAGTAATAGATTTTGTATTTTTTTTAAAGAACAGTTTTAGGTTTATAGAAAAATTGAGCAGATAGTAAGAATATTTCCCATATATCCTCCTTCTCTGCCCTATTACTAACATCCTGCATTGGTTGGTACAGTTGCTATCATGGGTGAAGTAATATAGAAACACTGTTATTAACTAAAGTCCATCATTTCCACTACGGGTGACTCCTCGTGGTGTGCAGTTCCATGGGTTTTGACCGTGTGTAAGATCATGCGCCCACAGTGGCACACGGACTAGGGTTGCCGTTGCTCTTTTATGTTGTCAGATCCTCCAGAATACACTTCAGCATGCAGCTGTTTTTCTCTGTTTCTTTCATCACAGCCTAAGAAGCCTTCCTTTACCTTATCACCCTCTTCGCCTACGTGCTGATAAACTCCTAAACACTGTAGGATACATCAGCCTACACGTAACCATTCCACTACATTCATCCTGCTGAAGGGTTTTCCCTTATCATGTGGGATATTTAAAAATTCCTTCTTGGAAATAGCTTTTCAGGATCTAGATAACATTCAGGGGAAAAAAATATCAATTTAGGAAGAAACGCTGCTGTGTGGCGTCCCCCAGCACCTCCCAGACAAAAGGCTTTTGTCTGAAGGCCTGAGACCCGTGACACCTGAGTGCCCGGTTCTTCAGGGCTGCCTGCCCCGCCCCGAGATGTGCCTTCGCTGGAGGCCAGGGAGGAGGAGCTGGTGGGTCTCCCGCCTCCTAGCTCCTCGGGGAGGGCTGTGCCTCTGCGTCACCCCCCTCACCCCATCCATCTGTGCCCCTCCACATCTTTAGTAAACCTGGCACTATCTTCTCTCACCTTTAGGAGGGGCTGGCTTCATGGGGAAGTCAGCACTGGCGTTGGTGGAAGTGAACTCAGGCCACATGGGCTGGCTGTAAGGAACGTGTCACTTGGATTACCCAGCTAGGTCAAACTGCCTCCCGGAAACTTCAAACTGTGTAACACTGTCCGGAAAGTTTTCACCCCAGGGCAAAAGACTGCAAGGGTAACATCCCTTTGCCATTTTTCATAGAAGTGCTTGCCAGAATTAATGAGAACGATAGTACTTTGTGGTGGCGGTGCTGAAACTGATAACCAAAAAACCCTGTATCTGCAGAGCCCAGGAGCAGGACAGCACTGCTTCCTAGGTGGGCTCCTTAGCCCACAGCTCAGCGTGGCAGGGCATCGGTGCCCCTCCCCCGTGCGCCACACTGGAATCTCTCAAGTTCTCAGAGCTGGCACTGCCACATGTGGTTTCTAGTGTCTGTCCCATGTTCCACAGCTTGTAGGTGGCAGACCTGGATGCTGAATCCAGGACAGCGCTCTTCTCAACCACCCCAGCCACCCAAGAACAGGCTGGCCACCCTTCAGACCCCGTCTATCATGGAGAGATAGGTGCCTGTGCAAGCCCCAGCCTGGGGGTCCCCCCGGGGCACCAAGAGCCAGTGTGAGAGGCTTGCTTTGTTTTTGCTGTCAGAGTCCAGTCTGTCCTCTAACCTCTGACCCAGAACTATTGTTCCAACCCTTCCCAAGCTGTTGTCCTGGCTCAAAACAAAGTGGAGGAAAGCTCTTTCTTCAAGCCCTGCTCTCAGTGCTCAAGGGGTCAGTGAAAATGAGTGGTATGGTCATGTGGCTGATGAGTCATGTTGGCCCTGAAACAAGCAGTAAAATATACTATGATGCAGGGCCTGGAGGGCACTGACAGCTGAGAAACAGTAGAGTGAACCCTAGGAGCACAGTCTTTGGACCAGAGAGACCTGGGCTTGAATCCGAGCTGTGTAACCTTAGGCAGGCATCTTGACCTCTCTGGGCCTCAGTCTCCTCATCTGTAAAACAGGGCTGATCACAGCCCATATCGAACTGTTGTGAGGATTATGTGAAAAACAAAAAACCACACATAAAAAACCTCCAGAGTTAAAGCACTCAGCCTACTGCCCTGGTGTAAGCTCTCAAGCTACTGTGGTTCTTATTATTCAGTCTCCAGGAAAATCCCAAAGAATCAGCCTGTTGGGTCACTGGTGTTCCTAGCACCATTTGCAAACACTTCCACTTTGCCAAAGCAGCAGCGTCTTTTATCCAGAACCTTTGCTTTGTCTTTCAGGCCTCCTGTGCTTCCACACATGTCTGTGGATTTATGTCAGTAACCTTAGGCAGGGAGAGTCGCCTCCTGATTGTGACGTGCGCGAGCCCATCTCTAAGGAGCCGAAGAAGTTCTGGCAAAACCCTGCAGAGGCCGTGAGTTTTCTGACATCCCCACCACCAGCCATGTGGAAGCGCGGAGGTTTGGCTGCAGTTGACTTCATCTCAGAATCAGCCCTTGATCTCTTCCAGGCTGATAGCCAGGCCTGCCTGGCTGGGGGATTGTGACAGCTTTTGTTTCCATGTGTGCGAAGTCTTGGGGAAAGGGGGAGAGCTCATTAGTTAGCCGTCATCCTCAAACATGGTTAGGTTATGAGTAACTCTACTACAAGAGTCAGGAAGCTGACAGCTCCTTAAGCTTTATCTCTGAGTGCAGAGTAATGGGAGATGAACTGGGATACTCTATGTAAAAGTCTCTGTCAGCTGTGGAATTCCTTATGAATCCAGCAAGGAGGATGGCAATGATATCACTGTCCCTGCCCCTGGGAGGTCACTACAGACACTCCTAAATGGGCGACCTCACTGTACCTCCACGCACATGCGCGTGTACACACGCTACCACATTGTGTGGTGAGGAAAGGATGGCGTGTGGCCTTGACGGTTCGGATGAGGGTACAGTCTCTGCCAGTGTTTTTGTTCTCCTTCCAGTCAAGCCTGGCCTTAAAGCTGCGGGCACTGGCAGATCTTTTTGGTCTCCGCGTGCGGCTCCATCACTCGGCTTCCAGCAGGTGGCGCTGCGTCCCGCGTGGGCCCGGCCCCCCTGCCTTCGTTCTTGAGGACGCCAAAGAGATACCGGGAAGTCGGGAAGCGGGTCCCCGCGCACGTCCAGCTGCTGCCGTGGCACACGCAAGTGATGACACACTGGCTTGACGAGGGCCTTTGTCAGAAGCAATGGGGAGCCGGCGTTTCCGGTCAACGGAAAACAAAGAGCTTCTGCCTGCCTGCCCGGAGTTGACATTTGCTCACCATTAATTCCGGGGCATTTACAGGCAGAATGAGTTCATGTGAAATTTCAGGACCGTGCCATGAGTCAGATTCACTTTCTGTAAATCAGAGTCAGCATTACATTTCCCCTCAGTTTGGGCCATAACTTGAACTTTTAGGTCACCAGTTGTGTTTGTGCTCACTGTAGAGATCTGAGTATTTCATAAACACTTTTTTTTTTAAAGGACAAAACCAACTTGGGACAGATTTGTAGTTAGAGATTTTTATCACTCTTAGCTACAAAAATAGGTTGGCCTTAATATATTATTTACATGTTCAGAAGTATGCCATGTAGAAATTCAAGTGAAACTTGCAAACTCTTTTCTGGTGGGAAGCCCAGGAGGGGTTGTCCATGGAGACAGTGATGACTGGATGAAGCTTGGGAGCAAGACACCTAGGTGAGGAGGGAGTGAACTGTGGTGAGCCAGCCCAGGGCATTTTGTGTGTGTGTGTGTGTGTGTGTGTGTACCTAGTTAAAAAAAAAAAAGTAGGCAACTGGAGTTGATCTGTCCTGAGGAGTTTGGCGGAATTTTGATACTGGGGGAAAGAGACAAGATGGGGTTAAAACTGGAGAGAAACAACAAACCTGGGAGGGGGTCGAGGGGTTTGAACAAGTGAACAAGAAGGAGCCTGAATAGCACCCTGGATTTACATCAGCTGAAGCTCCTGCAGAGAATGAAGGGGAAGGCCCTGGGAGCAAGAGACATCTTTGCATCAGCAGGAGGGGGATGGGACCAGCACTGGCCTAGACTTGAAGGAACATCAGGTGGTGTCTCTGGGCTGTGCGAAGGTAGTTCTCTTACTCACCTCTCCAGTGGGCTGCTCCTGGCCGTGTTTTGTTTTTAAAGATCAAGATTTATTACTTATTTTTTGGTACCATAGTTGATAATTTATAGAATGGGTCACTTTAAGCCACATTTAAAGGGAAATACATCCCCGGGAAGTTCCCTGCAGCCTCATTCCTAGTTTCAGCTGAGTGTTCTTCCAGGATTTTTTTTTTTTAACTGCTATCCAATCCCCTTTCTCACCTCGTGAAATCTCAAACTCATTGTCTCCTGAAAATTCTCCAACAGACATCTCTATGCCTGGTTGAAATTATTGCGCTTTTACTTATGTATTATTATTATTTTCTTGGTCCTTTTAAGTTTTCACTGAGCAAAAGGATCTTAAGGGGCCAGAGAAGGTAGGAAACTGTGGCCTTTATCTTGAGCCCCCTTTTCCTTCCAGGCCTCTTGCTCGGAGGGGAGGAGGGAGGTGGGTCTCCAGCTGCCCTGCTGATCTCTTGCTTTAGTAGGATTGGCTGGGGGCCCACGGGAGGGACGTGAGTACATGTACTGAGCTCCTTTCAGACACAAGGCTATGGACGTTTCAGGTGAGTGAGCAAGCCAACAAACAAGAAACCCCAAATACTTTGAAAATCAAGCCCAGCAGAGTTTAGCTTTGACCAACTAATCTCACCCCCAAACCTATGCCTGGGGGCACACTGGAAGAGTGATGCTTATTTGTGTAATATATTCTTATGGAGGTAGGCAACCTCATGAGCAATTCTGTGGCTTGTCATGCAAATTCTACCCTCTTCACTCAAAGAAACATACTGGGGTTGAAGAAAATGAAAGAATTCTCATTTTGTATGAGTGTCTGTGTTTGTGCATGTGTGTTTTATGTGAGAGCAGAAACAAATGCAAACTGAGACCTTGCTAAGTAATAGATTGTGATCGATACCAATGCACGAGGGTGGTAGAGAACAGTTAAGGCCTGCGCACGCGTGCACACAGAGGTTATCTACTCTGCATCATTTTGGATACCAGGAAATTGGACTCCCGGAGGGCTTAAGTGAATCTCCCAAGATCATGGTATGTCAGAGATACAACTAAGTCTTCTAGTTCATGCACGTAAAATTTTGCCTCATGTCCTTTGCGAGGTGCCTAGGGAAGACGAGGTGTGGATCTGATAACTGCCTCATTCCCTTTTCAGAGGAGCTGAAGTCCAGTGCCTCCTGCAATCCAAAAAGGCTTGCCAAGGCCACACGGCGTTCCCCAGCGCTCAGGTGAGTGTTCTTCCCTGGCCAGGGCGCCTGATGAAGCCGGCATGTGTGAAACACGTAGGTCAAGAGAATGGCTGGACTCTTGCTCAGTATTGTCTGGTTGAGAGCATCGGTTTTCAGTAATTTGAGAGGACTGTGGCCTGTCAGCCAGGCTTTTATCATGCACCCCTCTACTTTTCCCGAGGATTGTTTGCATTGTGGAGATTTCCTGGCGGTATTTTTAGTGTCTGATTCTCCATGGTTGCTCAAGTGTCTGTTCCATGGTTTATGGACTCACCCAGGTGCCCCCCATAGAACTGATGACTGTTGAACAGAAAGCAGGCGGCGTGGCAAGCCCGGGAATTGGCCCACGGATCTCCTTATTGGTTTCAGCTGATTTTTCACAAGTTTTCAGCTAGCTTACCTTCCAGAATGACAGATTTTCATTAGCTACCCTTCTTCGTGCTGAGTCAGAAAAAGGAGATTTTTCTGGGGGTAAAGCCAAGAGGACGGATGCAGCAAATATTCACACAACATTTTTTCAGCGGATGCCTCTCCCTGCTGCTTTTTTCATGCCACGTAGGGTTCCCCAAGCCCTGTGTCTGTGGGCAAGGCTGCGTGGGGAAACAGCTGAGTCACAGCTCGGCTCCTTCTCTATAATTACAAATTTTATCACCTCATCTGACACAGAAAGGGTGTTGGTCAGGAATGAAATACACATTAAGAATAAGCTTTAGAAACAGCACACACAAAAAGGGCAAAAACAGCAAAAAAAAAAAAAAAAGTGGACTTTATAATATACAGACTTTTTTTTCAAATGTCTGGATCTGAGGTTATGAAGAGATGGAGGAGTCATCTCCCCTGTCCACCTGTACATTCATGGACATGAAAACACCCAAAACACAACACTACACGGTTCCCAGTTCTATCAACACATGTTCGAGTTACTTTGCTTCATGTCCTCAGTGCATGCGCCGTGCCTGGCTGATATACCCTCCCCACCTTTTCTCCTGCCTTCTTGGCTGTTCTCACTGTCACTCAAGTCTATTTAGAATCACCTTCAGTGTGAAATCTTCCCATCCCCCTAGTAGGGATGCCTTCATGCTATGTTACTTTGCTCCTGAAACTTCAAAACCAGCGTTGTCAGGTAGTTCTTTGTGTGCATCACATCTCTGACAGGTTGGAAATTCTGCCAGAGAAGAGGCAACACCTTCTTTTTGTTCTCTTTGTGCTGCTTCCTTCCGTGGGGCAGTCTTCACTAGGAGTGGCATCTGATCTCAAATCTCTCTCGTTTTCAACTAAGACTGACCAGGTGCCCTCCCAGCTGAGCTAAGAACAAAGCCCCCTTTCCAGATGCACATGTGAACAGTCCCCAAAATAGCCAGGGCATGCAAACTAATTCAGTTTCCTCTTCCTCCTCTACCCAAATATGACCTTGCCAATACCATCTCCTATTAGATGACAGATCCGGATGTTTCTATTGCCTGGTTGCTATTTGCCACATGCTTCCTGGACAGGTTTCCAGGTAACATTAATGGCTGTGCTTCTGGGGAGGGAGGAGTAGAAAATAACTCACCTCTTCAGTGAGTGATTTTGAAAATATAACCGCATTTAAAAGCTTTTAAAGAGCAGCTCTCTCTCCTTCCGGCTGCTTAGGCCCTGTTTGCTTTGCGATAGGAGCCCCCGTAGTACTTTGCGCTTGGCAACCTCTGACCAGGACAGAAGGCAGATTTAAAGGCCAGAAGATTGATTTTTTGGAGGAGGGCTTTCCATGAGGGGTGTGGGAGAGAAATCTCTTGGGGAAGCAGTGGTCAGTGAGGCTTACTCCTCCATGTGCTCTTCATTCATGTGTGAGGCTGAAAACACTCTTTGTCTCAACAAGTGAATCCCAAACCACAAAGCATCCTGCAGGTCCTAAGCGACTGGGACCTGGAGGGTAAGAGGCTGGGTCCCTCACAGCCTTTCCACCCACTTGCATTCCCATCCAAAACTTGCAGGGGAAATACACCCACATTGCTTGGTGTTTGGCTTTGATGTGGCCACGGTGTGGCCACCCAGGCTTACTTGGGGGCAGCTGGATGCTGCGGTTCAAACTAGGTCTGACTGTCCAGTTCTGGAAGCTGGGAGGAGTTTTCCCCTCTGCCAGGGCTTGGGTTTACCTTCCCTAGAGCATTGAGCAAGAACTCATGTTTACCAGATCCCAGCCTCAGGATTTCTTCCTGTCAGAGCAGGAATGGAAGGAGGCACATAATATCAAGTAGACCTTACAGACTTTGGTATCTTTGTTTCTGCCCAGTATAAAGTTACCAGGGAAAGAACAGGCAAGGGGGGAGGGGAGGCACTGGTTGTATGAGCTCTGAAAATGTAATTTAAAAATTCTCACTGCAAATCAAATCATTGGATCTTTTGTATATAGTTTTATTTTTTCAAAACTATTCTTAAATTATATTTTAAAACCTACACTGTATTTTAAACGCTCTGGGCAATGTAGTGGGTTTTTTTGTTAGGTTTGTTTGTTTTGCTTTTGTTTTTTGTTTGTTTGTTTTAAGAAGTACAGTTGTGAATCCTCTGAAAGATGTATGCTCTCCACCTGGTTTATTTTTTGTGCAAATTTGTATATCAGTACATCAAAGCCATTTAAAATCAAGCATTCCATGATATTTGACAATATCTAATAGCTGTTAAATCAACCCCAAACCTTCTCTAGGTTTTTTCACTCTTGGGTGCTGCCTTGAGCAGAAATCCACTTAAGAACAGCAGCTGCCGCCCATCCAAGGTCTCTCTCATGGACCTAGAGACAGCGGGCTTTTCCACCATGGTGTGCAAACTGCTTTCCAAGGTTGAGGGAGAGTTTGGTTTCACAGTACATTGTAGGTCTTAAAAAAGAAAAAAATCAATGTCTATTTTATGTAGTGGGTCTTATGGGACATAATTAAAATATGTACCTAAGTCTTTCAGGGAACATGAGAGGAGACATGCAATATTTTACACGTGTGAAGAGATAACCTTATATATTTTGGTGTTCATCAACTCTGTGAAAGTAAAGATTCCAAACCACCACCAAAATATCATTTGACTTTAAAGACTGAGTTTACTGGTCATCTATGGTTTTCTTAGATAATTGGGGTGGAAATGTGGAACCAGAGGTGCTAAATCGTTCATAGTAATGTGGATTGAGGCTCAACAAATTCCAAATTTCCAGCAGGACTGAACTCCCTGAGTCACATCCACTTTAGGTGGAAGTCACTGGGGAGTGGGGAGGGGTGAAAACCGATCAGTCTGACATTAGAAAGCAGGGCCTGACAATGACCTTTCGAGTCCCCACAAATCAAAAATAATAAAATTCATTCCCTCCTGCTATATATAATTCAAAGTAAAAACTACTCAAAGCCATAACATAATGAAAACAATTCTCCCATGGTAACTACCTGGTTGATTAAAATATTTAAAAATGTTTACTTTCTCATTGAATTGCTGCCATCCTGAATGCGTGTTGGCCTGCCTGCTGGCTACCTGAGCACACCTAGTGAGGAGGGGAAGGCAGCTATGGAGATGTCACTTGAAAGAATATAGGTGCAAGGCTGGGGACAGCTCGAGCTAGAGGGCAGCACTGTGGTCCAGCCACGGGGCAAACGAAATAAAGAGACAGACCCAGCCAGAGCTCTAGGGTGGGTGGGCTTCAAAATGTATAGAACAGATCCTTGTAGGTCCTAAGCACTGGGTACTTAGTGTCTGATTTGCCCACATTCATTTTCTGGCTGGAAGGCTGGAGGCAAACAGACAGCTCATTAGGAAAATAACCAACGAGCTAAATATAATGGAGGAAGTAGGCAGCAGATCCCAGACAGATGAGCAAGGCTCACAGTCCTTTCTGGGAGCTCAGAGCCAAACCAATGTGACCGTCCCTCAGAGGTCAGTCATCTAGGGCTTTGTCCGACCAGGAAGGGAAAGCAGTTTCAAAGGGCCTTTTGTGGAACAGACACAGCTCTGGCCCCTGAGATTCAATTCAGGATCTGGAAACTTGTGTAGCAACTGCTCATACGCACAGTGCTTAGAAACCAGCCAGGGCCCTCCATCCTTTTTTTTTCCCCTGTTTTTTTTTTTTTTTTTTTTTTAATGAGCATTAAGGTTTCCCTGTCATTGAGAAAGAGATGATTAAAAAACAAAACAAAACAAAAATAACCAAAAGCTGAAGTTATTTACTTGTTTTTGAATAACATCAAAGAATAACACACTTTTTTGGGTCAGATATCATTCAGAAAACTATATAGGAAATATATTAAAAAGTCATTTAAGACTTTGATATTTACATGATAGATCATACCGCCTAGTGGGTAATGCAAGATAGTGTTTAAATATATATATTGAAATAAACCAAACCCACGACTACATCAGCAATAAACATGTTAAAAATTGAAATATAACTTGAAGTAGATTCTCAGTTGTTTTTTGACTTCTAGTTTCTTTTGCTGGATCCTATCTTCTGTGTATATTATCATTTCTTTCTTTAGTTTAGAATGGCCAATAATGATTCTCTGTCCTTTTCCTACCTCCAGTGAGTGTTACAAACAGTGGGAACTTTCTCTCTCAGAACAACCTGGGATTTGTGCCTGTGTTTACAATTTTGCCACCCCCACAACCCCAGTCTCATTTAGGTTTCAATCAGCACACAATTCTTATTTGTTTCATTGACTTAGTTTTCCTCAAGCAGCACCCTCAAGGGCTCTGGGTTCCTCTGACTTTGTGTTCTGAGGAGAAGCCCCTGCCCCAAGGGCAGAAGGCTTAGCCCCTGCCCTGGCTGGTGCCCCACTTTCTAGTCTAGGACCTACGGCTGGTCCTTTAGGTTCTCAGAGATTCAGCTTTTGTAACCATTTGCAGAGTTGTTACAGAAATTGAACAAAATAATGACTATAAAGTCACGACTCAGATGCAAATTATGTGTTATTATTAGTAAGCCTTCTATTTTTTTCCAGGACAAAGGAACCCTGGTAGTCACTCATTTGGGTATTTCTTTTATTCATGTCACTCATTTTACATGTTTTCCATTCCTATTTCTGTCCATGGTTCTCTTCAAATTTCATAAGTTTAAAATGATGATGTCGTCATTATTGAATCATGACTCTGAGTCAGCCGTTGAGAATATGAATCAGCTGAAATTAAGGCAGGGCTTGTCTTACGTCCAGTAGGACCTGACACCATGGAGTTAACTTCTGTTGAAGACAGAAAACTGTCTTTTGTTGTAAAGTTCTAAGTGAAACCATAAGTCAGAATAATAAGCTAGAACTTCTAGGGCAAAGAACCAGGGAACTCAATAGGCAGTGAATAAAGAGTCAGAGGAATTTACAAATAGCTGCAGAGGGCAATTTTGAACCTGCAGACCTAGTAACCTGTAATCATCCTTGAAGAAAGGAATATCACAATCTCAGCAAGCTGAATAAAGAAGGTCAACCAGTGAATCAAGCCTATGGTTATGCAATGGCTTGCCTTGCAGTTCCAAAAGCTTGCTGACAATAGGTTCTCTTTCTCTCCACCCTTTCATTGAAGTTTCTTGATCTAGGAGACTTGAACACCTGTTAGAAGCCCATGCCTAAATCAGATTCCTTAAGCATTGGTCATTATCATCCACTATGTTTCAGTTGTAATTGATGTATTTATAAACCAGCAATTCCAGTTCATCTGTGCAACCCTAGTGCAGAGAGTCTCAGTCTTTGATTTTAAGCCATAGCCCCCTTTGGAAGTCTGGTAGGGCCTATGGACCACTTCTCAGAATGATGTTCTTTTTTAAAATTTTTTGTTATTTATGGTAATTTTATATATTATTTTTAACTGAAGTATAGTCAGTTTACAATGTTGAGTCAATTTCTGGTGTACAGCACGATGCTTCAGTCATATAGGAACATACATATATTTGTTTTCATATTCTCTTTCATCATAAGTTACTACAAGATATTGAATATAGTTCCCTTGTGCTATATAGTATAAACTTGTTGTTTATCTATTTTTTACATATTAGTATCTGCAAACCTTGAACTCCCAATTTATCCCTTCCCACCCCCTTCCCCCACCCAGGTAACCATACGTTTGTTTTCTATGTCTGTGAGCCTATTTCTGTTTTGTAAATAAGTTTGTTTGTCTTTTATTTTTAGATTCCACATATAAGTGATATCATATGGTATTTTTCTTTTTCTTTCTGGCTTACTTCATTTAGAATGACATTTTCCAGGTCCTTTGATGTTGCTGCAAATGGCATTATTTTATTATTTTTTATGGCTGAGTAGTGTTCCATTGTGTAAATATACTACAGCTTCTTTGTCCAGTCATCTGTTGATGGACATTTAGGTTGTTTCCATATCTTGGCTATTGTAAATAGTGCTGCTATGAACATTGGGGTGCATGTGTCTTTTTGAATTAGGGTTCCTTCTGGATATATGCTCAGGAATGGTATTGCTGGATCATATGGTAATTCTATTTTTAGTTTTCTGAGGAATCTCCATACTGTTTTCCATAATGGCTGCACCAAACTACATTCCTACCAAGAGGGTAGGAGGGTTCCCTTTTCTGCACAGCCTCTCTGGCATTTATTGTTTGTGGACTTTTGAATGATGGCCATTTTGACTGGTGTGAGGTGATACCTTATTGTAGTTTTGATGTACATTTCTCTGATAATTAATGATATTGAGTAATTTTTTCATGTGCCTGTTGGCCATTTGTATGTCTTCATTGGAGAATTGCTTGTTTAGGGCTTCTGCCCATTTTTGGATTGGGTTGTTTGTTTTTTTCTTATTAAGTTGTATGAGCTGTTTATATTTTCTAGAGATTAATCTCTTGTCAGTCATATCTTTTGCAAATACTGTCTCCCATTTCATAGGTTGTCTTTTTCTTTTGCTTATGGTTTCCTTTGCTGTGCAAAAGCTTATAAGTTTAATTAGGTCCCATTTGTTTATTTTTGCTTTTATTTCTATTGCTTGGGTGGACTGCCCTAGGAGAACATCGCTGAGATTTATGTTGGATAATATTTTGCCTATGTTTTCTTCTAAGAGGTTTATAGTGTCTTGTCTTATGTTTAAGCATTTAAGCCATTTTGAGTTTATTTTTGTGTGTGGTGTAAGGGAGTATCTAACTTCATTGATTTACATGCAGTGGTCCAGTTTTCCCAATACCATTTGCTGAAGACAGAATGATGTTCTTAAAAGTATGAAACAAGACACATAGGTTATTAAGGAAACTATATTGAAGAATGTGTTTTCAAACACATTTTAAAAGTAAGTGATAAAGTAACATAGATGCTTCTTAGTTAATACATTAAATAAGATCTACTGGTGGATTTAGTAAGTATTGTACCTTCCAAGTAGTGCTGAATGTTAATGATATTTTAAGGTATTGACAAGGATGGTTGGTGATAAAGTCACAGGTAACTATTGTGGTTTGTTACCTATCTTCATAGTTGAAAGAAATGCTGAATTTCAGTTACAAGTTGGTGAATATAAATGAATGAGTCTTTCCCCTATCCAAATATGTGTATATATATATATACACACACATATATATGTATGTATATGTGTGTGTGTGTATGTATATAATCTCCATCCCTGAAATTCCATCCAAGAACTCCTTGGGTGTCTTTGGACCTAGGGTAAGCCCTGCTACCAAAGTGGCTTCTTTGTTTCTGGCCCAAAGGACAGCCACATGGACTGAGAAGAACAGCATTACTTGTATCTTCTTGGTGGACTTACTTACAAAACCTGACTTTCACAGCTCCTCTCCACCTGGCATACTTCTATTTAATGGTGAGAAGTAAAGGTAGACTTCATTTGGGAACTAGAGTCAATGTGTACTTGTGTTGTACTTTTCCTCAGGTGACCAGATATCCCTACAACAGGTGGCCAAGGTTTTTGAGTACTTGCCAAAATAAACTTTGAGAGTCATCTTGACTTTATGTGGGGCTTTCCAGGGCCCTTAGGGAAGCTGAGCAGGCTAATATAAATGTGGGCTACCAGGGAGACAAAAGTAAGCTCAGGCCCACATTAAGATACGACTTGAGAGTGGGAACTGGAGAAGGTAAGGAATGTTTGGGTTCAGGTGCTGAGATAAGGGCAGGCTGGGCAGAGTTTTGTACAACTGCCTCCCCAAGCTCCAGGCCTTGGGCAGCCACAGAGTGTGGGCCCAACAAGGTGTTTATACCAATTTCACAGTGAACACATTTGCAATCACTCCCCCAGCAGGAACTGAGATACCATGCCAGTAGAAACCAAAACAAAATCTACTTTTTTTTTTAATTGAAGTATAGTCAATTCAAAACCTACCGTTTTGGTTTGGGGGAACTTGTTTTATTTTAGGAGCTTAAAGGAAACAGAGAATGTCCTGATGTCCACAATTAGGCAATGTTGGTACAGAATGTGTGCTCAAGGAAGCAAAATGATGTAATAGATCTTAGAAGAATGCTGTAACCTTTCAGTGATATAGTTTTAAATGTTGACATCATTTTTTAGGGTTTGTTGCTACAGTGTTTTTCTTTTAATGTGTACAACTTTTGCAGTAAATTATACTGGCATTAGCCAAATTTTATATCCATACATGCTTATGTATGGATATAAAATTTATATAAGCATGTATATAAGTATGTATGTATGTAAAATATCTATTATATATGTATGTAGAGATGTATAGTTTTGTTTCGTACATGTTATTACCTAAAACCTGGGTAAAGAAGCATCACTTTTAGAAACTGAAGGATAGTAAATCAAAGGGATGACACCCATGTGCTCATGTTTACTTACTTATTTGTTCCTGAGTCACACACCCAGTGTTTCCAAATGTCTGAGGGCGCGACACATGCTTTGATAAAGGTTGAGTCAAAACTGGATGAGGGAACTGCTATGAATAGAAAAAAAGGAATTCAAGTTGTATGGTAGGTTTAGGAAATGTGGAAATGAGATCATATTCAGAGAACAGCAAATTTACTTCTGAAAATAACTGCGATTCTGAATAACATGTTGTCGAGCTAGGGGACAGAACTCCGGGTGATGGAGGAACTGCCAGTGTCTCTGGGAGATGGACTTGGTGGCTGAAGGTGGATATCTGGGAGCAGCTGGTGCTCCCCATGAGCAGTGGGGATGCTAAGGGGGCAAAGCTCTCCAGGTTAGTCTTGCTGTTATCTGTGCCCTTTGTTTGATGCGGTCTGAGCATGCCCGTGGCATTTCCAGACTTCCTGTGGTTTCCTGATTCTGAGAAGTGGTGTAGTCTCACTTTAGTCCAGCTCCGTTGTCACTGGGTTTAGCGGAAAGTCTCCAGCCACGCTAATGCCGTTTTCTGCACTCGTGTGTGGTGACACTGGCCTGTGGAATCCTCTCATTTTCCATTCCTTTTCACTGAAGGATAATGGTCAAAGTCCCAGCCATGGTTCTATCCAAGGATGTAGTCTCGAAATTTAATTATAGGAAAAATACCACCATGAAGTTTCCCTAGAACTCATCTTTGCAGTGTTTCAAATGAAATTGTGAAACATTGGGGAGGCCCTTTGCTCCTAAGAAACCTTTGTTCTCTGCTTTTCTTTATAGAAGCCATTTCCTTCCTGGAACATGTAAAAACCCACTGAACACAGCGTTCTGGGAGCAGCAGGAGGATTAAGTATGACCTTTAGCTGAGGAACCAGGCATCACAACCACAGGAGGTTCTGACCTATTTTCTTTTTATGTGTATAATATTGCAGCTCTGTGGAAAACACCGACAAGGTCCTAAACCAGCCTCAAGCAGATGCTAAATATTCCCAGAGAGATGGCCTTGAGCCAGTAGAGAAATTGTCTAGATACACACCAGGGTAACCCACTTCACAGCTGTACAGGCGTCTCCCATCCAAAGGAAGGGCTGAGATTTCTTTTTAAAAGACAGAATATAAGATAAGATGTACATTATGTTAATACCATTTCCTTACACCGGTTATTATTTGACAGTTTGCGGAGCACTTTCACAATGGTCTCATTTGATTTTTTAGAGATGAGGTTAATAGAGCAATGATGGAGTTGAGTTATACAATTATATAACATGTAATAAGAACACTCTTCTTTTTAAAAAATATCCTCCTCTGTGTTAAACAGTTACCATGACAGCTGTGGCAATTAAGGGATGAATCATGGTAAACAGAGTTAATTCTGAAAGAAAATAAACATTTATGAAACACCTACTATGAGACAGGCATTGTGTAGTGACCTTGACATGAATTATTCCACTTGATTCTTAAAACAGATTGGAAGTATTAAGTGTTTTACCGAAGACAAAACTGATGGTCAGAGAGGAGTGGCATCACTGAGGGTGTAAAGTAATCATAGGATCTGAGAGGCGAGCCCACTGTCTTGCCATCACACTGCCCTACCTCAGGTTATTTCGGATGAACGTTGCCCATCATTTCTTCTCTTTCCTTTTAACTTTTATCATCCCTTCAACTGAATGTGATCACGCTCTCAGTAGCGCTGTTCCTTACCATCACCGTCATAATAATGGCGATCATTCCCTGACCCCATTTAATGTTATCTTACGCTTGTTGCTTATAGATTGCTCGCCTTACCCCCATTATACTACATGTTCTTTGAAAGTGGGTCTGGAGTCTTACTCATTTTTAAATCTTACGTAGCTTCTTACATACTGTTCTGCATCTAATATCTATGCAATAAAAATGTTTCAGTTGAAATTAAGTGAAGCAAAATACTCATAATCCAGGGAGCCTATTAACTAGAGAATTTGAAAAAAAAATATTCTAGCCATAGGATGGTAACGTAAAGTTATATGTTTTTACCCCCTTCCATGAAACCTACAGAAGGGGCGAAATTTAAAAGGATGAAATTTTAATAGAAAAAGTCCATCTGCAATGAAACTAGAAAATCACATTATCTGCCAAATCTGGTGAATCAGGATGGAGTCAAGGGAGGCTCTAGAGAGCTGACACACACCTTCCAGGTTCCACTTAGGACTGAGATTTCTGTCAAAGTAACAGGTGCTGCTTTTTCACTCAGAGCAAGGACTGAAGGTGTGGATGGGACACAAGAGAAATGCACCCTCTGGGGAGCTCGTTCTACACTGTAGAGAAGAGAGTATGGTCAGACAGATGGAAGGGAAGTTATTGGGCAAGACATGTTTATTTTCCCCCAAACAGAATTCCAATTGAGGAGGCGAGGCAGAGAGGATGGAAAAGTAGTAACGGCAACGTGCTTTGCGATGGTTGATCAGATTCAAACAAGGAGCTACAAATAAACATAAATAACCAAACGAAAGATTCGAGAGCTGGAGTATCCTCCATAATCCTCACTGACATCTTGCTTGGGGAATCCACTCACTCAAGACGTTACAGAACATGACAAATATGGCTAAAAACTACTGTGAGGAATCAGACCCAGTTTGAAGCCCACAGCTGTCTGGCTTTACTCACTAACTCCTCTCCACAATTACTCTCCTCTCCAGGTCAGGAGACAACTGTATTGCCTACAGAGCAGAGTCCATGTTTTCATGTAGACTTAGGGATGCTGATAAAATCAAAAGCAAATAAAAACAAAAGAAGGGGGAAAGAAACTCAACACTCAAAATGCAGATGAAGACTAATACTATTAAGAATTATTCCAGCAAACTAAAGAATCTCAGATGCTTATTTATTTCTACTCCCAAAGAAAATTAAAAAAAAACTTTTTGAACTAATTTAAAAATGAAATAATGAGATCAAAGAAGAAAAGGCAAAAGAAGATACAGTAAGCTGAGAATTATGAAAGAAACTGAAGATAATAAACCATCCTTGAAATGAAAATCAAGTTAGAACAGATGTTGTTGAAAACATATTCTGTGATGAAGAGGTCAGACTAGAGAGAATAAAATAGCATTTACAAGATAAAAAAACTCCAAACAAATGAAATTAAGTAGAAAGAAGATGACAGCTATTAAAGACAGCCAACAGCCAGTCAGCATATAGGATAATGGTGTCCTTGTAGTAAAGAACAGAACAAATGCAGCTGGAAATAAAAATGTCAAAAATAAAATTTAAAGAAAACTCCACTGATACAAAGTATGATCTGACTCTGCAGATTAAGGTATTTCAGGGGAAAAAACTAAGAACAGAATAATCAACACAAAGACACAGTAAGTCAAGTTACTGAAATTTAAGGACAGTGTAAGAATTCCTGAACATCTAGGCAGAAAAAGCAAATTTCCTGTAAAGGGGGAAAGAGCAGGCTGGCCTCAGATTTCACAACAGAGATATTCAAGTCGAGAAAAAAGCGGACAACAAAATGTAATCACAAGATGAATCAAAATTAAGTCTGAGGACAAGGGAAGGCTTTGTGTCAAAGGACCAAGGTAGAGCCTTGAATCCATTTAAATATAGAACTAAACCGAATGCAAAATTATAGTTAGAGAACAGAATGGAACCATTGTAAATCCTAAACATATAATCGTATAAAATAAACATACAATATAACATATAACATGATGTAATAGACCAAAATTGTCAATAGGGAAATCAGCATTTTTTCTTCTCTCCTCGTTCATAGCATCAAAGTTTGCAGAATTCAAGAAGCAAAATATGCTGGATCACTTTTAGAAATTGATACACAAAATAAACAATTTTTCCATTTGTAAATGATTCCTGAACATCCTGTAAACAGTTTTTATATTTTCTGGTTTTCTCATGCTTTAAGAGGATTTAGTGAGGAAGGCAAGCTATGTAGAGATTGTCAGCAAGGATAGTGATTAAAATGTTAAGCCATTCAGTTGAAAAAGAGAATTTATCTGGCTGGTGTTAGTGATGATTTCAGTTTTTCACTATTAGGAATAATCTGAATCTCAGTCTGGAGTGATTAAATTATAAAATTGTGGGAGGAGGAGGGTATAGCTCAGTGGTAGAGTATGTGCTTAGCATGCACGAGGTCCTGGGTTCTATCCCCAGTACCGTTAAACAAACAAAACAAATAAAATAAACCTAATTGCCCCCTCATAAACAAAATTAAAATAAAATAAAATTATGACATAAATTGTGGAATACCATGCAGCTATTAAAAAGAATGAAACAAATCAACATGGACTAACATGAAATGGTGTTCAAGCAATGTTGTTAAGTAAAAAATTAAGTTACAGACCTACAGTTTGATATTCTATTTGAACAAAAGAAAAGAACATGCATGAATATGTACCCTTAGTGGCTCTCCCTGGAGGTGAGAGAGAACAGTTTTCTACTTTTATTTATTTACTTTGTACTATCTGAAATTTTTGCAAGAGTAGAAATGACTTTTTTTTTAAACAAAAGGAAAGACAAGGGACAAACTTTGTTTATTGAATGACCATAACAGTGTCAGTGAGTTAGAGAGCTAATCTGGGGAAACTGATTTACTTAGGAGTGTCCTTTAAGAGTCTGTTCCCACTCCCAGGTGGAAGGTTTGTGTGGCTCTGATGGAGCGCACCCTTGTCTCGGGCAGAGCTCAGGAGGAGGGATGGTTACTGGGAGGTCTTCCATGATGCCTAAACTCAAAGGTGGTGTTAGCAGTGAAGAAGGCATTTTCAGAGCAGATTGAGGTGTTCACTTGGATGAAGGAGCCCAGGCAATGAGGAATACCTGGTCCAGAGCACAGCCAGAAGAATGGATATTTTACTTCCTGTAAAAAGGGGTTTAATACTCTTAGAGGAATACTGACTTTCAAGGAGGCAGGACGTGAGTGGGCTGTGAGGAGACCTTGCTGGGTCCCCTTCATCACCAGGTAAATATTGGGGATCAGCGCCAAGTCCAGGAGGGCCAGCTCTGGAGGCACACTGACAGTAAGTGGGGAGCAGTAGGGGGACCAGATTTGTATTCTTGTCCTAGTGCTGATAGCACGTGACTCTCTAGCTTGATCTTGGTGGGAAATCCCACCTCAGGCTATAAAGGCTTTAAAGGGAGGATCAATTGAGAACCATTTAGATATTGGTAAGGATGTGAAGAAAAGGGAACCTGGTGCACTGTGGGTAGGAATGTAAACTGGTGCAGCTGCCCTGGAAAACAGTATAGGAATTCCTAAAAAATTAAAAGTGGAACTATCATATGATCCAGCAATCCCACTTCTGGATGTTTATCCAAAGGAACTGAAATTTAGTTCTCAAAGAGATACCTGCACTCCCTTGTTCATTGCAACACTAGTCACAGTAGCTGAGGTACAGAAACCACTTAAATATTCAGAGATGAATGAATGGATAAAGAAAATGTGATGTATACATATCATGGAATATTATGCAGCCTTAAAAAAGGAAATCTTTCCATTTGTGAGAACATGAGTAGACCAGCAGGACACTGTGCTAAATGAAATAAGCCAGACAGAAAAAGACAGATACTGTGTTTTCTCACTTATGTGTGGAATCTAAAATAGTCAAACTGACAGAAGCAGAGTAGAATGGTGATTACCAGGGGCTGGAGTTGCGGGGGGAATGGGGAGATGATGGTTATAGGGAACAAAGTGTTAGTTATGCAAGATAAATAAGTTCTGGAGGTCTACCGTATAGCATAGTGCCTCTAGTAACAACAGTATACTGTATATTTAAAATTTGCTTAAAGGATAGATCTTATGTTATCACATGTGCATACACACACACAAATACTAAAGGGGGCAAGAGGAAACTTTGGAAAGTGATGGATATGTTTGTGGCCTTGATGGTGTCATGTGTGTACACTTATCCTCAAACTCATTGAGTTATATATATTAAATATGTACAACTTTTTACATGTAACTAGTACTTCAAGAGAGCCAAAAAAAAAAAAAAAAAAAGAGAGAGAGAAAAGAAAATTTGATTTGTGACTCCACAAGCTTAGGGAATGCAGCTTAGAAGGGGCTGGTATCTGATTCATATCTGAAAAAAACCCCAGAGTGGACGATGCATTTGGAAGTCACTAGGTAGCCAGCCAAAAGTGCATATTTTTGTTCGTGGCTGGGGTGGGAGGGTGATGAGAAACCAGATATAATACCTCTAGTTGGCATATTGGTGCGGTTCTAAGTTGCTGGCTCCCTGCCTGACGAGGTGTGGGGTGTGCAGTTGGAGGGCTGGCCAAAGGAGATGCTCTGCTAACACCCTGAGAGGCCGGAGAGCTCGGCAGTGCGCTCTCTGAGGCACCCGGAACAGGCTCTGACGATGTCCAGCGAAAGCCAAGGCCAGATTTCAGAGGCGCTGTCAAATAGGCCCTCTCCTTCCCCTGACATCTCCCTGCTCTCTGCTCCTGCAACCCTAGGGGATACCGAGAGGTGGGAGGGACTTGACTTCCAGCTTAAAACAGACTTAGGCTGGAAGAGGGCAGAAGCTTTAATTTTAAATGCATTTCAGAGTTTTGGCCTTATTAGTTACTGAAATGAAACCTATGCTAAAAGTGACCACAGGATTCATCATCTAAGAGTAGCTGTCCTGTAGGAATTATGAGAACTGCCAGAGAGTTCATCTCTGGGGATAAACAGCCACCAAAGTGGGTTTGCAGGGGCAGGTGTGAAATTGCCCCATCCAGTCCCTTGAGTTGGATGCAACGGTCTCTGTTTCATCCTTACATAGCCGTTGTCCGTAGATATTATCCTAATTTATCAGGGATGATGGAAGGGCAATTCAGTCTGGGCAGGTTGCCCTGGGTCACAGGCTGGTAAATCTTAGAACCAGGACTCCACCCAGGGTGTAGGACTCCAGGTTCCATTCTTTGCTCTCTACACCACAAAGCATTTTCAGCTTTACTTCCCAGACTCTGCATGTCTTGCTTGTAGGTCCCTGGTTCTGAACTGGCCTTCTCACTATCTATAAGCAAGACATCTTTAACCAAAGATCAGAGGAGAAATGATAAGACGTGAGGCAGGTTGACAGAAGGGAGGAGCGCAGTAGGTCATTCAGGAGAGAACAGTGAGTTAAGAGGAGGGAAGAGCAGGTGGGGTGGTGATAATTGGCTACCGCAGCAATAAAGGCTTGTCAACAGGGTGGAGAGGGAAGGGAGCATGGGGGTAGTGGGAGGTGCTTTGCCAACAGTCCCCAGTGCCCCCTCACAGCTGCTCTCAGCTGCAGCGTCTACAGCTCAGGTGGCCACGAGAGCCCTGGAGACCCTCTTGGTACCCCTTTGACAAGGCTGACTTAAATGAACTCTGTTCCTTGGGAGGAGAAGGCAAAGCTTACAGGCGTGAGAGGGAGTCATTTTCACAGGAGACTTTTCCCCAAAGCATTGTACCAGAAATGAACCGTTTCAAGGCCCTCTGGTAACTTATTTGGAACAAGTGCACCAGCACGATATCTAAGTTACTGGTGGTCGTGATGTTAGGAGAAGCTAATGTGGTACTTGGAAAAGTTCACAGAGAAAATGTATTTCACAGAGCAATCAGGAGCCGAGACTTTGAAATGTTCTGGGTTGTGTTTACCTACCAGAGGGACTCAACCAATTTATGCAAAAATTGAGATGAACCCAATAGGGTTTTCAGTTCGGGCTGGCTGCTTGTTTGTCAGGTATATTGCTGCAGAACTCTCCAAGTCGAAATAAAAGATGGAAAGAAGTAATTAGAAAATAAACCAAAAAATACGCAGAGAAAACTTCCTGGGTGCCACGCACCACTCTGCGTAAACATTATGACAACAACCCTGTGAGGCAGGTGCTACCCCGCATATGGGTGGGACGCTGAGGCAGAGGCTTTATAAACTCGCCCGCGCTCTGCAGCCTGACTGTGCCCCGAACCGCTGGGGGTGCGGCATCTCTCGTTTGGCCCCTTCCTCTGCCTCCCTGTCCTCCTATTATTTTCCAGTAGTGGTGCCAGGCTGCTCTGAGCTCCATCCTAGGAAGAGTGTTAGCTTCTGGGTCTCGTCCTGCTCTGGTGGCTGCCATTTGAACATCTTCATTTCATATATGATGTGAAGACGGTTGGTTGTTTTGGATGCTGTTGATGGGCTCTGCTAGCTCCATCGTTATAGGGGTCCCAAAGTCCTGTGTTTATCCTCAAATATCTACTGTCTGGAAGGTTATGGAAGCTCTAGGTGTAAAAAAAAGTCAATAAAAGCACATGTCAAATTTAAAGAAACATCAGGCTAGAGGTGATTAGACTGCTGTCGTCTACCATGTCCCTGAGAAGTGGGAGAAAGGCTTTTGAAAAAATATATTAGGAAATGAAACCAGAACCTGTCAGTTATGAGAAACAATAAAAGTAACTTTTTAAGCCATTCCATTTTATAGTCCAAACCATTATCAACCGTTTAGATGACCAGATTCCAGAGATACTAGAGGTATGAATGCCAGTGTTGGAAAGAGATGCACCCTTTGAAGATGTCCAGTTAGTTAATCATGGCAAAGGGATTCCCAAAGTAAAGTCAGTCTGCCATTAGTAATTCATTCCTACATCATGACTTTGGGAAGATCAAGTGGTAAGGCACACAAACCTGAATGATATAGCAGACCCTTGTAATAATCTAAGCCCTCTGGCCACCTGAATTTTAAATGACATATGTGAATAGCCTGCCTCATTCATTCTTTCAGTGAATTATTGAGCCCCTTCTATATGCCAGGCACGAGGCTTGACACTGGACACACTAGTGAACAAATAGTAGGCAGTCTCTACTCTCAGGGAACTTACTTGATAAATAATATGATTAGTATTTAATTATAATTGTGATAAATGCCACAAAGGAGAAGTATAATACGAAAAAGAACATACACCTGCGTGACTCGAGTTAGCCTGAAAGGTTAGAGAATGCTTCCTGGAGTAAGTGATGTTTAAGAGGGGATCTTAAGGGTGAGGAGGACTTAGCTAAGTGAGGAGAAGGGGTGGAGGGTGGAAATGGTGGTGCAGAAGGGACCGCACGTACTAAGTAAGGCCTTGGGATGGGAGGAGCAGGGGCGACTGGAGAACTGGGAGGCAGGCCTGTATGACTGGGGTGCAGCGGGAGTAGCAGGAGATGAGACCAGCAAGGTAGATCCTACTGCCTGTCTACACCAGCAGAGTTCTGTAAGCCCACTGGAATCTGTGAAGTACAGAAAGGCAGTCAGCCATTTCTTAGAAGCCCCAGCTTTAGAAGTCAAACATGGCAGTTGATTATGTGGGCTCATCTTTAGGAAGCACTCTCCTCTATTTCATAGACCAAATGAATTCGTATCATCCATCTACAGATGCCCAAATTGTACCAAGTATCTAATCACAGTAAGTCAAACCAGCCTGGCTGCCCTGTTGAACTAAACAGGCAGGAGGTGTAAATGACACATCACCGTCACACAGCAGACTCACCTGACCCCCACTTGAACATTAAAGCAATCATGAAACATCAGAGCTGGCATTACTACCATTGCCAGCCTCCCGCCCCAACCTCAGGAAGGTGAAACCAGTGGGGCAGGTACGTGTAGGTCTAGCATTCAATAAAACAAACCCCAAACACTCCACCTTGAAACCTCAAGCCTCGCTCAACCTTTGATCTCTTTGCAGTCAATCAAATCGGGCTCATTCTCACCTAAAAAAGGAATGCTCCAACAAACTCTCCCCACTACCTTTAGCAGATTGCTGTTTTTCAGAACTGCCTAGTGCTTTACAAACAATTGAGTCTCTTCCCTACCTTAGTAAGAAGGCATATTTTCACTCGACAGGTGAGGAAAGAAGCTGTGTTAAAAGACAAGTCCAGTGTCAAATGTCCAATGGGGGAAGGAGGGCTGCTGACAGAATTATGACACCAGGAACCTCATTCATCCCTGTGGCTTGTCAAAACCCAACCAGAATCACGGCTGGCACTGACCACTCTGTGTTTTTAATACTAATGCTTAACTGAGGCCTGCTTCCTTTCCTCCTCCATTATTCCTTCAGAAAATTTGTAGGAACTGGGTGCTAAGAACCCAACCAGAATCTTCTTACGTCTAATTTACACTGCATACCCCCAGAGCTGGAGTCTGTTACTGAGACAGTTTGTTAACATGCAGAGAAAATGATGTGATTCCAAGACTGTAACCCTGCTTCGTCTCTCTACCTGCATTGCCCCAATCCCTGTCATATAGCCACAGTTAAGGCAGCACACATTAGGAAGGAAATAGAAAAAGTATTTTGGCCTTCCTTCAAGCTCTTCATTTTGGACAAAATTAACTCAGAGAATATTCCATTAGCTATTACCCCAACACCCATGTTCTAGTCTCCTTTGAATCCACAGTGTAGCCTGTGTGGTGTTACTGGAATGGTCACTCTGTGAAGTTTACCCTAAACCTAAACAGGTACCAACATGTGAGGGGCAGTATGGCGAGGTGGTTAAGAACAGATACTTGAGTTAGGCTTCCCGGCCTTGTGATGGACAAGTGTCTTATCTTCTCTAAGCCTCAGTTTACTCGCCTATGAAGTGGGGATAATGCGATTGTGCTGAGGAGCAATCAGACAATGCATACAAATACACAGGAATCCTCAGTAAAGCTAACTATGATTATTGTTCCTCTATAAACAGGCAGGGTCCTGGAGCAAATGCCCTGTGTGCCCACTTCCTAGAGTCACCAACAAGTAATTTCTCTGTCCCAGGAAGATATTTATAGAGGTTTTTTGTTTTTTGTTTTTTGTTTTTTTTTAAGAGAAAAGTGAAGAGACTTGACATGAGACAAAGGAAAAACAAGTACCAGAATTGCAAAGTTAACATTTTTATTGAACTGAAATTGGTGTAGAACAACAGGGGCTACCACAGCTGCTGAGCTCAGTTAACAACTGACAAGTCCCTGTGACATTTTGCCTTCGAGAGTCCTAACATGGTTTGGGTGGAACAACTGAGAAACAGCGCAGATATATACGTATATATACTTTTTTAACACTTCAAAATATTTTGAAATGAGCCTGACAGCCTTGTTCAGTTTTTAGGTCACAAAGGACATTAACATCTTCTGTTGCCTTCATTTAGTAGTTTTCGGTTAATATCCTTTCCCAAAAGGTTCCTCTCAAAGCACTGGCTATAATTTCCCCCCTCTGGTACACAAGAAAAGGATTTAGTAACACTTAGGCAAGTAATAAACTGTAAGAACTTCAAAAGTAGTAAAGGCAAAAACCACACATACGTGACTCAACACTCACACTGCCTGAAAGACAATGAACTGGCTGAAGAGTTCCTGCCAAGCTCCAGAAGCAAAGAGCGCGCTGATGGAAGGGGTGAGGGAGCCAGGCGGAGTGTCGGAACAGATGGACCATTGTGCCTAAACCTTGTTTCAACATCTTGCTTCCAACGTGAAAATATGCATTTGTTTTACATAATAAAGTGAAATATTTTAAGGGAAAAGAAAACTCTTATAAAGGTTGAAAGATCAATCAGAGCTGAAGGAAAATTAATACTGGATTTAAAAAAATCAGCAAGTGGAGCAATGATATAAACTGACCACACCAGTTTCTTTTGTAAGAGCAAGTGCTGAACATCTATCACTACTTAGAACTGAAAGTATTCCAAGGGAAATAAATAACCAACGAGATAGGAAATGAAATCCCTACATAAAACAAAACCACATCAAGTTAATGTTATTTTTGGTTTGTATTAAATCAGTGGCTCATTAATCTATGGGTGTTGGTAAAAATCTTCAAGAGTGCTTCAAACTATTTTGGATGAAATGTGATGAAAAACAACACATCTCATTCTCTCATCTTGACAATGCTGTTTTACACTTACTATCTCTCTTAAAAAGAAAAAAAAAATACCCAAAAACTAAATTCTACCAGAGTAACTGATACTAAGTGGCCACCCATTCCTGCAGCAATTATTTGAGAGAATCTAAAAATCTTGCAGTCAGAGATGAAGAATGACTATAAATATTTTAATAGGCTCATGCCCATCTTCAAAAGAGATGCACCCTCGGGTAATAGCAGATTCAGAGATTTACAATTCTCAAATTTGCAACTGATAGACAGATAAATATTTTGCAAGGATCTGCCCAATGTACACAACAAACATCTAAATTAAGGCTTATATAGGTAGGTGGTCAAGTCTATGGGTGTGCAATGCTGGATTTTCATAAAGCATCTCCAGCTTCCATTATTACCCAATTTGTAAACCAGAAGATGTGCTGACGTAGGTGGGTAGGAGCTCCAAAGGCTAACAATTAACCAACTCGAAGGTGTGTTTGTAAACAAGTTCTGAGATAAGTTGGCAGTGAAACAATTGAGAGGGTGCCTCAAATGATGTAGAGAGGAAAGTGATTTGCACCTTGCTGACAGGGATGGGTTTAAAAAAAAAAAAAAAAAAGCCAACAGTTGAACTTCAGTTCAAGACTTTGAGATTTAGAGGCCTAAAAGTTTAGCGTTACTTTCAAGCCAATGGTTCTCACACTTCAGCTTGCAAACGCCACTTGGAGGTTACTGAGGAAAAAGTGGATACCTAGGCTCCATCTCCAGAGATTCTAATTTGGGTGATGCAAGTGGTCCAAGCACCTTGCTTTTGACAGACACCACTCATCTTTGATTAAAAAGTCAAGATGTCCAAGAAATGACACCAGACAAATCTCTCAGGAGACTCCACCATAATGATATGAGGACCAAATTTACCCAAGTTTCCTTTCCTATTTTTTTAAAATTTCAACTGAAAGTTTGAAATCAATGAACATTTAATAATGATTGTACCAATTCTGAGGTAAAAGGAAGAGCACCAGGGATTGCAATGCTAAAAGAAATCGAATTCCCTAGGGGTTCCACACTACATAGAAATCAAATTTCTGTGGTCATTGTGATAATGATAGTGCACAGGGTCTTGTTTCAGCTTTTGTATTGTATATTTTTCCTCTATGATCTACTCTTTCCAGTTAAAGTTTTAGAAGAACTCCAAAGAGAAAATTTCCTCTACATGCTATCTCAGGTTTTCTAGATCCCAACATTTTCTGGTTTACAGCGATACACAACAAAGTTACTTATTTATTTTTTTGGATGCTGGAGACAAACATCTTTATTAAAGATACCACCAAAATTTTGGCAAACATTTCAAAACATATTTGTAAACATAATGCTTCCCTTTTAAACTGGCAGCACTTGGAAAAACAATACGATAAGACAACACAACTTGAATCAACATTAGTTCAAAATCCTTGTATTTTTGACCACATAACTTATGTTCCCACATGAAAAATAAGTGATAGTTTAAATCAACGTCAACAGATAAACTCCATGAAATGAAAGTTTGTGCTGTTTGATGAATCACAGTATGTTATGGTTAAATATATCCACTCTTTTTTATATTCCTGGTACCCAGGATGAAAAAAAACTTTAAATATACATTTCATGTAGGTAATAGCTTCTTTGCATATCTCTCTTCAAAAAATACTTTATAGCAGTATATAAATAGGTTACCTACACGTTTAATTTTATAATTTTGCCCCAAAACTATAGATCTGTTTCATTTTCATAACATATCAATTTTGCCCAACATTAATAAAGCTGACAAACTGTTGAAATGGAAATGCTTTTGTCTTCCACGATAGAAGTAGTAATTTGACAGGAAGAAAAAACCTACAGTAACACTCGTCAGTTGTTTCACCTGAGCGTTTGGCCTACTGCGAGTAGCAGCTTTTTTTCCTCCATGCACGCTCACATCCACATCACCTCTGCACACATACAGGTCGAGCACACACTTTCAGACGCTGGTAGGCCACAGTGTGCTTCCCACTACTCTACTCAAGTGGGAAGCAGTGTAGCTAATGATTAACCACACTAGGTACACAACTAGCAAACACCTTAAGGCAACCATTGCAATGGGGGGTTAACTTGCAGGGCGGATTTACTGTTCTAGATTAACTCAGCCTGTATATACATATGTGTATACAGACTTACACACATACACATACTCATACACCTTTCTATTTCTTAACCCTCCAAAACAATGTTTTAATTTTTTTTGTATTTTGTGCAAATTTCTAAATAGTCTACCATTTAAGGCAAAGAGTTCGCATTAAGAAAGATCAGAAAATAGGCCTATGTTTATCCAAAAGCATTTCACCTTGAACGTTACTGTTTGTTTTTTTTTTAAACACACATAACTTTGAAGTGTGGACACTGGATCCCCAATATCTTAAAAAAAAATCATGTCTAATGACAAACACAGCTTTTTAAGGAAAAAAATTGATTTGAAGTTTAGACACTGGATCCCCAATATCTAAAAAAAAATTATTTCTATTGACAAACACAAGTCTTGAGGGGGAAAAAAGGACCAAAAAAGCAGCTTCAAAAATGCAAGGAAGCAAAAAGTAAAATGGGGGGAAAAAAGGTAACTCAAGTTTACTAATACTGAAACTTTCAACAGGCAAAGTTTCATTTTTTTAGAATTTGAGAGCAACTCATTTGGAATTTTAAATAAATAAGCTTAAGTTTATTCACATCTTCTGGTCCAAGCAGAGCTCTAGTGCCATGACTCTGCTTGCTGTTGGTCAAATTCACCTATTAGTCTTTTGATGTGAGCCAGCTTGTTATGAAGATACTCGCATCTGTATTTCTCTTCATGGTAATTGGGACTTGACTGCAGATGAAAAGAAGTGAGGAATTAGACCATGGAGTTTGTAACACTTCCCAACTACAGGTCAGAAAGCCAACAGTGATGCTACCTACCTGCTTTATCTTCTGATATTCTTGTAAGACTTCTTCATGAACATTCTACAAAATTAATATTCAGATATCAGAAAAGAACAACTTTTTTTGCAATATAAACAGTTAACACACTTGACAAGGCTGTGGGAAATATTGATGATGAATACAGTCTTATTTAAGGAGGGCAATTTGGCAACTGCTATCAAAATAGCTAATATAAAACTGACTCAGCACTTGAGCTTTTCTTTCTGATGTACTGGTGCCTGAGTGAAACGACACATTCACAGGGTTACCTGGTGCAGCACTGTTTGTAAAGCAAAAGAAAGTAAACAAAATCTAAATGTCCATTAATCCATACAAAGAATACTAAGAGGCCATTAAAGAAGTGCTTTATGGGTTTACATAAAGAAATTCTCTAAGATATATATTGTTTAGTGAAAAAAAGCAAAGTACAAAACAATTTATACAGTTTGATATCATTTTTGTAAGGGAGAAATAGAGATATTGTAAGAATTTCATTACTTCTAAGATGCACATTTCTTCTCATTTCAATGAAATCAGATAAATCATAATGAATCATAACTTACTGGAATATAAGACAATGGTGCATCTTATAATTGATGACATCTTAAATTCAATTAAATAGGGTATATTTGCAAATTTGTTTGTGTATATACATCTTATGTACACACAGACCTCTGAAAGAATACTCTGGAAGCCAGTAACTGTCTCTAGGGAGGAGAATCGGGTAGCAGGGGAAAATAGCTCACATCTGGTGTGCCATATAACCTGATGCACCATGGATCTAAGCAGTTTCCAAATGCTTACATTTTTTCTGCACAACTCTATAATCACCTCATTTTATGGATAGGGATTTTGAGAACTTAAGGCAAGTTAAGTAACTTCCCCAAGGTCACATAAGTGGAGTAGAGCTGAGAATCAAATCCAAGCAGTCTGGCTTCAGGGCCTGCTCCTAACCACTGAGCAATCCTTAGAATTACATTTCAGTTTAAATATACTCACTGGTGCACTAGTAAGTAAGAAAGTAAGTAAATAAACAGATAGACAGACAGACAGACAGACAGACCTGAACCACCATATTACTGACCTCTTGCACCCCCAGCCACTCAACTCTGGCAAAGTCTTCTCTAACTCTAGGCAGCTATTTTAAAAGAGTAAGGCCCACGGATAGAAGACATAATGAGTCCCTGGGGCACAGATGCTCTCAGGCTGTTTTCCCCGATGCGGGAAAACCCACCCAGTCTCTCTCGTCAGTTCCCATCAGAACAGTGGGCCAGGATGGAGGCACCACTGACGGCTGTGAAGTGTGACAAAGTTATCTGTCCTACACAAGGAGGGAAACACCCATTTATATCAAGCCTTTGGCTAAGAACCATAAGAACAATCAGTAGACGGGTCAGGCTTCTACTGCTCTCTGTCAGCTGCAATAACATTACCACCTAAACCAGGGAAGTGAAAACAGATTAATACCTGGTAACAAACGTCAGTCTCTGGAATAGCACCAAGTTTTTCTTCATTTAAGCCCCAAACCTTAACATAGTATTGGGAAATAGCACCAGATCTAAGAGCTATAGTCTAAGTTGAGTTGGTAATGCAGTCAAATATTTTGATGAATCCCAAATCCAGCCTTTTCTCACTATTTAGTTGTCTGCATTTTTCTCAATGCACATTATGCTATTTATTTAAGTATGTATTATACATTTTATACATATTATGTTTATATAAAAAATTTTTTTCCCTTCACTGGCAGAAACAGAAGCTGGTGTTTACCTATTCTCAAGAACTATTTCAAATATTGATTTTCCTAGCTAATTTTAAATGAAGGACAAAAGCTGCAGAGCATCTGGTCTGTGAGAGGACTTGCTCTGAAGACCAGTGGGATGCCTGGGGATGGGCAAGGCAGAGAAAGAAAGAAGGTAAAATATGAAAGCCAGTCCATCTAGGAACAAATGTGTTTACCTGATACTCTTTTGAGCCCGGAGAAAGGCGCTTTCGTTGTGCATCCAGTTTGATAAATCTTCTAGCCACAGTCTCCATCCTGGCATGCAAGGCCCTGTACTCATCATACTCAGCGTTGAAGTCATCCTTGTAATTCTGGCGTTGCTCATAGGAGACAATAGCAATGTATTTTCTAAGATGAAGAAAGATAAATGGAGAGTAGTACAGAACAGACATGATGCCTGAGTCTGAGATTTAAACCAGACATTGAATGCCACCCTGCCACTGCCTGCTGCCTTGCCACTCCTTCAAAGATGTTTCAGGTGAAATTATCCCACAGAACGTAAGAATGTCGGTGAAGGAGAGTGTAAAACAACATGGTGGGACTGGAATTAAAGTGCAACCAGAAGAAAACACTTACACAGATGTAGCTTCCTAAACCTTTCTCCACCCCAAGTAATTTACTACCATGCTAGTGGCAGCAGCCAGCCCATCTGTTACGAGTCACATGGAGACAGAAGGCCTAGGGGGTAATTGAAACCAGGAGAATGTCACACAGTCACTAAGTGCTGAAGTCAGAGCTCTCTCCAGACCTACTGCTTTATAAGAGAGAGTCTGTCTTTCAGTCTTTCACACCTGCTGCCAGCAAGGTGCCTCAGACTTGTTCCCTCTCTCCCTTTCCTCCCATTTCTGACTGGGCAAACATAAAATACAAAAGAGGAATTGTTTTTATCATTTTTAAAAAGTGAGAGTTAGACCATGAAAAATAAAGGAAAAAAAGGTATATTTCTCTAGTTCTTCTCAAACAGTGAAGTGTCATATTATGTATAACAGAAAGGCAGTTTTATACTATTCATTTAACTTACTTTCTTAATAAAAATGCCACAGATGTTTTACCTTAGGGTGTGATTATACCTCTAGGGACCTGGTGAATGAAGGCCATCTTCCCAGAGTGTCAGTTTATTCAGTGGTGGTTAAGTACATTGAAACAGCATTTTAATATTAAAGTTAATATGATTTGTTTGTAGATCTGGGCCTGAGTCTTTGCACTCTGTGCTCCTGTCATGGAATGCAAAATTCCCTTGACTTTTTGAGGTAAAAATTGAGATTCCAAAGCAATTTCAGGTAGGTGGAAGGAGCTTCAGGTTGCTCCCAGGGGGTGCACATATATTCTTCATGGTGGGAAGACCTTGGGAGTTCAGTCCTTTCTGAAATGGTTTTAGACAATCCTACAAGTTTTAATTAAAATGCAATAAATAGCACAGATGCCTAGTTGGAAATGTGAGAAAAGTCCTTAATTAGCAACCTTAATGTCCTCATTAATATTTTTATTTGTGCTGAGTTAGACAGTGTGGGGGTTTAATTTCCTAAGTGTAACTGAGACAGTGGTATTATGCTGATTTAAGGCTGCCCTGCTAGTGTCCTTGCTATAAAAGGAACAGCACCAGCCAGCAGTGAAGCAGTCCTCTCTAGACAGGCTGACCTGACTGCACACCCGAGAAGGGCCCCGGGGAGAAAGAGGTTCCTGGGGATAAGCATATGCAAGCAAAACGGCTGAAGCAACAGTGAAACTCAGGTTCAACTTGTTATATAAAATGTTTATCCCACTTTCTCAAAATTACACCCAAGGCCACACCCTCTGTATTTTATTTAATAGTCCTCGTAGGGGAAAATGCCAAACTAGCCAAGAGTTGTGTTGCTATTATAGAAAATTATTTAGTTACACTGGCACTGAAATGAAAAGTATTTCACTATTTTAACAAAAATTGTTAGCAGTTCTATAGTTGGCTCTCAATGTGGTAATGGAATAAAATGTTAAACACTTTGGATAATTCATAACCACAAGTAACA